>NW_012267217.1:30026656-30093526 GCF_000151885.1 Dipodomys ordii | reverse complement strand
GGGGGCGGGAAATCAACAAAAACCAAGTACATTTAGTTAGAAAAAAGAAAACATATGTTTGGGTACTGGTGGCTCATGCTCGCAATCCTAGCTACTCAGCACGCTGAGTAGGCAATTCTATATTTAGTTTTTTGAGGAAATCTTACCTCACACTATATATCAAATTTTACTCCAAAATTGGTCAAATTCATAAGCTTCTTCACAAGACTTAACCATGCTATATTCCTACCAACACTACCTAAGTATTACAATTTCAACTTTATCATGATAATACTTACCATCTTCCATTTCCTTCCTCCCTCCCTCCCTTCCTTCCTTCTTTCTTCTTTCTTTCTTTCTTTCTTTCTTTCTTTCTTTCTTTCTTTCTTTCTTTCTTTCTTTCTTTCTTTCTTCCTTCCTTCCTTCCTTCCTTTCTTTCTCTTTCTCTCTTTCTTTTTTGCACCAATCCTTTCCTATGACTTGAACTCAGAGCCTGAGCACTGTTCCTGAGATTTTTGCTCCAGGTGAAGCCTCTACCACTTGAGCCACAACTCTGTTTCCAGCTTTGTGGTGGTTAACTAGACATGAGAATTCAAATTGGAAGAAATAAAATTCTCTTTATTTATTGGTGGCATGATTTTATGTCTAGAAAATTCCAAAGACACTTGGGAGATGGAAATGATGAGGATCACAGTTCAAGGCCAAACTAGGCAAAAAGTCAGCAAGATAGCATTTCCATGATGAAGCCAAGCATGGTGGCCTACTCCTGTAATCCCAGCAATGCTGGAGGCTTAAGTAAATATATATATCATAGACTACTCTGAAATCAGCCCTGAACAGAAAGGGCAAGATTCTATTTTTTAAAAATGATTAAATCAAAAAAGGGCTGGGAACAAGGCTCAAGTGGTAGAGCACTCGCCTAGCATGTTCCAGTACTACCAAAAAGAAAAGACAGAAATAAAATGAAAATCTGTGAAGCAATGATTCAGCAAATGGTAGTGTATAAGATTTTGGGCTGGGAATGTGTCTTAGTGGTACAGTGCCTGCCTAGCGTGCATGAAGCCCTGGGTTTTATATCTCAATACCCCATAAACAGAAAAAGTGGGAAGTGGCACTATGGCTCAAGTGGTAAAGTGCTAGCCTTGAGCAAAAGAAGCTCAGGGATAGCAACCAGTCCCTGAGTTCAAGCTCCAGGACTCGCAAAAAATTTCAGCTTTCTTATACATCCATTTATCCAACCAGAAATAAGATGAAGAAGACAATTTTATTTATAAGAGCACCCAAAAAATAGATGCTTAGGGATGAATCAAAGCAAATAGGAGAAAACTGGAAAACATTGCTGAAAGAAATTAAAGAAACCCTACTAAAAATAAAATAAATCCATGTTTCTGGCCTGGGGTCTTATGATAAGGATGCTAACTATCTTAAAATTCAGTACACACTGTATCAATATTTCAGCAATGTTTTTTTCAGAAGTTGTAAGTCAGATTTTTTTCAAACTCATAAGGAAATTGATTCCTAAAACCTTTCCAAAAAGGGAGATCAAACTGGTGTACTCAGCTGGGAGCCAGTGGCTCATACCTGTAAGCCCTAGCTACTCAGGAGGCTAACCTTTAAGGATCATGGTTCAAAGCCAGTCTGGGCAGAAAAATCTTATCTCCAATGAACCAGAAAAGTCAGAAGTGGAGCTTTAACTGAAGTGGTAGAGCATACGCCTGGAGTACAAAAGCTAAGGTGTCCAGGCTCAGAGTTCATGATTCTCCATTTCCAACTTAAAAACTTGGAATAAAGCTGCTGTAATGAAGACTGTACTGTTGACAGAAGAAGAGACATACAGATCAGTGGAATAAGATTGAGAATCTGGAAATTAAACATATTGATTTATGATAAGAATACCAAAAGGCTCATCAGAGCCTTTGAAGTCTTGACACTGGGACAACTGAATGGCTGCATGCAACACAGTGAACTTCGATCCTTTACTTTGTCATATTTAACTCCAAATTTGAGCAACAGCGAAAAGAATCTGAAAACTAAAAAACCTAAAAGTCTTAGAAGAAAACACAGAGGAAATGTTCTTGACCTGCATTTGACAATGGGTTCTTATGAGGGGAAAATATAGATTCGATTTTAAGAAGTATTATTTCTTTTGTATATTAACATATGACTGTGATTAAAAAAAATACCAATGATTTTTCCTTTAAACCATATCAAGGAAGATTAGAAGAATGAACAATCACTCTAACTTATAACAAACATTAACTTCAGCACCATCGATGGTTCTCCTTGCTCATTGAATTGCTCTGCACTTTTGAAAGCCTGCAGCAGCACCTCTGTGCCCAAGGTGTAGTCCTCACTCGGCAGGGGCCACTCTGCAAGCAATGATCATTTCTGGGGACCACATTTAATTTGCTTTCAGACGTAGATGAGGAAAATTTATGTTACGTGAAGTGAGTCAGGCCCAGATAGACAAAAGATGCATGTTGTGGCTCATATATGGAAGGTGGAATTTATACATATATAAGTAAAAGCATATGGGGCTGTGTGCAAGTATACACAATGTGTTAACTGAAGTATAGTATTTGCAGGGGAGAATTCTAATGGTGTAATTCCTTCAAAAGATGAACTCATAGTCCAATAAAATAAACAGCAAGAAACTGGCACTTGAAAGGTAGGGAAGGGACATCCATGGGAGTGGATCAGACTAATGAAGAGGGGAAAGGAAGGGAGAAGGAACTTGTAATACTCACTGCCTATCCTATAAAATTAAGAAAATCTAGAGAAGTTGGTTTGGGAGGGAAGGAGGAGAATGTTGAAAGGGGTGCCATTGATAGAGATTCACTGAACTTGTAAACTGATCTGCTGAATGGTAACATCTTTTTACAACTACTTAAAGGTAATAAAATATAATTTAAAAATAAATAAATGTGGGCTGGGAATTTGGCTTAGAGGCAGAGTGCTTGCCTTGCATGCATGAAGCTCTGGGTTCAATTCCTCAGTACCATATACGCAGAAAAGTCTGGACGTGGCTCTGTGGCTCAAGTGGTAGAGTGCTAGCCTTGAGCAAAAGAAGATCAGGGACAGAGCCCAGGCCCAGAGCTCAAGCCCAGGACTGGCAATAAACAAACAAACAAATGCATTGATTGGTTCCATTCTGTGATGGGATGGAAAACTTGAAGAAAGGTGCTCTGGTACATACTTCAAAATTTCTTTGTGGGTTTAAATTCCACTTCCTCATGGTAGTAAAACATTGAATATTTTATTGGTTTCCATCCCTTCCCATCTTACTTTTCCATCCTCTATTTAAAAAAGAAGGTCCAGTGAGGAGCCAGTGGCTCATGCTGTATTCTAGATACTCAGGAGGCTGAGTTCTGAGGATCACGGTTCAAAACCAGCCCAGGAAGGACCAGTCTGTGAGATTCTTATCTCCAATTCACCACCAAAAAGTTAGACATGGAGATGTGGCTTACTTGGTAGAGGGCTATCCTTGAACAAGAAAGAGGCTCAGAGACAATGCACAGGTCCTGAGTTCAAGCCCCAGGACCAGCACACACACACACACACACACACACACACACACACACACACACACACAAATAAACCCAAAGCCTTATCTCAATACCCAGTTCTCTGAGAAGCTATTATTAAGTCATAGATTAAACAAACCAGTCATCAATTGATGGTCTCATGCCTAATGCAAAGCTCTATCTAAATACTGTGAAGTTAGTCATGAATGGGATATGGCTTTTGAGCTCATAGTATTATAAGTATCGAACTTACTTTTTATTTTTAGGTAGTTATACAAAGGGGTTTCAGTTTCACGAAATTAAGCTATGAGTGTAATGCACTTTGATCAATGTCACTCCTTCCATCATCCTTTCCATCTTTCTCTATTCAATCTCTACCCTCAAATTACGTGGTTCTATTGAACTTGTTACAGCACCAATACATTAGGGAGAACCAATGACATCTCTGTTACTTGGTGTTACTCACTGCTACTCAGTGTTACTCTCAGCATTACTCCGCATTACTCAGTGAGCTCAAGCATCTAAACTTGCAAATGTTAGAAGACCAATCGTCACATAAAGACCTAGACTTTAGAGGTTGACATTGGATCAACAATTGCTTTCTTATTCTAGACTTCCTGGAGAAAATATCCCCCTAAAGCAAACAGATCTAGAAACAAAGTCTTTGGGAGCAGAAGAGTGAGTGCTCCTGGTATGATTCAGACAATGGGTTTTATGTTTTTATGTTGCGTCCATCAAATATCACAGACCCCAACATACAAGTCCTCAACACATTGCAGTGTTCTATGGATCCAAGATCAACCATAGATGGGTGATACAGCAACCCAACTTGTCAAGCCTGCTTAAAACCATTCTTAGCCAGGCCAGGTATAGTACTATACACTTGCAATCCCAACATCAGGAGGCTGAGACAGGATTGTGAATTTGAGGTTAACCTGAGTGACATAGTAAAAACTTGTCTCAAAAAAAACCCCAAAAACAAAAAAAGTTCTCAAAACTTCTAATTTCTTCCTTCTTTTTGACTTTCCAAAGACTCAGAAGTGGAAAGCAATCATAAGTCATACAGAAGCCTCCATTCCAGAAGCCTCCATTCCCAACCAATCTGAAGAATCCAGATTCCTCCCTACTTCTTCCTATATTTGCTCCAACAGTGCCTTTTCTCCTATGAAGAATTTAGGGAGCAACAGGGTCTTGTTTTGGACAAGTATTGAGAAACCATAAAAAATCTAAAGTCATATCTCTTGAGCACTGGTGGCTTACACCTGCAGTCCTACTCAGGAGAATGAGATCTTAGCATTACAGTTCAAAGCCAGCTCAAACAGATAAATCTGAGAGACTGTTATCTCCAATTAACCAGCAAAAAGCCAGAACTGGAGTGTGACTCAAGTGGTAGAGTGTCGTCATGAGCAAAAAAGCTAAGGAGCAGTGGTCTAGGCCATGAGTTCAAGCCCTAGTACTGTTACACACACACACACACACACACACACACACACAAACACACAATGGTACAATTAAACCTAAAGGTAAGGAAAAATTGAAGACTGGAGAGGAACTTGGGCATTCCATTCAAAACAACCACTTTTATTTCATTTATTCATCGAACCATTTTCCCATGAAAAATGCCTTTTATTTATTTACAGTATCTCTTACCCCAAGGGGGAAAATCACTCCCCCTCCCTAAAGTTCTTGTGGCTATCATAGATGGAATCACCATAAAGAGATAATAGAACATTTCTTTGTCTTTGGTTTCAAGCTCTGGGGAAAAAAAAGTCATCAGAGAAAGTTTATAGAATTTTCTTCATATGAATTCTCATATGACAGCCCTGGATTTGGGCCAATAAAAAGAAGTGTTGAGCGACTCTGGAAATGACTTGGCTGGTCTGGAGGGTTCGAAAGTCTGGGATTCAAGCAGTTTTCATAAAGTATTCTTTGACTCAACTAGAAAAGCTGCTTTCCTGTTGGCAAAGAAGGCATAAAAGAAGCAAGCTGTGAAGACCCCACTGTTTCTCCCACTCAGTATTGTTTTTCTTCAGTTCCTTTCTTGTGTTAAGAACAGGAGAGCTCTCCAGACACAAGAGAGGGAGGCAGGGAGGGACAGAGTCTAGACATCATTTATTGGCCAGTGACTAGTGGAAATAGTCTGCTGCTGAATCTATTTTTTTTCTCCTTTTAGAGTTTTCTCCCTCCATTTAGCATTTGTTTTACATTGCAACTCTGTGAAAAATTAAATGATCCTGACACTTAGAATAACTTTAAAAAACACTAAAAAGATATTTCCAACAGTGTCAGTAGTAGTAGCTGCATTTCTCTTTCCCAAGACTGCTGTTGTGGCCAAGTCCTCCTTCAGGAAGGACTGAAATTGTTATCATATCTGCAGCTGGTTTGCATGGGACTGTTCAAAGATGGCTGTCAGTAAGTAGTATGTGAACTAGCAATTGATCAGAGGTCACTCAAGGGTAGCTAGCTCTCCCACTTAATGATGTTCCTGAAGAATTCTTCTTCTCTTCATCTTTTAGTGTGTGTGTGTGTGTGTGTGTGTGTGTGTGTGTGTGTGTGTGTGTATGCTGGTATTGGGATTTGAACTGAGGACTTGGGTGCTGTTTCTTAGCATTTTTGCTCAAGGCTAGCATTCTACCACTTGAGCCATAACTCCACTCTCTACTTATTGTAATATAGTATATATGAGTGAAGCCTCTACCTATATACTAATTTATATTTATGTTATATATAATTTTATTATAATAAAATTAATATAATTATAAATAAAAAATTTATTATAAAATAATAATAATAATTGTACACATCTTTTGTCTTCTACTAATTTAATAAGCATAAAATACAATAGAATATTCTACAATGTCATTTCTGAATAATTCTGTATTGCCAACCTGAAAATATTAGGTAATGGAAGCAAAACTTGCATAGGAATAATGGAACTGAAAAATTTATTTTACAATGCATAGCTCCTTCCTGGCTAATGTTTCCAAAGTAGCAATTACTGCTCTCTAGAAGAAATCTATCCCATCAGCTAGATTTTTCTTTTTCTTCTTGGAATTTGGCTTGCTTATGCCGAGAGCCTTAAGACAGAATACCACTAAATGCATTAATACTACTAAATGCATAGGGCTTATGCAACATCATAAAGTTAAAAAAAACAGTAACAATAACAAAAACCTGTAAGTCAAATCATCATAACTTGGAAGCTACCTGTATTTTGCTCTATTAATCATAATGTTAACTTTAGGGCCATGGGCAACGTATTTTTAATTTAACATATTTTTTTCTACAGTAATCCCTCTTGTACCATGACTGGGTATTCTATTGGTGGGTATTCTATTGGCTTACTCTTTTGGAATATTGGTAATATTCAACATAAATTTTCTTCTTAGCTTTTTAATGTGGATGTGAATTGGCAGAGTATCAAACAGGCTTACCTTCCAAAATAACATAATTTAAGTAGATTTCTGGAACCTACCAGTTAACATTTTGTTATTGTATTGATATCTACAAATCATTCCAGTCTTTTGTCTGATCGATATTGGTTTATGGGTAATCGTGATGAGGATTTCCTAGCTGATCAGCTAGTTGTGGCAGGCCCCCATTTTGCCATGGTATCTCCAGGGGGATGAGGGAGTCCCACTTCCTGCAGGGACAGGAGTACTAGCCTGGCTTGGCCCTATCATCAGATGGACTTTGAGCCCATCCCCCTAACCAGCATCTTTGGTGTTTTCTGTAGAATTTTTTTAGGACCTCCCTGGGATACATTCTGCCCAGTTTGGGCAGTCCTGAGTTGCCTTCTCTTGCTGGATTAGAAACCCTCAAATATCTGTGTATGTGGTACATGTCTGTAACCCAGTACCAAGGAGGCTGATTGTGGGAAGATTACGAGTTCCAGATCAGCTTGGGCTAGATAGCAAGACCCTGTCTCAACCTTCATACTCCTTCAGATAGCAAGACCCTGTCTCAACCTTCATACTCCTTCACCCCAAATAACAACTTCCAATAAGACATAAGAACCCTAGTCTTGTGTTGTCCTTCACCTTGTGGAGTTCACAGTCTTGCCTCTCAGCCTCTATTCTTGATTGTCGCTTGTTTCCAGAGTTTATAGCTCTGTTTAGCAGGGAGTAGCAGAAAAAGTTAATAACAAACTATCAGAAAAGGAAGTCCTGAGAACACTTTTGTTCACATCCTATGTCTTTTTCTACTGTTGTTGGGTTAACTAAGTGAATGTTAAATGAAACTCAATACTCAGCATTGACATCATTAATATCAATGTAAGTGATGATGGACTTAAGTAGGAAAACATTATTCTATCCTTCCATTATTGTATCCTTCCTTCCTTCCTTTTCTTTTTTCCTTTCTTCCTTCTCTTTCCTTCCCCCTCCCTCCCTCCCTCCTTCCTTCTCTCCCTCCCTCCCTCTCTTCCTTCCTTCCTTCCTTCCATCCTTCCTTCCTGTGCCTATACTGAGGCTTGAATTCAAGGCCTGCCCTTTAGATTTTTCTCTCAAGGTTAGTGCTATACCACTTGAGTCACATCTCCACTTCTTATTTTTTTTACTGGTTAATCAAAGAGTACCACAGACTTTCTTTCCCAGGATGGCTTTAAATGGTGATCCTCAGATCCTAGTTTCCTGAGAAGCTAGGATTCCACTCATGAGCTACTGGTGTTCACTTCGTTTTCTAATTTCTCTGTTTTTGGAAGTAATAAGATTTGAAGTCAGGGCCTTGTGATTGGTAGCCTGATACTATACTACTTGAGCCATGCCTCCATCCCTCACTACATATATTTTTAAAGTGGAGTCATTGTCTATAAAGCTAGAATCAACAAAAAAAGATCTTGGAAGTATTCAGATTCCACTTGTTTCTAAACCTTAGTAATTTTGACTTCTTGCTTCTTCATCATCAGAGGGAAAATAAAGGCTTCTTAATTGTCCCTTTTTTAGTAAACAACTAGAATTTTGCCATCTTCAATTTCCTTACCATCCTCATGGCATCCCATAATAACTTTGTTAGTGTGATGTCATAATGGCCTCCTGCTCTTTAAGGTGCTGAGAACTTCATTGAGCTGAAGTGTTTCAATGGCAACTTCTTACCCTGGGGATGGGTAGGACCTAAAGTACTTGAACCATGAGGAGAACCTAAGCATCTTGGGACACAATTTTGTTGCCATGTTGAGAGAGTAACCAATGGATCCACTAACGTGAGATGTGGGAAGACAAATGAGGCCTATTATTTCTGGGGACTGAAGTGATGACACTTCTCAATCTGGCCAACTTAGGCTCATCTGATCATTTAAAATTTCCTTAGCAAAATTCTGGTTCCATAACTCCAGGAACTTGCTAAGAATGGGAATATGCACAGCCAGCAAGCAGGCATAACAGACATATCCATCTTCAGTCTCCTCAGAAGGTGGGCCATCTGGTCTATCCCTTGGACCTATGACCACTCTAGTGCATGTGCTTGATTTCACAGCTGTCTGAGCACAGTGAAGGCTCTTCTTAGCTAAATCCTAACTGCTTCCCACCCACCTCACACTGAAAGTTGACTAAACCATACCAGGATCTTTATACCTTCACTACTTTCAGCAAAAAAAAGTTAAGATGTCCATGGAGTCAGGATCCCTATACAAGTCTTGTTTGTTTCTCCGACATCTTCGGAGCATGTATCACAATTGATGCTACTCTCTACAAACCATGCCCCATTACTGAGGGTCAAGTTCAGAAGAGGAAAAGTGAGGATCCACACTGACTGTACTACTATAACTTTCTTTTGTTTGTCCTATCAGAAAGAGGTCTTGGAAGACTCTTCTTTCTCTTTGGGATAGATGAGGCTTCTTCAATTTCATGCTCATTTTCTTCTTCAGATAAAATCAATTCTTTGGGACATTCATTCCTTGGGTCTTATCTTACCAAAGGATAAGTTCTCTCCACAGTTTAAAAAAAAGCACATTTCATAGATATCCAGAGCATGGTACTTTTTCTGCCCTTATTCCCTCTGCCGCTTTATAACACCCTCTTTTCCAAACTCTGTGCTCTGATCCACACTCAGACACATTCTTGAGGTCAGGTTGTATTAATTGATATAGGAGAAGGTGTAGGTGCTCATTTCAACCTAAAGAGCAATGAGAATTCATCATGAGGTAAATTTAGCAACAGCAGGTTTAGCAATAAGACATAGCCCATTGCCATTTTCCTGCCATAGAAACACGGGAGGCATGTTCAAACATTTATCACTATTTCATATCCAGGTAAAGTATTTTACTGTCATCCCTAATTAATTCGACCTTTCAACAAGAAAGTTAGCATTGACTGCTATTGCCATTTACCTCACATGTCAGGGAACTGAAGCAAAGAGGTTAATTAAGTGACTTAACCCTGATACCCGGGGGCTACCTTGGCAAGGCTGTGTCTTAAGAGTTTCTGCACATGTGCCCCAACAATGGAAATTTAAGCAACCCTATTCCAGCAGGGGGCACTAGCTCCATTGTAAATTTGGGTATACCCTAGCTTTCAGCTGGTAGGAACTTTTACAAGATGGTATACCCAAGGAGAAAATTGACTCTTAAGTATCACAGACATGGTTGCCTTTACAGATCTCTTTAACATGGATTATAGTTCCTGGGTTTGAATCATCTTGTGATAAGTCAATAGTTACTTTCCTAGCATGTTTAAAGAGTTCAAACCAGAAGGCCCTACTCCACAAAGTTCAACTCACTATAAGGCTTAAAATCTTAAAGTTATATTTTCGTTTCCCTGGGTTCTGAAACTATAAAGATTTCTCTCTCTCGCTCTCTCTCTCTCTCTCTCATACTAGAGCTTGAACTCAGAGCCTCACACTCTTGCTTCTTGGTTAGCTTTTTCATTCAAGGCTCACACTCTACCACCTGAGCCCCACTTCCATTTCCAGCTTTTTACTGGTTAACTGGAATAAGAGTCTCCTGGATTTATCTGCCTGACTGGCTTTGAGCCATGATCGTCAGATCTCAGCCTCCCATATAGCAAGGATTACAAGTATGTGCCAAAAGTGCTTAGCTGAAAATCTCACTTTTAAAGGCTCATAATATAAACCTCTAGGATGGGCAACTGCCTCCGTGGATGTGCGGCTGCCAGGGGGTGGGGGTGGGCTTTTTGTATGAGGCTGAAGCATAAGGAGGAAGAGTGTGCAGTGACAGGACCAATAAGAGTCTTTAAAAGAAGGTGATACTGGCCTCCCAACATCAACTTCCCACTTCACATCTTTCTGTATGGGTATGCCTTCTAAGACTATTAACTTGTCTGCCCCTAGATCCCTGGATTTTATGATTTATAGAAAAAGAGCTTAGAGTTGATTTCAAACTTTGGATCCACTGTGAGACCATAAGAAGTGCTCAATAATAACCTTGTTCTGAAAGGAAGTCTCCTTCAAATAGTTCCTTCTAATCTATCCTAAATAGTAAACAAAACCAATAAACTCATGCAGCGTCAAGACAAATATTAACTAGTAGTCTGCTATTTTAATATGAGTATAAATCACTTACGGATTTGTTACAGTACAACTTTTTGATTTGGGCATGGTTCTACATGCCTGTGATCCTAGCAATTGGGAGGCTACAGCAAGATTATCTTAACTTTGAGCCCAACTTGAGCTACAAAGCAACACTGTCTCAAAAAAAAAAAAATGCTGCTGGATACTGGTGGCTCCCATGTGTAATCCTAGCTACTCAGGAGGCTGAGATTTGAAGTCTGAGGCTCCATGCCAACTCAGAGAGAAAAACCTGTGAGACTCTTATCTCCAATTAACTGGCAAAAAGCCTGAAGTGGAGCTGTGGCCCAAGTGGTAGAGTGCCAGCCTTGAGAGGAGAGAGAGGAGGGAAAAGGAAGAGAGGAGAAGGGGAGAAGAGGAGGGAAGAGGAGAGAAGAGGAGGTAAGGAGCAAAAAGGAGGGGAAAGGAGAAGATGAGGGGAGAAGGAAAGTGGAGAAAAGAAGGAGAGGCGAAGGAGGGCAGGGGAGGAGCCAGATTGCTGTTGGCCATAGCATAAGACTTGCTCTTTCATGTAAGTCCTATAGGAGAATGGAAAGTAAAATGTGTGTGTCCATTGACGCCAGTATGGAACCCATAGCCTCGTTCTTGGTTCTTCCAATCTGTTGACTCCTTTGGGGTGTTTGGAAAAAGATAGGATCACTGGAAATGCTACACAGAGTTTGGGAAATAAAAATTTAACTCAAGGCTTTGACACTTCCCACACATGTACTTTTACAAAGCTGCATTACATGATGTTACAATTAAAATGAAAACATCAAAACATGTTGTCACATGCAGGCAGAAAACAATGGGCCGTGTCTCAGGGCATCTGTTTCAGGTTAACTACAGATGTGAAATGTTGATAGAAATTATTATCAATGGTGGGTGTTTTGTACTCTATATTCGATCACAGTTCACTTAATTGGGTCAGACATACTTCAATAAATGTGATCTTAATCCAATCAGGCAGAGGATTCTGAAAAAAAAAATCTACTGCTGTTATTAGAGTACCTGAGGAGTCTTTAATAAAATGCTGTCAATAGTGTCTTTTTGTAGTTAGAAATTTGAGCTTTGGTTTTTAGAGTCTATGTAAATGCTGTCAAGATGACAATAAGAGGCATTGATTCCATTGAAGAATAGTTTGTACTTTTTTTTCTTTTCTTGTGTGTGTGTGTGTGTGTGTGTGTGTGCACACATACACACAGTTCTGGGGCTTGAAGTCAGGGCCTGGCTTCTATCCCTTAGCTTTTTCACTCAAGGCTAGCTTCTTACTCCACTAATCATAGCTCTACTTCTGGCTTTTTGCTAACTAATGGAGATAAGAGTCTTACAAAATTTCCTGCCCCACTTGGCTTTGAACTGTGATCTTCAGATCTCAGCCTCCTGAGTAGCCAGATTCCAGGTTTAAACTATTGTTAAGCTGGTTGTTTTATAACTTTAATGCAAAAATCTCAAAATGAACTGAGAGAAAAGATAAGTGATAGGCACAAATCATTTTTTTACCATATTTGAAAACAAATCACAGGTAGTAGTTACAGACTGTTTGACCTTGAACCAGGTTGTGTCCAATGGAACCCAAGGGGACCATCGCAAAGCATCCTAGCCTTCGAAGATAATACTACAGAGTTGGTCTTCTGTCTAAGAAGGCCCCAGAAAAGACATCTCTGAGTTATTCTAAGGTCAGAGACAGTTGCGTGTAGGGCTCTCAAGAGAATTAGAACTCAGAAATAAACACAAGTAGTAGACATAGCAAAATTCCCAGGTTGATATATATATGTACCTGTCATAAAATAGGCATTCAGTCATTAGAATCTCAGTGAAATGACTAGGGAACATCAAGCATTTTGACTCAGAAGGACAATACCCATAAAGCATGCACTCTCAGTTAGTCCATAGGCTGAAGGAAGCCAATGTATTATCCACAACATCATCAAAAAGTTCTTTCCCAGTTGTACTGAAAATTCTTCAAGCGACTCATGGTGGCATGTACATTGCCACTGGTTGGGCAGAACAGATATATGACATTGTCAGCATTTCACAAGGAGGTCTAGCAGGTCACCAGTGGCTCATGCCTGTAATCCCATCTATTCAGAAGACTGATCTGAGGAATGAAGTCTGAAGCCAGCAGGGGCACATAGATCTGACTCTTATCTCCAGCTAATAGCAAAAAGCCAGAAGTAGAGCTGTGTGGCTAGTAGAGTGCTAGCCTTGAACAAAAGAGCCAAGGGACAGCACCCAGGTCCTGAGTTCAAGCCCCAGTCCTGACATACAAAAATAAAATAATAAAGTAAATGAAATACATAAATATAAATATATAGTGTCTTTTTGGATTTGGAAATTTGAGATTTGATTTGTAGAATCTATAGAAATGCCATGAAGAAGACAATAAGAGGTACTTCTTTTCTTTCTCTGTCTCTTTCTCTCTCTATATATATTTCATTTATTTTATTATTTTATGTTTTATGTCATATATCTTCATATAATATATAAATATATATAAATAAAACAAATAAAATTTCTGGTGGAGAGAATAGATACAAAGGAACAAGACAAACTATGCAATGTGGAAAAGCTAATTCTGTTCTCACTAGTGCTAAAATGAGGACAGAAAAAAAAAAACCCACAATTCTATGGAGACTTATGGGATATCTGGAGACTCTGAGCACAAAGTCCTTGAGGGGAAAAAAAAAGCATTAAATTATCTGTTAGTGTCTCCTTTTTTATTTATTTTGTGCCAGTACTGGAGCTTAAACCTAGGGCCTTCTTGCTCTTGCTTGGCTTTTTTACTCAAGGCTGGTGCTCTACCATTTGAGCCATAGCTCTATTTCTGTCTTTTTGCTGGTTAATTAGAGATAAGAGTCTCAGGACTTTTCTGTCCAGGCTGGCTTTGGACATCAGTCCTCAGATCTCAGTCCCCTGAGCAGCTAGAATTACAGGAATGAACCACCAGCATGAGGCTAATTCACTAATTACCTTAATGTGTGTGTGTGTGTGTGTGTGTGTGTGATAAAATACAAAGAGGGGAAATGGTGCCGTGGCTCAAGTGGTACAGTGCTTGCTTTGAGCTGAAGAGCTGAAGGACAGCATTCAGGCCTAGAGTTCAAGCCTCACAACCAACCAAAAAAAAAATACAAAGAGTAAAAAATCATATTTTTAAATCTTAAGTTAACAAGACCCTATTTAAATATCGTCATTTTTAGTGTTCACTACAGACTTCAAATCAGCACATCTCAGAGTGAAACGATCTGTGATATTTAATGACAGGCAAAAGGACCTAGAAATAAAATTTTATGGTACCAGCATGCTTTCATATTTTCCCCCACTTTTATTTCAGCATGAAAATAGTGAGTCTCATCACTTGTGGGATATTTGTATAACTTACAATGACAAGCACCTTACCAGGTCAATATCTCAATAAATTTTATCTTCAGTATAAACCCCCTGTGAAACCTAAATCTCTCTCAGGCTCCAGAGTAGGAATCACTATAGCCCTTTGGGGAGAGAAAAAAAGATCTTTTTTTTTCACATATGAAAATGGTTACACTAAAAATTTAATGGCTGCATCTAGAACAGCTCCTTTAGGCCATAGAAAATGAATTTAATCTGTGAATGTTATTTATGGCTGTCCGTGCACCATACTTCATCAGGCAGGCATAGCTTCATGTGATATCCACCTTTCTTAATGGTGCCTGTCTGTCCTATGGGTGGTATTTAGTACCTCAGCGATTTCTCTCAGAGCTACAAAAATGTCTCTATCAAGATTATTGACTTGCGACTGAAAAAAAAAATTGCTCACAAGTCATGTTTTTCTATCTTTAAGCCTAAAGCCTTCTAGCTCATCCTGGAGGTAATGTAAAATAAGAGAAGGTTAAGGCAAAGGATTAAGACAAGGCATGAAGCAAGACGGCTACTTATGTCACCCACATATGTAATTAGCCAATCACTGGGAACTATAACTACTTGCCTTGTTGTTGTACATGTAAATTTATGACATAAATTTTCACTAGGAGAACCAATGCTGTGCATGTTCTTAAGGAATTTAGAGTATTTGTGCTCCACAGGAAATGCTGTCGTAACCTAAGTTTGGACTGTTACAACTACCTGCTAAACCACTAAGGTTTAAGTTAACTACATATTTCAATTGCCTTATGGTTAATCCAAATGATGTATTGGGTTTTTTCCCCCTAATACCAGGGTTTGAACTCAGGGTGTTGTGCCCACTCTACTTATTTGTTGGACCAGTGCTCTGCCACTTGAGCCAGGACTGTAATCTGTTATTTTGCTGGCTAATTCAGACATAGAGTCTTAAGGACTTTTCTACCTGGGCTGGCTATGAATCAGTGAACCTCTAAGTTTCAGCCTCTTTAATAAGTCGGATTATAGGCATCAGTCACCATTGCCTGGCAAGACAGACATAACTTTTAATCATTTAGATGTTTATTTTAAATTTTCATGTGGCTAAATATACCAAGAATGAACAAACACATTGAACTAAATATTATTGTCATATCAAATGCCAATAAAAGTTAAAACATGTTATTTTCTCATATCCATAGGAGAAGTGTTCAAACATTACTAAGAATTTGCCTCATGAGTATTTACACATTTCAAAGATTAAAATTCACACATGTAGTATAATGATACTTTGGTTGTTTTTTTAAATATTGTATTTTATTTACTTTTTGGGACAGGGACTAGGCCTTGACCTCTGGTTATAGGCACTGTCCCTTAGCATTTCTGTGCAAGACCATTTGAACAAGACCTCCATTTCTGGATTTTTGCTAATTAATTGGAGTGAAGAGTCTCATGGACTTTCCCAAATAAGTTGGCTTCCAGCCATGATCATTTCTCAGATCTCTGCTTCCTGAGTAGCCTAAGATTACAAGCATGAGCCACCAGCTCCTGGCTATTTTCTCTCTTATTTCTTATAACAATATATCTATTGCCATGTAATAAAACAGAATCCTAACTCTTAGCATTCTATGGCTTAGCTGAGTTCTTTTGCTCAATTTCTCATGAGATATAATCACAGGGTCATCAAAGAATGCAGTGATACTGGGGTTCAGTTGAGGTGGAATTGACCTCATAGCTTTCCCCATGATTGTAGACTGGATTGCTGTCCTCTCAGGCTTCTGACCCTTGTTGGCATCTGGCTGAGGGCCACTCTCATACCAGCTGGCCCTCCTACCAGAGCACAGGGGAGGAGCCAGGGACAGAACACCAACAGCAGCTCGTCTCAGTTTGCCATATGCTGGTGTTAGCCATGACCTCCATCTCTTTACCCTATTCTGAATGCTAGAAGAAGGCCCTGGTTCCAGATCACATTCAAAGGAACCTGAAATTAAATGATCAAATCAGGGTGGTAAGCATCTTCATCTCTCTAAACATTTGTAAAGTTTTGGAAAAATGTGTAGTACTTGTACATACTTCTAGGGTTCAGCATGTTAGGTCAGTGCATGTATTCAATGTGTGCTGATTAAATCAGGGTAATTAGCATCCCCAACTATTCCCTCCATAAGTAATTTCCAAGGGAGGATTCCAATGGTGGTGTATCTCCTTCAAACAGCTGACAATTTAAAGAAAATGAATACCAGGATGAGGTGCTGGTTGCTCACATCTGTAATCCCAGCTACTCGGCAGGCTGAGATCCGAGGATCAAGGTACTAAACCAGCCCAGGTAGGAAAGTCTATAAGACCCTTATCTCCAATTAACCAGCAAAAATCCAAAAGTGGAAGTGTGGCTTACGTGGTAGAGTGCTTTTGAACTCAGGTTCAAGTCCCATAAAAGACTACCAGGAAGCTTAAATGTACTTGTCAGGGGTCAGGATGAGAATCAAGGGGAGGGACAGACAAATGGAGAGAGGAAAGGTGGGCAAATGCAGTCAGAATACGCTGTGTGTATTTATGTAAATAGAACCAAGTCTCTTGAGGGGATGGATAGAGCTAGGAAAAAAGATGGGAGAATGATTGGAGTGATGTGATGTGCTCCTAAGTGGACACAATGAACTGAAACAACGTTGTCAGCCACTTAAAGATACTAAAATAAAATAAATGAGACCTAATAGTTTTTAAAAGACAAAAAAAACAAAATCAAATGACCCCAACAGTCTAGGCGAATAGCAGAGCAGCCATCTTACACAGGAAACAAAGAGATGTGGTAGGGCTAGGTACAGTGGTGCACTCCTATAACCTTAGCTACTCAAGAGGCAAAGATCAGGAGGAACAAAGTTCGAGGCCATTTCTGGGGGAAAGTTAACAAGACTCCCCCATCTCACGAAATACTATACATGATGTAGCTGTGCAAAAGCTACACAGCAGCCATCAGTAAGAGGATACTGGTTCTAGCTCACATATTGTATATGCCAACTAAGAAGCAGAAAAGGGCTGCAGGTATGATTTAAGTGTGGAGAATATTTCTGGCAAGTCTGAGGTCCTGAGATCAACATCCACCCACCCCCAGTATGACTAAAAAGGAAGAAGGAAGGAATGGATGATGGAGGGAAAGGGGATAATAAACTCAGTTATTTTTAGTGTATGTTTCTATGTGGCTACAGGTACAGGCTATCCTGGAACTACCAGAAAGCGCAGGCTAACCATGGGTGGGAAAGACACTGGCACATACAGGGTAGCTTTAAAGAGCTAGGTGAAGGTCAAAAGCATGAAGGTGAAAGACAAGAACAGAACAGAACATCAATCCATTTCAACAGTCAGGAACTTGACAGAGGGATGACTCAGAAAAAAAAAAAGAGCTAAGAAGAAATAGGCACCAACAAGGAATCATCATCATCATAGATGATAGATAGATGGTAGACAGACAGACAGACACACACACACACACACACACACATATATATATATATATATACACATACATATATATATATACATACATACATATATAAACACATAGATACACAGAGGATTAGCAGACAAATAGATGAGAGATGATAGAATGCATAGATGATAGTAATATATAGAGACAGAGACAACACATAGCATATATACATATATATATATATTTATACATAGTGATATGTAAAGACAAAACTAGAAACCAGAAGAAAAAAAAAGAAAAACAAGGAAGCAAAGTCACCATTTGATCTTTGAAATGTTACAGGGAGGTGAAGCAAAGAATTAAATGTGTTCATTTGCTTTGATAACTGAGAAGTCCTCAGAGACTATTGAGAGGCCTTTTCATTTGCTTAATGGTGTGGAAGACAGACTGTAATGGGTTTCCCAGGGAATGGAAGGTAGCAGAGTGGTGACAGCACACACAGGCTGCCCTTCAAGCTTTGTCAAAATAGGATTTATTCCCCCACCTCCCAGTCAATTTGGTACATTTTTGTCAAGTGCGCTGGCAATGGTATAGAATTGGGGTGCCCATTCTGGCAGAAACAGTTGTGTATTAAAGAATTCACTCTTGAAGGTAACAAATATGGACAACCTCTATAATTACAAATTTTCACATTAGGAATCTGTACTGAGGAAATAGGTAAGGCTCAGGACAAGCATGGTGTTACATGCCAGTTTTCCCAGTTTCTTGGAAGGTACAAGTAGGAGGATCATGGTTCAAAGCTGGTCCAGGCAGTGAGCACAAGATCCTATCTGCAAAACAAACTGAAAGCATTGGAGTGTGATGTAAGTGATAATGTGTTTTCCTAATGAACTTGTGGCCCAGTGGAAAGAAAGAAGGAAGGAAGGAAGGAAGGAAGGAAGGAAGGAAGGAAGGAAGGAAGGAAGGAAGGAAGGAAGGAAGACACAATGAAGGAAGGAATAAAAGGAGGGAGGGACAGAGAGATAAAATGCAGGAAAAGGGGAGATGGAGCATAATGTATCATAGATGATTGGTATTATTTTAAGTATCTACAATGCCTAACCATACATGATATTCCAAACAAATTTTAAAATAGCTCACATATTAGTTAAAGGTAAAACTTTTACTACTATAACAAACCATAAATCCTTTGTCCAGAGCCAAGAGAAAGATTCTACTCTGTACAATATGCAGCATTCAGTCACCCTGAGAATGGATGTCAGATCAGAAGATGGAGGAAGGAAATGTATGGAGAAGGCACTGCTTAGGCAGGAAATAAGTCACGCTCCTTCCAATCCAACTCAGATGTAAAGGGCTGAGAACCAGAATGGAAAGCTCCTTCTTAACCACGCCTTGTGTATCCCAAGCAAGTTCTTCCACAGACCTAAATGCCCAGCCATCAGTACCTACTTTGTGAATTGAGTGAATTGGAGTTTTCCGAAAAGATATTGAAGTCCTAACCCCTGGTATCTGTGAATGTATATTTGAGATTTGGATCTTTGCAGATATAACCAAGGTAAGGATATATGAGATTAAAGTGGATCCCAACTCCAATGGCTGGTGTCTTTATAAGGAGAAAGGGATTCAGAGACAAACATCCAAACAAAAAAGGTGTGTGATCAACATGTGAAGACACAGGAAGGCACGGAAGTGATGTGTCTCCAAGCCAAGGAATGTGAGAGGATACCCCAGAAGCATCCTTTCTCAGATCTCTTGGAAGGAAAATGACCCTGCCACCAATTCAAGTGGGGACTTCTGGGCTTCAGAAGCATGAGAGAATGAATTTCTACTGCTTTAAGGGCCCAGGTTGTGGCAGTCCTACGAAGCTAATAGCATCTGACTTGACCCCACTCATCCAAACAACATTCCCCTTTCAATCTCTCCCTGTAGGCCATAGGCAAATCATAATCAAAGTACTTCTTGGAGACAACACAACCAAATGTTTTGTGATTTTATATTTTAGACTTCCATCTTCTTAAGCCTCAGAGTTAGATTCTCTGCTATCCCGTTTGGGATGTATGACAATGTTACACACACACACACACACACACACACATATGTATATATGCACACACGTATATATATTTTTATGTGTATATAGACTATATGCTATATATAGTACTATATAAGTAGCATGTATATCATACTATATATAGTGCTATATGTAATATGTACTATGTATGTGAAAATATGCATATATGTGCTCTTTTTCTCTCTCTCTCTCTATATATAGTAGCATACACCTTAAGATGGGACATTCTGTTAAAGTAGCATTAATATTGTAGATCTTATATCCCAAAGGCTTAGTTCCATAAAATGTTATTTCTCATTACCTAAAATCTAGCTGTTAGGAGGGGAAGGTGGAATGGTACTCTGCTCTATGGAGTTATTGTGTTCCTGACTCGATAGACAGAGGCTCTGACAATTGTCACACAGGGATTTCAAAGTAACCTTGATTATCGATAGGCAATTAGAAGATGAGAGAAGTCATAACGTCTGAAGAAGAAACATCTCTTTCTGAACTATGTTTGGAACAGTAGACGAATAACTTTTAGTGAGAACTAATCATATGTCATGTTGATGGAAGTGGGTGAATCATAATCTTAGGTATATGGATGGATGACTGGATGGATGTACATCTATATGTGTAGATATAGATAACTGTATAAATTGATAGATAACTGGATGGATAGATGGATAAAGATGGATGGATGCATGGATGACTGTATAGATGGATGAGTGGATGAAAGAATAGCTGGATGAAGCATGGATAGAGATAATGGATTGATGACTGAATGGACACATGGATAATTGGCTAGATGGCCAGCTGGATAAATAACCAGCCCAGAAACAACATTAGCAAATAGAGTAAGAATATTACAGTATTCTGTCCCTCCAAATGTCCTATGCTGAACTCTTACCCTTTAATGTGATAGTATTAGGAGGTGGGAACTTCCAGAAATAAGTCATGAGAGTAGAATCCTCATGAGTGGGATTAGTGTCCTTATTAAGGTATAAGGAGTGAGGGGTTGGAGTCTGCACCTCAGAACTTCAACTGTCATAGATTCTACTTTGGAAGACTATATATTTGTGTGAGAAAGCCGGGTACTGGTGGCTCACGCCTGTAATCCTAGCTACTCAGGAGGCTGAGATCTGAGGATCGTGGTTCAAAGCCAGCCCAGGCAAGAAAATCTGTAAAACTCTTATCTCCAATAAACCACCAGAAAACCAGAAGTGGCACTTTAGCTCAAGTGGTAGAGCGCTAGCCTTGAGCTGAAGAGTTGAGGGACAGCGCTCAGACCCAGAGTTCAAGTCCCATGACCGACCAAAAAAAAAAGACTGTGAGAAATATCTCACAATAAAAACAAAAATACATGTCACATTGTATATTTCCCAATATCTACACTTAAAGCACATCATTACCCATTTATAGCAGGACATATCTTGTTTTCTGCATAGTAAATAGTATCAGAGATTCAGGGGTAAGCAAGATTATGTGAAGTTCTCATTTGATACTTTCTGTAATTCTACATTTCCCTAATTTAATTTCTAACTTAACACATATGTGATGTTTTGAAAATGAATTATTTTTATCAGTTTTTCCCCCCAAAACTTCCCATCACCTAGGATTTGGCATAGAGAAGGTACCAACCAGTATGAGTGGATGTTTAATATTGAGAAAGGAAAATGAAGGGAGAAAAATCTGAAGAGTGACTCAGAATCGAACAGTTTCCCTAAGGGTAGACTATTTGAGCATACTTACAGGCCAAGGAAAAGAAATTAGTGAAGAAGCAGCATATTTCAAATATACCATGATGAAATGCAAGAATTTAGAATCAAAAGCCCACAGGAGAAACTGGTCTGGGGAAGATTCAGAGAGTGAAGAAGAAAAAAGACAAAAACAAAAAACACTAACCAGGTGCTGCTGGCTCACAGCTGTAATTCTACTTACTGAGGAGACACATCCTGGAGGATCAAGGTTTGAAGCTAGCCAGGGCAGAAAAGTATGCAAGACTCCACATAACCAGCCAAATGCAGGACTGAAGTTGTGGCTGAACTGGTAGAACACCTACTAAGAAAATGAGCCAGACAAATGTGATGCCTTGAGCTTAAACCCCAATACTAGCAGCAGAGAGAGAAAGATGGAGAGAGAGAGAGAGCAAGCGAGAGAGAGAAAGAGAGAGAGAGAGAGAGACGAGACAAGGAGACAGGTGGGGGGAGCTCTGATAAGAAAGGATTTCAAGCTAGAGGCCAGCTTGAGTGACATAGAGACAATATCTTAAAGAAAGAGAGAGAGAAGGGAGAGAAAAAATAGACACAAAGACAGAGAGACAGGGAGACAGGTGGGGGGACCTCTGATAAGCAGGTAAACCATAAATTTGTATGAGTAAATAAGAATACCCACATCTTATGTGTATGACTATTTCTGTAAAATAGCATGGAGGGACTGGAGATAAGTAGAAGGGCTCTGGTAGGATTCTGGAGGGTAGAACACGGTAATTATTGGCCACTGCGTTTAAGCTAGAAAGAAAAGGAGAATTTCGCCACTGAGGATTGTGTAGGAATCAGTTAACAACTTATATGTTCCTTCTTATATATACTTATCTCAGGTCATTTTCTCTAACTTTGGTCTGAATGCAGGCAGTGTGTCACCATCTTCCTATCTGATCAATGGAATATGTACGAGGTTCATATTTAGTTGTGCTCCAGAACCCACTCTCCAGTCAGCCGACAGCCACTTCCTAAGGAGAGGGAGCTATTCATGATGATTTTGGTTTTGGTGCAGATCCTGGAATTTAAATTCAGGATCTGGGTGCTGTCCCTGAGTGGATTTGTTTAGGGCTGGCACACTACTACTTGAGTCACATGACGTCCAGCTTTTTAGTGGTTAATTGGAGATAAGAGACTCATGGACTTTCCTTGCCTGCACTATCTTTGAACCTTGATTCTCAGATCTCAGCCTCCTGAGTAGCTAGGATTACAGGTGTCACCCACCAGGACCAGATAGTTGTGATATTTTGATGTGGTCTCTGGTGGAAGAAAGAGATAGTAGGGCATGGGTACGTGAAGTGAGAACATCTCCAAGACAGATCTAGAAAATATCTAGCAGAAAATATTTGGTATCCAGCCCAAGGAGGCAGAGGCTGTATATATGGAAGTGAGAATTGGTTTATAAATATATAAGTAAATATCAGGCTGTAGGCAAGTATACATAAATGCATTAATTGGAATATAGGGGGAAACTCAGACGATAATTCCTTAGAAGGGAAAAATCATGGTTCAACAAAATAAACACCAGAAAACAAGTACCTGAAAGAGGAGGGATAAAGTTGCAGGGAGGAGGGAGATGCGTAAAGAGAAGGTGAGAGAGAATGCAGTAAACAATTCAACATATATCCGACAACGTTTGAGAAACGTGAAGGAAGGCCGGTGTTGGGAGGGAGGGGGACAAAGATGAAAGGGGCGGCATTGATCAAGATGCATTGTATTCATAAATGGCTTTGCTGAATGGCAGCTCCTTTGCACAACTCCCTAAAGATCACAAAAATATGTTAAAGTCTTTGGCAGAAAACTCACACTCTCCAAATTAAAATCTCATTGTCATTTCTTAGACCCTTGGGTGAGGCTTCGTCTTAAATATGACCTGCTCCTTCTTCCTCACTGAGCCAGGACTCCCCTGGTAACTATTATATGTCCTACTCTCCCTATGTATAGTGACATGGCGAAGGAAACACAGCTACTTGGTGTGAAAAGCCCTTCCACAGGCTCCCCACATGCAAAGTAAGCACTCAGCCCATGTCAGATACTTATAGAGGCAGTGCCTTGAGTCCAACCAGTGTCCAGAATGTCTTCCATGTATCCCTGGAGGTTAAGAAAGGACACAGAGCTTGGGGCCAAGGGGTCAGGCCTGCAATCCTAGCTACTCATGAGGCTCATATCTGAGGATCACAGTTTGAAGCTAGCCCAAGTAGGAAAAGTCCATGATACTCTTATCTCTAGTTAACCACAAAATGCCAGAAGTAGAGTTTGTGGCTCAAGTGGTAGAGTGATAGCCTGGAGCAAAATAAGCTCAGAGATAGCACCCAGGCACAAGTTCAACCCCCAGTACTGGCCCAACAACAACAGAAACCAAAAGGCCTCAGATCAATCAATAATAACTTTTCAATTAATCAGGGAGTTAAATACATGATCAGACTGTGATTATCCTTAATGTAGATTTGCAGCATTTGGGGTTATCATACTGGCTAATTGCATCTATAACAATAACTGCCAAAGGAATTATAAAGACCACAAAAGGCTATATCAAGACTTTTCTGAAGAAAATTATGATGAAAATATCTATGCAAAGTTCTCATACCATTCATAATAAAATATACTCAAGGATCTGAACAATTACAGGCCATTTTTTTTTTGCCAGTCCTTGGCCTTGAACTCAGGGCCTAAGCACTGTCCTTGAGCTCCTTTTGCTCAAAGCTAGCACTCTACCACTTGAGCCACAGAGCCATTCCAGCTTTTTCTGAATAGTTTATTGGTGAGATTTTCCTTCCCAGGCTGGCTTTCAACCAAAATCCTCAGATCTCAGCCTCCTGAGTAGGTAGGATTCCAAATGTGAGCCACTGGCACTCAGATCATTTTTTTTCATTTTTAATAATCCCATACATACTCACCAACTGATCTTTGTCTCGAAATCATCTGCTTTATTTATTAAGATAGTATTCTCCCAGTATTAAGATAGTATTCTGAGAGTGGGAAAACCCTCTGGTCAGTTTTCTCAAAGGAATGGCTATGTGTGTGAAATTCACCATAGCTGGGGGACTGTCAGATATAGATTATTAGATTATCTTTGGCTAATTTGATTTCTACAGGAAACATGGAGTGAAAATGATTAGAGTAGTCCTAACTGCCACAAATAACATTAAATAGTATGTGAAATCATACTAAATTAAATTTCTTTAATTGAAATTTTAGAATTATACACACTAAAGAAATTAGAGTCCACAGTTTATGAAGAAATACCACTTGTATATCTAACTACAACAGTAAAAACTTTCATGGAGAATTGTTAATTCTCATAAATTCTTTAAAGAGTTTTGTGATTGATTCATCATTTATTTACTGTTAAGCTTGTGATCAGGATTAAATAATAGTTCTTTTTATGTGTTAAAACACATGTCCAGAGCTAAATGCTGGTGTTTTACACTTGTAGTTGTAGCTATTCAAGAAACTGAGAGCTGAGGATGACAGTTTGAAACCAGCACAGGCAGAAAAATCTGAGACTCTTACCTCCAGTTAATTATCAAAAAGAAGTAGAGGTGTGGCTCAAATGGTAGAGCACCAGCCTTGAGCAGAAAAACTCAAGAGTACAAGGTTCCAAGTTTGAGCTCCAGTACGGTTACTAAAAAATTAAATTACATGTGAAATAAATAAAAATAAATGTCCTATAAGTTGTATATAATATTTTTTGTCAGTCATGGGGCCTGAACTCTAGGCCTAGATGCTGTCCCTCAGCTCTTCAGCTCAAGGCTAGCGCTCTACCACTTGAGCCACAGTGCCACTTCTGGCTTTTTCTGCTTATGCGGTGTCTCACGCATGCAAGGCAAGCACTCTACCATTGAGCCACTTTCCTAGCCCGTATAGAATATTTTTAAAAGACTTAAATCAGTTCTACATATTTCTTGGGCCCTATTCATATCCACCAAAATGTTTTACTGATAATATTTAGATTATAAAACAAGTTAAGGACTTGACTCACAGAAATAAAAGCTTCCGTGTTTTGCTTCAATTTGTTTGGCTGAACAAAAGATACTGTTGTAAAGAAGAGATAGACATGATTTCCTGCTATTCATCTAAAGATAGTTAAGGCTTAATATATGGAAACATTTTCTAAACAACCACTTAACAAGCTAAGTGCTTGCTGAGCAAAGTTATGGATGATGTCATATGCTTACTCAGACTGGATTTTTTTTTTACTTGTTTGAGCTCTATGCAATAATCTTCATGTATCTCCATCCTTGTTACTTGAACATGAGCAAACATGGAAATACTGTGGCTCTAGATTTTCTGTTCATTAAAGTTGCTGTAATCACAGATGGTCTACCTGTCTAGGCCAGCAGCAACTCTCTGTGCCTCTTACAATATAGACAGGAGCCTGAGGGAAGGGCTAAGAGCATACCTGGCCTAGCATGTGGCCATAGCTTTGCTGTGGAAACTATCCACTGCCATCTATTAGCTAAAGACATGTGAGAAGACCCAGCAAAGTGTTTCATTTCCCTCATAGACAAGATTTAAGGTGGCAACAAGATGGATACCAGTGGTTCACACCTGTAATCTTAGCTACTCAAGAGGCTGAGAACTGAAGATAGAGATTGAGATTTGAAGGCAGCCTGGGTAAGGAAAGTCTAGGAGACTCATCTCCAATCATCCACCAAAAATCCAGAATTAGAGCTGTGGCTAACATTGTAGTATACTACCCTTGAGTGAAAAAGCCAAGAAACAGCACCTAGACTCTGAGTTCAAGTCCCAGTATCAGTATGCACGTGTGTACACGCACACACACACACACACACACACACACACACACACACAAATAAGATGACAACAAAAGCCAGACTTTATGCTGAAGAATGGATTTGTTTATGAAACATCTTTTTCCAGATTCCTTCAGTCTGCTAGGAGTAAAAATGGGGATAGGAGTTGTTATGTTTAGCAGGAATTCAGGTAGGCACTGGGAGAGTGGGTATCATAAGGAAAGCCCATCATCAATAAAGTGAGTGTATCTCATTCGCCTGATAGTATTCGCCCAACTCCATGGACAGATGCCCTTCATTTGATCAGGTGACAGCTTCTATTGGCTTCCTAAATATAAGAATGGTATTAAGCTCATACCTTTTGAAGGTGCTGGAAATCAGTCTTGACACTGCAATGTGTCCAAGACTATGACAATCTTGCTGGGCCTGGGCAAAGGATTTGTGAAAAATATACCACACTCAAAATAGAAACCCAAACTTTAGTTATGTTTAACGTGCAATGAGACATCTTTTAAATCTCAGTTCCTAGACAAGACTCAATATGACTCACGTTTTCTTATCTAAATCCTGCATTTCCCACTAGAAAATGTAATCGTCTTAGATTCTAGAATCATGAATCTCTGTGGTCTGGGAGACAATTTTTTTAAAAGCCTTCAAGCCCAGCTTGCTATTCTCTGTGGCTGCCTTATACTAGCAAGCAAGACATTTTGAGCGATTTTCATATCATCCATCCTATAGCCCCGTTCATTGTACTAAATATCTGCTTTCTTCACAGCCCATAGACATAGCTGTAAGCAAAGTCTAACCACAGGAGAAAAATTTTAATTTTTAAGCAGCTGATGCGATGGCAATCTGTCTGGGTTGATGCCACAGTCTTTCATTTCTAGCTGACATGTTTATTCTTGGACATTTAAACTGTGGCCCAGAAAGCCACGGAGGGAGGTTGGTTATAAATGTTAGATTTGATTGGAAATGGCATTCAAAACTAAACATGCCAAAGTGCAGAAGAGCATTCCTGCAGGATTTCTTCAGCATCGCCCTCAGACATACATACCCGCAGACACAAACACACACACACACACTCACACACACACACACACACTTCTCTTCTGTAATTATACTACACATGGAGATATGTAATTGCTATGCAATTCAGCAAGAGAAATGCAAGAAAAGAGCAAAGCAATTGGTCAAAACAGATGTCATTTTATTCAGCAGCTAAGTAGGTAAGGAAGACATTAAACCTCATCTTTCAACATCCTAGGAGAATAGTCTTAAAGACTATTCTTTAAGACTATTTAAAAGAGTTGCCATGAAGGATCAGCTGTGATGTTCTTGGATACTTCACTCGATTCATTCCTGAGAAAATAAATGAATAAGAATAATAATTATAAAGGAAGGAATCATTTTTGGAAAGAGTATAGTAGACACAAAAAGAAATATAAACCAGACTGGGCTTCCTGCCCGGAATGTCAGAGAAAACAAAGGCAAAAATTGAAGACAATTAAAAAGAAAAAAAGAGATATCTACAAGGTATATTTAGCAAATTAATATTAAAAAGCAAAATAGTCTATGGAGTCTGTCTATGGAGCAACTAAGGCAGAGAAGTGGAGGGAGAAACACGTAGAACACTGAAAACAATGACCTCGCTCTCCATGGCTGTCTGCCTCTAGAAATCTGCCCACTCTACCAAATGCTGCTCAGACCAGGGAGAAAATGAGAAAATTTATACATTCTCAGCCCATATCATTAAAACCTTGATATGTTAGAAGGGCATACAACTTTGGTTTATGTTTTTGCAAGCTATGGTTCCCAGGTTAAGAAGGACAGAGCAAATATCTCTCATGTGTCAATGTTAGACCTAAAAGATAAATTTGCCTTCAAACACAGAGATGTACAAATAGTTAGAGATGGTAGATGGATGGATGAATGGATGTGTAGATAGATAGATATGGATAGTTTGATAGGTAATAGGTAGTTAGATGAATAGCTGGATGGATAAATGAATAAATGGATGAATGGAGAGATGACAGATAACAGATGATACTTATAGGATGACATATTTGTAGTTGTATGACTGAGAGCATCAGAGGTAAGTTTGATAATTTCAGAGGTAAGTCTGATATATATATATATATCTGATATATATCTATATATATGTATATATATATATATATATATAGATAGATAGATAGATAGATATCACTAGAATACCACTGGTTAAACCATACCAAAATACTGTGAATGAAAGTAACAAGATGAGACATACTGAAAGCTGTTGACCAATACAGGGTCGTAAGGATGGGCAAAGCAAGAGTAAGAGAGGGGTCCATCTGACTTAACTACTGTACATAATATATGTGAAATCCCAAAGTGAAATCACTTTGCACAAGTAGCATACACTAAAAAAATGAGTGACAGGAGTTTAAAACTGGTCCTTTGCAGGATAAGAGTTACTGGTGGTGTGAGTAAAGGTAAAGAGAGAAAGGTGTACACATTGTGCACATGTGTAAAAATGGGATGAGGAAGCTTGTTGAATTGGGCTTCAGAAGGAGATTGGAGAATGAGGGAGAGTGATGGAAGGGGTATCTAATAATGATACATTTATGTACTCATGGGCATGTCAAAATGAAACCCATTTACACACCTAATTCATGTGAATAAAAAGTAATATATGTTAAATGTTATGTTTTATATTTATATTCATATACATATACAAGTGATGGTTCTGTTTAATATTTTGTGGATATAGTATGTGTATGTGTATGAGAGAGAAAGGGAGAAAGGGAAATAGAAATATTACTGGAAGATACAATAAGAGATAAATATTGGTTGCTAAGTGTGTGTGTGTGTGTGGGTGTGTGTGTGAGAGAGAGACAGAGAGAGACAGAGAGTATAGTGGGGCTTGAATTCAAGGCCTCATGCTCTCACTTGGCTTTCAGCTGGTAATCTACCATTTTGCTGGTTAATTGTAAATAGAGTTTCATAAACTTACCTGCCCAGACTGGCTTTTAACCATGATACTCAGATCTCAGCCTCCTGAGGGGTAGCATTAGAGTATGAGCTACTGGTGCCTAGTTTCCTATGATGTTTTGAAGGGAATGACAAGAAGTAAATTATACACCAAACTTGGTGATGAGAGACTTTCAGGCTTTACGTGCTTAGCCTCAGTGCATGATGGGAAATGACCAGGCAAGTAACCTGACCAAAACCAAGGAGGAGGCCACCCCATGGATCCATTCCTTAGCTGCATAAATCTCTAAGTTTTTCAAAACCTGAAGGCCTATTAATTATCTTATATACTAATGTATGAATGCAATTGAACAGGTGTAAGATCATAGTCCAAAGTCTAGAAACAAGTGCCATTCATACAAATATTTGTGTGAGTGGAACATAGATTTCATTTTCACAATAAATTCTTAATTCAAATGTCAGTGATTTGGAAGATATTTGTAATTATAGGTTCTAGTGTAACATAATAAAAGCAATGACGCTGGGCACTGGTGGTCATCCCTGTAATCCTAGCTACTTAGGAGGCTGAGATGTGAGGATCATAATTTGAAGCCAGCCCAAGCAGGAAAGTCCAATGAGCCTCTTATCTCCAATTAGCTACCAGAAAATCAAAAGTGGAGATGTGGCTCAACGTAGAGTGCTAGCCTTGAGTAAAAGAGTTCAGGGACAGTGCCCACTCCTTGTGTTCAAGCCCAAGGACCAACAACAAAAAAAAAAAGGAAGGAAGGAAGGAAGGAAGGAAGGAAGGAAGGAAGGAAGGGGAAAAAAAGAAAAAGCAAAGAAGGAATGAAATTTCCAAACCAGAAAGGCCTTTGTTATATTTTTGGCACATTATTATTGAAATCATGGTGACAATTGGGAAGAAAGATTACAGAGATTCTTTATATAAGATGTAAGCCACTAAGAATCAAGGGTACCCTTTATGTTTGCCTCCTAAGGAAGAAGATATCACCCAAATAACATTAACAGTAGGCCAGGTTCAACTCAAGCTGTTACTGAGGTAAAGACAGTACCTACAATGTCACAAGTTTAATTGTGCATAAATAAGTTCACAATTCTAATTATCTTAAAGACCTTCAGCCATGCTTCTTCATCTTTTCCTACAAGTTTTCTTTATGTTTATTTTGATTGTCAAATAAGACTATACATGTGATACATGATGTTTTGATACATACATATCTTGTTTAATGATGAAAGGGCCATTAACATATCTATCACTTTAGCACTTACATCTTGGTGGCAGTGGCATTTAACTTCATCTCTTCTGGTTATTTTGAAATAGATAATATACTATCATCTATTGTCATCCTACTGTGTGATATACACCAGAACCTGCTTCTACAGAATGGGAGAATTAAAAGAAGCTGTGCATCTGACAAGGGATTTACCATCAGGAAGTGAATTCACAAGAAAAGCAAACAACTCAGCACCAAAAACAGGAATGATCTGAGTGTGTGTGTGTGTGTGTGTGTGTGTGTGTGTTGGACCTGGGGCTTGAACAAAGAGCTTGGGCTTTTTTTGCTCAAGGATAGTGCTCTACCAGTGGAGGCACAGCTCTAGTTATGGCTTTTTTGGAAGTTAACTGGACAGAAGAATCTCACAGACTTTACTGTCTGGATTTGCTTCAAATCACAACCCTCAGATCTCAGTTCCCTGAGTACCTGGGATTACATGCATGCGCCTGACTGAATTTTTTTTCTTTTTTAATGGGCAAAAGATACTTTTCAAAAGAAGGCATATAGCCAGATACCAGTGGCTCATGCCTGTAATCCTAGCTACTCAGGAGGCTGAGGTTGGAGGATTGCAGTTCAAAGCCAGCCGGGCAAGAAAAGCTGAGAAATTCTTATCTTCAATAAACCACCAGAAAACTGGAAATGGCTTCGTGGTAGAGCATTAGCCTTGAGCTAAAGAGCTGAAGGACAGCACTCAGGCCCAGAGTTCAAGCCCCATAACTGACAAAAAAAAGGCATAAAAATGTCCAAAAAAACATGAAAAAAAGCTCAATAGCAGTCAGCTTATCATTACTATAATGAAATATATAGTATCTTTGGAATTAATTTATACAGAGAAAAGATTTATAGTGGCTCATAATTCTCAGGATTCCAGCTCGAGCCTGTAGGGACCTCACTGTATTGGCCTCTGGCAAGAGCAACATTTCAAGGCTGGAGTGCTTATCTCATGAGCCTGGAAGTCAAAGGGGAAGAAGTTGAGACAGGGGTTCCATAACATCTCTAATCCTCTGCAGACATCCTACTAGGAACCACCTCTTAAAGGTCCACAGCATTTCCCAATAGCACAATCCTAGGCACCTCTTAAATTATACATAGGCCTTGGAGACCACACAACATCCAAACCATAGCAATCCTAGTGACCCAGAAAATGCAAATTCTCCAATTTTTAAAAATATCTCTATACTCTTTTCTTACCCCATACAACTCAATTCCCTGGTCAGTTGTCTCAGACTCAGGTCTATTTGATGGCTCCTGTCTTAAACCCTACTTCAATTGCTATCCATCTACCATAGGATACCACAAGGTCCTTTGACTTTCCTACAACACAAACAACCTCACTACTCCATAGTCCCACAGAAACGTTCGGGGGATTTCTGACTCTTCTTGGGTTCATTCTGTATTTCTTTTGTACCATTTCTTTTGTCCCATGTCCTTTGACTTCAGCCTACTCCATGTGTACCTTCTCTCAGCTCCCCCACACTTTCCCACATTGCCAATGTGCCAGCCATATTGTCTACATATGTAGACAGGTACATATGTACTTGTCTACCTGCTACAGCCTACCATTTTCTCAAGAAGATGCTACTCTGCTTTGACGGCTATTACTCAGCAGCCTGCTTGGTGAATGTCCAGTCATCTTGAAGCCTCAGTTTAAAACCTTGGTTCCTCTAGAGACATCTTTCTTAACTCCATCTGCCTCTTGATAGAATTTAATATTCTTCTAATGAATCTGTGCTCCGTCTTCTCTCAGTTGCTATAGTTTGTAGAACCAATAAAGCCTCACTTGATTTATATTCATTTCTCTTAGTGTATTTGCTGTACTGTGAGCTAGCCATTGGCAGGACTCTCCCATTCACTTATATTTATGGTACATGTAGGTGCTATCTTGTACCTACTTGTTAAATGATCATCCAATAATACATTAAGTCAAAGCTCTAATTTTAATCCCATGGCACCCTGTTAAGCATTTTGAGAATCCACTATAATTTGGAAGCGCCTACTAAATACATGTTCTTTCAACCTGTTCCTATTCAACTCAATTCTGAGTTTTTAAGACACCTTAAGGTAGTTCTTGAGTTTGGGGACTGCTCTTTATTCTTCCCACAGAGAGTGTAATGGTCACCAAAGCTTCTTTTCCTTCAGTGTATGTAGGAAGGCACAAAATCCTAAAGTTCTTCAAAGCCAGGAGAAATCCAACCAACTACTTAGAGACCTCTGGAGAGCTTTTTGTTCCTATGAAAGAGGCGAGGAAGGAACACAATGTTCATTCTTGTTAAATCTACAATATATTGAACAATACTCTGCAGTCTGCTGGACCTCTCAAAAGGTGAGTCCATCATGAAGTATGAAACGTTGCTAGATTAAAAACCTCTGCCTCTCCAGTCCAAATTGAACCTGAGAGTTTAATGGGCTATGCAGCTCTTACAGGGTTCTCAGTGCATGAGAGGATGAAAAAACATTTCCAGGGAGTATCTTATAGGGAAGTGCGTGTCATCAGGAGACTAGGGAAAAAGGAAAAACTCAAAACTAAAAATACTAAAACCAAAAACCAAGAAAATCCCTACTGCTCAAATAAAAATAAGTGCAAACCAACTTCTGTAGCTTCTGTAGAGATACACTCCATGGGTCTAACCCACACAAGGAGGAACAACAACTTCCACGCTGGATGGCTCACAAGCAACAGTCTCTCATACACACACACACATACACACACACACACACACACACACACACAGTAATGAAATACTGTAAGAGACAGAAAAAGAACACCACAATATCTTGAGATAACAAAAATAATCTTTAAAAAAAACTATAAATTAGTATAAGTCAAAATTAAAGAGTTGAGTCAGTGAGACAGAATATTGACCCCAGTAGAAAGTATTAGAATTTGAGAAGCAAGCAAGGTGCCAGTGACTCACATCTATAATCTTAGACACTCAGGAGGCTGAGATCTGAGGACCTCAGTTCAAAGCCAGCCCAGGCAAAAAAGTCTGTGAGACACTTTTCTCCAACCATTAAAAAGCCTCAGGTGAAGGTGTGGCCCAAATAGTACAGTGCAACTTTGAGAGAGAAAAAAAGAAAAAGAAAAAGCCCAGAGACAGTCCCCAGGCCTGAATTCAAGCCCCAGGATGGGCACAAAAGAAAAAATAATCAGAAACAAAAATAAGTATAATCAGAGATAATAAGATTTTAAAATGTAATAATATAAATAATGAAAATGCTAAAATGATAATATAAAAAATGTCTGACTATAATCCTAGCTACTCAGAAGGCTGAGATCTGAGGATCATGGTTCAAAGCCAGCCTGATTAATCAGGAAAGCCCATGAGATTCCTTTCTCCAATAAACCACACATACACACACACAAACACACACACACACACACACACACACACACAGCTCTAAGTGGAGCTGTGTCTCAAGTGATAGAGTGCTAGCTTTGAACACAAAAGGTCAGGGGAAGTATGCAGGCTCTGAAGTCAAGCCCCAGGACTGGCAACTAACTAACTAACTAAATAAATAAATAGAACAGGTGGCTCACACCTGTAATCCTAGCTATTGAGGAGTCTGAGATCTGAGGATCGAGGTTCAAAGCCCAACCAGAGTCCTGAGACTCTTATCACCAAGTAACCACACAAAAACTGGAGAGGAACTGTGGTTCAAAGTACTGGAGTGTTAACCTTGAGAAAATAGTTCAGAGACAGAACCCAGGCCCTCAGTTCAAGCCCCATTACTGACAAAAAGCAAATGAACCAACAACAAAAAATAATAAAATGCAAATTATTAAATCATAAAAGCAATAATGTGAAAATAATAATAAACATAAATAATAAAACAAACAATGAAACATACTAAAAATAAATAAAATAACAAAATAAAAATAATATATTAACAAAATAATAATAAAAATAAATAAAATAACATAACATAATAAATCAAATATAACAATAAACCAGAAGAACACTGAGATCCCACATCACCCCAGTTAGAATGGCCATTATCAAGAAAACAAACAAGAACAAATGTTGGCAAAGATGTGACTAAAGAGGAACTCTATTACATTGTTGGTAAGAATGTAAGTTCAACCACTCTGGAAAGCAATATGGAGGGTCCTCAAAGGACTAAACATAGAGCTCCCCTATGACCCAGCAATTCCACTCCTGGGCATTTATCCAATAGAACACAGTTACCGTAAAGCTACCAGCACAACCATGCTCACTGAAGCATTGGTCAAGATATGGAATCAGCCCAGATGACTCTCAATGGGAGACTGGATCAAGGAAATGTAGTATATATACACAATGGCATTTTACCCATCCATTAGAGAGAATGCTATTGTACCATTTGTAAGGAAATGGAAAGACTTGGAAAAAATCAGACTAAGTGAAGTGAGACACAGAGAAACAAAGGTTACATGGTTTCCCTCATTTGTCAGAGCTAGAATGTACCTATAAATCTACAAGTAGACACCCTGGATGGTATGCAAGTGGAAACAAATGAATTAATGGAAGTATAATGGACTCTATGGAGAGCTCAAACAGTATAATTTTTTTAGAAAGACTAGGTCAAAGCCCAACAAAATGAGTACCAGGAAAGGGGTATATGCAAGGGGGGAGGAGCCAAAGGGAGAAAGGTAGACCAATGAAAGTGGGGGGATGAGGGGAGTGGAGATACTACAAAATTAAGAAAAAATAAGGAAAGGGATAAGTTGAAGGGGGGTAAAAATGTTGGAGGGGTGACACTGATCAGGATGCGCTGTATCCATAAACTGCTTTGTTAAATGGTACCTCCAATGTACAACTACTTAAGGATAATGAAATTTAAAATAAATTAATAAATAATAACAATGAATAAAACAAGGATTTTTTTTTCTGTGCTGGGAATCAAACCCAGGGCCATATACATGCAAGGCAAATGCTATACCTTTGAGCACACACAATATCTATTAAGTAGGGTTTAGGAAACTGGAAAATTACACTTGGCCAAGAGTATAAAACCAGAAGGCCTGTGCCTGCCTGGGTGTCTTCTTTCAGCTGACCTGTGTGTATCTGTCCGCCCATCTCCAGAGGAACAGTATATCCTTGCTGTGGCCTGGGGAGTAAACAAGGGAGAGAATATGAGGAAGAATAAGGAAGGAAAAATTACCAGCCCAGAACTCCAAGGAGCCATCTGAAAGATGGAAACCTGTGGCATAGCTCTAAGCCCCTGGGTTTAAAAGTGTTCACAGAAGCTGCCCTGGTGGTGGTGTTGGTGGTGGTGACGGTGGGGAACCATGCTAAAGCTGGAGGTAGAAGAATAAGACAGGGAGCAGATTACAACCTATTCCTGCCTAGAGTCACTGCTAGGCCACCCCATGGAGTTGCTGGGAAGGAAGCCGGTCCAAGAAAGAAGCTACACAGCCCAATTAACATGCAAGTCTGCTCTTCTTCATCCTCCCTCCCACATCTTCTGCTTTCTCAGTGCTGAAGCCAGCCCCAGTCTTCTTTAAGGACTTCGAAAAGCCCAGAATGAAAGATTTTTAGACCCACCCTCAAAGGAAAACCTCACAGTGGCCCACAATGGAAGAACTTCTACTGCCACTGCACCCCTCCCCCCTCAACCAGAACAGAGGACCTCACAGAAGCCTAGTCCACTCTCCAGGAAAGCTCTAGACCCTCCCTCCCACCCTCCCATGGAAGAATTCCCAGCCCCTCCTCCTTCAGAAGGGAAGTTCAGGCAGCCCAGCAGCTCATGTGTTCAAACACTAAGTCACGTGGCTAAGATTTATATAAATGAAGGCATTGTGTGTTCAAAAGGAGATTGGTATGTTTGATCTTGGCGTTACTGATTTGCTTCTGCTACAGGATAGCATTCCTCAAGTGAGATAATTAAACTCGGATGCGTTCCCTTTCAATGGTCCATGGGTAACTCAGGGACATTCACTACCCAGGGGGGAACTTGTTTCCATTATCCAGGTGCAGAGACAAAACACTATTTTCACACCAAGCCATTACCTGAGATGACTTATGACTCCCCAAACACAAAAAATCACTCTTGAGTTCCCAGAGTTGGATTTGCATTACAGTTCAAAGGACTAAAAGCCACTGAAGGAGGAAGACAATGCTGAAAGCTTCTCAAGAACTTGCATGCTTCATTCTAATATCTAATTAAAATCTACACTCATCCACCTAAAGGCATCTTTTAAACCCGCTCTCACTTACTGAAAGCTTTGGACTTGTCCACTCCTCAGTCATTAGTAAAAACTCCTTCAGAAATACCCATGTTTAACATCATTTACTTGTGACTCAAGGACGTTGCTGATTCAGTTACTTGGATTTTCAACTAGTAAATTTTGTTTATGGATCAAGCTGAGTTATTTTGATGAGTCACAACCTTCTTTTTCATGAAGTACACAAGTAAGAGTTCTTGCCAATTTAAACTGAAGTAGGTATTAGTTTCAAAGTCAGGCCTATAAGGCACCAACGGCCTTTGGATCAGGAATATTATAGAATGGGGAATAGTATGGATTCATGTGGGACAGTGAGGAGACATCACCACAGGACTCTACTCGTTCCCTTTTGAGACCTTTATCTATATGAGTGGAGCCTTATTTCTCCTCAAATACTCATCATTTTAGAGATGAGACAACCTTGAATAGATAGACTAGTACCTATGGCTTTTTGGTGCCTGTCCTGGGACTTGAACTCATGGCCTAGGCAATGTCCTTGAGCATTTTTCCTCAAGACTAGCATTCCAGCATTTGACCTACAGCTTCACTTTTGACTTTTTGGAGATGAATTGGAGATAAGAGTCTCACGGCCTTTCCTCCCCTGGCTGGCTTTAACCCATGATCCTCAGATCTCAGCCTCCTGAGTAGCTAAAATTACAGGCATCAGCCACTGGCACCAAGATATGTGTCTCTTAAGGAACATTGCACCATTTTGTGTTAAGTTCTCCTTCATTGAACTCCACTGCTTTAGAACACCCCTGTTCCTCTAACAGCCTTCATTATATTGATGTAACTTTTTATGTATTTATTTGGGGCAGTGCTCCCAGAAGATTAGCAACTCCTGAAGGTAAGGAATCTTGTATTCATTCATCTTTATAGCTCAGGCTATAAAGTAAGTAGGGTTACCATCCAGGAGTTGGGATCACTCTGTCTCAATCCGACAAAGATTTGAAGGAAAGGAAACAAGAAGAAAAGGTTAGAAGTTGAGAGTTTGACCAGGAACAAAAAGTCCCAGACATTTACCTCTTGGTAACTAGAGGGTCAGACTAGAGCCACAATGGACTTCCTCAACATGTATGAGGCTTGAACAGTCAGGAGGAGATGTTTAAAGAACAGAATTCCAAAAGACAAAGCATAGGAGCAAATGAGTAGAGCTAGCTGGAGGTAAAAAGAGCAGATTTCTTCAAAGAGAAATTATCCTAGAGCTAGGTTCTCCTTATATCTTAAAAAATTATTGTTATTATAAAGATGATGTACAGAGAGGTTCAGTTAAATAAGTGAGGTAATGAGTATATTTCTTTTTGGACAACAATACCTCTTCTGTCATTCTCTTCCAGGTTTTCCATCCCATCCTTACCCACAAATTGTATAATTCATTTTCAACATAGTGTCTTGAGAATATCACTCCTGCATTTGTTCCCCCTTTGACCCTCCCTTTCTGTGCCTCCCTTACCCTCCCAAACACAGATCAATGAACAAACAAGACAAAAAGAAAAGAAAAGAAAAGCAGCAACTAAGAAAAAACCTAATTTCAATTTCCTGGAATTCATTTCAATAAATATTGTATTATATGATCAGAGGCAATGGGCGTTGTGTCTTTGTGTTCTTCTCCTATGAGTATCCTTGTTTAGTCTCATCGTGTATGAATGTCTAGAATCCTGTATATTTGATCATGTCCCAGGGTATTTTAGATCTAATTTCTACATATGAGAGAATAACACTGACATTTGCCTCTCCGAGCTTGGCTTACCTCACTGAACATGATTTGTTCAAGGTCCATCCATCCATTTTCCTTGTATCTTTTTATCCCCCTTCCCCACTTAATGTCAAGTGTAGTCCTGTCTTTCTAGGATTGGTGGGAGCCATGGTTATGCATTTCTATAAGTATCTTCATTGGATTCCTCACTTCAGAGAACCAATGTGGAATCCTCAGAGCACAGATGGGCTAGCTCTGGCCTGTGGGCCTCAGCTCCTTCCCCTGGTAGACCGACCCTAGCCCTTTTCTCTTTCCCTATACTGCTTACACAGTAAATCTCCCTCAGTAGTTCTTTACATTGGTTTGATTTGGTGCCTCTACTTGGGCTTGAACTCAGGACCTTGAGATCTTGCTTAGCTTTTCCACCTAAGGTTGGCTCTCTACCACCACTTGAGCCACACCTCCACTTCTGGCTTTTCACTGGTCAGTGGGAAAAAAAGAGTCTCTCAAGTTTGTGTGCCCAGGCTGGCTCTAAACCGCAGCTTCTGAGTAGGTAGGATTATCGCCCTGAGCCACTGGTGCTCAGCCAAAGTAATTCTGGGTACATTGCTAAAGTGAACTGGTGTCTGGACCAAAAAAAAAAAGAAAAGAAACAATGAGACACTCTGATGATAAAGGTCCCTTAAAGAGAACACAATTAGAAGGTTCCCAGGGTTCCACTTCCCCTAAAATGTGCCTAGACCTGACTAAACAACAGAAATAGATGTAGTGTTTGAAGAATTGACCCCACCCTATTGTCCCAGGCCCATACAGAGAGGCCAGGCAAAATCCCAGGTCTGTGTGAACTTGTTTGAAGTGCAGGCAGGGCAATCCACCTAAGCCCAGCTGAAACTTACCATCGTGGGCCCAACTGAAAGGCCCCCCACCTTCCTTGACCTAGTGGCTTTTTCATTCACCTCTGCCTCCTTGCTGAGACCTCCTATAAAAACCCAGCTCCTGTCCCAGCTCCTCCAAGAAGGAGGAAGAAGAGAGACTAACCACAGCAACACCTTTTCTCTTAATCTATAAATCAAATGTTTCTGTGAGATAAAAATTTCATGAGTAGAATGACAGCCACACACAGGAAAAAGCTACAACTTTATGGCACCTTATTCATCAGCTGGTTCCACACGTAATCTGTGTGCATAAGTGTGTGAGTGAGAGAGAGGGTGAGAGAGAGAAGAAATATGTTGGTAGGTGAGTAGACTGGAGGATGGATGGAAGATAGAAAAATATATTTTTATGGATATATGGATAGATAGGTCAGATATACAGATATGAGGAGGAGGAGGGTAGGATAATAATGATGATGATGACAGATGGATTATAAATGGATAGATAGGTAAATAGATATGATGATGAACATAGAATGATAATGATTATGAAGAGAATTGATAAATGGGAATGATGATGATGAAGACTGAATGATAATGATGACGATGATAGATAGATAAATAGATAGATAGGTAGATAGATAGATAGATATTCTAGTCAACTATATAAACAGGTTTATATGCAGTTCTTCCTTCTCTACAGTGGCATTTCCTAGGCTTCCGGTGGATTTCTAAGCTGGCCTTTGCCTGTGTACAAGAGCTGATTTTCTTATCCTCTCTCACCCCAATTTCACAACTCAATTTCACAGTGAGTAAACTAGTGACTTAGTGGTAGCAGTTTAAAAACAGCCAATCTAATGTATTACCACTATGGAAATTTGCAAATACTATTAATCTACTAAAAATCTTTTCCTCTTTCAACTTTTGGAGAACCAGTTAATTATATATACCAGCATTTAAGGTCTCTTATCAGCATCTTCTACCTTTTGCTACTGAAGTCTGTCATTATTTGATCAGATTTAGACAGTCAATATTTCCTCTGAGAAATACCATAATTCTAGTAACTAGAAACACAACCAGAAAAAAGCAACTCTCATTTTAAAGGATCTGTTCTTCTCTGTCTCAGGCTAATAGGAGGGTTTCCCACATCAAAATCCTTTTCTGCTGGGTGTAGATGGCTCACACCTATAATCCCAGCTACTTGTGAGGCTGAGATCTGAGAATCATGGTTCAAAGCTATCTGGGGCAGAAAAGTCTGTGAGATTCTTGGTACTAATTAAGTCCCAAAAATCTAGAAGTGGAGCTGTGGGTCAAGTGCTTGAGTACAAGCCTTGAGCACAAAAGCTTGGGGACAGTGCCCAGGCCCAGAATTGAAGCCCCAGGGTTGGCACACAAAAAAGACAAAAAACTGATTTTGTGGCAGTCAAGTGAACCAACTAGTGACAAAAAGGGAAAAAGGGTGACATGGACCAAGATACATTGTATTCACAAACTTGTTGAATGATAACTCCTTTGTATAATCACTTAAAGGAAATGAAGAAGATATGTTTCAATGGGAAAAGATCGTTTGATCACATAAATAGAGGTGGTTGAAGTGGTATGACAATAGCTCCTAAAGCCAAGGCCCAGAGGCCATTTACTTTAGGAGGCAACAGACCTTTGAATATAACAAGCATCTAATGACATAGGTGGTTTTAATAGTCAGGACTTCAGAAAGAACATGAAATGCTGCATGTAGATAGAAAAACTTATTTTTAAGTCATACTATCTTTTAATGTGACTAAAATAAAAGTTTTAGTACTTCAGCCAGGTAGCAGTGGCTCATTACTCTAATTCTAGCTACACAGGAGGTTAACATCTGAGGATCAGGGTTCAAAGCCACCCTAGGCAGATGAACCTGTCTTATCTCTGATTAACCTTAAAAAAAAACAAACCAGAAATGCAAGTAGTAGAGAGCTAGCCTTGAGCAGAAAAAGGCAAGTAAGCCTTGAATTCTTGACCTAGTACTGGCTCAAAAAGAAATGTTGGTACTTCAGTGATGTAATTTGATTTATTGAACTGTAAAAGAAATACCCTATTGTATGGGAATAAGCATGCCTTGCAAACAAGGCATGTTTCCAGAAAATACCCTTCTAATCATTTGTGACTCTCTTCCCTACACCTGTCAGAATTGTGTCCTTTTCATCTATGTCTCCCTACTAACTTGTATATACTTGTGCCACTCTGTGTGTACAGAACTGTCTTCATAATGTTCTATGAGGCTATGTACCTTGCCTTGGTGTCAAGCACAGCTCTAAGAATTTTATTCACAGAGTCAGTCTCTCTCTCTCTCTCTCTCTGTGTGTGTGTGTGTGTGTGTGTGTGTGTGTGTGTGTGTGTACCCTAGACTTAAACTCAGAGCCTGTATGGTATGTTCTTGAGCATTTGTACTCTACCACTTGAACAATACCTCTCCAGTTTTTTGGTGGTTAATTAGAAAGTCATTGACTTTCCTGCCTGGGCTGGCTTCAACCTGTGATCCTCCTATTTCAGCCCCCAGAGCAGCTAGGATTATAGGTATGAACCACCTGCACCCAGCTAACTCAGTTGATTCTCCAGACAACTCCAAATCAGGTGCTGCATTGATCTTCATTTTGCAGATAAAGAAACTGAGACACACACAAAGCAATTAAGGAATTGGCCTTTGATCACCTAACACAGAAGAGGCAGAGGTCAGCTATGAAGGAAGATAGGCCTACTCCAGAATGTGGCTACCCTTCACAACATGATCCGAACACACACACATACACACACACACATACACACACACACACACACACACACACCCCACAAGATAGAGAGAGAAGAGTTAACATTTTCCCCAGGCCTTGTTATGTTGTCACATTATGAATGCATTTAGCTACTTTCTTATCTCCCCTCCCCTGTGGCAGCACTTCAGCTCTATGAGGAACGGGGCCAGGCCAGGCTTACACGGGAATGGCTCCTGATTAATCTTCTTCCCAAGTCATTGCACCGCACATAACCTTTCCACAGAAGTGTTGTCTTCCCATGGTCCGGCTGCCATGGAATAAATCTCCTTTCTCTGCCCTTCACTGTGTCTCTCTTATTTGGTGAGTGGCCTGACCTAATTTGGAACTTCTGGATTGGGACCTTGGGAAACTCCAGTTCCACCATCTCATCTCATTTGCATTTTCTCCCCAGATCAAAATCAAGAAGATCCCTTTGATGTGGCAGGAGTCATTTCGGTCTTCCCCCCCTTTAGCTCTGTCAGCAAAAGTACTGTCTAGGAATGAGTTGGTGTCTTGTGGCTGGCAGGGTCCTGTCCATCCCCTATAGGAGTAGAGAAGGCATTTCACTAGTGTTGAGGAAATCCTGGCTCCATGTCCAAGGGCAAGACATCCTCTCCTAGACTGCATAGAAAGAGCTGGAAGGAAGACTTCATCCTATTCCATGCACCCAAGAATTCAGCCCTAAGCCTTGCGTGGCTTAGGGCTACAGGGCTGCCAGAAGAAAGGAGGCCTCAGCACCTGAAGCAGCTTGGATTTAAGAAGTTGTCATCCAAGCCATCAGGTTTCACTAATAAAGCATCTATTGTTGTTGGTTTTGTAGGGAAGGGGGTCTTTTTCTCTTTCTTTCCTTCCTTCCTTCCTTCCTTCCTTCCTTCCTTCCTTCCTTCCTTCCTTCCTTTCTTCCTTCCTACCTTTCTTCCTTCCTTCCTTTTTCTCCCTTCCTTCCTTCCTTTTTCTCCCTTCCTTCCTTCCTTTTTCTCCCTTCCTTCCTTCCTTTTTCTCCCTTCCTTTTTCTCCCTTCCTTTCTTCCTTCCTTCCTTCCTTTTTCTCCCTTCCTTCCTTCCTTTTTCTCCCTTCCTTCCTTCCTTTTTCTCCCTTCCTTCCTTCCTTTTTCTCCCTTCCTTCCTTCCTTTTTCTCCCTTCCTTCCTTTTACTCCCTTCCTTTTTCTCCCTTCCTTTCTTCCTTCCTTCCTTCCTTTTTCTACCTTCCTTCCTTCCTTTTTCTCCCTTCCTTCCTTCCTTTTTCTCCCTTCCTTCCTTCCTTTTTCTTCCTTCCTTCCTTTCTTTTCTTTTTACCTTTCTTTCTTTTGAAAGAAGAGCAAGGGCTCAGTAACCTAATCTTTTCTGAAACCCCACCCAGGCTCCAAGCGCAATCAGGTAATATCCATTACACAAAGAATTCCAAAGGTTCCTCTGCTGAGCCTCTTAGCCACAATGCTGCCCATTGTTTATACTTTAATTAACTTCTGTTTTACTGATTTATTAAAACGAAGGGGGAAAAAGATGAATTAGCCTTATGCTTGGAGTTGAATTATTGCAATCTGAAACTCCTCATATCTATCATGAGCACTTCAAAGAGCAGCCAAGGTTGTTTATGTACAGGAAATCAAATTAGCAAGATGATTACAGGGGCTTAATGGGGGCAGGGGAGGAGTCAGCTGATGAGAAACAGTAATTGGAAAGCACCCCTCTGCACCTAGCCTACTTGAGACTGTTGCAAAGCAGGGTCTCAGCTGCATGGGGGTTTGTAGGCTTCTGACTGAGGGGACCTATGGACCCCCTATCTCCCTATTTATGTTACATGGAGGGGGTCTAACCAGAGGCCGGATTTGGGAGGAAAATTCTTTTAAAGTCTTGAAAATGAAGACAATATGCTAGTGGCTCACACCTGTAATCCCAGAGACTCGAAAGGCTGAGATCTGAGCATTGAAGTTCTAAGCCAGCCCACACAGAAAAATCCCTAAGATTCTTATCTCCAATTAAGCAGCAAAAAGCAGGAAGTAGACGTGTGGCTCAAGTGATAGAGTGCTAGCATTGAGCAGAAAAAGCCAAGTGAGAGTAAGAGGCAATGAGTTCAAGCTCCAGCACTGGTACTTCCTCTACCAAAAACAAGAAAATTTTAAAAAAAATTTTTTGAATGCGTAATAAAAAAAAAAAGAATTGCATGATTCAACAAAGCAAACACTGCTGCATTCAAAACCACAGCCTGTGGAATATACACTGGAAATCTAAAGAAGGCTGGCTGATCACATTTTCAGCAACTCAGGGAGGAGGAATAATTCTATTCCTCTTTCCGCAATGGCCATCTACAGAGAAAGAAAGGAAATAATTGTTTTGGACCAGTCCACCGCTCTGAGGAACAGAAGCTTTGAAGACTTGGAAACATCCGTGTGGAAATCATATATCCCGATTTATGATAGCTTTGCCCAAAAATTTGTATGCATGAGAACTTAATAAAAAATGATGTGCTCACAGGAATCCATATTGGTGCCTGGTGAGGATTCTGATCTAATAAAAATAAAAGATGGATCTAATAAAGTAATCATGGATTCAAAAGTCTTGAGCTCTTTATGACCAGAATGTAACTGCATGAAATCAAGTGTGGAAGACATACTTGAGAGAATCAGAGCAAATACAACACAAGCCAGTCCCTGCTCCCAGACACCCTCAGATGCTTCCAAATGATCAGGTGGCAAACTGTAGAAGGGAGTAAACCAGAACAGAAAATAAACTTTCCAAGCACCAAGTATAAATTAGCACATTCTAATCCTGAGTTGTTAAAATGAACAGATCCTCCTCCAGAACAAAACTCTTCCTGTAACACACACACACACACACACACACTAATTCAATGTCGGGCTTTCCCTAAGAGTAGTCAAAACTAAAGCTTTAATAGAAGGGGTTGGGCAGCTGCCTTCCAGTACCTGACACAAAGCTTAGGAAGATGAAATTATAACTTAACACGGCAGCCTCTGTGTAGTTTAGAATGTCGTACCACAGGACTAGCAAGTTGGCTGATTATGAGGAACCCACAGCAATAGGCAGTTAAAGGAAGTGTATACCCTGTTGCTCTCTAAGGCCATAGTGGAAGGAATGTTGGAAGTGAAGGGAGACACTTGAGTCCTTGGGCTCTTAGGAAGATCTGATGAGAGGAGACTGAGTATGGAAAATACTTCATGTATGCCATGGTTTTGCATGGATGGGGAATATGGGTTTATGACTTTTGATTCTCCCATGTAGCACTGGATTATATAGGAAGTGAAGAGAACCACCTTTTTTAACCAGAAAATTTTGGTTGGTTGTGTGTGTGTGTGTGTGTGTGTGTGATTACTGGAGTTTGCACTCAGGGCCTGGTGTTCTACTACATGAGCCACAGCCCAACTTCAAGTTTTTTTTGGTGGTTTATTGGAGAGAAAAGTCTCATGGACTTTTCTGCCAGGTTGGCTTTGAACTGGGATCTGCAGATTGAGGTAGCTCATTGATTTGTATAGCTAGGATTCTAGGCTTGCACCACCAGCATGTGGAAAGTCAGAAACTCCTATGATAAGTGTTTGTGTGCCTACCTAACACTCATTTAAAGAATTATTAGCCAGGTACTGGTGGCTCACGCCTGTAATCCTAGATACTCAGAAGGCTGAGATCTGAGGATCATGGTTCAAAGCCAGCCTGGGCAGGAAAGTCTGTAAGACTCTTATCTCCAATTAACCACCAGAAAACCAAAAGTGGCACTGTGGCTCAAATGGCAGAGTGCTAGACTAGAGCTGAAGAGCTGAGGGACAATGCCCAGGCACAGAGTTCAAGCCCCATGATCAACAAAAAAAAGAAAGAAAGAAAAAATTACTTATTTATTTACTTATTCATTTGTTGGTTCATTTTGCAGCAGGAACTTTCTAGTATGCAACCCAGGCTGGCCTGGAATTCACATTCCTCTTGAATGCTAGGATTACAGGAGTATGCCAAGTTCTGTTATAATTATTTTAAAAGACTAAATTTTCCAATAGTAATATATTAAATAACAATTATGTATAAGCACTGAGAAATTGTCTTTGTAACAGGAAGCTGAGTTTGTTCATTGTTGTCATTTTATATTTGAAACTATGTAATCCTTTCTCCAATAATTTGAGAAAGAATCATTTAGAAAGTCATCTAGACTCTTTTTGCATGAATTCAGGGCCTGGATACTGCCCCTTGGCCTTTTTGTTCAAGGTGGTCACTCTACCCTGAGCTGTAGCTGCCCTCCTGGCTTTTTTCTGTTTAAATGAAGAGAAAAGTCCCTCAGATTTGTAGGCCCAGGTTAGTTACTACTAAGTCTTGAATAAAATAGTTCAAACTCATTCAGACCTTAAAAAAATAACAAGCAGGTTTTTAAATGAAGCATATGCATAGATAACATACTTAATAAATTTATTTATTTATAAGTAAATAAATAAATATCACATGAAGATTATAATCAATACTAGAGAAAAGTTTCTTGGTGTGCTTTAACAAATAACCTAATTAAGAATGGCATTAGCCCAACAGCACCTCATTAAAAAGTAGAAAGTGAGCTGGGCACTGGTAGCTCACAATTGTAATCCTAGCTACTCAGGAGGCTGAGATCTGAGGATCATGGTTCTAAGCCAGCCTGGGCAGGAAAGTCCATGAGACTCTTATCTCCAATATACCACTAGAAAACCGGAAGTGGCTGTGGCTCAGGCAGTAGAGTGCTTGCCTTGAGCTGAAATGCTCAGAGACAATTCCCAGGCCCAGGGTTCAATCCCAAGACCAAAAAAAAAAAAAAAAAAAGAGGAGAAAGTGGAGGCATCTTCTTCATATACCACAAGGAAAATGGGGGGCTGGTAAGTGAGAAGTTTGTCCTCAGCTGGAATTCATAGTAGAATGTCCAAGGTAGAGCATCAGAGATGTGTGTTTGGCTTGCACCTTTTTACATCTGTTCATTTTTTTGGGGGGTGGGCGGGGAGCGCGTCGGTCATGGGGCTTGAACTCTGGGCCTGGGCACTCTCTCACAGCATTTCAGCTCAAAGCTAGCATTCTACCACTTGAGCCATAGCACCACTTCTATCTGTCCATTTTTTAATGACACACACACTATTTAATAAGAGCAAGTTAATAAATATCCCAAACCAAATAAATTTCAGGCATAAAATACTCAGTAAAATTAGAGTCCACTTCTCATTACAGTTACTTAAACATAGAGTTTTTTCAAGTGATGCTTCATGGTAAGGATGTGTGAAATCCAAGCAGGTCTGTGTGTATGTCTTAGAAGCTAAGTTCTCCCGGGACTTCTTTTATTAATTTCAAAGGTTTGTGTTCACAGGGAATAATCTCTAGACAAAAGAAAGACCACAGAAAACAAATACAGCTGGGCCACTCCAAGTCCAGGGTTGGCCCTGGGGCAACCTGGCTTGCATGCAGAAAATAACCAACCTAGAAGTGCCCTACCTCAGTGCAAAGTGAAGGGCCAGTCTGAGAACAGGAAAGACTTAGAGGTTGGGCTTTTAGCACAACTTAGAGAACGGTGCCGGTCAGCTTTATGTTACTGCAACAAATAACTCAAACGAGGATGAACTTACAAAGACAGAAGGGTTTATTCTACATCACAATTTCCATTCAGGGTCAGTTGGCTCCATGTTCTTGGGTCCATGACAAAGCAAACCACTATGGCAAGGACAAAGTTGCTCTTCTTATGACTGAGACAAGACAATGAGGAAGAGATAAGGGCTAAACAATCCTATTCAAGAGCATGACCAATGACCTAAAGAGCTTTCAGCAGCTATACTCTTTAAATTTTCTACCACCTCCAGTAGTGCCAAATAAGCAACTCAGTCTTTAACACATGTGTGGTTGGAATGCACTCAAGATCCAAACTATAGCTGGGTGCTGGTGACCACGCCTATAATTCTAGTTATTCAAGAGACTGGGCTCTGAGGATCCTGATTTGAAGCCAGCTGAGGCAGGAAAGTACATGAGACCCTGATCCCCAATTAATCAGCAAAAAGCCAGAAGTGGAGCCGTGGATTAAGTGTTAGAGTATAAGACTTGAATAAAAACAAGCAAGAGCATGAGGTTCTAAGTTCAAGCCCCAGGATCAGCACACACACAAAAAACAATACCAAGAGCCATCATCAAAGGAAGATTACTGATAAAGACTTGGAACTCAGTTGAATTTAAAGATCATCTACAAAGCCATATGGAAATAAAAAAGAAAAATCCCAACAGGATAAAAATAAGTTGAATATAAATTAGACCACTCACCCAATTAGCATAAACTTGCCCAAATCAGAAGGAAGCCTAATTCCTTAAGCAAACTCACTTAAGGAATTTTACATCTTGTTTGATTAGGCTAACTACACACATATTAATATTAAACACCACTATGCCTAAATTAAGAGTACAGTTATGCTTTTTTTTTTTGGTGAATTCTGCAATTAGTTCGTCTGATTTCAGTAACTGTTACAGATAGATATTTAAACTCTTTCACATAAAGCTGTGACAAAATCAGATCCACAATACCTGAAGTTATAAGGAGTCTTACTCCAGGATATAACACTCAACTGTATTCTGTTCCATGGACTGGAAAACCACAGGATGATTGAGTAAATAAGTGGATGGATGGGAAGCGGATGGATGGAGGGTGACAGGCAAGTAGGTGAGTAGTAGAAATATATGAGAGCCTGGAGCTGATGGTTTACTCTTACAATCCTAGCTACTAAGGAGGCTGAGATCTGAGGATGGCAGTTCAAAGCCAGTCTGGTCAGGAAAGTCCATGAGACTTTTATTTTCAGTTAACTACTGAAAAGCTAGAACCACTTCTAGCTATGGCCAAGTGGTAGAGCACTAGGCTTGAGCACAAAAGCCAAAGGATTGCACCTAGGCTCTTAGTTCAAGCCTCCCGTACTGCTAAGAAAAAAATAAATCATACTGGTAAGAAAAAAATAAATAGAAAAAGGTGCAAAAAGAAATACATGGCAGGAAATTTGAGAGAGGAGTGAGAATAGGCAGGGGAGATGAACAACATTACTGTCTGTACTTCAATAGCTTGACTCTCCTATTTTAATTTGCTCATCTTTATATTTTGTGTGTATATGATTGGATTGTTTCCTTTCCATCACTTTCCATCTGTAAGCTTCCAGAGGATAGGACCAGGTCCCAACAAATTCTATCCTTAAAGCATATAGAAATCTGTGCAGAGAATGGATGCTAAAAAAAAGGGCGGGGGTGGGGAAGGGGTCTCAGCCAAGTATCAGTAGCTCATGCCTGTAATTCTAGCTACTCAGAAGCCTGAGATCACAGGATTGTAATTTGAACCCATCCAGGGCAGGAAAGTCTATAAGATTCTTATCTCTAATTAACCACCAAAACCTGCAAGTGGAATTGTGGCTCAAGTGGTAGAGCACTAACTTTGAGCAAAAAAGCTCACGGACAGTACCCAGGCCTTGAGTTCAGGTCCCAGGACTGGCAAAAAAAAAAAAAAATAGGATATCAATGGGATGATGAATCTAATATTAATATTAATAAAGTCACTGAGAAAATTTGGCATTAGGCTTTGGTCACAAAATGTAGGGATGCAAATTCTAAAGTAAAATTCTAATGAAAACTTTTACTATAAGAATTCAGATTTGAAACAGGTACCAATGCTCTCGCCTGTAATCCCAACTGCTCATGAAGCTGAGATCTGAGGATTATGTTTCAATACCAGCCCTGGCAAAAAGTCTGTATACTCTTATCTCCAATTAACCACCAAAAAGTCAGAAGTGGAGCTGTGGCTCAAGTGGTAGAGCACCAGCTTTGAGTGAAAAAGCTCAGGAACAGTGCACAGGCCCTGAGTTCAAGTTCCAGTATTGGCATATGTTTGTGTACATGACCTGTGTCATGTGTGTGAGCGCACATGCACATACACAGGTCAAGTTTGCAGACACAAGCAATAACATTAAGTAAAAATGAGAGAAATAAATAATCTTAAAAATTTCATCCAGGATCCGTTGACAAGTGCTTACCTCCATATTCCCTCCAACAGTCCCTCTTGAAGTGAAACCATATAAAATAAGAAATTCAGCACCACCAAAATAATAACAGATGTGCCTTAAGTATTCCCAGACCTAAACACCTTGGAAGGCTGAGGTCGCATTCATTAAACGGATCCCTATCTTAAACAACCTTGACATACTGTCTTGGCTTCAGAGGTAAGCAAAGGAATTCTTTGAAGAACTCTATACCAATCCGCCTAAGGTCTGTCATACATGGTTTTTCTGACCTTTTATTTTTACATCCCTTGCTCCAATTTTGTCAAAATCATGGAAGTTTTTTTCAAGTGATGTGTCATGGTAATGGTGTGTGAAATCCAAGCAAGTCTGTGTGTATGTCTGTGCTTTAGAAAAGCAATCCTGTGGGTAGAAGCCCCCACATTTCGCACCTGGGCTCTTCTGGGGTGGTAGTTTGGAATGCTACCTAGCACCTTTCTTTGTAGCTAGCAGCCCTTTGCCCTTCCTTGCAGCTATGTAGTGTTCTTTCATCATCAACATGGGAGTTCAAGTTCACCTTTTACCACATCCTAAGATCAGTGCTCAGTACTCTTTATTACTGAGTTTGTGCTCCTGAGAGTTTAAGTAATGTCTTGAAATCTACTTTAAAATGTTGCTGCAATGATTTCCAGGCTGAGGGAGGAGGAAAAGGGAATAATCTGAGGCCTGGGATGGAAAGATACATTCTGACCTACGTAGTCCTAAAAAGAAGAGATAATCAAGCCAAGGGGAAGATGGATTCTGTTCAGAGGATCCCCTGTTTGTAGAAATTCTATCTCAGGCTTCTCTCTGACACTCCTGCTATCCATTTTCACTTCCCTGTCTGAAACAGCATCCCTCCAGCCTGACATCCCAGTGAGCCCATCCACAAAGCATGCTGGGAATACTCTCCCCTCCCCCCAAATGCTAATATCACTGACTACTTGGCAGAGATTGGAGTCTTTGTTTTCATTTATTTCATTTGTTGTTGGCTCTTGGAGCTTTTATTGTTGTTGTTTTCTTTTCTTCTTTTGTTTTAAAAGCAGAAGTCACCAACAAGACTAATTAAATCAAAAGCAATTTTTATCCATCCACCCTTAATTTCAGCAAAACTACTACATGTACTTTTATTACTAACACAAATGTGTTATGGGTTATATGCATCAGCCTTGTAAGTTGCTAGGCAATTTAAAAATGGAAGGTGTTCTTGGAAAAGTCACACTAGCTGTGGGGTAGGTGTGACAGTGGGTCCAACCTGTACAGGTATGTGTTGTACATCTCATCCCTAAGTTCAAGTTGAAGCTTCTTAAAAATAGTCAGCATGTGGCCAGACACCGGAGGGTTATACCTATAAATCTTAATAACTCAGAAGGTTGAGATCTGAGGATGACAGTTTAAGTTCAGTACAGACAGAAAAATCTGAGAAACTCGTTTCCACTTAAGCAGCAGTGGAGGAGTTATGGCTCAAATAGTTAGAGAGCCAGCCTTGAGTAAAAACACTGAGTTAAAGCCTCAGTATCAGAAAAATAACCACAACAAAAATAATTGCCAATAATGGCCAGAGATCCAGGAAATAACCAAAGGGCTATTTTGAATGGATATGTAATTTTCACCAAGGAGCCTGAGTTAAGGGATATATATATGTATATATATATATATATATATATATATATATATATACACACACATATATATATATGTACACACACACACACACACACACACGCACTGGAACTTGAACTCAGTACTTGGGCATGGTCCCTTAGCTTTTTCCACTAACAGTGTTCTACCACTTGAGCCATACCTCCACACCTGACTTCTTTGCTGGTTAATTGGAGCTTTTAAAAAAAAATCACAAAATTTTCTGCTTAAGCTGGCTTTGAGCCTTCAGTCCACAGATCTCCGCTTCTTCAGAAGCTAGGATTATAGGTGTGAGCCATTGCTGCCTGGCTCCCTGGTGGTCCTTGAGAGTTCTTTACAAGGTGGCTTTTCAGGGGTTAACATCACCCATCATGCTACTCTCAAATCTGAAGAGCAAGAGGAATATTAAAGCATATCTCAATCAATCGATACTCATCCACATGCATTTCCATCCCAGCCTCCCAATAAGAAGGCTGGTGTAACTCATGGCTCCTTAAAGCCCTGCTTGGTGACCAGGTGCCTCCTGCTTTCCAGATTTAAAGGAGGCTCCATTTCGAGCCCCACCCCCATCTCAAGGCTGCCTTCTGCCTATTTATTCCTGTTTGTTATTTTTTAGTTCAGAGAATTACCTTAGTTCATGAGGTAAGGAAAAAAAATCCCTGGCACTCTCTGTCATTATTAAGAATGAATTCTCTTTAGTCCTTAATCCCAAGGACTAGATTGTCCAATTCCCAGGGCAGGCGTTAATGCACGTCCATGTGTACATCTCAGATAAGGGCAGGCCCTTTCTCAGCCTGGCCATCAAGACATTATTTCAGATGAAATTTCATTTCATGTTAATGCAAGTGGTTCTCCAGAAAATGCAGTCCTACTGAGAAATAAATTCAATGGATGTTTCTAGGCGGGGATTGTGTAGAATAGGGGTCACATCTCCCCCCAGGTCCATGGAGACAGAGCTGCAAGGGCTACCTTTAAGTTACACACATGACTTTCTCTGTATGTGTCATCGACCAACCACAGCCTTCAAACTCAGCTCATTCCTTTGATTTTCATAGGCATATTTGCAATTCATTTCCTAACTTTGGTAGCTATCAAGTGTGTAGCTGCATAATTGGGTTGTTTGCAGATGCCGTGCAACCTGCCATTATTTCTATTATGAACAGGAAGCTCCAATTTGAACAATGAGAAAAAAACTTCATTTTTAGCTTTTCTATAGTTTTTTTCTTCTTTCTTTTAAATAAACTAAAGTGATTGAGAGGATCATTTGCATACAAACATGCATAACAAATGCCAACCTTTGCCAACATTATCAGTAAAATTGTCTGTGGTCTTAGATTAAGAATTTAGAGACTTGTGAAAAGACAGGGGTGGCTCACTCCCAGAATTATAGCTATTGAGGAGGCTGAGATGAGAAAATTATGGTTCAAATCCAGCCCAGGCAGAAAAGTCCCTGAGACCTTAGCTCCAACTAGCCAGCAAAAAAAATCCAGAACTGGGGATGTGGCTCAAGTAGTAGAGTGCCAGCTGTGAGTGAAAGAGCCAAACAAGAGTGTGAAACACTGAGTTTAGGCCCCAGTATTGGCAAACACAGACACTGACACAGATACACACACACACACACACACACACACACACACATGTACACGTACAGGATTGGAGCCTTTACATATTTACCATTCTGTCTTTCTGTGACATGCATGGACAAGGTTGGAATAGCAACTGGAAGTAAGTAGCATTTTTTTCCAGAAGGTACTGAATATAAATGTGGATTTTATAGCAGTATCTACATGTGCAAATTAGTTTATTTTTAAATACTACACTATTATCAACATAGAGCAGTTGGATGGAGATGACTGTCAAGATTAATTAAAAGGAATCAGCTCTTTAAGACAGTATAATAAAGCCAGGTGTTGGTGGCTCATGCTTGAAATCTTAGCTCCTAAGGAGACTGAGATCTAGTTCAAAGCTAGCTCAGACAGACAAATCCAAGAGACCCTGTCTCAGTCAACCAGAAAAAAAAGCTGGAAGTAGAGGTGTGGCTCAAGTGGTGGAGTGCCAACCTTGAGGGAAAAGCTAAAGAACAAAGTCAAGGCCCTTTGTTCAAGCCCCAGTGTGTGCATGTGTGCATACCAGCCCAAGTGATTGGTGACTCACTGCTGTAATCCTAGCTACCCAGGAGGCAGGTATCAGAGAATAGTAGTTCAAAGCCAGCCTAGGTAGGAAAGTCTGTGAGACTGTAATTTCCACTTAGCCACCAAAAAGCCAGAAATGGAGCTGTGGTTCAATTAGTAGCGCACTGGCCAAAAAAAGCTGACAGACAGCACCCAGGCCCTGAGTTAAGCCCCAGTACATGCATGACTGTATGGGCACGCACACGTGACTGCGCGTGCGCGCGCGCGCACACACACACACACACACACACACACACAGAGTCATATTTTTGCCACAGACTCAACTACTCCCCGCTGAAGACATTGCTCCAGTCTTGGATGTAAAATTCATCCTCTGGATGCCGTCATCACAGGAACATTAATTTTACAAGCTGAGGCCCCACCATCAGTGTTACAGATAGATGAATGTGAGAAGAGAATGCCCAGGCTCTCTGTGCACACCTTTAATACATCTTTTTATTTGAAGTGGTTGCATGGTCCATCAGTCTACCTCCTAGGTTCTCCACCCGTTCTCCTTTTAATTAATAGGCTTGTGAATAACCACAATTGCCTTGTGGGAAATACCAGATCTTCTACACAGATGACTAAATCCCAGCGAGCAATCTGCTCCACACAGGACGCCTTAATTTAAACCATGCCTGGTTAAAGACCAAGGCATGTCAAGCATGCAGCTCCATGGACAGCTTTTGGTCTGTTTCAACTTAGCTAAGTCCCTGGTGTGCTGAAAGTAACATTTATAAAAGTGAAAGCAATGGTTCTGATTTATTGCCACCTGTTCGCAAAAGTGGCCTGCTCGAGCAGGGCAAATATTATAGAAATAGGCAGGAGTTGGGTGCTGGCAGGCCCCAGAGAAGGCTTCCTGTGTGTCCCAGGTTAACTGCCTGTCGCAGGGTGGGAAGTCTTGAATGAGCCGCCACTGTCATCTGGCCCAGTTTATGAACAAAACCCATCTCCTGGGGGCTGCAGGGAGGGGCTGGGCTGGCAGAGCTGTTCATTAGAACCTGGCCAGAGGGCAGCTCCGCTCGGCAAAGGACAGCTGTCTAATTGGATTTGCTCGTGTGTACTGTCTTTAGCTTTTTACAATGGGAATAGGCTACCCGGCCTTTCTAATTAGATTGTTAAACATAATAGCTGAATAGCACAGCAGTGAAGAATTTACCCTTCTCTTTGTAAGGACAAAAATAGGACTCAGAAAAGATTCGGGATTTTTTTTTTCCAGCTCATTTCCTTCATCATTGTATCTGATGGTAATGAGACAAAGTTTATTTCTTTTTAAAAGCTCCCAAAGGAACACAAGCCAGGTTGAAGTTCAAACGGAATGTCAAAACACACACAAGCAATCCAGTGGTGAACCTCTGTCCTCCCTTGCTCCCCCCACTCCTGGCTTCTTGTTTTCCCTAATTGGGGCCTTGTCGGTCATCCCCCCACCAAAAGATGAAGAATAAAGTGGGGTTGGAAATTGGATTACCCTGTCACCCCTCAAGGTGGTCTCCAGACCTAGGTTAAGAAAAATTGGAGAAGGAGGGTGGGAAAAAGAAAAATCTGTGTCTAGTCTCCTAGGAACAGCAGGAAGTGGGAGGAAGAAAACAGGAGGGACAAACAAGGAATAGGAGAATCATGTGAATGCAAAGAGAGAATAGAGCTGGATGACACCATTTTGTCCCATAAGAGACTCATTGAAAGGTCAGAGTTCTCGGAGATTCCTAACTCATATCATTACACTGGTCCCCCATTTGCCAGACACTGGCCTGATTCGGGTTTGTAATTTTTTTCTTCTCTCCTTTGTGTGTGTATATGTGTGCATGTACATACACATACATGCACATGTGCCTGTATTGGACCTTGAACTTAGGAGCCTGGCACTTGCTCAGTTTTCTTGTTTGGCTGATGTTCTAGTACTTGAGCCACACCTCCAACCCAGCTTTGTGCTGGTTAGAGACTTTTCTGCCCTGGCTAGCTTTGGACCATAAGCCTTCATATCTCAGCCTTCTAATTAGCTGCTGTTACAAGTATAACCTACCAACCCCTGGCCCCAAGATCACTTTTGCCATTTTCATTTTATTTTGACATCCTCCCACAGGGATGACTGCCTGATTTTTAGAAAGAGATACCATAAAAAAAAAGAAACAGCATTTAATTCAAAATCATTCTGCATTAAAAAAAAATAGCTGGTGCCAGTGGCTCATACCCATAATCCTAGCTATACAGGAGCCTGAGATCTGAAGATCACAGTTTGAAGGCAACCCAGACAGACATATTCACAACTCTTTATCTCCATTCAACCAGCAAAAATCTGGAAGTAAAGTGTGGCTCAAATGGTAGAGAGGCAATTTTGAGCAAAAGAAAAGTCAAGAAACTGTACCAGGTCCTGAGTTCAAGCTCCAGGACTTGCATCAATAGAAAACATAAGGAAAAATCAATGAGTAAGTCCATGGATGAATGAGGAGCTGCCCGCTTTTCTGAAGTGTCCAAGCTGTTATTTCCACCCCTATCCTTTGCCGACTAGATGCACAGTCTCTCTGATTGAGATCCTGCGATATCTTTGTCCAGACTGCACAATGACCCCAGCACTAGGGTCTTTTTATTAATAGTCCTTTGTTTGCTGCAAGAAATTCAAATACTGTGTCGCTGCTTTTGTCCTGATCTTTTGCTGGGACATAACCTGTCTCTTTGGAGCATTTGGCTCAGGAACTGGTGAGCTCCTAGTCCATGAGCGTGCTTTTGTCAGGCATGTGCATCTTCCCGAAAACATAGCTCTAAATCTCCAGAGTTGGGATGAATGCTCTCTGGATGACGGCAAGCCTTTTGCTTCTCTCCCATGACACTTAGCCATTGCTCCAAGTCAGTTTACCCATCCAGGACCTGAGATACTGATGCTTAGCTTTGCTCTGGCTCAGCCCTGGCATACTCCTCTGTTGGCATTCTCTATAGCAAATTGATCTTCAGACACAGTATGAGGGGGTCCCAGAAATACTCAATAGCTCCTTGCTCACAATGATTCCCAGGAAATATTCATCTTTATCGGTTCTGTGGCTGTTTTATAACTGTCTTCAAAACTCTCTCAGCTAGTCACTGATGGCTCATGCCTATAATCCTAGCTATTCAGGAAACTGAGAATCACAATTTCAAGTTGGTCCAGGTAGAAAAGTTTAAGACTGTTATCTCCAATTAATCAGTAAAAAAAAAAAATTCTGAAGTGGAAGTGTGGCTCAAATAGTAGAGTGCCAGCCTTGAGTATAAAAGCCAAGGGAGTATATCAAGGCTCTGAGTTCAAGACTACAACCTGGGGTGTGAGCCCATGCGTGTGTGCATGCACACACGCACACACACACAACATAAAATTCTCTTCTTGAAAATATGGCTTGAATTTTTATTCTGCCCTTACAGAGCAGAATGTAGAGGAGAAAGATGGAGGGAAGGACTCTCCAGTGGGAGGCCTACACTACAGAGGGAGTCATCCTCTACCTTCATGTACTTCTATGTACATTTTTGTGGCTCATATAAAGGTTGCAGAAGCTTGCATCTAACAGGACTAGATCTAATTACACAGTTATAGATGATGGCTGTATAGGACAAGTGATGGTCCTTTTCTACCACAAAGAAAATAACTAGCAATGCAAAGGAATCGTCCCAAGGAGTTACAAAGACCGCTTTCTGTAGCTTACAAATTTTCACAATTGAACCATAAAATCAGCACAGATCCTGACCCCTTGCTCTAAACCTTTGAATCAAAGAACTCCACATCTGCCATGAAGGCTCACAAGTAAAAATACAGTTGTACAGTCAGAGAAAACTCAAATAGTGACATTGCTTTGAAATGAGAGCCTCTTCTGCCTTCGTGAGTCCTGGTGAAGTTTCCCATTGTTTTCTTTATCCTGTGCACATGGTTGACTTTTAATCAGCATTTCTGGGTACAATTTCAAAAGGTCCTGAAACTGAGAAGTACGTTATGTCAAAGACATAGGAAAAGAACTTCTTGTTCCTGGGGCTGGCCCTGGGGCTTGAACTTGGAGCCGGGGCACTGTCCTTGAGCATTTTTGCTAGAACTTCACTACTTGAGCTACAGCTCCACTTGCAGCTTTTTAGTGGTTATTTGGAGATAAGAGTCTCACAGACTTTCCTCCCTGGGCTGACTTCAAACTGTGATTCTCAGACCTCAGTCTCCTAGGTGACTAGGATTATGGGTGTGAGCTACCAGCACACAGCTAATTTGGGCATTTTTTTATTTTGAAGTATGATGGACTTGACACATGTGTCCTTAATCACATGAAGATGTGTATGTGTGTGTGTTTGTGTATATCCATAGCCCTGTGGTAACACATATATGTTTCCAGGATGAAAATGCTTTACATGCTCTAGATCTTGTTTGATGTAGTTTAAGACAAGTATTGCACATGGGGTCTTAGGTATTACTACAGACTCTCCATCACTTTCTCACTCCTGGTGACCCTTTTCTCCTCTGCTACAGACTTATTGACAGCCAAGCTACTCAGAAGTTTGAGATCTGAGGAGAGTAGTTCGAAGCCAGCCTGGACAGTAAGGTCTGTGAAACTCTTATCTCCAATGAACCACCAAAAAGCTGGAAGTGAAACTGTGGCTCAAGTGGTAGAAGGCCAGCCTTGAGCAAAAATCTAAGACCTAGTGTGTTCAACCCATTTCACACACACATACATACACACATACTCACAGGTATACACACACACACACACACACATACACACACACACTTTGTTGATGCTAATTGTGCTTCTTGAGTCTGTTAGAAAATAATTGTCCATTTCTCTGCAAATATCTCATTCTTATTTTGCAAATATAAGTATCAGATAATGTGGCTTCAGGCAACAAATGGGAATTGTGACCAAAAACTTCCCCAAAGGAGAAGAATGCATAAAACCTTTCCATGGTCTTATTCTAAGTCCATTTCTTTGTCCATTGCAGAAAAAAAATGCTCCTGAAATTAAAACATTATGGGACAAGGTTGGTTTCTGATAATTCAAAGTCATATTTTGCCTATATCTCATTTCATTTTCAAAAGCAAGGTTTAAAAAAAAAGAAAGAAAGAAATGTAAGGGATAAAGTCCCAAGGATTGCTCTTTTCAAAATCTAAGCAGATATGACACCCAGACTTTTAGCTAGTCTAATGGAAAAGGCCTGGGACTCTGGGAATTACTTGACCCAGCCAATTATAAGTAGAAAAATGCCGCTATGGGAAGAATTTTTCAAAATCATATTACTATAAATAGGACATGTGAGACCCTGCACAGAAAATGGAAAAGAATGTACACAGTTGCTGAGAGTGGATGACTCATACCTGTAATTCTAGCTGCTCAGAAGGCTGAGATCTGAGGATCAAGCTGAGAAGCCACCCATGCAGGAAAATCCATGAGATTCTTATCTCCAATAAACTACCAAAAAGCTGGAAGTGGATTAAGTAGTAGAGAACTAGCCTTGAGTGAAAAAATTAAGCAAGAGCATGAGGCCTTGAGTTTAAGCTCCAGTGCTAGCACACACACACACACACACACACACACACACACACACTCAATCACTCACGTATGCAGTCAAACACTATGAAAGCAAAGATGCCCACAAGGACAAAATCTTTCTGGACTCATCTGGTCCCCTCCTCTCCAGTGGTACACATGCTGCTGTGGTTTGGTGTATCCCTGGGAGTTCCTGTGACTTAGTGTAGTGATGTTGAGAGACAACAGGACCTTTGAGAGACAGAGTTTAATGGGAGTGGGTGAGGTTATTGAGGGGAGCAGGTACATGTGCCTTCAGCTGGGATGAATGTGCTTCTCATGGGTCCCTGTGTTGGTCTTTTGGGCTCTTTCTTGCTCTCCAGCTTCCTGTCTTACCATGCGATCATTCTCTATTAGACATGGAGTCCTCATTAGAGGCAAGCAGATGTCAACCCCAGACCCTTGTAAGACTAGAACTTGAGAGCTAGGAAGCAATCACCCTCCAGTATTTTGGTGCTGTAATGGAGAACAGACTAATACAGGTGCCACTGAGAGTTTTCTATTCCAAAAGCAACTCCTCCCTGTAGCCAATCCAACAATCACATCCGCTAAGATGAAATCCTCTGCAGACAGCAAGAGGGCTGGCAGAAATATGTGTTCTACAAATGGGATGCTACGATTCTTAGCTTCTGTTCCAGCCTATAAAATGCTACACAGTCTCAGAGGTAAACACAACTAAAGGCAGAATTCCAAAGCCAGGGAACAGCCTTAGGAAAGCATAAAAAGTTTATTAGAAGCCAGATGAAGTGGCTCACACTTGTTATCCTCAGCTACTCAGGAGGCAGAGATTAGGAGGATCACAGTTCAAGGCCAGACCATGTAAACAATTAATGGGAATCCATTTCAATCAATGAGCTGGACACAATGACATATGCTTGATAATCCAGGGTTATAGGTAGGTGGATCATGGTCTAATGCCAACTCTGGGAAAAATCATAAAAGTCTGAGATCTGAGGATTAGTGATTTGAAGCCGGCCTGGGCAGGAAAGTCTGTAAGACTCTTATTTGCAATTAACCACCAAAATGGCTAGGACTCAAGCCTTGAGAAAAAAGTTCAGGGATAGTGCCCAGGCCCTGAACTCAAGCTTCAAGACTGACGCGCACGCACGTGCGCGCGCGCGCGCACACACACACACACACACACACACACAAATATGCTGTCTAAACTCAGCCTCAAGAGAAAAGTCACGCTGGATCTTTATTCATGGTATGCAGTTAAATATGTTTCCATGTTGTCAGAGATTAAATAATTAGAAGAACATGGTCAAGATCAAACACAGCTCTGTGGCACAAGCAATTAGAGGTGGCTACAGCTGTAAGGAGAGAATCCAAGCTGGTGAGGTACCTGCACAAGCCAACCATCTGGCCTCAATATAAAGATGATAGGGGACCTCTAGAACTTTCCATTTCAATCTCAGTAACAAGGTTGCTAATCCCATCAATACAAAAATAACAGCTAACAGGGTTTTCCTGTTATTGTTTTGGGGCTGTCCAAGAGCTTGAATTCAAGGCATCTGTCTCTGAGTTTAAGGCTAGTGGCTCTACTGCTTGGTGATTAATTAGAGAAAATATTCTCATGAATTTTCCTCCCTGGGGTTGGCTTCAAACCATGATCCTCAGATCTCAGCCTCCTGAGCATAGCTGAAGTGGGAGGGATGAAAATATAAGAAACAATCTTACAAATTCACAACCTTTTTCTTGAACATATCCTAACAGAATTGTTCCACATATTTTAAAACTAGGCTCAATATACTTGTCAAGTGTGTGTGTGTGTGTGTGTGTGTGTGTGTGTGTGTGTGTGTGTGTGTACTGGTGCTTGAGCTCGGATCCTGAGCACTGTCCCTTAGCTTTTTCACTCAAGGCTGGTACTTTTTCATTGAGCTATGGTTCTACTTCTGGATTTTGCTAGTTAATTAGAGAAAAGAGTCCCAAGGACTTTCCCGCTTGGGTTGGCTTCAAACTACAATCCTCACATAGCTAGATTACAGGTATGAACCACTGACATCTAGCCATTGGTGATTTTACCCATGGTATGTTCTGACAACTTTTCTTCTTAACTTCTGTGAGCTGACATTTGTTGTGGCAAGTGTGTTTGCCCAGTTCAGATTCCTTCCTGCACTATAGAACCAAGACGCTGTGGAGGCAGGAAAGTAGCCCAAGGAATGGCTAAGCGAAATGAAGTCCTCGGCCTCTTCCAAAGAAAATGTCTACCATAGAAGCTTGCCCTGCAGATCACTTCTATCCAGTGCCCAGACCCATCTCTGGGAGGAGGGGGGAATTTTTACTACCTACAATAAGTGAAATGCTATCTTTTGCATAGACTCTAAATCTTCTTTATTTTAATTGTGAGAATACTGTACAGAGGAGTTACAATTACATGGGCAAGATAACGAGTACTTTTCTTATCCAGCATTGTTGCCTCCTCTTTGTTTCCCCTTTCCATCCCTTCCCATACTCTCCCCACCTCCCCCCACCCGATCCCCCCCCCACCAAAGTTGCAATGGGTCCACCTGTATCCCTAGTTAAACGATCTTAACTAAAGTTAGCATAGTTGGGGCAGTGGGGGCAGCAGAAAAAGAAGAAAATTAACTTAGCAGGGGTAAGTTGTAGCAAGTTAGGCCAGTTGGCCAGACCCCGTGACTCCCAACACCCAACATATTTTGTTTCTTTGGCTGTGCTATAGACAACTCTCCTCCACCCTCTCTCTCTCTCTCTCTCTCTCTCTCTCTCTCTCTCTCTCTCTCTCTCTCTTTCCTCCCAGCCCCTGGCTGGAGTAGGCCAGAGAGAGAGAGAAACACTCAATACAGAGGTCTCAGTAACCACTCCTTGGGACCTATTCCTTGTCCTCCCCACCCCAAAGCTTGTCTTTGATAGATTCATGGAAGGTTAGCATCCCAAGGCCACAAAGAGATATCAAGGGTCCTATTATCCCCAGAGAGTTCTCTGAGAACACGGGACGCATCAAAAACTCATCCTGGAAGCTGAGGTGCTGATAATCACCTGTAATCCTAGCTACATCAGAAGCTGAGATCTGGCGATTGCAGATCAAAGCCAGCCTGGACAGGAAAGTCTGTGAGACACTTATCTCCTAAGAACCACCAAAAAGTCCAAAGTGGAGCTGTGGCTCAAGTGATAGAGTGTTAGCCTTGAGTGAAAAAAGCTCAAGGACAGTGCTCAGGCCTTGCGTTCAAGCCCCAGGAACGGCACAAAAAAGAAAAACAAAACACTTCATCTGGAGTTCTTTCCTAAGTTCTTAGAGTCTGTCACTTTTTTGTCTCTCTCTCTCTCTCTCTCTCTCTCTCTCTCTCACACACACACACACACACACATACACATACATAAGAACTGGGTTACCTAAGCAGAGACACCCCATTTCCTAGAGAGGTCTCCCCATTTAGTTAATCTCCCAGCCCCATGGTGTTTCAGCTGTGCTTCCGATGTTACGCTGAATAATGGAAACAACAACTCTTCACGATTAAAATCTTCTACCCTCTAAAATTAGTCCCAGGAAATCAGACAGCCCGTAATTGTAGGAGGTCACACAATCCCTGCCATTTAAAAGTGGGATCATTTACGGAAGTTACCAAAGCAAAATCCTCTGAGCAGATTTCCTCAGGAGTTTTTGTCCTAAAACTTGAGGCCACCAAAGGGTCATCAAATCTCAATGGTTTTCATTCTCTGGGTTATTAAATCCAATCCAATGAAGAGATAACAAGGAACTGCTCACTGAGACAAGTTGTGGCATGCTTTTCCTCATACAAAGGGAAGATTGATGTGTGTGTGTGTGTGTGTGTGTGTGTGTGTGTGTGTAGAGTTCTATATTTAAGAATTCAAGACTATGCCGGGCTCACACCTGTAATTCTAGCTATTCTGGAGATTGAGATCTGAGGAGCATAATTCAAATCCAGTTCAGGCTGGAAAGTCCATGAGACTCTGATCTCCAGTTAACTACCAAAAAGTAATAGAGTACCAGCCAAGAAAGCTCTAGGATAGTACCCAAGCCCTGAGTTCAAGCCCTAGGAGTGGCACACACACGCACACACACACACACACACGCACACACACACACACACACACACGCACACACACAGATAATTAAAACTCTTCCCTTTACAATATCCTTCCTAAATTTTTTAGGTTACAAACAGGCAAACCAGCCAGACAATGGTGGCCCACGCCTGTAATCCTAGCTACTCAGGAGGCTGAGTTCAAAGCCAGCCCAAGCAGGAAAGTCTGTGAGACTTTAATCTCCAATAAGCCACTAGAAAACTGGAAGTGGCACTCTAGCTCAAGCGGTAGAGTGCTCACCTTGATTTGAAGAGCTGAGGGATAGCACCCAAGCCCAGAGTTCAAGACCCACGACCAACAAAAAAATAAAACAAACAGACAAACCAGGATCATATATATTCACTTTTACATTGACCATGGTTAAAATCCACAAACAGAAGAGCTTTGTAGAGCAATACACCTGCACAAAATCCATTCACATTCTCATAATTTATCCAAGGAGCCACCCACTCACAGCACTATAATGGCTTTGCAGTTTGTTTGGGTGGATTTTTCTAGAATGTTCTGGATTTTTCTTGGATGTTTGGCTAGATAGTTAGAAAGACTAGGGTTAAGGAGAATTTGCTATGAGCATTAAAACAAAAAAGTAGGGGCGTCTGAGCCCTGAACCAAAGTTTCTCCGTGAGAGCTGCTGCAAGCTTGTCTGTCACCGACGTGCAGTGGAGTCTAGGCGACAGGGGAGGTGACAGAGGTGCTTTCTGGAATCTAGTATCATCTTCTTTAAGGAAGCTTGATGGTGGACACCTGCTCCCAAGGCCCTCCTGCCTGTGTTCCCCACTCCTGCCCTCACAGTGCTACCCATGGCCTTACGCCTCTCCGTCCAGTGGGCATTGCCAAAGCCGGCACTGCAGGATGTAACCTTGGAAGAAAACAGCCCCAGCCACTCTGGCTACCTCAGTAGCATCTTCTAGCATGGCTACCACACCTGTTAAGTCAACGCTACTCACCTTTCACAGTGCAGGTTCCTGCATTCAGCTTCGCAGCAAATGTTTATGGAACCAAAAGAAGCTTGTGGTAAAACAATGGAGATGCAATTCCGAATGGATAGGCAACCCAGAGACACACAACATCAAATATCAAACTGCCAGTGGATCTTCGTGCTCAAAGGGGAGCCCACGGTGCTTTGAGATGCCACACGGTTGGATACTTTTACCTGGCTTTTGTGGCCAGCACAGCTTCCTGGGAACATGAGCGGATATAAAGATATATAATATAATAAGGATATATATATATAATAAGGATATATGGTCAACTAGAAAAGGGTGGGTGTCTTGTCAGCACCCTGAGCCAAGGGAACAGCTCTGGATCCTGTCGGCATCTGGAAGAAGCCTATTTTTTTTTCTGAAGCATCATTCAGATGACCCCTTCAGGAATCATGACAAGAAACTCCCAGCTGAACTAATCAGTCTTCTCTCTTCTCTCCTCCACCAACCCCTTCCATCCTGTGGGCAGGATGTAGACAGAAGGCTGCCCTCATGCCCAAGTGCCCACGGGTGCCCTGGACAGCTGCTATGTATAGAGGACTTTGAGTGTACCCAGCCAATGGGAATGAGACAAAGCCTTTGCTTGCTTTAAAATGTAGGTTTTAGTTGGGCATGGCAGTTCATGCCTATAATGCCAGCACTTGAGAAGCTGAATCAGGAGGACTGGGGAGTTCTAGGTTACCCTGCGCTACATAGCAAGACCCTGTCTCAAGTAAACAAAGCCTGTAGGTTTTATTATTATTATCCAGGCATGAAGAAGCAAGTAGATTAGGTGACAGCTACCTTTACAAACCTAGCTCATGCTGTATATGTAAGCATATATAGGCCATGTACATATAGGTATATATACAAACATACTAACTTAAGTATGGTATATGCATGGCAGAATTTCATTGGCATAACTGTTTTTAAACAACTATCTTACAGTTTAACCAAATGAGTAGCAGGAAGCTGGACCATGTTTTGAGGAGTGGAGGAAAGAGGAAGGGACAGATGAATGGAGAGAGAAGGGTGGGTCAATGCAGTTACAATATTGAATGTTCATATGTGAAAATGGAGCCAGGTAACTTGAAGGGGATGGGTGGGGTTGGGAGAGATGAGAGTGAATTATGGAAGAGATGACATTGATCAAGGTGCATTGTAGTCAGAGACTGACAAGTTGAACTGAAATCCCTTTGTACAACTACTTAAAGATGAGAGAGAGAGAGAGAGAGAGAGAGAAGCTAGCTCATACCTGAGTGCGTATGGCATTTGTAATCCCACCTATTCTGTGATCCTCAAAGCCTAACCAAACATCAAAGTCTGTAAGACTTCATCTCTGAAAACAAGGCTCAAGTAGTAAAGTGCCAATCACAAACAAGAAGCTAAGTAAGAGTACAGGGCCTATAGTTCAAGTCCTGGTGCGCACATGCGCGCACACACACACACAGAGCTAGCTCATTTTAATAGTTATCAAGAGAAGGAGCATGGGGTAAACCAGAAGGCAGATATAGAGAGCACCACATGGGACAGGCCTTGCTACAATCTTTCCTGCTGGAAGAGCAGGTTTAGGAGTGATCAGCTTTAACTTTGTCATCCAGATGTTGGAGGAAGGTTGTGTCAGTGGTCTGGTGCCTGGCCCTGGTCATTTGGGAAGAGAAACAGTGTCTCAGAATCTGAGAGTCCACTAAGGACACGGTGGGGTGTGCATTGGACTGGTAGCATGCATATGTCCATGAGCATGTGGTTGAACCCCGTAGGCTGGTCTACGGAGGGGTGATCTTTCCCTTCAGATTCAAGATATCAAAACATCTGAAGAAAAAGGCAAGCTTAACCAAGTGTCAGTGACTCATACCTGTAATCTTAGCTACTCGGGAGGCTGAGATCTGAAGATCACAGTTTGAAGTCAGCCTGGGCAGGAAAGCCTGTGACACTCTTAACTCCCATTAACTAACAAGAAGCTAGAAGTGGACGTGTGGCTCAAGTGGTAGAGCCCCAGGCTTGGAAGAATCAGGGCTGTGCAGCTGAGCAAAGATTTGGAATGTGATTGAGAGGATAGGTAGTGGTCCAGGGACATCAAGACCAAGGAAAAAGGAGGGACTGAGATGAAGGAGAACTGCCAGGAAAAGAAAAGTGTCTAACCTAAAGGTTGGGGTTGGTATATATAATGTAGCTTTATCCTGAGGGCCAGGAGCCATGAGGGGAAGAAAGATTCTAAGTGATGAGCCTGGATTCCAAAAGACAGTGGGGAAGGGACTTTGAAGAAAACATAAGGGGGGCGGGGGGAGATGGGAATGGATGGGAAGGGGAAACAAAGGAGGAGGCAACAATGCTTGATAAGAAATGTACTCA
>NW_012267217.1:29985170-30025074 GCF_000151885.1 Dipodomys ordii | reverse complement strand
CCTCCACCTCCTCCTCCACCTCCACCTCCACCTCCACCTTTCTTCTTTCTTATTTGTGTGTATGTAGGCCAGTACTGTGACTTGAACTTAGGGCCCTAAAGACTCCTTTGGCTTTTTTTGCTCAGGACTGGTGCTCTACCACTTGAGATACACCTCCACTTCCAGCTTTTTGTTAGTTAATTGGAGATGAGTATGACAGACTTTTCTTCCCTTGGCTTAGAACCAAGATCTTCAAACTTCAGCTCCTGGGTAAGCTAGGAGTACAGGTGTGAGTCACCAGAGCCTGGCTGTATGGTCAACTTCTAAACATGTGCAGTCTTATCTCAGTGCTGGCCAAATCAATAAATAAATCATCATATCCATGCTCTCAAGGAAGCTCCTTTCCAAACTGCCCCTTACAGTTAAAACGTGACCCATTGCCCTTCATCAAGAAAGCTTTCAGAGAATGACACTCTAAAAACAAACAAAAAAAACCTACAAAGAGTAGTGTAGGCTTGAAATAACTTATATCATGATAACACTGTCTTGTTTTTGTTTTCTTTAATAGGCATCATTAAAAAAGGGATTCTAAACATGGTTTATATATGAAGAATGAAAGCTCATTAAAACAACAACAACAACAAAACAAAGGATCAGGTAGGCAGTGCAGACCTGTAATCCTTGTTATTTGAGAAGCAGAGTCAAAGGCCAGCTGCAGGCCAAAAGACAAAAAACAACAAAACCTTCAAGATTCTAAAAAGGACTGGAGATATGGCTCAAATGGTAGAGCACCTGCCTAGCAAACACAAGGCCCTGAGTTCAAACCTTAGAACCGTTACCTTCAAATATCCCCAATTCACTTTGAACACAACCCCACCTCCCAACCCAGAAAACTATGGATGCTTCAGTTCCTTTTCTCTACACTTGCCCAAGGCACACACACAAAAAAAATCTCACACCAAATGAAGGTGAATATGACATGGTTTTTTCCTCTCAGGGGCTAATAACCTGTGAGTTTGCTAGTCCCTTCTCCTTTCCTGGCTTATAGGAAAGGAAAGATGCAAGCAATCTTCCCATGGTCAAAGTATGTAAGGATGAGGGACAGCAGAAGGTTGAGGGACAGCAGGAGGTTTAGGATAGTAAAGTCCTAAGTGCTCAGGGCATAGTTCCACAATGCTAAGTATCTCCTGAACTTTTTTTTTTTTTTAAGTAGGAAGCAATAAAACTGCGAAAGAAAATGAAACAGGGCAGAATTTTTGGCAGTCTGGGAATTTGCGACTCACTGTCTTTTGCCATGTTCCACTTTACAAAAAGTAGGCCTGGTCCCCTGTGGATAAAGGGGTGTGCCCTGGCATCCTGTGAACAGGAGCTGAGCAAGCTGGCAGTCTCATGCAAGGTCTTTCTGGAGAGGCTTGAGCAGAAACAGCTGTGTCCCAAAGCAGATGGATGTGATGTTTGGGTTGGTTCAGGACATAGATCTATCTGGAAATATTCAATTCTATGGCACCCTATGAAGTTGTTCAATACCAACTATTCTGGGCACACCAGACTGTGTCCTTTGCAAATCATACTGACATTTGACCTTCTAAAGTGCGTATTTATTGACTACACAAAAGTAACTCAGGAAATATAATGTACCCATTTTTTCCAGCCAAAGAAACAGGGCAATTCTTTATTGAATACCCCCCCTTGACTTTCTACAGCCAATAGTATCAATAGTAACAACAGTGTTTGGCCTCATACCTAAGCTGGTTGATATATGTGAACTACATTCAATCTCAGGTAGTTTTCCAGTCAGTAAGAGCCTGGAGGTGGTGGATTTGGATATGCTGGCTCCAAACTTCATGCCATTCATTATGAAAATGAGATAAATTATGGTAATGAGCCAAATATTGGCGATTCACACGTGATCCTACCTACTTGGGAGGCTGAGATCAGAGGATCATGGTTCAAAACAAGTCTGGGAAGAAAAGTTCTGATCTCTAATGAACCAAAAATGCTGGAGGTGGACACCATTTCTAGGCAGGATTACAGGCAGTGCCCAGCTTCCATCACTTTTATATCTTCAATCATTTATTCAACAAATATTGCTGCATCACCCATGTATACCAAGACACTGTAAACTTCTTCAGTTTCTACTAGAACATAGATCTGAGGATTGTGATTTGAAGCCAGCCTGGGCATGAAAGTCTGTGAGGCTCTTGTCTCCAATTAACTACCCAAAAGCCAGAAGTAGAACTGTAACCCAAGTGGTGGAGTGCTAGCCTTGAACAAATAAGTTCAGGGACAGCACCTAGGCCCTGCCTTCAAGCCCAGGACCAGCACCCCAAACAAACAAACAAAAACCACTATTAGCAAAGCACCAGTGGCTCACACCTATAATCCTATCTAGTCAGTCTGAGATCTAGAGGATCTTAGTTTAAATCCAGCCTAGGAAGAAAAGTCCATAGATTCCATCTCCAAAATAACCAGAAAAAAAGAAGGGCCGGAGGTATAAACAATGTAGTAAGAGCACCTTCTGAACAAGTGTGAGGCCCTGAGTTCAAACCCTAGTACTGCCAAAAATAAAAATAAAAAGGCACTACTAGTCTCATGGTGTTTTAGGCATAATTATTTTCCTGCAGATCTGGCACTGACTGAATCTGAGCATATAGATACCACCTCTATGTGTTCCTATGAAAATCTGGAGACAATCTCTCCTTTTGTTCATTTCCAAAAGGCATGAATGAGACAGAAATAATGTGCTCACCCTCCTTTCATTTTTTCTATCCAGCCACTTTTTCAACTTGCCCATTTTTATTTTTTAATTTAATTTATTTTGTGCCACTCCTGGGGTTGCAGTCAGGGCCTGGGTACTGTCTCTGAGTTTTATTTATTTATTTTTTTTAACCACTTGAGCCATAGGTCCACTTCTGAATTTTGGTAGCTAATTGGAGATTAAAGTCTCCTAGACATTCCTGTCCAGGCTGGCTTCGAATAATGATCATCAAATCTCAGCCTCCTGAGTGGCTAGAATTGTAGGCATGAGTCACCAGCACCTAGCTCAAGTGCTCATTCTTATTGCTTACACCAACCAGCAGTAAAATGCAGGCTACTGCAAACTAACCTTAAAAGCACTACTACCAAAGAAGTGTTGTGCATTTAAAACAATACTCAATGTTCTAAAAGGATATTAAATTGCTTTTAGAAGAAAAAGAAAGATTCCTACTAGGAAGTCACTAGTCCATTGGTCTCTTATGATTTCAAATATAAGTTGTAATAGAATGCACCCTGCAGAAAACTCAGGATTGTCAATTCAGCTTTGACAGGCTGACTTAAATTGAGCCTGGACTTGTCTTTGCCTCCCAGCCTCATGGAACTGAGAAAATGGGGTTGGGCACTTATATGAAGGTGACTTCTGTCCTCCTCATGCAATCCTCCTCTAAGGGCTTCTTTTTGGTCAGTTCCCAGACTGGAAGGCCACCACCCCTAGGGAAGACACAGAATACCCGGATGCAGCCCTGGCAGGCCAAGTTAACAGGGGATGGGACAAAGCTTTCAGACTTGAGTCCTAAACACATCCTGACCTTTCCAGAAGTGGGGTGGAGGGGGGGGACTCTCAATGCTCCTCTTGGTGGGGGTTATTTTAAAATCAAAGGCTGGCCTTCACACAGCTGCAAAAGTTAGGAACGTCTAAGAAAATAAATCTTGGTTAGAGGTGATTTAATGCAGTTAGCTGCAGTGGGCGGAGGCTGAAGGCAGTAGCTTTTAACAAGTTTTATTGGAAAGACTGACTCGGTGTGGTTGTCACGACAGTTGTGTTTGCGGCTGGGGTTGTATTGCTAACAGATGGAAACCTGGCAGCTTCTCCTGACTCATGCAGACGCTGCGGAAGGAGTGAGCAGGGGTCTGCAGCCATTCCCAGGCTAACCTTGCGCCAGCCACCCTCCCCCATGTCCAAAGGCAAAACATTGCCGGCTGCTCTGGTTAAAACACTGGCAGGAAGGCTCAGCTGTTGCTATCTTTGCATCTCTGCTCTCCCGCTGAGAGTTCATTTAAATGCATTCAAATGTTCAGGCACTGCAAGTGGCTCATACCTGTGATCCTAGTTACTCAGGAGGCCAAGGCAGAAAAGTCCAGGAGATTCTTTAACCAGCAAGTTGCTGGTATGGTGCAAGTGGTAGAGCACCAGCCTACAGTGTAAAAACTGTGTAAGCCGTATACCTATGTCTCACACCTGACACATCTGAAGTAGCTCAAATCTGAGGGACTTAATACCTCCAATTAACCAAGGAATCCAGGAAGTAGAGCTGTGGCTCAGTGGTAGAGTGCTAGCCTTCAGTGAAAAAACTAAAGGACAGTGCCCAGGCCCTGAGTTTAAGTCCCATCACCAACACAAATAAATAAAAACAAAAACCCTATAATCACTGCTGGAAAACAAAAAGGGACAGGATGCTCATTCAATATTCTCATTTGTAAACCTTTTCTCAAGTCACCGAGTCACCTACCCTGTTACAATCTCCAGAAGAGAAAAATAACCTCACAGAACATGGAATGTGTCAATTTGTTATTTAGAAAAGCCAGTGTCAAAGAGAATCTGGTGGTCCACCAGTTGACTTGAGGAGGTCTATATTTTGTGGTTCAAACAAAAAGGAAATTAAACAAACAAACACCTTTGTTTCCCCTCTTCCCTCAATATTCATTATTTTAGATTGAAGCCCCAAGTTTGCTCTGTGTGTGTGTGTGTGTGTGTGTGTGTGTGTGCGCGGGCGCATGCGGGTACTAGGGCTTGAACTCAGGTTCTGGCTTTTTCACTCAAGCACTCTGTGATTTGAAACACTGCTCTACTTCTGGCTTGTGTGTATGTGTTAATTGGAGAAAAGAGTCTCATAGACTTTCCTGACTGGGCTGACCTTGAATCATCATCCTCAAATCTCAGCCTCCTGAGTAGCTAGGATTACAGGCCTGAGCCACTGCCATCCAGCTCCAGGTTTGCTTTTAGGGCAGCAGGGCTTCTAGAACTTTGCTGTATTAGGACAGAACATTGTGACACAGAGAGACATACACTCAAATAGAATGAAGCAGCCAGAAGTGGAAAGCAAAAAGGGAAACACCCAAGAACAAGTTCTGGGAACTCCTTGTACGCCCATATGCAAATCATCTGGTAGTCAGCAGGCCAGCCTCCCAGAGCAAGTGGTTTCCATTTCTGAAGCAGAACTCTGCCTTCTCACGGAGGTAGCTGGCTACCTGCCCCTGTCTCCGCAATCATGGACATGTGGCTTTAGATTCTCATTAACCTTCTCTCATTATAAAAGGGAAAACCATAAAACCACCATGGAACAGTGAGTGTAGATTCCCAACGAATCTCCTTGAGTAGATAATAATCATTCTTTTTAAATAGTTTTGGGTAATTTATAGAATGGCAATTCAAGCCATTGGAACAAATGACTTTTCAAATAGTTCCCAAGCACTCCACCTATATTTTTTTAATGACTAAATAATTGTGAAAAAAAGTGAAACTTTAATTTCTCCTTCAGCAGAGAAAGAGAGAGAAAAAGAGAGGGAGAAAGAGAGAGAATCCATGTTAATTCATAAAAAGAATGAGATTTTTTTTCTGAAACATCTATCAGAGAATATTGTTTTAAAAATCTATCACCAAAGAATAATTATTCCAGCAAATAGAGGGGATAATACATTACTCTGATTCCAAATTGGGCTTAAGATTTTTTTTTTTTAGTTTGCCAACAAAAATAAAGACTTGATGATAGGAAATGGACATTTGAGTGTATGTATGTATATGTGCATGAACTCAGGGCCTGGGTGCTGTCCCTGAGACTTTTTGCTCAAGGATAGCAGTTTACCACTTGAGCCACAGCTCCACTTCTTTTCTTTCTTTTTTTTTTTTTTTTTTTGGGTCCAGTCATGGGGCCTGAACTCTGGGCCTGGGCTCTGTCCCTCAACTCTTCAGCTCAAGGCTAGTGCCCTACCACTTGAGCCACAGCGCCACTTCCGGCTTTTTTTCCTTTTTGCTTATGTGGTGCTGAGGAATCGAACCCAGGGCCTCATGCATGCAAGGCAAGCGCTCTGCCACTGAGCCACTTTCTCAGCCCCTCCACTTCTTTTCATTAGTTAATTGGAGATAAAGTCTCATGGTCCTTCCTGCTAGGGCTGCCTTGGGACCTTGACCCTCAGATCTCAGTATCTTGAGTAGCTAGGATTACAGGAGTGAGCCACCAGTACCTGGTCAGGAAATGAACATTTTTATGTTTTCATGTATATATGGTGATTCGCCTAATTCCCTATGTTCCTTTTGGCTGGTGCTCCAGACCAACAGAACACAAAAGTCCATATCTTGGTGGCCATAGTAAGTAGGAATTACAGCCAGCTTTGACCAGCTTGCTTTTTTAAGAGCCTGCTGGAGCTATGGTATCTCTGAGGGGCTCAATTCACCGGAAGGGAATAAAGTAGGGACACTTGTGACTTCACTCTCTGTACTGGTCACCTCTTGCTGGCTACGTCCTCAGCTGAGTCACCCGTGCAGGTGAAGTACCCTTCTTCCTTGAGTTTGCAGCATTTTCTGGAAACATGTCCTTCACTGCTCTGTGTGGTCTTACCATATCCTGCCCATGGTTTGTAAATACTTTCTCATATATTTTTCTTCAAATTGTCCTAATTTAAGTGTGCATCTATTTCCTGTGGGGTCTTTGGCTGACACAAAGTACTACCTGATTTAGATTGTGCAGCTAGACTCAATGAAATCTCTCTGTGTGGTGATCAATGAGAAGTTTATCTCAGTAAAAGGGTTTCGCTTGTAAATCTCATTCATTTTATGCATTGAAAAACATTTTTCCATGAAGGAAGCATGAGGTATTTCCAGACTCGGAAGGGAGTTCATAACATTAAAAACTGTAGAACTTGCCTGGGCTCCCATGACACATAGCTATAACCCTAGCTACTCAGGAAGCTGAGGTCTGAAGATTTAGATTTGAAACTGGCCCTGCCTTGGCAGACAAATCCAGAAAAATCCAGAAGATTCTTACCTCCTGTTAACCCACAAACAGCACAGGTGGAGGTGTGGCTCAAGTGGTAGAGCACCAGCCTTGAGTCAAAAGCTAAGCAAGAGCAAAGAGCTTTGATTTCACACACACACACACACACACACACACACACACACAGAGGTTATAGAATCAAGTGAGCCTCTACCTCATTCTCCTCTTCTCTCTGCCCCTCTATTCTGAACGCAGTTACATAACAGCCTTCACAGACCTCTGTGAGGAGGAAGTTGAAGACTCCTTCCTCCTCCCATCCTTTCTTTCTGAATGTTACTACTCCATTATCTTCAAGATGAAGTGTTGGTGAAGTACAAACTATGAGCTGAACCATTCCTATAAGTATCTAAGTGTGTGTGTGTGTGTGTGTGTGTGTGTGTGTGTATGTCTATTGCTCCAATGAAGAAGAAGCTATGGGCCCTGCCTAGTCCTCATTTTCTCTTTTACCTGGTCCTACTCATCCAAGGATCCTGGCACCTGTAGGCATGGTAAGTCTCCTTGGAGAGGCCCAGCCATCTCTTTTGCCTCTTGTAGTCTCTGATATGACAGAGTGCTATACAATATCCCTGAGAGGTAGACCTTGCCTTTCCAAACCTTCTCCCAATCCAAAAGGGTCTTAATAAATCTAACTGATTTCCATTTGCTGATTTGGGCCAAATATCTTGCCCATAGCTCTCTTTTGGGCTTGTCTCATGGGTAGATCCATTCCAGTCTTTCTCTGCATTAGTCTAGTAGTAAGATGAGTGCTTGGGTATTCTTTACATGTGTTCATCATGGGGGAGGTAGGTCATCATAAAATTCCTTCTAGATTCCTACCAGATTTGTAACTTGAGGCCTGAAGCCACTGGTTATATGATATTCACTCTTTTGCTCTTTTCTTTACTACACAAAAAGTTACTTATTAGGGGAGATTAATATTTAAAATTCTCTTGCCCTGTATCACTAATGCTACAGTTGTGATTTTCACCTATATAAACAGCTGATTCAAGATGATTGCTTTGATTGCAGAGAATCAATTATCATTGATTAAATGATTAATACTCAATAAGAACATGTAGTAACTATAACAAACTAGGAGGACAAAGCTTTTACAGCTAAGGGAATGTGGAAAGAATTCTATAAATCATAAACCAAGATCATGTGATATTGTGATTGAATCTTTCAATTGGCAAAAAAATTCTGTAAGTGACACACAAAGTTAGTCTATGATTGAAAGCTAATAGTATGTATGCGTTCTAAAGAAAAAGATAGAAAAGGTTAAAAAGATTCAGATGAGCTTTTTGGAACTTACAACAATTCCAGAGGCAACAGAAAGATTAAATGTGTGTGTGTGTGTGTATGTGTGTGTGTGTGTGTACCAGGCACTGGTAGCTCGCCTGTAATCCCAGCTACTCGGGAGCTAAAAATCTGAGAATCAAGTTTCAAACCTTGACAGGAAAGCCTGTGAGACTCTTATCTTCAATGTACCAGGAAAAAGCCATAAAAGGAGGTGTGACTCAATTGGTAGAGTACCAGCCTTGAGCAAAAAAAGCTAAGCATAGCATTCAGACCCTGAGTTCAAACTCCACTACCAGCACACACAAAAAAGAGAAAAGTAGACAGTTGAAAACCAACTAGAAGGCATCAAAGATATAAACACACCACAGAAAGCCCAAACTAATTCCCTCAAAGTGCTGAATTTACAGGCTTGATCCATACAAAGCAATCATAGCCAAAACTTAATTGTAACTTTTTTAACAGGAAAAAAATTGCTTTTTCACTTTATCTCTGGCTTACATAGTGCTGCAGTCCTTGTGAAAGTAGGAGATTTTGCAAGAACTAATCTCTTGCCAATTACATAGGACCTGAATATAAAATACCTGTCAGAGAGGGGCACACAATTGAACCAGCACTTTAATACAATTATTATTAAAAAGACAGGGCTTTTGCAAAGCACAAGTGGCTTGTGCCTGTAATCCCAGCTATTCAGGAGGTTGAGATCTAAGGATCTTGGGTTGAAGCCAGCCTGGGCAAGAAAATCCTTGAAACTCTTATCTACAATTAACCAGCAAAAAGCTAGAAGCAGATCTAAGAGCTCAAGTGGTAGAGTGCCAACCTTGAGCAGAAAAAGACAAGTAAGAGCATGAGGCCCTTAATTCAAGCCCAATTATGCAGAGCACACACACACACACACACACACACACACAAAGAAACCACTTTTAATAACAAAGGCGTTTATTGACAAATTACTCCTCACATCCATACACCTCAGACAGCTCTCTTAGAAATAGTGGGTTGGGATTCGGGAGATCAAGAGAAGGTCTTGTGAAAAATGTGTGTGTTAGCCTTTCTGTAACTATAACTAATGCAGTGAAGAAATGATGTGACAAATACCAAAAAGGTTTATTATTTTGAATGCTTCAGTCCATAATTAATGGGCCCTGACATTGTGGGGGCCTTGGTAAGACACATAGTGGAAGTGTGCAATAGCACAAAGTTATTAACCTCAGGACTGATACGCTAAGAAAACTCAAGGGTAGGATTCAATCCCTTTGAGACCCCCCCCACTCCCCCCCTCCACAATGACCAAAAACCCTCCCACTACATCTCACCTCTTAGGGAACCAAATATTTATCACATGGCCTTTCAAGGACCAAACTATAGCGCAAATGCTGCAAAAGCTCTACTGTGGTTGTCTTTATGATGGGGGTATCACATGGAGCTGTGGAGTAGCTGCTAACTTTGGGGGAATGAATGGCCATCCATTCATTCCCACAAAGGCTAATTAGGCCAAGTACCAAAATGATTTCACTTAATCAACTTATTCCTCTCTCTCTCTCAAACTCAGTGTGGCCCCTTCTTCTAATACTGGCCCTTGGCTGATATTTAAAGAGCTGCCTTCTCTTCTCCTCCAGCTTTGGTTTCTGAGTGCAAGTGCATTAGCTCACTCTATTTTATTGCTTAACTGACAAGACTGGGAGTGAGTGAAGTGGGTTGTGTGAATCAACCTTTTTTTTTTTTTTTGGTATGAGTATTGGGATTTGAACTCAGGGTCTGAGCACATTTTTGCTCAAGGCTAGCACCCTAGAACTTTAGTCCCACCTCCACTTCTGGCTTTTTAGTAGGTAACTGGAGATAAGAATCTCATGGACTTCCCTGCCCCTGTTGACTTGGAACCATGATCTTCAGATCTCAGCCTCCTGAGTAGCGAGTATTACAGGCGTGAGCCAGAGGCAAGTCCATCCACTCTTATTCTCCTCTTTCCTTAGCTACCAACTCCCCCACCTCCCAGCTCATTCTGATTGGAAGCCTGGATGCTTATTACATCCTTCTGGATAGTAGGCTGAGCAGGCTTACCTCAGAGCCAAGAAGGTGGATTCTCTACTGATACACTTGCCCTCTGTGGTTCCAACAAGGCAGACACACACAGGAGATGCCATGAAGCCAGGCAGTGTGGATGAAAAGTAATTAGCACAACAAATCGAGTCAAGTGCCCTCCAAATACAGGTGCACATTTGTGCAAAATGTCCAAATGGTACACCATGAGCTCTTTGGAGATTTAATTATTTAATCATTCAAACACTTTCTTTTGTTTGCTTTTGCTTGAGCCATCATCCAAGTCATTCGATCAATTCAATAGTTCAATTTAGGTGATTGATTTCAGATCCTTTTTTTTAAAAAAAAAAACTTCCTCAGTAACAGATTAGAAACCTCATCAATCAGGCTTCTATCTAAAATCTAATTATTTAAGAAGCCTGCTAGACAGAGCCATGATTTAATATCGACAAAGTCTCCTTCCTATCCCACTGCAAAAATCAGTACATCCACCATAATTTACTGCAAAGAAGGCTGTAACTAAATATTACACCATTATATTTACCCAGACTTCTTCACAGTCCACGTATGTTATAAATTTAATTTTTTCTCCATATATATTTATAGGACATATTTTCCCCAAACAAGGACTCATTTTTATGGCCAATTTCATAAAGCCATTTTAAACATGATTTCTATCACATTTAATGAAAACAATTTCATCTAACTGCACAGAAGGGATTAAAAGAAAAAAAACCAATTGAGTGAAATAGTACTGGTAATAAAAAAAAAAACAACCCTGCAGTGATGTCTGAAATCAGCTTGAAATAAAAAAATGCTAGGGTCCTACATTTTAAAACCTGTTATAGTAGCTGAAAATCTTCAAATCTAATTTAACACAGATGCAAAACCACATTCTAAGTAGTCCAGAGAAAGGCCAATGTGACTATACTCATGAATTTAAGAAGGCTCACAGAAAAATTTATTTTCATGGAAGGTATTTCTCTTATTCTCCTGTATATGAAAACCTGTCTATCTACATTAAAGTGACCAAATATAATCATGTGTCACTAAATGATGTTTCTCTGGCTATTTTAGGAAAGAAATGTGTTTTCTCCACATACTGGACTAGAAGTCACCATGAGCCGAGCCCTTTTTATTTTATTTGCATTGTGTAGAAGTCAAAGTTGCTGAAAGTCTGAAGATCCAAAAACTTTTTACTTCAGGGCATTATAAATTTTGCTTATAGAACCTACATATTTTTAGAATGTGTTTATTTCCTTCAACTGACTTTTCAGTGTCTTCTCTACTGTCCTGCTGCAATTTCTCTTTTTTTGGAGGGGGGAGTCTGGTCATGGGGCCTGAACTCTGGGCCTGGGCGCTGTCCCTCAGCTCTTCAGCTCAAGGCTAGCGCTCTACCACTTGAGCCACAGCACCACTTCTGGCTTTTTTTTTTTTTTGCTTTATGTGGTGCTGAGGAATCGAACTCAGGGCCTCAGGCATTCAAGGCAAGCGCTCTACCACTGAGCCACTTTCCCAGCCCCTACAATTTCTCTTTGTGTGTGTGTGTGTGTGTGTGTGTGTGTGTGTGTATGTGTGTGTGTGTCGCGTGCACATGCCAGTACAAGGGCTTGAACTCAGAGTTTTCCACTCTCACTTGGTTTTTTCGCTCAAGGCTGGCACTCTACCACTTTAGCCACACCTCTACGTCTGGCATTTTGCAGATTAGTTGTCACTAAGAGTCTCTCAAACTTCTCTGCCCAGGTTAGCTTCAAACCATGATACTCAGATCTCAGCCTCCTGAGTAGCTAGGATTGCAGATGTGAGCCACTAGTGCCCAACTCAGTTTCTCTTTTTTGTAAACAATCAGGGAGCCTGACACACGTTCTAAAATGACAAGTGAGGTACTTTATTTTTACTAATAGGTCATCTATTACAGACCTGTGTATGTACAAATATGAACATACAAATGAGTTCTGCATATTTGTATCACCTTAGCTATGGATATGTAATAATTTTAGGTTTGTATAACTTAAAAGTATCTATGGGACACAAGAGTTTGTGAATGACAACCACTTACCCCTAAGTGTAAGCTGAAAAACAGTGGTTCTCTCTCGACTATCTCTGGAAGAATGCACAGATGGTAATAGTTTGTTGCTCCATCTTCAAAGGTAAGATGTTTTAGGAGAACAAAAAGGTAAGACATTTCAGCTTAGCTAACCCAGCTCCCTGGACTCCTATGATACGTGGAATGAAGTTAGACTAACAAAGATTTTTGTCCTAAAAATAAAGTGCCCACAGAACCATAATTGATTGGTTATATTCATGTTCTCCTATTTGGTCTTCAGCTGATAAAGGCTGAGAAAAGAAACCTGCCTGGAAACTGGTGGCTTATGTCAGTAACCAATCTACTCAGGAGGCTGAGATCTGAGGATCAAGGTTGAAAGCCAGCTTTGGCAGGAAAGTCCATGAGTCTGTTATCTCTCCAATTAACCTGCAAAACTTCAGAAGTGGAAATGTGGCTCAAGTGGTAGAGTATCAGTCTTGAGTTTACAAAAAAAAAACAAAAAACAAACAAGAGCTTGAAGCCTTGAGTTCAAGCCCCAGTATTAGCAGTAAATAAATAGATAAATAAATAAATAGATTTTAGTAACCAAGAAGAGCTTTAGAAAGAGGAAACTTTCATCAAAATATCTTTATGGAACTCATTTTCCATGGCAAATGAGGTACAAAAAGTTTATCTTTCAGAAAAATGTGAATAGCCCACAAACTTGATGGAGAGTAACTTAGATGTCAGTAAAACATATTGTTATTTTTTGATACCTCTTACAGATCAAAGGTGATCCCAAATGGACTGTGTTTTATGTGAATTTTTATTTAAAGTAAGTGTTTAAACTATAACCACACAACTAATCACCAGTAACTCAATATTCACTGATTTTAGGAACACAAAAACACTTTAATATTTACAGCAGCTTTGACCCATATTTTAAGAGGCTACAGTGACTCCAATAAGTGTATGCTATATGTAATGTACTTTGCACAAATCACACACACACACACACCCCAACACATATATATTATATAAGAAAGATTAACAATGAGGTCTGTCAAGCAGTATAAAATAATTTTGCATGATTTTATCCAGGGAAAAACACAAATGTACCACATTGCTTTTTAGAAAAAAAAGAAAAAGAGGAACTATCAAATGAAGTAATGTTATAGTATTTTCTCAATAGTCATAACTACCTGAAAAGAAGCATGCTAGAAGCCAGGTCCAAGTGGCTCACCCCTGTAATATATCTAGCTACTCAGGAGGCTGAGATATGAAGATCATAGTTCAAAGCCAGCCTGAGCAGGAAAGTCCTTGAGACTCTTTATCTCCAGCAAAAAAAGCCAGAAGTAGAGGTGTGGTTCAAGTAAGAGAGTACCAGCCTTGAGCTCAAAAGCTAAGGAGTAGCACCCAGGCCCTGAGTTCAAGCTCTAACACAAGCACACACACACACACACACACACACAAACATGCACACACACACACACATGCACACACACACACGCACACGCACACACACACGCACACACACACACACACACACTGGGTATGTGTGGGTATCTGAGATGTACAGCTTAGAACTCAGGTCTTGCTGTCATTCTTAGCTCCATTCAGATAATCTGAGTATGGGGGAAAACACCAGGAAAAACACCAGGAACTCCTGAAATCCCACAGCTCCATTGATTCTATAAAGCCAGTAACCAGACTGCTGGCTGCAAATGCAGACAGGGGCCGAATACAGACGACAGTAGGAGCCTGAAGACCAGGGATCCAGGCTCCAAATCTGAGACATAAACTCAAATCTCTTTCCCAAACACTGCTCACAAATGTTGTTACCGTTCTACCCTTATTCTGCATCTCCTTCAGCTTCCTTGCTGGGCTTTTCCCGAGACGAAAAGCAGCAACATGTTTATGTTTTGTGTGTGTGTGTGTGTGTGTGTGTGTGTGTATGCATAAGCACGTGTGTGTAGAACTCTTGGTAACTTGCCCTCTGTAAAGAAAATATTTATTTTCCTTTTCTCTGCAAAGTTTGCATGCTTCCCTCAGTGCCCTTGACCTCCAGACACATGGGATTTGTTTTCCTCTCCACGGCCTAAGCAGCCATTGTCACTATGGACTTAGCACCTCAACTTCTGTTTTACTGCTCAGGCCCAGTGCTCCCAGGCACCATGAGAGCTGGAGTGCTGGCCACTTTCCCTGGCACTGGCCTCCTCTCCAACAGCTGGGCACAGAGCCAAGGTCTTTGCCATTTTAGTGGCTAAAGGAGTCTACCAGGTAGGGTTCAGACTGAAGGATGATCTCACAAGGATTTATTTTTCCTGTTGGGTCTCAATTTTGTGAGTCACATTCAGACCTCTCTCTCTCTCTCTCTCTCTCTTTCTCTCTCTCTCTCTCTCTCTCTCTCTCTCTATATATATATATATATATTCCTGTCTCTAGCTCTCTATGTCTGTCTGGCTCTGGCTCTGTCTCTCTCTTTCTCTGTCTCTGTCTCTCTGTCTGTTTCTGTCTCTCTGTCTCTGTCTCTCTCACTCACTTTTTCTGCCAATACTGGGGCTTGAACGTAGGACCTTGCTTGGCTTACTTGCTCAAGGCTAGCTTTCTACCACTTGAGCCATGTCTCTAATCCAGCTTTTTGCTGATTAATCAATGATGGAGTCTCACCGACTTTTCTATACAGAACTGGCTTTAAACCAGGACCCTCCAGATCTCAGCCTCCTGAATAACTAGGTTGATAGCCATGAACCACCCATGCTTGCCAACTGATGTGTTTAGTAAGTCAGGCCAATAGAACTGGAGTTATTGAACCAGAGTAGACATCTCTGACCACTTTCTATGACTCAGAGAACTTGTGTGGGGGGGGGAACTGTTTGGAGTGCACGGATCACCATCTGAAAATGAGACACAAATTCCACCCCACCTGTGTCTGCCAGATATTCCAATGCACGAGGTAACACCTTCCACCCACCAAAGTTGGTAAATTTGAAGTAATGGTTTTCACAGTAGCTGTCACTCAGGCGTGGGTTGTATTTTCCATTCCTGCAACAGGTGTTGGGTTTAACAGTGTGATGTAAAAATAACTATTGAGTTCCTGGACTTTTCTAGACTTCAAACTTCTTGAGGCCACTATGGCCCTGACCATGTGAATAAAACTTGCTACGGCACGCTCTCTCCAGAGGAGCCCCTGGGTTCACAGGATAAATGTAGCCTCTCACAAGCTACCCAGGCTAGGAAAATCTGGGGGGCTTGATGACGATTCTGCTCTCATGTGGAATTCCCAGATCCACTTTGTCTCAAGCCCCTGCTTCAAGTTTCCTTCCAATTCCTCCCCAGTCAACATGTGGAAAAGCTGGTGTTCCTGGGCTTTTGCTATTTGAGGCCATTCCATTGGCTTTTTATGGATCTCTGAAGTTTCACAGACTTCACAGGTGTCATCTCAGAACACTGAGTTGAATTTCACCAGGAACATTGAATCTGAGCAAGAGAAAAAAGTTCACCGTTTGTAGCCTGATCCTCTACCTGCTTAGTACATATGAGAGTAGAAATGCATAGCGATGCGGTAGCTGATAGCATTTTCAATGAACTCTGAAGTTTCTTCATAAAAGTATATGATGTTAAGGTATTGAGCTCTGCCTGCCTGGAGGAAAATTTAAAAAAAAGGTAACATTATTTTCAGGGAAAAGAGAGTGATTCTCCTATAGAGTTATAACTGGAATTCCTGGATTCTTCTCTCCTTAACTCTGACTATATACCCCAGGACATTTGCATGGATAGACTGGGAAGACAGAAAGGGTTATGGGCTTATAAGTCAGGGAAGTCACAACTGCACCTAAGAAATCGCTGAGTGATGAAGAAGGAAGATCCCCCAAAACATCAGGTAGAAAAGTGTCCCCAATGGGTAGTTCCATTCTAGACTTTTCCCACATGGTGCCTTTTGCCTGGCCCAGGTCCCCATGAATGCAGCAATAATCTCTGGGTGGATTTCAGCCTTGTAAATCTCTAAAACCAAGTGCCATTGGGTGGGTACTTTCTGAGTGGTCAAGTGAAGCACTCTATGTCATACACAACTCATTCTGGCCAAATTAGTTGTGATGACGCAGTCCAAAGGCTAGGCTCAGCTATGGCTACAATCCATTACTTTGGCATAGCTCTAGACTCCTATTTGATCTCCTGAGCTCTCTATATGGCCTATCTACAAACCATCATTCAGAGCCATTTTTTCAACACCTAAAAATCTTTGCATCATTGTGTTTGGAAGCCTGTGTTGCTCAATATTTTACTCAAGAGTCAAAGACACATGTGCAAGCTAGGAACCCATGGCTCACGCCTATAATCCTAGCTACTCAGGACACTGAGATCTGAGGATTTTGGTATGAAGTCAACCTGGGCAGAAAAGTCTCTGACACTCTTATCTCTGCTATACTACCAGAAAAGCTAGAAGTAGGGCTGTGGTTCAAGTGCTAGAGTCTTAATCTGGAGCAAAATAAAAGCTCAGGGACAGTGCCCAGGCCCTGAGTTCAGGCCCCATCATTCTTCCCGAAGATCTGTGACCTCACTTCCTATACCTTTCCTCTCCACCTGCATACCATCCCTTATTCCTTAAATAGGTCAAGCCCAGTGCTACCTTAGCCCTTGGAGGTTCTTAGATATCAACATGATTGACTCTTCTCACCCCTCAAGACTTTGCTTGAATAAATCCCACCTCTGCTTATATGAACAGATCTTCTCAGCCTCTGGTTTTTGTTGTTGTTGTTGTTGTTTGCTCATCCTGGAGCTTGAACTCAAGAAGGCCTAGGCGCTGTGCTTGAGCTTTTCTTTTTCCTCGAGCACTCTACACTTGGGCAGAGTTCCACTTCTAGCTTTTTAATGGTTAGTTGGAGACAAGAGTCTCATGACCTTTTCTGCCCAGATTGGCTTTAAACTGAGATCCTCAGATTTCAGCTTCCTAAGAAGCTGGGATTCCAGACATGAGCCACCAATGTCTGGCTTCAGCCTCTTATTTAATCTGTTTCCTCTTTCTCTGTGCTGCTTATCACCTACTATAAACTGCATGAGTAAATTGTCCTGTTTCTTACGAGTCCCCATCACAAAAATTATACACGTATAATGCTTACCTGTGCATCTCAAAAGACTCAAATCAAATAAATGTTTGTCACTTCCAAAGTATTTGCTCATGAGATGAAATACTAGTGCATGAAAAAAAATGGGTTAGGGACTCAAACTGTTGAGTTCAAGTCTGCCTCTGTGGTGGTATTTAATTTCCATACCTCAGTCTCCTCATAAAAATGAGTGTCATTTATTATAGCTGCCATAGAAAGATACTATGAGGATTGAAAGTGGTGATGCAATTAATACAATTAAAATCTTGGCTTGGAATAGAGGAAGCACTTAGTATTGTTAGCTATTTCCTATTCCAGTCCTCTCTGGAAATATTTAAAATCTTATATCTATTCCCAAACGTACCTGCTCTATATTTTCAATAAATAAATTTGCCCCTCGCCAGACACTGGTGGCTAATACTTATTGTACTAACTACTCAGGAGGCTGACATCTAAGGATCCCTGTGCGAAGCCAGCCCAGGCAGAAAAGGCTGTGAGATGCTTATTTCCAATTAACTTGCAAAAAGCCAGATATGGAGATGTGGCTCAAGAGGTAGAGTACCAGCCTTCAGTGGAAAAAAACTAAGCCAGAGTGAGAGGCCCTGTATTCAAGCCCTAATATCAGCACAAAAAAAATTTTTTTTAAAATAACTTGCTCCTGCTCAGTGGAAATAAATAATAAATATAACAGGGAGAACTATTATCCCTGCATTAAAAGATATTTCTGCTCACTCTTTGTGTCAACAAAGGAGAAGTTCCCCCAATGCGCCTGGCCACTACTGGCATTTAGCAGCCTTTCTCTTCTTATCCAAGGGCAGCACTCCATCATGCCTTGTCTATCTCCTGTTCTTCTACTCATACTAGACTTCCCCTTACACACACACACACACACACACACACAGAGTATTCTACCTCCATCTTCTGCAATGAAATCAGTGAAAAGTATCAAATCCCTTGCTTGAAATTGCAAAACCCTTTCTCAATCCCATCCTTTCCCTTCCTCCCTTTTCTAGCATGAAGCTTCTCAGAGAGATAGGGTATACTAATAACCAGCCTCTCTCACCAACATGACTTTTCCATTACAGGATTCCTCCTGTAATCTCGGTGATGTTGCTGCAACCAATGTTTCTAACGGCCGCCATGTTTCCCAGTGAAGTGATTGTTTTCTTCTTCTCATTTTTTGATTTGTGTCTCAGGAGTATGCAGAGCTACCATCCCCAGTAGAGCCTCTCTGATGCTCTTCTGGGCTCTCTGACGTGCCTGTCTGGGCTATATCCATATTGTCTGCCTGCCTTCCTCCCTCTCTCCCTCCCTTCCTTCCTTCCTTCCTTCATTTCTTTTCTTTCCTAGCTCCCTCTCTCCCTCCCTTCCCTCCTTCCTTCCTTCCTTCTTTCCTTCCTTCCTCCTTCCTTCTTTTCTTTCTTTCTTTCTTCCTTTCTTCCTTCCTTCCTTCCTTCCTTCCTTCCTTCCTTTCTTTCTACCTTCCTTCCTTTCTCTTTTTTCTTTCTTTCTTTCTTCCTTCTTTTCTTTCTTTCTCTCCCTCTCATTTCCTTCCTTTCTATTTTTATCAGTCCTGGGGTTTGAAGTTAGAGCCTAGGTACTGTCCCTGAGCTGAGCTTTATTGCTTATGCTAGTGCTCTACCACTTGAGCTACAAAGCCACTTTTTTTTTGTTAATTGTAAATAACAGTCTCACACACTTTCCTGCCCAGGCTGGCTTTGAACTGGTATCCTTAGCTCTCAGTTTCCTGAGTAGCTGGGATTACAGGTATGAGCCACCTGTACCCAGCTTCCTGTTGCCTTTCTTAAAATGTTTGTGCTCAGACCCTTCTTCACCTTTAATTGTTCTCATTCAACACTTCTGAGCAGACTACTTCATTTGTTAACTCCCAAGTTTTGGTCCTCCACATCAGAAAGAAAAGCCCCCCCCACCTCATTAGACATATGTCCTTAAATGAAACTGATAGAAGAAGATTCATATATGAAAATATCATACATAGGGTCATATACATATGTATATCAACATTATCTAAAGTAGAAGAGAAGATTGCGATGGTGTAACTCCTTTGAACAACTAACTTACACTTTAACAAAATGAACACCAGGATGCTGGAACACGTGTAGTTGAAAGGCAAAGACATTAAAGGGAGGGGACCGTCAAGGGGAGAAAAGACCAACAAATGGAGAAAGAAAGAGTGGGTGAATACACCCATAATATTCAATGTTCATATGTGAAAATGGAACCAGGTAACTTGAGGGGATGGGCGGGGGGGGCGGGGAATAGAGGAGAGCGATGTAAGAGGCGATATGGACCGAGAGGCATTGTACTTGTACATTGATATACTGAATTGAAACCTTCTTGTATGACTACTCCAAATCACATAAATAAATCAGCAAATAAATAATATAAATAATTTTTAAGTAACTGTCAGGTCCCAAGCTGGGCACACAACACAGAACATGAGCAAAAGGCTTTGGTCTTTCAGTATTCTGCAGTCACCGGGTGAGGCACGCCTCCACAGCAGATACTTGGCAGGCATCCCAGATTCCTTTTGCTCCTTTCACTCTTACATCAAGTCACCAAGTCCTTCAGATTCTCCCTTCTTAATATCCACTCACAGCCAAGCCATCCTCTCTATCTCCAAAGCCATTACCTTAATCCGGATCCTCATCGTTTCTTGCCTGGATCACTGCGACTGCATCCTAACTGCCCTCACCTCCTCCAGCCTGGCAGGACTCCAAGCCCCAACTCCAGGCAGTTGCAAATCTGATCACATCATTCTCCTGCTTAAATTCCTCTGTGCAGCTGGGCACCGGTGGTTTACAGCTATCATCCCAGCTACTCAGGAGGCTGAGATTGAGGATTGCAGTTGGAAAGCAGCCTTCACAGAAAAGTCTGTGAGATTCTTTAGCTTTAATGAACCAGCAAAAAAGCCAGAAGTGGGGCTGTGGCTCAAGTGGCAGAGTATCAGCCTTGTGTGGGAAAAAAGTCAAGTAAGAACAGAAGGACTTGAGTTCAAACCCCACCACTTGAAAACTATACAAATGAAATAATACCCCCCCAAAAAAGAATTAAAAACACAAATTTAAAAAATCCTTCAACGCATTTCTGTAGTTTTCCAGAATAAAACTGAAACTCCCTCGCTTAACACAAGGTCCAGCATCATGTCTGTCAGCCTTTTCTACTACAGCTCCCCAACCATTTCCTCTGCCCCCTCAACCTCTACACCCAACTGCAAATACTCACCCAAGACACCAGTTATTTCCTGCTATTCTTTATGCCTTCTTTAATGGGGAATGGCATTTCATTCTTCATCCCACCTGGCTGAAGCCTATTTATTTTTAATATTTATTTATTTTTCCTGGGGCTTATGCTCAGGGCCTGGGTGCCATCTCTCAGCTTTTTTTGCTCAAGGCTGGTGCTCTGCCACTCAAGCCAGACCTCTACTTCCCACTTTTGGTAGTTCATTGGAAATAAGCATCTCAACAACTTTCCTGCCCAGGCTGGCTTTGAACCCAAATCCTTAGATCTCAGCCTCTGGGATAGGTAGGATTACAGGCGTGAGCCACTGGCACCCTGCTGTCTGCAATCATCCTGACAATGTGCTATGAAGAGAACACTTGCCCAGCAACTGCTGTCAGCAATCAGCTTTAGAAAACAGAAACACGAGACTTCAAAAGGCATTTGCACCAGCTCTTGGCCTACTGCCAAGAGCTCAGCTAGTTGTCCTTAAAGGTCGTAGAAAGGCTCCGTGTGGTCAGTCTCCACAGCAGTGGACTGGTCATCTCTGCTGCAAGGTTTCTTGCTAGATTAGGGGACAAATTTCCCCACACTATTTGGATTCATCCTGATCATCCTCTCTGTCCCTTTGTCAGCCACAGCAATACAGTAGAGACACTGACATCCAAGATGCTCAAGAAGGCAGCACTTCTTTGCTGAGAAGATTGTTCCAGGGGTTCCAATGTAACATGCCCCTCTAAGCTTCCAGCATTTCTTGAAAAGTCACCCCTTCTATCATCCCCCCCATCCCACAAACAAGTGTTTTCTTGACCTATGAATTGTTGCTGTGTGAGATACTTTCATCCAGACACATCTCTGCATGGCTCAGTAAAGCAGTAACACCTGGGGTTTTGGAGACCCAGAAACCCAGAAGATCAGCATTTGTCATTATGATGCATCAGCAAGCCACACTGCCTTGGTTTTGCCATGGAAGATGGCATTGTCAGAACAGAGAGACAGAGACAGAGAGACAGAGACAGAGAGAGACAGAGAGACAGAGACAGAGAGAAAGAGAGACAAAGACAGAAAGAAAGACAAAGACACAGAGAGAGAGAGAGAGAGAGAGAGAGACTACAGGATAAGAAAGAAGTAAAAAGGATTCCGCGCGGTCAGATGTGCTTTTTTATAAAAACCTGCAACAAAAGGAACTAATTGGAGAACCCTCAGGTGCTGCAGTAGTCTCTTCCAAGGGTGATGCTCCAATGACTTAACCACCTCTCGCAAGCTCCCCACCCACAATGAGCCCTCCATCTCCAAGATGTTGCACTGAGGACCAAGGTTTCAGCATGTGAACCTTTGGAGGACAAACCAAATTCAAACCACAGCATACCAGATTTATTTGTGTTTTTACATACACCTTATACAAACATCCTGAAAGTAGGGTTTGGGGATTTGGGGTGGTTGGGGATGTGTGTGTGTGTGTGTGTGTGTGTGTGTGTGTGTGTGTGTGCATGTGTGTGCCTGTTCTGGGGCTTAATATCAGTGCCTGGGCACTGAGCTTTTTTGCTCAAGGCTAGTACTCTACCACAGCTCCCCTCACACTCTCCCTCCCTCTCTCTCTCCTTCCTTTATTTCTCTTTCTTTCCTTCTTTCTTCTATTCTTTCTTTCCTTCTGTTAATTGGAAATCAGTCTCACAGATTTTCCTGCATGGGCTGGCTTTGAACCACAATCCTCAGATCTCAGCCTCCTGAGTAGCTAGGATTATAGGCCTAAGTCATCAACACCCAGGATGAAGGTAGTTTTAAAACAATTGTGTGTATGTGTGTGTGTGTGTGTGTGTACATGTGTGTATGTATATATACTGGTATCTAGTATTCTGGGCTTGAACTTAGAGACTCACACTTTTGCTTGGCTTTTTTGCTCATGGTGGGTGCTCTACCACTTGAGCCATGCCTCTGTTTCTGAATTTTGGCTGGTTAATTGGAGATAAGACTGTCATAGACTTTTCTGCCCTAGGCTGGCTTTGAACTTGGCTTCTTAAATCTTAGCCTCCTGAGTAGCTAGGATTATAGGGATGAGCAACACCACTGCCTAGAAGTTTTTAACACTTTTAAAGAATTTTAGACAATATTTTTAAATGATTTTGGTGTGAAAATTTTTACTGAGGTTGTCATGCTAGAGCTTAAAAGGTTTTGCATTTTGCAGCATCCCTGATGTTGGATGTTTTTAGCTTAAGAATGATCAGTCTTGGCTGATCATTGGGCACTCATGGCTCATGCTTTTAATCCTCACTATTCATAAGGCTGAGATCTGAGGATTGCTATTCATAAGGCTGAGCTCTGAGGATTAGAGTTTGAAGCCAGCCTGAGCAGGAAAGTCTGTGAGACTCTTATGTCCAGTTATTATCACCAAAAAAAAAAAAAAAAAGCCAGAAGTGGAGCGATGGCTCAACCAGTAGAGCATTAGCCTTGAGCAAAAAAGCTCAGTAACAATGACCAGGTCTTGAGTTCAGGACCCACATCAAGTACAAAAACAAAGCAAAACAACAACAAAAGAATGTGCTGAGCCCTGGGTATTTGTGCCTGCAATCCTAGCTATTCAGAAGACTGAGATCCTCAGATCTTAGTTCAAAACCAGTCCAGGCACATAACAGTCCCACATTATCTCACAGCTGGAAGTGGAGCTGTGGCTCAAGTAGTAAAGTAGTAGATTGGGGGAGAAAAAAAATAAAAACAGCATCTAGGCCTTGAGTTCAAGCCCTGAGAGTGGCAAAAGAAAGGGGGAAAAAGGAGAATCAGTCCTTTTGGGATGAAGATGGAGGTGCTATCATAGGTCTGGCTCAGAGGTCCTCCTGGCTATGTTCAAGATTGCCTGTTGGGATTGCTGTAAATTTGCTATTGCAATTCAGTTAAGGCAAATCAAACAAACTCTGTGAAAAGTAGATGCTTTCCCCACCCCCTTTCTATCTAAGAATCGTGAATCTTACAGTTCAAAGTTCCCTTAGAGGAGATCTAATCCAAACGCCAGGGATTAATTGGTGCAGAAATACCTTTCTTAAATACCCCCTCCGGCGTTTTAGAGCACATCATTTGTTTTAGCTAGAGCTCAAATTGCTAGAAATTTCTTTCAACCTAAACCTGTTTCCTTGAGACTTCCCTCCCCACACACCCTCATTTATGCCTCCAGGGGCTTCACAGAATCTATCTAATCCTTTTCCCATCTGACAGCTTTTCAAATGTTTAGAGACAGCTACCTTGTCCCTATTACATATTGTCTTCCCCAGGCAAATGTCTCTAATATTTCCCCTACCTCTTTAAACAAGATGCTTGACCACTGTGGCTGTGCTGCTCAGAGTAGGCCCCCGTTTGCTTGGAAAACAGAAGCCCCATTTGTAATTCAATGGAGGACTGTACATGTCTAAACACAGGTAAACCTAGAAACCTGTACAGAAAAATAACTAGGCCATCAGAATTTCGCAGCTCATGTACCACTTTAGAAGATGAACTTCACAGGTGTTATCTATCATTGGCCAAAATGTCTTGAAGTAGCTCCGATCTATGTCTTTGCTTTGGTATATATTTTTTTCCTTCTATGTCTGGAGTTCAGGAACTACAAAGGTCTTTACAGTTGTAGTTCATCTTCAAGGATTTGATAAAATGCCTTGATAAAGGAATGCTTGGTTCAGTAGAATTCAGGTGTTGAAGTAAGCAGTGGGTCAGCTTTTTGAATGTATGTTGAGAAGGAGAACAAGACCTTTCTAGCTACTTAGATTATAAATAGCTGGATGCTGGATTTGAAGTCAGCCCAGACAGAAAAAATAGTCTATGAGACTCTTATCTCCAATTAACCAGCAAACAGCTGGAAAAGGATCTGTGGCTCAAGTGGTAGAGCACCAGCTTTGAGTGAAAAACCTAAGTAAGAATGTGAAGCACTGAGTTCATGCCCCTGTACACACACACACACACGCACACACACACACACACACACACACATCCTGCCAACTACCAGGCGCCCAAGCCAAGTGCTGAGATTTTTCAGGTCATCTGTGACAGGCATTACGATCTCAGAGCTTCATCATGACTGGACACAGGGAGGAAGTAGTAGGCTGGAGAGGTAGACGAATGGGTTGAAAAGGTGGTGGAGATTTTATTTTGTCATGATATTACCCATTTTATTTTTAAAAATTGTCTTTAATCTGCTGCCAGGCAATGTCTATCATACTAAAAACAAATGAACGATTTTTCACAGTCTAGTGGAAAAGATAGACTGATGTATAAATGTAGCAAACAATGAATATAAGCTAGAAAATGAATCCAAAATACTTTCCTAGTCCTACTAAGTAATCCCGAGAAGAATAAAACATGGCTTTGTAGCCAGGTATCAGTAGCCAGCTGGAGAGTCAAGTGTTGATAGAAGGAAAGGACGCTTAAAGAGAGAAAAGGAGGCAAGACAAAAAAACAATGAGGAAAGATAGCCCAGACACAAAGGAGAATTCAGGACCTAATTGTTCTGGTCCTAGGGCTTGAACTCAGGGCCTAGGTGCTGTCCCTTAGCTTATTTGCTCAAGACTGCAGCTCTACCACTTGAACCACAGCTCTGCTTCTAGCTTTTTGCTGGTTACTTGGTAATAAGAGTCTGCCAGACTTTCCTGTCCAAGTTGACTTGAAACTGTGCTCCTCGGATCTCAGCCTCTCGATAAACTTTGGTTATAGGCATGAGCCACCAGGGCTGTGCCAACTAGTGTTTTAATCAAAGTTATAGGAAGAGATTGTAAGAGTTCACTGGGGGTCTCTAATCTCCTCTAGCAAAAACTAACTCACATGGAGCTCAGAAGAAAATGCATTCTGCAGATGTCTTTAGTGATCATTTAGCACCTGACCGTGCAAATAAAGGGAAAAAATCATCTTTATGTTACATTGGAGCAAAGGAAAGTCACACCTGGTGAGCTTGGAAGAGAAGGATGAAAAGCTCCCATGGTTTTAATTGGATTAGATCCTCAGGTCTCACCTGCTTTCCTCTCCCCACTGTGAGTTTTCCTGAAAACAGTATTAGTTTCTGACTGAAATATTTTGGATCTCACGACTGAGCAACTGCAAGGACCCCGTCCCTTCATGAGCCAGGTTGCTGCAGCTGTGCCAATCCCTCAGCCGTGGCCGCCATCAAAGCTGTGCTGGTCACTAAGGGCTGCCATCTTGGATATCAACTTGCTCAAAGGGGAAATTCACTGGGACTTTTAAAGAAATGGCAACAAGAGTCAAAGAAGGGAAGGGGTCTCAAAGATGGTGCAAACCCAAACAAAAAGTTGAAAGCTCTTAAGAGTAGCTGGGGAATCATGTTAATCTCTCCAGGGGTAAAATACAAAATGGAATTTCAAAGACCTGCAAGAATTCCCACCAGCTCCGCAAAGCTATTAGTGCTGGGTCTGCCTCTTGCCCACCGTGTCTAAAGTAAAATAGTTAAACATTTACTATCAAAGCTGAGAAGACAGATATCCCAGTTAAATGACTCCAACCTCTCAGTTACCATCATCCAAAAGAGACCTGACAGGTAAGCAAATGTTCATGCCTCTTAATAATGGCTAAATCAGGCCAACCATTGCCCAGCAAGAGTTTTACAAAGCTGTCTGAAGCCATACAGTAATTCCATTTTTGCTTTAAACAAATTTAGTATTTTCTTCTCACTTCATGAAAAACATGTTAATTATACACAGAATACAGAGACAAATAGAACATATATGTTGTGTGAGTATTTAGTGCACAGAAATACATACGTTATATGCATAACTCTACATGTACTAATTTCCTTTTCATTAAATTTTCTAAGAATACAAGTACTGTGTGACTTAGTAGCAAATTGTAAGTGCTTGAAATAAATTACTTTTATAGCATGTAAATTATATGTGATCATATAATTATATGCAAATACACATATAAATATGTTGCATGTAAATATACAAGCATGCAAATATATGTGCAAGTAAATGTATTGTATACATGATTATATGTGAATTCATTGTGTGCATATATATAGTATGAAATGAACTATATGAAAACATAATATACACAATATATTATAGATAATGTATCTAAATATATGTGTGAGTAAATAATCTGTAGCCAGTGTAATTTGTATCATGTGGCATAAAACTTGTCAAATTACAGCATTAACTTTCAGATATGTAAGTTCCTGAGAAATATTTCTTGTTAAGTGAAACATTGCTTCCCCTAGAGTTAATAAATATAAGAACATTTTCATGCAAAATTTCTTCTCTCTGAAATACTGACAAGGTTATAAAAATTAAACAAAATTATTCATTTGTTTATTCACAATGAGACACTTTTATTTCTAATATCATAAAACCTGACCTTCCAGGTGCTATAAAAACTTAAATCTATTAGATTCTTGTTTTTTTTTCTTTTGTGTATTACTATTATTTCTTTAAAATTAAAACCTTGCTGCAGTTAGGAAGTTGTGCCAATGGAAAATTTTAAGGTCTAAATGTAAATACATTAATTGGTAATAAAAAACTCAATTGAGGCATAATGTCAAATTATTAGGAAATTCCTACAAAATATGTATGATTTTTATATGCTGAAATATACAGCATATCTTTTAATGGAAACTAAACTAACCTAAGAAATTATTTATTCTTACAAAACATGAAATTGGATCTTTGTTCAATTAGCCTTTGGGGTCCCACTAGAAAATGAGAGAGTTCAATTCAATTATCACTCAATTCTCATTTTTAATCAGATTCCTTATTCATTTTCTATTAGATCTATATCAGGAATTGAGCTCCCTAAGTCATATTAATAGCTGAAAAATAAAAATAACAGATAACCATACAGAGCATTAGAAGTGTTACACAGTAAAAACATATATGCTAGCAAGGTGCCCATGGCTCACACCTATAATCCTAGCAACTTAAAAGGCTGAGATTTGAGGATTGAGGTTCAAAGCCAGCACAGGAAAAGAAAGTCTGTGAGACTCATCTCCAATTAACAACCCCCCCCCCCACACACACACAAAAGGCAGAAGTGGAGCTATGGCTCAAGTGTTAGAGCACTAGCCTTGAGCAAAAACCTCAGAGACAGTGCCCATGTCCTGAGTAGTAGCCCCAAGATTGGCACCAAAAATGAAAAAGAAAAAAAATCATTATATATATAGAGAGAGAGAGAAAGAGAGAAGGGGGAAGAGAGAGAGAGAGAGAGAGAGAGAGCTCTATCTCTATCTACCTATATATGGAGAATGCGAGAGCCCCAAGACTGGTACAAAAAAAGAATATATATATATATATATATATATATATATATATACACACACACACACACATAGATATAGATATACACACAAATTGGCTAGCATCACCATCAATCAGGAATAGAAGGTAGAAACTTCTTTCTAGAGATACCACATGACCAATCATTAACAAAAACAACTAATTATAAAGTGTACAAAGAAACAAAAAGAGAGTCCATTTACAGGAAAGCTTCTCACACACTGGACTCATTGATTGGAGATGTTAAGTTAACAATCTTAAATATGCTCCAAGAACTGAAAGACATCATGCAGGAATACTAAAAGTATTCAAGCCAACAGTATATGAACAAGAAAAGAAAATCAATATATAGGTAGGAATTATTTCACACAGACAAACCAAATAGAAATTCTGGAGCTAAGTAAAATAGCTAAAATTTTAAGTTTTACTAGTGATATAGAACATTCAAGATGACAGAAGAAAGAGTCAATGAGTGAAAAGATAGTTAAATTAAAATTACCAAGTCTGAAAAGTGGAAGTATAAAGATTAATAAAGAACTTAATTCTTCAAGCCAACTATTCACAAAATACACAGCAATCAAAAGAATATTCATTCTCAGAAGAGTAAATTCTCCAAGACTCATTATATTTTAGGCTGTCTATACACTGTCAATAATTTATTTACTTGTTTGTTTATTTATTTATTATCTGTCGGTCATGGAGCCTGAACTCTGGGCCTGGGTGCTGTACCTCAGCTTGTCACTCAAGGATAGCACTCTACTGCTTGCGCCATAGCTCTCACTTCTGGCTTTTTGTGCTTATGTGGTGCTCAGGAATTGAACCCAGGGCCTCATGCATGTAAGGCAAGCATGCTACCACTGAGCCACCTTCCCAGGCCTGTCAATAAATTTTTAAAGATAGAAATCATGAACTATTGCTTCTCCAGCTACCATGAAATGTAATTAAAAATCAGTAATTCAAGGAAAATCAGAAAACATATAAATATGTGAAAATTAAAGCACACAAGCAATAAATGTCAAAGAACACAATCACTAGAAATTAGACAATGCTTTGTGCAATTAAAATGAAATTTAATATACCAAAACTATGGAATATGGTATAAACAATACTTGGAGAAAAAAATTGTAACTATAAATGGCAACATTACAGTGAAGAAAGATACTAAATAAAAAACTTAATTTTATCCTCTAAGGAAGTAGTGAAAAATGTACAAGTTAAAGTGAAAGACTACAGTGACCAGGAAAAACATATATATTACAGTAGAAAGAAATGAAGAAGAGAAAAACAATAAAATCAACAGAACCATCAGTTTTTCCTGGGGGGGGGAGGGGAATTTAAAAATGGACAACCCTTTATCTAAACCAATAGAGAGAAAATGAGAAAAAGACAGGGAGGGAGAGACAGAGACAGAAAGGAAGAGAAAGAAACAGAGAAAGAAGAGGAAGAAACAGAGAAAGAAGAGGAAACAAGAAACAAAATATAAAACAAAAGTGAGGACATTTGGATCAATCTTGCATAAGCTTAAAAGACTATACACAAAACAATTAGTCAATCTAGATGAAATGGACAAATTCCTAGAAACACATACACAAACACACACACACACACACATACACACACATTGTAATGCTGGTCAGGCACTGGTGTTTCACGCCTATAATACTAGCTACTCGGGAGGATTGTGGTTTGAAGCTACTGAGGACTGTGATTCAAAGCCAGTCCAAGTAAGAAAGTCTGTGAGACTCTTATCTCCAATTAAGCACCAAAAAAGCCATAAGTAGAACTGTGGCTCAAGTGGTAGAACATTAGCTTTGTGTACCAAAGTTGCTGAGCCCCAGTCCTGAGTTCAAGCCCCAGAACCAGCACCAAAAAATAAAAAATTGTCAATGATGATTTGAAAAGAAAATAGTTTCAAAGGACATAGCTGAAGAGAAACATCCAGTGATCAAAACCTACAGACTTCCCGGTAAGCCACCTCAAGTGGGAGAATTCTTTTCTTATAAACTCTACTAAGGTTTAAAGGATTGCCCCTAATTATACTCCTACTTCTTCAAAAGTGATTAAGTAGAAAAAGCTGAGCATTGTTGGCTCATGCCTATATTTATCACTACTCAGGAGGGTGAGGTCTGGAGGATTGTGGGCTGACGCCAGCAGAAAGGTCTATGAGACCTATATTTGAATTAACAAGCAAAAAATTGGGCTGAAAGCATGATTCAAGTTGTAGAGCACCAGCTGAGGGAACAAGAAAACTGAGCAAGTATTAAGTACTAAGTTCACCCTCTGGCACTGGTAAGAAGAAAAAGTAACACTTGCAAAAATATTCTATGAAACCAGCACTACCCTGCCACCAAACCTAGACTGGTACAGAAAGGAAACAGACCAGCATGCTGTGTACATATAGATACAAAAACCTTCAAGAAAACATTAAAATGCACCAGCACCATAGTAACAGGATACTACACCACGATCAAATAACATTTACTCCAAAAACAAAGGGTGGATCAATATTTTTTAGAAAAAAATCAATGTAAAATGTCTTCATGAACTGAATGAAATAAAAAAAATAATATGATCATCTCAGTAAGGATAGAAAACTCATCAGAAGGGCCAGGTGTGGTGGCACATGCTTCTAAGTCCATCTATCTTGGAAGCAGAGATCAAGAGAGTCATGGTTCAAGGTCAGCTCCTCATCCCGAAAAGTTAGGTAGACCCTATCTCAAAGAAATAAGCAACAAAGCACAAAGAAATTAGCCAAGTGTGGTGGTGCATGTCTGTAATCCTAGCTACTTAAGATTTTATTGAAAACTGAAAGGAAAAAGCCAAAAGACTGAGAGGGGGCATGACTTGTCTAGCAATTGCAAAATGCTGAGTTCAATCCCCAGTGCTTCCAGAAAAGAGGAAGAGGGGGAGAAGCATTGGATTATGTTTGATGCTCTCTTATTTTTTTAAAGCACTCCGAAAATTAGAAACAGGAGAAAACTCCCTTAACAAGATGCAGGATGTTTCTGAAATGACCCTAACTGATATTCCCAATTGGAGCAGATACCCAATAATTGGTTGCTAACAAAGCACAAATCAATGCCACCATGGATGCCATTTCATATCTACTAGAACAGACTTAGTCAAAAACATCACAACAAACTTAGTATGTGGAAAAATAGATGTTGGTTGAAAATGTAAAATTATGCAGCCACTGTGTGAAACGTTTTGTTGATTTCTCAAGTGGTTGAGCATAGAATTCACGTAAGATCCAGAAATTTGACTTATAGACATTTCTCCCAAGAGAAAAAAAAAACATGTGTACACACAAATGTTCACAACAACATCACATAATATCTAAAAGATTAAAACAATCAAAGAGTTTATGCGTGGATGAATGGATATAGGAATTGCAGTGTAGATGTGTCATTGACTATTTTTTAACCACAAAAAGAAGTGAATTATTGATGCAGAACTAAGGTGATTCTGGAAATCATTATGCTAAGTCAAAGAAGTCAGATACACAAAAGATCTCATTTTTGACATACTGGCTATGATTCTGCAGAGAAGCAGAGCAATTGGGAGGGAAGAATGGATGGATAGGTGGATGGATGATGATAAAGTAATATTGATGGCAGATACAGAGATGATAGATAATAGAGAGATATAGTTGGTAGATATACATATAATAGAGATAGATGATAGAAAGCTAATAGGTATGTAGGTAGAGATAGATAGCTAATAGGTAGGTAGATTATGTAGATACAGATAGTAGATATATATGATAGATATAGATAGATAATAGGTAGGTGGATAGATGTACGTAGATGGTAGATATGCATGACATAGATGATAGCTAGCTAGTTAGATAGATAGATAGATAGATAGATAGATAGATAGATAGATAGATAGATAGAGCTGGTGCTCACTCAACACTATGAATACCCTAAATTCTATTGACTTGAGTATTGAATACTGCTATGTACTGCCGCCTCTATTTCTTTTCCTTCTTTCCTGTTTTCTTCCTTCCCTCCTTCCCTTCCTCCCTCCCTCTCCCTCCATTCTTTCCCTTCCTTCCTTCCTTCCTTCCTTCCTTCCTTCCTTCTTGCCTTCCTTCCTTCCTACCTACTTTCCTTCCTTCCTTGCCTCCACAGTATTTACAGTTGAACTCAGGGTCTTTGTTCTCCTGGGATGACATCAGGTCCTGATCTCTTACCTCTGTTTCTCAAATGGCTGGAATTACAGGTGTATGCCATATGCATAGCCTTCGTCTATTTTAATAGTTCCTCTTTGTCAATGTATACTGCATCCACTTTACTTCCTCTTTTTAATTTCTGTGTGTTTTTAAAAACTGACCAAATATAATGAGTGGCCTATCAAAGTGTGACACCCTCCCCCTTTTTTTCATTTTTCCTCTTTCATCAATCAGGATCATGTGATGTGCTATTTTCCAGATATTTTCACAAAGCCAATATTTTTTTTGCTTAAGTTATGTGCTCTAGATTTTTTTATTGTTGATTATTTTATTTTATTAAATTTGGTTTTGATGTGCATTTTTCCCTAGTTTGTTTGGTATATTTTTTGTGTTTCATGCTCTGATTTGTTAGGGTTATTTCCCATCTTCCTTTACTTTTAGTAGTTACTCCTTAACAATAAAGTGAAGTGAGCTATAAAATAGTGCTCTAGTTCAGCTGGGCTGCATCATGTTTGGTATGACGTGTTCTCCTTAGGGCATCCTAGACATTTTGTGATTCTTTTTTTTTTATTTTGCATTTATTCTGTCTTTGATCCAAGATTTTATGAGAGTGTGCTTCTTCGTATTCAAGTAGTAAAGGGGGTTTTAGTGCCCTCTTAACAGGCTGAAAATGGCCTTAAAATCTCTATTAAATATTTCTTTATAGTTAAATAATGAACATGTTTTTGTGTGAAAGTCAGAGCAAAAAAATGTATAGTCTATGTTTGGGAAATGTTAACTGCTATTTGCAACTATTTTTTCCTTGTTGACTGTTACCATTTAGATCTTAAGTATCTACTAAAGGCCCATATGCTAATCATTTGATCCCTAGCCTGTGGTGCTAGTGGGAGGTGATAGAACCTGTAGGATGTGGAACCTCAGGAGAGGAAGTTAGGTCATTGGGGGCAAGCCTAAGAGGGCATACTGGGACCCTCGGCCCTCTCTTGGCAGTACCACATACTCCTCACCATTATATTTTGCCTCATCACAGATTCAAAAATATTGGAACCCACCAACAAAGGATTGAAACGCGAAGCCCAAGAAGCTATTCTTTCATTGAAGACGATAATCCTAGCTATTTTACTATTGCAACAGAGAACTAGCTAACACATCAACTATGTTATTCTGTTTCTCCAAGGCTAATTTGTTTTTTTCACCAGATTTTTTCCATCTTCCAAAAAATTATTACTGAAGTTATTGGTTACAAATATGCTCTTATTACATACAGCACATGGTACAATTATTGCCTTGCCCATTCATGACCCAATTTTTCATGCACAGAGACTTGGGAATATTACCATTTCTTTTTATCATTATTCAATATCCCTTGTGGTTTTAAATACTGATTAACTTTAAATGTAAAACTTTATTTTAATATATCATGATTTCACTGTGGGCACCAGAGGTTTACACCTATAATCCTAGTTACTCCAGGCAGACAAATTTGAGAGAGTCTTATCTCCAATTAACCAACAAAAGAAAAGCCAGACTGGAGGTTCAGCTCAAGCAGTAGAATGCCAGCCTTGATAGAAAAAGGTAGTAAAAGTGTAAGGCCCTGAGTTCAATACCTGGTACTGGTAAAACAAAGAAACAAAAAACATACATTTCATCATATTAGCTGACATGGAGATATCCATAGGTTACTTTTCCTGTTCTGTATTCTTTTGTCTATTCATATGTATTTTGTTAACTTCCTTTGTTTAATAATGCTTGTCTTTTTATACTTTTCTTCACAACTGTTTTCAGGCCCCTATTTATTTTTGATTATTATATAGTTTATAACCAAGCTTTATGTTATAATATAACCAGTCATCTGTTTCATTGTGTGTGTGGTGATACTGAGGCTTGAACTCTGGGCCATGCACTTTTACTTGGCTTTCTTACTCACAGCTGATGCTCTACTACTTGAGCCATGCCATTACTCTGACATCTTGCTGGTTATTCAGGAGATGGAGTCTTACAGCCACTCTAACTCGTTTCAAACCTCAATCTTCAGATCTCAGTCCCCTGAGAAGCTGGAATTACAGATATGAGCTACAGTGCCAGGCTTTAGTCATCTATAATATGATCCTTGGGTCCATTTTCACATATTACAATGATGAATATACTTGGTTATATATCTTTCATCTTTATGATTTTAAAGTCTTTCCATTTTTTAAATTTTCTTGTTTTATTTTAACTTTGACCAATTCTATAATTATTCTATATTTTCCTCTTACTAACTTGTAAATTCTATCATATACTTTCCATTTTATTAATAGAGATTTTTCATAGCTACCCATATATTTTCTATCATTTTAAAAATAACTTGTACCATATCTCTCTTTTCAACTTTAATGATAGATTTTTCTCCCCCCTCCAAAATGCTTCTTTTCTTCATTGCACCTTTTTGTGAGGCAAAGCAGCTGGAACTGGGCCTTGAACTCAGGTTCTGAGTGCAAACCTTAGCTTTTTCACTCAAGGTAAGCACTCTACCACTTTAGTCACACTTCCATTTCCAGCTTTTTGGTAGTTAACTGGAGATGAGTCTCATGGACTTTCTTGCTGGAGCTAGCTTTGAAATGTAATCCTCAGCTCTTAGCTTCCTGAGTAGCTAGGATTACAGGCATGAGCTACCAGTGCCCAGCTTTTCTTCTCTTTTTAACTATGCTCTCGTGTGTGTGTGTGCGTGTGTGTGTGTGTGTGTGTGTGTGTGTGTGTGCGCACACGTGCCTGGATTCTGTCCCTGAGCTTTTGCTCAACAATAGCCCTTTACCACTAGAGCTACCGCTTCAATTATGGCTTTTTGTGTGGTTAATTGGAGATTAAGACTTTCCTGCCTGGCTGGCTTCAGATCCTAAGATCTCAGCCTCCTGAGTAGCTAAGATCACAAGCATGAGCCACTGGCACCCCACAAATTATGTTCTATTTTTGAGACATTTGGCGATTTGAATTTCTACTTCTTTCAATTGAGTCTCCTAGCTACTCAGGAGGATTGCAATCTGAGGATGCAGCTCGAAGCTAGGTCAGGTAAGAAAGTCCTTTGAGACTCTTATCTCCAACTAATCACCAGAAAACCAGAAGTGTAGCTGTGGCTCAAAGTGGTAGAGTGCTAGCCTTGAGCAAAAAATATCCTCAGGGACAGCACTCAGGTCCTGAGTTCAAGCCACAGGACTGGTTAAAAAAAAAAAAAGAATAAAGAAGAAATCAGGACACTTGTCTGTGAAGGAAAGGAAAGTAGGCTCTCCCTCCTGTAGGGTCAAGTAAGAAGCCAATATGCTGGCCAGTCCCTGCTGAGTCCCCTGCTTGCTCAGGGAAGTGAGGACCTCCATCTGTGAGCCTCCATCTTTTGGAGGCCAAAGAACCTGCAGTAAGCTTATGGAGCTGTTCTTGGCACAAGTTTCCCTATGGTTTTCGTTTCTTTTCTTTTTGGTGCTGGTCGTAGGGCTTGAATTCAGAGCTTGCGCACTGTCCCTAAGCTTTTTTAGCCAAAGCTAGTGCTCTACCAGTTGAACTATAGCACCACTTCCAGCTTTGGAGAGTTAATTGGAGATAAGAATCTTGTGGGCTTTAAACTAGAATCCTCAGATATCAGCCTTTTGAGTAGCTAGAATTACAGACGTGAAACTCCAGACACCTGACTAGGATATTTATTTTTACAGGGGATGTAAATGAATTTACTGTTCAATTCCTTATGTATTAGTCAGGAGCTTATAATGAAAATAATGTCTGTATTAGTGTCAATAGCATTGATAGTATTGTTCATGCTGACCAAGTCAGGATTATGTTTTGCCTATGCTCCTGTGACTCAAGGCTATGTTTTGCTTTTGTAACCTTGCTTGCTTGCTTGCCTCAGTAATAGGGTCTTAAGCCCACCAATTGAAGACCACCACTCAGCGGTCCCACTATGAGTGGCCTATTGCAAATTACTACGTATGATATTTACCATAAAGAACAAATGAATTTAAAGGTCATCTAACTATAACCAATGAAAATATGCCAAACCTGCCTTGCGTGGCTCGTCTATATAACTCTATGTATTGTACCCCTATCAAAATGCATCCTACCCTGAGCTCAAGGCCGTTCTCCTACATTCCTGGTGGTAAGAAGTGGTCCCCGCATGTGTTTCTAGCTCCTTCAACTGGGTGTCTTAGAGTCTCTTTTGGATCCAGGATATAATACTTGCAAAAAAACAAAATAAAACAAAACAAAACAATTTCTTTCCAATGGCTTGGTGGAAAACCCTAGAAATGTTTTTCAGATAACTGAATAAATACTAGATAAAGTCTCAAATTATCCTTCCCATGCCACAAACAAAGACAGGAGAAATGATGAAAATATATGTTTACAAAATGAATTATTTAAGGGTTGCTATATTAACTTGGCTATATAATTTTGCTTCTACAGAGGTCAAACTCCATTGCTTTCAGTCTCATAGTTTTATAGGGTATTAACCAGCTGTGAAATTGAAACTGGCTTTTCTAGCAACCAAAATTTATCTAGGCTACATGAAAATACCAATGCATTAGCCAGGCACTGGTGGTTCATATCTGTAATCTTAGCTAATCAGGAGGCTGAGTTCTGAGGATCATGATTCAAAGCCAACCTGGATACTTCTTGCAAATAAGCCAATAAAAAGCTAGAAATAAAGTTGTGGCTCAAAGTGTTAAGAGCACTAGCCTTGAGAGAAAAAGCCAAGTGAGAACATGAAGTCCCTGTTATCAGTATTAAAAACAACAACTAAGAATGGTGCACTGATCAAGATACACTGCACACATAAATTGGTCTGTTGAACTGAAATCTCCTTTGTACAACTAATTAAGGATAAATAAAAAATAGATATAAATAAATGACTAGTGAGGTAAGACTCAAGGTTTTCTTTTTTTTGGGGGGCGGTCCGGTCGTGGGGCCTGAACTCTGGGCCTGGACACTGTCCCTCAGCTCTTCAGCTCAAGGCTAGCGCTCTACAACTTGAGCCACAGCGCCACTTCCGGCTTTTTTCTTTTTGCTTATGTGGTGCTGAGGAATAGAGCCCAGGGCCTCATGCATGCAAGGCAAGCGCTCTGCCACTGAGCCACCTTCCCAGCCCCTCAAGGTTTTCTTTTATGGCTACTAGGTTTTTTGTTGATCTTTTGTTGTTTTCTTTTTTTTTAATTCTGTTTTCACTTCTCTTATAGTCATGAAAGATTCGCACTGGAGTTCTCTTTTGGTTCAGTTAACCTAACATTTCATTAGGAAAGGAGATCTAGAGTCACAAATTTTGTAAGGATGGAATTCCATTGTATGTCAAGTACCTGGGCAGGAATATCTTTAAAGTAGTAACAACAATGATCATGAATTCAATTGGAAAAACAGCCGCATTTACCATTAAAAAATCTTTCCATACTTACCAGTAAAAGTTTAAAAAATGTAAAAAAAATAAAAAAAAAAGAAAAAGAAAAAATGGATTCTCTCACAAAGTCTCAAGTCGAAAGAAACTCAACAGGGCACCCATTGATCTGAGAAACAGAATAAGGATGAACATTTTCAATCTTTAAAAAAAAGAAAACAACCCTATTTTAATCCACCCTATTTCCTGCTATCAAACACGAGATAAAAGTGGTGCCAGCCTCAACCTGGACTCTAGCTGTTTTCATTTCTCAGATTCTTATCCTTTTAAATAGGATAGCCTTCCCTAATTGCCTCACCCTGTATAACCTGAAGACGAGGAATTTCCTTTCTTATCTATTAGAAAAGAAACCATTTTCATTTCAAAAGAAAGGAGTATTTTGTGACCTAATGAAATTACTCTCTTGGGCTGGTCTATATTTAGAAAAGGGAAAAATAGGCCAAGCATGGTGGTACACATCTGTAATCACAGATATAGCAGAGACCTAGGTAGGAGTATCCAGGTTTACGGTACGCCACAGGCAAACAAAAACATGCTAGATTTTTATCTGAAAAAGAACTCAAGCAAAAAAAAGGGGGGTAAAAATATAGCTTTAAATAGTAGAGCACCCAGCCTAGCAAGCGTGAGGCCCTGAGTTCAAAACAGGGGAAATATTATGAAATAATCATCAACATAATTATCAACATGACTGAAATTTGATTCTATTTTAGTTGCCACAAAACACACATTTGAAAGTTAGAATTGTCCAGGATTATTTCCTGAGATACGAACTCCCTCACTCCCATGATTATTTGTAAGGAAATGAGTAGATCTGGGTGGAAGGAAGGAGCCTCAAAAGTAATATGTAGTAAAGTGAAGTCAGGCTCAGAGTAATAAAGAGCACATGTTTTCTCTCATATGTGAAAGTGAGACCTAATTTATCAATACATACATAAACAAATACAGGGCCATATGCATATATATATATATATATATATATATATAAAACATATTAACTAAAGCATGGTAAATAAGGGGAGGATTCCAATGGCGTAACTCCTTTGAACTATTAACTTACAGATGTATGTTTTCTTATACACATTGTGCGGTAGAGGTTCAAATAGTCTTCTCTGGGAAAATGTGCGTCCTCAGGACTGCAATTTCACAGCAGCCACCAAACGACACAGCTCAGAACTGTGACCCTCAGCACAGAGTAACATAACATAGATGGGCTTAAGCAAACCCACGAGCAGTGGTGTTATTATACACAGTAGCAGTGAGAAAAGGGGTTTAGATGGCAGGTTTTCCAGATAAAATGAAAATCATGCTCCTCTTTTAAGTACCAACATATTTTATTTTGCTTTTTGTCCTGGTACTGGGGCTTGAATTCAGGGCCTCACTCTCTCACTTGGCTTTTTCATTGAAGATTGGTGCTCTGCCACTTGAGTCATACCTTCATGTCTGTATTTTGCTGATTAATTGGAGATAAGAATCTCATAGGCTTTTGGGCCGGCTTTGAACCACAGTCCACAGGTCTCAGCCTCCTGAGTAAATAGGATTACAGGCATGTACTACTGGCACCCAGCTGGATTTCATTCTTGACATTTACTAAGGTCTCAAAGGAAAAGTTAGGGCTGGGAAGGCAGCTCAGTGGTTGAGTGCTTGCCTTGCATGCATGAGGCCCTGGGTTTGATTCCTCAGCACCACATAAGCAGAAAAAGCTGTGGCTCAAGTGGTAGGGTGCTAGCCTTGAGCAGAAGAGCTGAGGGACAGTACCCAGGCCCAGAGTTCAGGCTCCATGACCAACAATAACAACAAGTCACATTATCTTGTTCAATTCCCATCTGCCTCTTCCTCCCCAAGATGGAGACTCTCATATATGTCATGCCCACCTTCTAAAGCCAACATTCAGCACTTAATGCTTATGAAGGTCCATTATCAGAGTTGTTGTAATGCAAAAACTTTCATATGCACTTTTATTAGAAGCTACAGAGGGATCACATTATCCTTTAGTTCTGCTCTGATAGCACCTGGGTGCAAAATATGGGCTAGTCATGTCTTCTATCTATCTGGGCGGATGTTCTTGTGGACCTCCTAGAAGGGTGTATTCCTCCCCCAAATGCCAGTTCCCACCAAGAAATGAAATCACACCAGGTGCCAGTGACTCATGTCTGTAATCCTACCTACTCAGGAGTCTGAAATCTGAGGATCATTATTCAAAGCCAGCCGGCAGAAAAGTCCATGAGACTCTTATCTCTTATATAGCACCAGTCTTGAGTGATAGAGCTAAAGGACAATATTTAGGCCTTGAGTTCAAGCCCCAGTACTGAAGAAAGAAAGAAAGAAAGAAAGAAAGAAAGAAAGAAAGAAAGAAAGAAAGAAAGAAAGAAAG
>NW_012267217.1:29897670-29985120 GCF_000151885.1 Dipodomys ordii | reverse complement strand
GAAAGAAAGAAAGAAAGAAAGAAAGAAAGAAAGAAAGAAAGGAAGGAAGGAAGGAAGGAAGGAAGGAAGAAAGAAAGAAAGAAAGAAAGAAGGAAGACAATGAAAATGAAAATAAATCCCTTTGAAACTAGGCAAGACTTTGCAGCTACCTAAGAAAAGAATCCACGGGAATTAACGCTTCATCATTTTCAAGACTAGCCGCCACCCTTTTCCTTGTTTGCGCTCTCTCTCCCCTCCCCCTCCTCCCCGGCCCTGTCCAAGATTCTTGCCTTCAGAACCCAGCTGCCAGGTTATAAGGAAACTCAAATGCCACCGCGAGCTCAGTGCTCTGTTCTCATCACCTGATAGCCCCTTGCAAGGGATGGGCCCTCAGGGAACTCCACCCAGCCTGTAAACCATCCGAGCAGGAGCCAGCTTCAGCAGAAATGGCTGTGGTTGCTGCGCTCTGCCCTAGCCATGGCTCCATGAACAGAGCAAATGGCATTGCTATCAGTAGTTAGTTTGGGGATGATGTTTGAGATAGGCATTACTAGAGGAACAGACTTTCTGGATCCTCTCCCCTTAATTGCCACGTACTCAATGTGCTCAGTTTACAAATATTCCCCACATATCTGTCACTGCGTATATCCTCCCTGTATGCTGAATTAAACTCTAAATATCCCTTCCTGAAAACTTTGGTTGTGTGATGGCTCACTGGGAAAAGAAATCTTGGGTATCACCCATCATTCTTTCCTTCTATCTCACCTCACCCACAAACCAGGGACCAGAAGCCAACCGTTTACCAAGAGGCTCTTCCAAGTGAATGACTTCTGACCTCTGCACCCCTAGCCAATAACAAGCTACAGCTGCAACCTCTTTCAAAACCAGGGTAAGTGACTAGTTTTCTTTTTTTAAGTTATAAAGTAAATTGTTTATGGTGCACTATAAAACACCCATCCCACTCTTGAAGAAATAAAATGCTTTCTGTTAGGGGATATAAACCCTTGTGAAAATGTTTAATTCGACCGTGGTAAAAATTAAAATCCCTTCAAGACAAAGATGTTTTGTGGGGGAATGGAGACTGGGATTGAGAGGGTCAACTTCTCTACTTTAATCGCTGGTCTTTAAAATTGGTGAGGACAATCAAAAAAAGAAAGACACAATCAGACCAGCAATCTGTCATCTTGTAAATGACAATCAATGTTTGCTGGAATTCAACTTTCCTGTTTGTTTACTGGAGTTTGTTTTTCCTGTACTTTTTACTGAAGTCAGTCATATGTTTTCTGTATGTCATCACAATCTGAGAATGTCTCCACAAGACCAAAATAAATGGTGAATTACTAATTATTTTTGCAGGGGAGGGGGAGAAAATCAGCTATTAACATGACACAGTTCCACTGGCTCTATGTATATTCAGGGGAAAACTCGGGGGCAGAAAAGCATAAAAACCAGAACAAATATAGAAATCAGGATATTACTTCTACTCTATTCCTCTTTTAAGTGTTTCTTCATATGTCTTGGAAGATCTCAATGATACAACTGAAACACTTCAACATCTGAGATTTATACTCATCATATACCAACTTCAGATCACTGGCTTTTGGGCTTGAACAAAAAAAACTAATCATCATTTTAGTTTTATTTTTGTGTACATTTTTATTGTAAAAACACTGTACAGAGGGGTTACAGTTACATGATTAAGGTAATGAGTACATTTCCTGTTGACCATTGTTGCCTCCTCCTTTGTTTTCCCCTACTATCCCTTCTTCCTTCCTCCACAACTTACCCCCCCTCCAACGAAGTTGTAAAGTTTGTTTTCAACATAAGATTTTGTACATCTCATTGTTACAATGGGTCAACCTGTATCCTTATTTAAGCATTTTGCTTTTTCCCTTCCCCTCCCCAAATTAGAGAAGTGTATCTACAAGATGCAGGACACCGACATCAAATACAGTGAAAACAGGGGTTATACTGTGGGGGAGGAACTTACAAAGAAACAAAAAAAAATCACATGGTACACTATAAATACGTTAGAAACAATAGCAAGAAAGAAAAAAGATATTTGTGTCCTTATCTTGGGGTTCATTTCACTTAACATCATTTCATAAGTTTGTAACCAATGATGTAAGTCATCTTTCTGTTACTTAAAAAAATCCAATGTAATTAATTCACAAAGGGAAAATGATTTTGGGGGCTCATGGTTTTGGCAGTTCCATTCCACAGTTAGTTTAGTTACCATTATTTTGGAGTCTGTGGTGAAACAGCACATTATGGCAGAGAAAAATTGTTCACTTCATGGTGAGCTAGGAAAGAAAATAAAAGAGAAAAGGAAGAGACTGAGGTTTCACAATCCCCTATAGGAGTCTGCTCCCCATGACCTAAAGTCCTCCCACTAGGCCCCACCTCTTAAAATTGCTAGAACCTCCCAAGAATGCCATGCTCGTGACCACACTTCCAGCATGTGGGCCTTTGGGGAATTACTATGCAAACCATAACACCTATTAAGCTTTTTGGCCTGTATTTCTAGAAATAGGTACAACTCTATGTTTAGTCTTTTAAGCAGCCCCCCTACTGCTTACCAGAGTAATTGAACAAGTTTACATTCCCACTAACACTACAATAAACTTCCCTTTTGGCCACATCCACGCCAGCATTTGTTAACATTACTTTTCTTGGTATCATCCATTCTAACTAGTGTGAGGTAAATCTCAACGTTTTAATTTGCATTTCTTATGGCCAGAGATGTTGAACATTTCATGTATCTATTGGTCATTCTTATGTCTTCTAAGAAGTCTCTTTCAGTGATTAACACATTTATTAATTGGGTTGTTCTTTCTAAACTGCTCTGGTGAATGGCAACTGCTTTGTACAACTACTTAAAGATAAAAAAATTTATGGAAAAATGTGCCTACGGTGGGGGGAAAAGAATTCATTGTATACACTACAAAAAGTTGGTAAAAATGTTGAAAATGATGAAAGCAGTAACCTGATCAAGATATGTTTTATTCATAAACTGCTTTGTATAACGGAAACTCCTTTCTATGACAATTTAAAGATAATTTTAAAAAGAAAAAAAGAAATGGGTACAACTAAAGATGTTAACAGATTCTTGTGGAAATAACTATTGAAATAGAAACATGGGACATTCCAGACACAGAATTGGAAAAAGTACCACCTAGTCAATAGCACATATATGAAGTATATGTTATATACACACACATTATGATATATTATGTGGTATAAGCTACCAAATGTATATGTGAACTGTCTTCTATAGCTTTTTATACTGATGTGATATTTATGCCTTCTATGTTGTTTGCCATTTGTTTTCATATTGGGTGTAATATGTATGTGTACATTTATGATGCATGTGTTATACATGTGTGTAGCATGGTGGCATGTGTAAAGTATGCAAAATGCATATGCATGGACATGTTTGTAATGCTCTGTGAATTATGAATATATATTGTTTGTAATTGAGTCTGCGTGTATGTGGATGCCCCAATATCATCATATACACATATACACACATATACATATACACACATGCACACACACAAATGTTAGACTATAGATAATACCAATGGCCTAGTCCTTTACAGTAACAACTAAATCATTTGTGTCCCTCAGAAAAACTTCCCCAACACCACTCATCTCTTTCATCTAATAATTTTAAAACTTGAATTACCTCTTTGTAATTGTGCACCAGTAATTATCCTGTCTTTCTTCCATGGAGGTAGTCAAAAACCTTCTGTACCTATCACTTAATAATGCCTAGCGTGTATGCGGTATAGAGTAGGTACTTAATACAATGGACTAAGTTGATGGGTGAATATTGGTTGTTCAGGTGGTGAGATTGATCACTGAGGTCCAAGGCAAGTCCTTCTTCATCAAGAAGAGACCCATTTAAGAGTTTATGATTGTATCCAGAAGATTAGGACACTAACCTTCTAATTAAGGAATTTCTGTGCTTCAGAAGTTATGCCTATCAGCAACAACCATCAAGATGAAGCCCTAATTACATCAATGATATCATATGATTATTATATGAATATGAAAAAATTGAAACTAAAAATCACTGTTGTTTTCCTCAATTTTTGGAAGACATGTATATGTGTGTCTGTGTGTGTATTCGTGTCTGTGTGTACTGGGACTTGAACTCAGAGCTGGGGCCCTGTGGCTGGCACTCGACTTACTTGAGCCACACATCTACTTTAGGGTTTTTGCTGGTTAGCTGGAGATAAGAGTCTCACAGACTTTCCTGCTTGGGATGGCTTCTAACTGTGATCCTCAGATTTCAGAGTAGGTAGAATTATAGACATTAGCCACTGATGCTTGGCTTTTACTTTTTTATTTTGTCAGTATTGGGGCTTGAACTGAAGACCTCTCTCTCTCTCTCTCTCTCTCTCTCTCTCTCACACACACACACACACACACACACACACATAATTTCAACTTCTTCTCCTGACTTGCCTATAGGAGTGTTTGTATGATCCAAATAATAGTGTTCTACTTCACTTGGCCCTGGTTTCTTCTGTTTTTCTGTAGTTTTGTCTCCTATGTTTCAATAACCTATTGCCTGTTGGACATTAAAGAAGTCTTTAACCATCAGTTTGGGTTGAATGCTTGTGTTCTTTCAAAATACGAGTCAGAGCCTAAAGCATCAATGTAATGACTTAGAAGGAGTGGAGCACTGGGAAGGTGTATGGATAATGAACTTGGAGCCATCATGGTTGGGACAATTCAGAGACAGATGATTGTTCTCTGTCAGTTTCAGAGTCATGAGAAAAACAGGGAGGTAAAAGCAGTTATTCTCAGACCTGCATCTGCCAGCACCTTGATCTTAGCCTTCTTAACCTCAAGAACCATCAGAAATAAATGTTTGTTTCATAAGCCACCCAGTCAGTGGTAATTTGTTATAGCAACCTCAGCTAAGATAACCACCATTACCTTGCCACATCAGCCCACTGACGAAACCAAACTATTTGTCTTTCAGAGACCTGATTGTTATTGGTTCTGATGTGTTCAATCTTAGGTAACTATTGTGAGAATTACTGATGCGAAGATGAAATCATTCTCGTCTGACCCAGACAAAATATGCTGGGAAATAATAAAAGAGCAGTTCATGCTCCATGCCTGCTGTCTGAGAGAAACACCATTTCAAGAACTCTGGAAAGGCCCACCGAGACTTGTTCCATATATACTCCAGGCTAACACAAAAGTATAAGATTTTCTAAAACGAACTTTGGTGGTGGTGGGGGTGGGGAAGAGGAGGATTGGGTGGGGGGGGTGGGAGGAGGATGGGAAGGGGAAACAAAGGAGGGGCAACATTGCTTGATAAGAAATGTACTCATTATCTTGCCCATGTAATTGTAACCCCTCTGTACAGTATTTCACAATAAAAAAAGAAATGTACTCATTATCTTGCCCATGTAATTGTAACCCCTCTGTACAGTATTTTCACAATAAAAACAAATAAGAATTTTTTTTAAATTTTCTATAAAAGTATAAAAAAGTATAAAAAGTTTACGAGTTTTCATTTGCAGGGGTGGGATGGCCCTAGGGCTTGAACTCAGGGTATGAGTGCTATCTCTTAGCTTTCAAGGCTGGTACTTTGTCACTTGAGCCACACATCCATTTCTGGCTTTTTGGTGGTTAATTGGAGATAAGGGTCTCATAGACTCCCTCGCTGGGCTTTGAACCTCAGTTTTCATGGTGGCTCAGTCTCTTGAGTAGGATTACAGGCATGAGCCACCAGGCTAAAACTTATCTTTAACTTTCTTGAAGGCTGCAACAATTCTAAGATGCTCTGGACAGAACACTTGACCAGCAACTGCACCTGTACCTCCACCAATCGGCTGGTACCATGTCCTATCTGTGGCCTTCAGGACCAATATACTGTGTATACATGTAGTTTATATAAGTCCTTCTCTTTCTCACCTTAAAGACTTTCCCATACCTCAATCTGCTGGAATATATTTCTGCTTTACTATGACATGACCATTCCCATTCCTCTCTCTCTCTCTCTCTCTTTCTCTCTCTCTCTCTCCCCCTCCCCCCAAGGCTTAAACTCAGGGTCTTGCACACTCCTCTGGCTTTTTCTGCTGATTTCTGGTACTCTATCATTTAAGCCACACCTCTACTTCCTACTTTTTCTGAGGCTTAATTGGAGATAAGAGCCTCACAGAATTGTTCTGCCTGTGCTGACTTTGAACTGTGATCCTCAGATCTCAGCTCCCTGAGTAGGTAGAATTACAGATGTGTGCCACCAGTACCTGGCTCAAAATCATTATTTTCTTTGGAGAATTCCTCATGGATTGCAATTTTAGGTCAACGGTAGCAATGATTTTTGTACTCAATCCAAAAAGAACAAAGTTTATTTGAATAACCACATTCCTGGGGGTAAATCTGTCCTTCAACAACAATTTTTAGTGGACATTCGCACATTATTGGTATTTGCAACAAGTGTCTTCCAGGCTCTCCTAGAAATATAAAAGTTTGTTTTCATTTCTTGGTGTTCATTTCACTAAGCATCTCTGGAAATCAGTCTGGAGGTTCCTCAAAGGACTGAACACAGTGCCTCCCTATGACCCAGGAATCTCACTCTTGGGCATTTATCCAAATGACCACAAACCAGGTCACACTAAAGCCACCAGCACAACCATGTTCAAACAAAAGTTTCTGAAAGTCTCAAAGCAATTGTTATGCAGACACATAATCAAATCCATTCAGAAATTAAAAGTTAACACTCTTTCTAAAAGCATCCTTGGGCAGGGCCTCATTTTCATGGCTCATGTGGCTGCTGAATCTCAGAGTTATGAGACAGCTGTGCTCATTTATTTGAAGCAAAGTTTCATTCATTAGAATGGCCTGGATTTTAACCCCAACTCTGTTTCTTAATCTAGCCTTCACCAGGACCTCAAGGAGTCCTGCCATTTAGAGACTCCACAACCCTTGCAAGGCATTAAAGAGCATAAACAAACATATATATATATATATATATATATATATATATATATATATATATATATATATATATATAATATAACACTGATTTGGCTTGTAGGTTAATTACATATGTATACCTCTTCAGGTAAAGCCTTGTTCTCTCTCTCCTTCTGCTTGTTTGCAGCTAGAGCTCTAAAACTTGAGCCATGCCTCCAGTCTGACATTTTGCTAGTTTATTAGAGATAAGTATTATGAACTTTTCTGACCTGGCTATCTTCATATTGTGATTCTCACATCTCAGCTTCCTGAGTAGGTAGGATTACAGGAATAAGTCACTGGGGCCTGGCTTCTTTAAACTTGATTCATTATCTCTGGTATTTTAAGGTGATGTGCCTTCCTACAATATGTCAACCAGTATAAAAGTAACCATCACTTCTGCTAACTGGAAAAAGTATTGCCCAATTTAGGCCATAAAATGCCATTGTAATCCTCTCCTAAGAATATCCTCCTTTGGTCTAATTAATCATATTCAAGTGTAATTTTTTTGTCTTTTATTATTCATCAGGTTTACTTGTAGATTAATAGGCATATTCTAATTATTACAACCATGCAACTTATGTTTCTTTGGATCTGGCTTATTTCACTTAATATAATTTCCCAAAGTCTTTCCATTTCCTTACAAGTAGGGCAATGCCATTCTTTCTGATGGAAGCATAGAATCCCATTGTGGTTATATACCACATTTATCCATTCATCCACTGATGGACATCTGGATTGATTCCATATCTAACCCATGATAGGCAATACTGCATTGAACATGGTTGTGTTGGTGGCTTTAATGTGACCTGATTTGTGGTCATTTGGATAAACGCTCAGGAGTGGGATTGCTGGGTCCTAGGGAGGCTCTATGTTTAGTTTCTTGAGGAACCTCCATACTGCTTTCCACAGAAATGAACACCAAGAAATGGAAATAAGAGGCTTTCTTATTGTACTGTTTGTCATTCTTTTTTTTTGCTTCTGTTTGTTCTCTTTTGTTGCTGTTTATGATTTCTGTACTTGTCTTTTATGTAAGTTTATCTGATTTGGGGAGGGAAAGGGGTAGCACAGAAACAGTGGGATGAAGGGTGAATTATTCAGCATGATACACTCTGCTGAAAATGAACTATACAATCTGGAGGGGAAGGGGGACTGGAGAGGGAAATTTTGGGAGAAAATGAGGAAGGGGGGTCACACTACTAAAAAAGAAATGTATTCGTTACCTGACTGTAACCCCTCTGTACATCATCTTTGCAATTAAATAAATAAATATACCATTATATTGGAAGTTCAGCTGAATAAGGTCATTCACAGTAGAAATAAATTGAATACAATCTTTTGGGCATACGCACAATAGAAATATATTGCATTCAAGCTTTATTCAAGCTTTTTGGGTGTACTTATACTAAAAACAACTCCATTGATCATGCAAAGTTGAAATCTTACTGAGTATATAGTATTGAGTTAACAGCCCCTAAAGTTCCTAGCTTAAATTTTTGGTTATGCATCAGTGTTCATTGCAAATTGAGAGCATGGGACACAAAGGGCTGATTAAAGGGCACAAAGCTACAGTTTTGAAAGATAAATAGGCTCTTGGAGCATAGTGCTTGTTGTTACAATATTGTATGTGTTAACATTGCCCAAGGTAAGATCTTAGGCTGTATTTGTTTTTTGTTTTTTTCTTGTTTTTCTCACTCAAGGTTGACATTCTACCACTTGAGCCGTAGCTCTACTTTCAGTATTTTGTTGGTAAATCAGCAATAAGAGTCTCCTGGCTTTTTCTCCTGAAGTGGTTTTAAACCATTACCCCCACATGTCAGCCTCCTGAGTAGCTAGACATGAGACACCAGGGCCTGACTTATTAAGTGTTTTGAAAAATGATCAGAGAACAAAAGGGAATTTTGGAAGATGATGGACAAGTGTACAGCTTTCAAGGTAGCAAGGATTTCAGGGGTGGAAACTTAATCAAGTTTATCACAAAGTACACATAAACTATGTGCAGCTTTTAGATGTCAATCATACAATAATAATATTAATAATAGTAACAACAACAATAATAATAAAACATATAATAATAATAATAAAATAATAAAACAAGCTGCTGGTCCCAGGTGGCTCATGCCTATAATGCTAGCTACTCATGAGGCTGAGATCTAAGGATCATAGATCAAAACCAACTTGGGCAGAAAAGTCCATGAGACTCTTATCGCCAGTTAATCAACACAATGGAAAGTGGAAGTGTGGTCCAAGTGGTAGAGCATTAGCTTTGAGCAAAAAAGCTAAGGGACAGTGCCCAGACCCTGAGTTCAAGCTCCAGAACTGGCATCACCACCACTAACAATATAACCCTGCAACTTAGACACTAAGATCTTGTATACATAGAAATATGAAAAAGAATCAAAGATGAAAATTTGATATGTCTATAATCTTGCCTGAAGAATGCTCCCTACACATAGGAAATTCAACACAGAGAGTGCCAAACACACACATGTCTCATAGGAACATTGGCAGAGGACCACTGAAATATTATCTATCAAACACTGCTATCCCCACACCCCTTATCTGTTCTCCTCTCTAGTCTGAGATCAAGAAGCAAACACTAAGATAAAGAACTGGCTCTTTTATGAGCCCTGGTGGCTCACATTTGTAATTCTAGCCACTCAGGAGGATGAGATCTGAGACTCTTGGTTCAAACTCAGTCACAATAGGAAAGTCTGTGAGACTCTTATCTCCAACTAACCACCAAAAAGCTAGAAGTGGAGCGGTGGCTCAAGCGGTAGAACACTAGCCTTGAGCATGAAAGCTCAAGGACAGTGCCCAGGCCCTGAGTTTGAGCCCCAGGATTGGCACAAAACAAAAAGAAAAACAGAACTGGCTCCTTCATTAAGGGGACAACTTTCCTCTGAGCTGCTTAGATAACTTTCAGAGCCACAGATATATTTAGAAGCTCTTTGTGTCTTATTGCTTGCAGAGTTCCGTGACATCTGAGAACAGCAGGTAGTAGAGCCACTCAGAGCCACAAACACTATACTGTATTGTAAGCCCAGCCTATGCTGATGATAGCTGTGTTACACTGTTTGGCCTTTTCCATAGGAGGGAACATTTGTGGGATGAAGTGACATCTTTTCAGAGTACCAGAAGACTTCTGATTGGCCAAAGCACAGGTCAGGTCAGAGCTTGTTTGTCCAGCCTGGCCTTCCCATGGGTTCACAGCTGTCTAAATGGAGAAGAGGAAAATTATAGGGAAAGGCAACAAGTGACTAAAAAAATATGAGACTAAATCATGTCCCTTTGTTTACAGCAGTGCCAATGTCCGGAGGAGTCCTAGGTAGGGAAACAACAACAACAACAACAAAAGGGCTTCATGATCTACCAATTGCAAATGAGCAGCTAGGATTAAAAGGGAACACCTTCTCAGCTCCTACCACACGCAATGCTGAGTGCATGGAAAATTCAGGTGGTGGTCACTAGGCAGCTGGTCAATGTTACTCTCTCAGAACACAGAGAACCAGATTCTAGGTGGAGTATAGTGAAAATTTGGAAATTTCCAAGTTCAAGTCTCACATCTGTTTTCAAGTCCTCAGAATCTCTACCTGCCGTTCTTCAGGCCCTTCAGACCTGCCTATAGGAAAACCCCATTTGCTTCTCCCAGGTGCTGAGGTCACAGACATCTTACGATAATAAAAATTAAGATGTGCGTCCTACAAATAGCCCATAAAAGTTAATGTCATCATACAATAGCATTCCCTGAGGGATATTTCTTGAAATGTCTATTTAGTGTTCCCAAGGGCTGCAGAGCAATTCTTTTACTGCTAAGCTCTGGGAAAATAGGAGCTCATAGAGGCCCACAAACAATGGAGCCAGGCAGAGGGTTGTACCTCTTGCTTCCCTGTTGACCAATCAGAGCAGTCCCTGACTCTGGGCTGGGTGAAGGTAGGATAGGCTTCACAAGTTAGGTTTGCAACATGGCCTGCCTGACCTGTGAGTTTAGAGCAATCAATTTTCCCCTCACAGGAACTCTGAAGCAGTCCTCTGAAGACTTGGGACCAGTAGTTTATTGGAAGTTAACTAGAGCCATAATGCAACTCTTTGAGATATATTTGTGCAGACGAGTCATTCTCCTCATTTCAGATCCTCCAAAAAATGATTTCACCCCTGGGTGAACAGCGGCATTCCATACAATAAGCTGATTACTGGTGGTGGGGATCAAGCAAGAGAGAAACAAAGGAAAGAACTGAATGCGATCAGTGTACAAGACATCAAGATTTACAGGAAAATATGTTGCATCCCAAAAAGAAGGTGCTGGCTACACTAAAGCTCACAGATCACAGATCATAGATTCTTCTTTATCCAAAATATACTTGTGATATTGGTTCATTTGGTAGGTGATGTATGTTCGTTTGGATGGAAACTTTAAGCAAACCATGGGTCAGAAGCCACTGATGGACAGACTGCCCTGCAGTATGGTTTAGACCTAACAGGAATTTAGATGGCCTCCTCCCAATGGAGATGACAGCCAGAAGCACACTGTTTGGGGCTAAAAGTCAATGATGGAATCTCTGCTCCACTCATCTACATTTGTCTTCTCATGTAACCCACTGGAAGTATAATGTACTGTTGTAAGCCTGGCTTATCAATCATGTCATTGGAACATAACTCTGTGAAGCCCTTTTGCTAGGGTTCTTAGAGAGCATCTTTGAGTCTGTAGTAAGAGGTAAATAATGCATCCTCCTGTTGGGGGAGAAATCCTTCTGATCTTGTGTGAGTCATTGGGAGTGTGTGTGTGTGTGTGTGTGTGTGTGTGTGTGATAATTTTTGTTTCCAAGGCAATGCTCCTTGTCGCCTCTGGGCTCCATATGCTGGTGAGCCTTACATATCCTTGGGGAGACATGTGTTCCAGTCCTAAGCCTAGCTGGAAACTTTATTCTCTTTCAAAATCATATTCTCTTCAGCATTGGTGTCTGAGGATCTCACACTGGCCCCTCCCTTTCCTCTCCTATGTCCCCCTCCTCTTTTCTGTGCCTCTCACATTCTCCCTCTTCCATCAATATCTCTCACTCCCTGTCCCTCAACCATCTACAGAAGGAATGCCCTTGCTGACCAAGATGAAAGGCTCTGGGGCAGAATATCCCAGACATCCCAGCCTTGGATATTCTGGACAAGGAAGAGACATGAATTCCTAAATTTGCAGATCTCAAGAGAGCTTGTGAAGCTAGGTAGGCATTCGGTGAGAGTAACCAATGAAAAGCAAATCCCATGATTACAAAAATTCAGTGCACCCTTATTTAGTTTCAGCCCCTTAGCAAACAATAGTTTTCTCCTGATTTAGGATTTGAATCAAGCCCGAGCCACATTGGCGTCCATCCTTTGCTCTTTCCCTGACTGTGTATATCCTGGAGAAGCCGCCCTTCCTGTGGGACAGGAGAAAAGATGAAGTCACAGCTGGGGTGTGCTTCATTTGGAGAAGTCCCTATCCATTTGTGGGTTCTTTTCTGGCAAAGACACTCAGAATGCCTTTGCAAAATATACTCCTGAAGGTTTATCTCTCTTAACCTCAATGTTTGGATGAGAAATAACAGCAGCAGCAACAACAAGAACAAAATCAAAACAGACTATTGGAGACCATTGCAGCTGCATGAGCAAAGAGTTTTTCCAAAGTTTGAAAATATCCTAAGTTAGACAGGCCTAACACAACAACAACACTCATGACATGGAGCCTATGCGATCTAGCCACTTGTTCCTTGAATTCAAACTACAGTATTAGACCCCAGGCTCAAAGTCCAGGAATCCCAAGTTAGGTCCGATCAAATGAAGAGACATGACAAAGGGCATAGGAAGGAGATTTATTATACAACAGCCATGGGAAGACAACACGTTAATACACCTTCAGCCATCTTCAGGCACTAGTTTTAGGTTAACTAGGGAGAATCGGGAGCAGGGGGTGAGAAGTATAAACATACTTGAAACAATCTCAAGTCACAGGTGTGGCCTGGTTGAACATTAGCTCAGTTTGGGTCTCTGGAGGAATTTCAGAGAAGTTATTAACACTTCATTACTGGAACAGAACAGGAACAAAGTGATCTCCTGTGTTTGGGGCTGTTTCCTTTAAGATGATAAGCAGAAGGCATTGCTTGTTTGAAGGGCAGTTTGCCTTCCACACAGATGCTTCTCTGAATCTTCTCTTTCTTCCTGGTACCCAAAGGGGACTGCAAAGAGACTGCAGCAGAGCATAGCTCATATCAAAGGTCACAGATGCAAAGAAGGGGGACTTTCAGTGAATTCACCAAGTGCAGCAAAAGCATCTTTTAGGTTTTCTCTTACAGGAATTTCATTCTGCAGAACATTCCGGATCTATAAAGCAGGTATCTGTGGTTCACAGGACCAGGAAATCTTTAAATACTATGAAGGTGTTCAAACTTAACAAATGATTAGAAATGTTAACTATTTCATTATTATCAATATTAATAAATGTTATTAATTCATTACTCCAGAGAAATATATATGTATGTATATACGTCAAGGCAGTTTTCATAAGTTACAATGGAGATGATATAGTATGGCTCTAGATTTAGAATAAGAAAATTGTGAATTCCTACTTCCCCTCCTACTTCTAGCTTCATCCCAGATTCTACTACTTAGTACCATCTCATACCATCCATACCATCTCAAGTACTAGTTCCTATTGACATCTTAGGTCAACTTCGTGGCCTAAGATTTATCAGCTCCGTCAGTGACCTCTTCACAGGGCTACTGCAATAATCAAGTGAACTTTCTATATAAAGTAAATACTGAGTCCCTCACACACAGAAAATGCTGAGAAAAGAGCCTCTATCATTGTATTATTTTTATTATAAATCTACATTTTGTGTTTATCCAGTCCTTCTTCCTTTCACAAATTTATGCCAAGGAAACAAGCAATGGATGGTCTCTATACCCATGTGGTAGTTTTCCCAAGATGCACTGCACTTAAACAGCCAGGTTCAGTGATTTGTTTTTGACCCCAGACCACCCCAACCAGTGCCTCACAAAACTGATCAAAGGTGTCTTCTTTTTTTTTTTCCAAGACCCTTTCCAATATCAAATATCAAGTATTCATTGTGATATTCAGGGAGAGAAAGCCAAAAATTAATTTTGTTTCATTTTAATTTTTTTCCAAGAAAAATATGAGTCCTTAAGAATTTTCTAGACACAGATCACAGGGAGCTATTCTAGTCATCTCAGGTACACAGTGTTTCTGTATTTGCCTTCAGTTGAAGTGCCATTTCACCCTGAGCTGCAGGGAGGACCATCTACAATTGAAGGTTAAAGATAACAGGACAAGGGGAAGGAGAGGAAGGGATCAATAAAATCACCCCCACTGTGTGTGTCTTGGGGGGGGACCATTTGTTGACTTGTCCTTCTATCCACTAATTGCCAGTGCAAATAGCCAACCTCCACATCCTCAGGCACGTGTCAAATCTGCCACAGGAAAGCTGTCCCAGAAACAACACTGAAGTCTCATTAAGACTGAGGTTCTAAAGCTGGGCATTGGTAGCTTCTGCCTATAATCCTAGCTACTTAGAAGCCAGACCCATCAGGAAAGTCTGTGAGACTCTTATCTCAAATAAGCCAGCAGAAAACTGAAAATCTTGCTGTTGTTTAAGTGGTAGAGCACTCTCTTTGAGCTGAAGAGCTGAGGGACAGGGCCCAGGATCAGAGTTCAAGCCTCACAACTGACAAAAAACAAACAAACAAACAAAAAAACTGAGGTTCTAAGATGACATCCAACTTCCTTGTTCTTGACAATTCACTGGCACATAACTTAATTCCTGGGACTATCACACCTTGAAGTACTTGGGGTAAGGCTCCATTCATTTTAGACAGTACTTCTTGGTACCCTGTCTCAGCTACTTCTAAATGCTTCTTCATGACTTTTTCTGTCCAGATGACAAATACATTGATCCCCATAGTGCTGTTGAAAACAAAATAAGCCAACAAATAAGGAACTCCTCTCCAGTAGCTGCTCCTAACCCTCCCTAATTACACTCAACTGAGCAGTGTAGGACATGGGGAAGGAAGCTGTCGGTTCTGTTCACCACCCCTCCCAGCCACCCAGCCTGAAACTAAAGAACTGAACTCTGCTCAACTTCTAAATGAGTTGCCCTCTCATGCATCCGTGAGGACTTCTTTTTTCTAATTGTTTATGGGGATCTTTTTCAGGAACTTCCTACACCTTTGAAGTACTAACTTATTACATCTTTGCTTCTTCCCCATTCTTGTTATTCTAGACTCCCTCCCACCCTCATCCCATAAGTATCTAATTCTACTTCCCATTAGGCCCACTGCCATCCTTATCCATTTCCCAAGACTCAACCTGAATGCCTCTTCATCTAAATGGCTCCCTTAGAGAGGACCCATTGCCACAAGAGCCTGGCTTTAGGCTCCCTGATTTAAGCCTTTTTAATTTCCACATCCTGTAAATCAGAAGAGAAGAACTAGTTTTCTGATTTGTTTTTCTGTGATTAGCTGGTTCCAGACCAAATAGTACATTGTTAATAGAGCCATTTGCTATAATAGGCTTGCTCTATAAGACCCAGAAGTCAGATATCACCAAGATGCATGTGCTAGCCATCCAAAAGAAAAGTCCAGACACACAAACAAAGTGGATATTGAAAATATGCCATTATTAGATTTTCATTGTCCCTTTCAATGTGGACAAAATACTGAGAACTACAGCTTGATTCCTTTTGTGCAGGATGGATGGGAAATTTCCTTTGGAAAATAATGGCACTTCAAGTGGTTGAATTCTGTCACAGGAGAATTGTTTTTAATCCCACTGGGCTAAGAGTATTGGATACAGTCTGTGGTCACATTAACAAATCACCCACAAAACATTGAATTCCCATCTTCCTAAGGAGTCTTTATTTTTATGAATTCTATTTACAGCTGGGAGCAGGTGTCTCATGCCTGTGATTCTAGCTACTTGGGAAGGTGAGATCTGAGGATCTTAGTTCCAAGAAGAAAAATCCATGAAACTCTTATCTCCAATTAACCACCACAAGTCAGAAGTGAAGATTTGGTTCTAGTAGTAAAGCTCCAGCCTTAAAGGGAGAAAGCCAAGAATGAGAGGTCCCAAGTTCAATCACTAGTACCAGCAGCATCAACAACAAATAAACCAACAAAAGTTCCATTTATAAAATACCTCAATTCTGTTAAAAAAAATAGGATTCTCAATTAATACATCAAAAGGAGGAGACTTGCTGTCTCTCTTTTGCTCTTGGATAGAAAATAATCTGGTGAATTATAAGAAAGACACATAGATACCACCTACATTATACTAAGGTCTCCTACTCAATGTCACAGTGTCTACTGCTAACAACCTAAAGTGTCAGATCATGAATAGAATAAGACCACTGACTGAAGGCTACCAGGAACTGTTCTTAAGCCTGGTAAGGATCCTCCACTTTAGGCATTATTATTCCTACTTCATAGATGATGGACACTGAGGACAAGAAAGTCTAAACTGATATGGCCAGTTAAAACAGACTCCAAACTTCTTTCCAAGCAAGCAAAAGCCATCGTGTGAAACCTGAGAGAAAGCATTAAGCAGAGTAAAAATGTCATCCCTCTCCACAGAGTAGAAAGCAACAGGAAATTTGACACAAAAACACTTTTACACATCTCTCAAGCAAAATGTGTTTTTCCACTCACTGATTAAATGATGGCTTGACCAAGAGGAAGAAATACCTCAGACAATGGGTATTTTGTGCTAGGGCTTTGGTGTTCTCAGTTTGCTTCTTTTGCTCAAATCTAGTACTTTACCACTTCAGCCATACCTCCACTTCCAAACAATGGATATTTTGTTAGGATATGCAACCACCATATGCTCATTCGGTGGTTGTATAAATGTTGAGCTAAATAAAGGACAATTTTGGTTATCTGTATAACTCTGAAAGACCAGCCCAAAGTATCAGTTCTTTCACTTGTGATGGAAAAAACCCTCTCAAATCTTAAGTAACACCTCTCCTACTTACAAGGAAAGCACAGGCTGAGTTGTCTGAATTATACGTGTCACTTCACTCTACCATCTGTGAATATCAGATGACTTTACCTAAAGAGCAAACAAATCAAACCTGACATCCTTCTTCCAAAGCTTTGGTTATTCCAGTGTTTTGATACTGGGAGGGGGTGTGTAATGACCCAGGAAAAGGTCAAACCTCACATGCCAAGAGAGATGACCTACTGAAATAACAGGAAGTGGGAACAAGCCAGACTTCAGTGGGAAGCACACATTAGGAAAGGTGGCCTGGGGTTGGGGAGCCTGGAGGGCAAAGCTCTTGGTGGTCAGTTCATGGCACTTTGTGTCTGATTTCATCACCTTGCTATCTGATCCTCTGTACTGATTCAGATGCTTTCTCAAGGATGGGAAAACTCACACTTCTTGCCAATGCCTGAGGACACCCTGTGATGATTGATGAGGGCTGTTGTTAGAAAGACAAATCATTAGTGGAAATGCCAAGGGCTAGTGATTTTCTGGATAGTTGATGGTGGCCTCCAAAATAGAATATTTTAGTTCTTAATTCAGGCTGAGTTGCTAGCACCATAAAAGACCTAGGGAAATTTCCTGCCATGGTATCACATCTGTGAACAATGTTTGTGAAGGAAACAAATCATTGATTTTTTTTTCCCTCCAAGGAGCTAGAAAGGAAGGTTACAAAACTCAGCTGTCTTATTTCTGGGAAGCATGATCCCTTATTTTGCTAGACCTTATCTCCAAGTTTCTCTACCATTTTCTAAAGGCCTTTTGTCTTTCTAGAACAAGTCTGGCATTGTTAACTCACTTGGTTCTTTCTCAGACTTAAGAAAGTGTATCATCACTTGTCGCTGCTTAAGTTCACCTGCCTTACCCTCAAATATCTACCCACAATGGAGGACAAATGGCAAACCTCACAAAGCATGAGTGTGTACAAGATTTACAATCACTCCAAAGCAAGGTGACAGGTATGTGAGGAAACTCAAGCTCTGAAGACAGATTGAGAGACAACCATGCTTCTTATAACTCCTATCAGTTTAGAGTTCTAGTCTTATGCTCAATAGAAATCACTAAAAAACCTATTCTAGGCTAGATGCCAGTGGACTAACACCTGTAATCCTTGCTACTCAGGAGGCTAAGACGTGAGTATCCCAGTTCAAAGCCAGCCCTTGGCAGGAAAATCTGTGAAACTCTTATTTGCAATTAATTACCAAAAAAAGCTAAACATAGAGTTGTGGCTTAAGAGGTAGAGAGCTAGTCTTAAGCAAAAAGCCTTTGGGACAGTGCTCAAGCCCTGAGTTCAAGCTCTGGGCTGGCACAAAACATACAAACAAGAAAATAAATTAAACCTCTTTCTAGATTACAATCTTTCAGAGAGGCTAATGGAACCTATTATCATATCATCAGACCCTAAAAGAATCTTGGGAAATGAAAAGGTAAAGAAGTGTCCATAGCCAATAAGAACACCAGAGGACAGTAAGTCTAGAAATTGCTTTCAAGAGACAAGAGCAAACAGAACCTAATGAATGATTTTAGCATTATTCAGGGGTCTCAAAACATTACTAATTTAGAATTAAAAAATTATTTTGATCAAAGAGGAAGAAGGTGGGCCTTTTCCTTTTCTTTTTTTTTTTAAACTTTGGACCACACCTTGCTTCATGGGAATGACTCCCAAAACGAGGAGGAAAGGAAAAGAACATTCTGATATGGGCTGGAAGATGATGGGTTATAAGAGGAACAGGCTACAGGAGTGAGGTAGGTTTGGGAACCACAAGTATGAAGATGAATGGAAACTAAGATTGGAAATGTGCTTGCAGATTTGAAGGCTCCTGATTAACGTTTGTGTTGGGTAGCCCATGTCCAATGTCAAAAAAGGACTAAGGATCAAAAGTTGGATGAAATCTGTGGGACAAATGAGAATGCTTCGTTCTCTCCACTTCCTGCTGTCAGGAATCTAAGACTTGGGGTTATTGATGGAAACAGGATCCAACATCTGCCATTAGGCCTCACCATTCCAGGCTCCATAGGGTCATTTTAGCAGGACCTAAGTTTCATTCTCATGTAACTAACTCCCAGAGGAGCCAATGAGCAACAGCCTAAGCCTCCTTCAACAGCCTCACCCCTCTCCTCTGTATCTTCCCTTAAAAGCCCAACCTCTCCTTCTTTTGCCCTCTTTGATCTTGGCCACAACACCAAGAGGCCCTCTCAGGTTTTTTTCTGATAAAAACTGCTTTTCATAAAGGTCACTTCTGTCTTGACTCTCAGTGTCCATTTGAACTTTAAACACTTGCCTTACATGTATTATTACAGTCATACCTAAGGATGGCAATGGTTAGAGAAAAACGTGTGTGTGTGTGTGTGTGTGTGTGTGTGTGTGTGTGTGTGTGTGTGTGCTGATCTTGGGGCTTAAACTCAGGGTCTATCCATTGTTCCTGAGCTCTTTTTGCTCAAGGCTGGTGCTTGACCACTTGAACTACAGCTCCACTTTTGGCTTTTTTTGTGTGTGGTTAATTGGAGATAAGAGTCTCATAGTCTTTTCTGCCTGCACTGCCTTTGAACTACAGTAGCTGGAATTACAGGTGTGAGCCATCAGCGCCCAGCAGAAAAACAACTTTTACCTAGCCTCATCGCCCATACCTCCCAGAGACTCTCATCCTCACCACAAAGGATGTCACAGAGAGGAGATATTTATATGTATTCATTCTGCCTGTCCACAGACTCTTGAGCATCCTTCTTGAAGCAGGCTTGGTGACAGCTGCAATGAAACCTCAGACATCCCAGCCTGGATTCTGTCCCCAGGAACTCTAAGCCCTTCTAGGCAGCATGCCAAGGCCAGGAGTATTGGGCCAGGTAAGTTGAGGTGACTTGGAAGCACACAGAGTCTCTAACCCAACCTCAGCCAGGATGCATTTCCTGATGGCCCCAAGTATGTCCTTATCCATGGCAGGTGCAGGTGCATACCAATGTCTTTGCAGTTGATCCACAAGAGAAACAGGACACATTCACATGGGACCAGACTGAACTGTCTGCTTCCTGCAGAGAGAGAGAGAGAGAGAGAGAGAAATCCAATAAAATTACACAAGTGTTTTTATCTTGAAGCAAAGACAATTTTTTTGTTCTTTTGCAAAATAAATGAATTCTGGAGCATCAGATCTCTACCATTTTGCTGAGCTTTGGTTTCTTTTCATTTGTTTTATTGGCTAATGAGTAAAAAGAAAATATTTTGAATATTGAGAAACTTAAATAAATGCTTACATTAAGTAAATGGGCACATAATATCTTGAAGAAACAAAGAGGCTTGGATGAAACAGGGTGTGTCAATGCTAATGTGACCTTTTGCTCTCAGACTAATTTTATTATACGTGACTAGATTGAATTGTGTTGTGTTGTACTGCATTGTGAATGACTCAGAGAAGATGTTGGTATACATCTGTAATCCCAGATAGTTGAGAGACTGAGACAGGAGAATCACACATTTAAAGTCAGCCTGGGCAACTTAGACTCTCTCATAATTTAATTAATTAGTTAATTGAAAGGTCTGGGAATGTAGCTCAGTGGTAGGAGTATTTTACCAGCATGTTCAAGGCCCTGCATTCAATCCCCACTACTGAATAAAATGCTAATATATATATATATATATATATATATATATATATAGCATGCTTGTCTGGGTTACTAAATGTTCAAACCTACAGCATTCAAGGGAATGTCTTACTTCAGCATTAGGAATTACACTGCATGTGACTTCTTATGTCCATATCATTATGCCTGCATGAAATGCATCATTATCACACAGGCGAGCAAATTGCCTTTAACTGGGTAGGTGCCATGGCTCACACCAATTTCCACAGGGAATGCACATCTTACACATCCTAGCGCCAGCCTACTGCCTGTAACAGGCACACATTCTACAAAGACCTACACATTATTCCTGGAGGAACAACCCAATCCTGTTCATCTCGGCTTCCCCTTGAAACGGGAGCAGGGAGCTGCCAGCACTACTGTATTTGGCTAGTGCTTTCAGTCACCCAACATTTCTCTCCAGGATAACACCAAATTCTTGTGTCAGCCTCTGATTTCCTTTCCACATGTATACCTGTTATGCCATTTGGATTTCTCTACTTCTTAGAGAGAAATCCAGATTTCTCTGCATGTCATAGAAAACCTTTTCTTTTTTGGGGGGGGGTCTGGTCATGGGGCCTGAACTCTGGGCCTGGGCGCTGTCCCTCAGCTCTTCAGCTCAAGGCTAGCACTCTATCACTTGAGCCACAGCGCCACTTCTGGCTTTTTTTCTTTTTGCTTATGTGGTGCTGAGGAATCGAACCCAGGGTCTCATGCATGCAAGGCAAGCACTCTACCACTGAGCGACCTTCCCAGCCCAAACCTTTTCTTTTTACACTTTGGGAAAAGGCTTACAATGACATGCTTTTGGGTAAGAAAACAATGCTTTGGGGTAAGAAAAATAACACAATACTTCTGGCTAAGAAAATATAACAAGCTGCTTCATTAGAAAACACATCAACCTATGGAAAGTAAGGTGGAGAAAGCGAGAGTGTATGTGGGTCCTCCAGTAATTAGTAAGGTTGACTACTAAGAACTTCCTAGCAAGAGTCCAACAATTGTCAATGGACTAACTTGGGGGGGTTGGGTGTGGTGGAAGGTGGAAAGGAACAGAGAAAGGAGTCAGGGCTGCATAAAAGGGTTACTTTACGCATCTCAGATCATGTTTCGGCAAGCTGCAGGTTCAAAGGTCACAATCAGGACACTACATATCATCAGACTTTAATGTTATTACTTCTGGAAATGGGCCCATAGACAATTGCACTGAAATAGAATAGTACCCAGGTTCCTTTAGAGATATCTAAAAGCCATGGCTACTATCAGATGAGCTTGACAAGGTGAGCTTTTGGTTCGATCCTACCACACACACCTTCTGTTGGTTACTGAGACTTTCTAATTATGTCATATGTGTCATTTACCAATGAAGGCATATGCTGAGCAAAGTATTATTAGGAGATTTCTGTCATTGTGCAAACATTATAGAGTGTATGAACTAAGACAAATACAATGTCACTAGGTGATATTGAGAGAAAACAAAGCAAACTCTTAAGTGGAGAGGGATAAAAGGTATTGGTCATAACACATGGCAGAAGACTTGTGTTCAATAATGGCATTTCTTATTCCCATAGTACCTCAGGATTGTGTTCAAAAGCATCTTTTCCCCAAGATGCTGTGAGTTTCTGCTTAAATATTTCTTTTTCCCATAATGCCCTACCTGCTCTCTCAACCAATGAAAAGAGATGGGGCAACATATGCACATGATATAAATTAATCAGCACAAAGCCTGAGAGGAGATAAAGAAAGAGCCTCTGACTACAAGAGCCAACCTCTGAGAAGATTCCATTGGACTCCTCTTTAGGCTCCTCTCTGGCTGCCTTCTTTCATGGCTGTTTTCCTTTCATTTTAAACAAACTTACTCTGCTTTCCTTAAACACTTTTCTACCTTTACGTTCTTTTTTTTTTTTGCAAAGGTGCTGTACAGTGGTGGGGATTTCAGTGTCATAGGTCAGGTGATGAGTGCATTTCTTTTTAAACAGTGCCACCCTTCCTTCATTTTCTCCTAGTTTTCTCCTCCCAACCCCCAACCCCTCCAATTTGTATAGTTCATTTCCAACATAGTGTCTAGTCAATCTAGACAGTATCACTGCTGTATTGGTTCACCCTATGTCCCACCGTTTCTGTGCTTCCCCGCCCCCTACCCAAATCAGATAAACTTATACATAAGACAAAGTGTACAGAAATAAAACACGGTGATAAAAGGGGAAAAAGTCAAAGGTGGGAAAAAGAACTGCAAACAATACAATATTAAAATACTCTTGTTTCCATTTCTTGGAGCTCATTTTGATAATCATCATTTTATACAATTATATGCACATAGCTATAGAATGGCAATTATCAAGAAAACTAACAATAAGAGATGCTGGCAAGAATGTGGTCAAAAGAGAATGCTACTACACTGTTGATGGGAATGTAAACTTGCTCAATCATTCTGGAAAGCAGTGTAGAGGTTCCTCAAAAGACTAAACATAGAGCTTCCCTATGACCCAGAAATCCCACTCTTGGGCATCTATCCAATTGACTACAAACCAGGCTGCACAAAAGCCACCAGTGCAACTATGTTCTTTGCAGCATTGTTTACCATAGCTAAGATCTGGAATCAACCCAAATGTCCCTCAGTGGTCAAATGGATCAAGAAAAGGTGGTGTGTATATACACGATGGCATTCTTTGCTTCCATCCGAATGAATTACATTGCACCATTTGTAAGGAAGTGGAAAGACTTGGAAAACATTAAATTAAGTGAAGTACGCTAGACCCTTTTAGTCCCTTAAGAGATATAATATCAATATAATACCGTGGTCTCTCATTGGCTGAAACCTCATTATGTAACACATTATCATATTATCTCCTTTCTCTGGTATTTTGTTTTTTCCTGACAGATAGGAGGGAAAAGTCAACTAAAATATTGTATGTCATTGTCACCTTGTCAGCTTTTTGCTTGATCTTTTGTCAGCTTTTTGCCTGATCTTTCCCAAAGTCTCTTTCAACAGGATAACATCTCCTGCCCAGAATACCACTTAGAAACAAGTCAAGGCCATCCTGTTCCTACAGGCAACCAGAGACATCACTTACACTGCCCTGCCTTGCCCAGCGCAGACCTGGGACCCTAAAGACCTCAGCTCCAGGGATTCCTTGATGCCCCCAGTCCAGCAGGAAGTAGCCAAAAGAGCCCATGACACCCGTTGGCTCTGGTACCTTTAAATATTTCTGCCACCTCCTCCTCAGATTACTGTGATCCTAAAGCAGAAAAGTCTTCCTCACCCTCCTCCAGGATGCTAGGAGTCAGGTACCATGCTATGTTCCAAACTAAGACAGAAAAGGCAATTTCAGGTCTTTGATAGCCCCTTCTGGAAATCAATCCCTCCATGGCATATTCCTCTCTTGGGCTGCTAACAGCAAGCTTTGCCTTAGCAATTTTGCCTTTTATTAATTGTGTCTTGCATTTTAGATAACTATTGCCATGGAGAAAGGAGGACCTGTACCAACCACTGTCAAGCAGATGCTTCATGGACGGTACCAGGCTGAGCAACAAAGCAGAGACCCCTGCCTACTTTGCCCCTTGATAGCAGGAAGTAGCTCCAGAAGAAACGACTTCCGCCCATACCCCCCCGTGCCTGGTACCCCCTATTCTTATTAAACAACAGAGAGGGGAATGTTAGTGTTATGCTCAACTTTGGTCCTCAGCTCCACCCAGACCTGGGCCCCCTTCCATTCCTGGAGTTCCCTCCATACAGCTGGCCCCTCCCTCTCTCCACCCAGACCCACCTGAACTCCCATCTACCTCACTTCCTGTCCCCCAGACCCTCCTGCTACCTGGATAGTGAAGGGTGCCATGTGCTCCCTCTTGGGGGAAATATGGCTCCTCTAATACACCTTATAATAATCTTTAAAAAATACATAAAATGAAATAAAACATTGTAGGTCAGATGCATTTTGCTAGCCCCTTATAAGGAGGTTGCTACCTTAATACATAGTTTACTAATAAAAGAGATCAAGTTAGCCCAGTGCGGGTGGTTCACACACATAATCCTAGCTACTCAGGATGCCGATTTCTGAGGATCGCAGTTCAAAGCCAGCCTGAGCAGGAAATTCCGTGGGACTCTTATCTCCAATAAACCACTCAGAAAACTGGAAGTGACTTTGCTAGCCAATGCTTGCACCGAGCTCTTGGCTAGCCAATCAGTTCTGAAAGGTTACCCCTATATTATTGCTTTCTTTTGATGTGTGTGTGTGTGTGTGTGTGTGTGTGTGTGTGCGCGCGCGCGTGCGTGCGCACACATGCACATGTCCAGCTTGGGACAATGAGCCTTTTTGCTTAAGGCTAGTGCTCTACCATGTGAGCCACAGCTCCTGTTCTAGCTCTTTGGTAGTTAACTGCAGGTAAGAGTCTCACAGACTTTCCTGCCCAGACTGCCTGTGAACTATGACACTCAGACTTCAACTTGCAGAGTAGCAAGGATTATAGGCATGAAATGAGACACTAGTGCTCAGCTTTCCTCTGATTTGAGCCAACTCCAGACTGTTATCTCCAATTAATGACCAAAAAGCCAGACATGAAACTATGGCTCAAATGGTAGAATGCTATCTTTGAGCACAAAAAGTCCAGGATACACCTATAATCCCAGGACCAGAAGGCTGAGGCAGGAAGAAAGAAATCGATTGTCAATCAATTGATAGATCAATCAATCTATGGTAGATAGATCATACTTTGGGATATGGAAGCCACACTTTGATTGGCCTGTATTCCACAGCCTTCCAGGATTGGTCTTGAATATCCTGTATCTAAGACCTCAGTACAAGGATGTTTGAGTATTATCAAACCCAGCAACAAAACAGAAGGACAAGACTCTGCCTTAGTCTGCTAAAGGCTTGTAAACTATTTTAGGATAGCCCCAAACTAACTTTTACTTTCCAGATTTCCTCTAACAGTTTTCTGCTCTCCACTTTCCTTTTCTCCCATCTAATCTTTTTTAAAAAATATCTTCTCTATACTGGTTTGGATTTCCTTTGTCTCTCTTTTCTAGTTCCTTGACTATGTTGTTTCTTTGTTTTTAATAGCCATGTCTTGTCAATCACTCTATCAAGCCTGATATGTGGTGTTGATTCTTCTCTTTGAACCATTAAAACATTAGCATTACCTCTTGGACCATGAAAGCATGAGGCTACAAAGTCATTAAGCTTTGCTTTTTCAACCCAGATAAAGCACCCTGTAACTTGAATTCTCTGGTCTGAAGTGGAAATCATTTCTAGCCAGACTGTGGTCTGAAAACAGATTGCATTTGGGGGTCTCAGTGGAAATCTCACTGTTCTGGAGAACAGGTACTTAGTTCATAAATAATGTCTCCATGGTGGGAAAACATGCTTTCCAGTAACCATCAAAATGAGATGAAGCCAGGTGTCGGTGACTCGCACCTGGAATTCTAGCTACTCAGGAGGCTGAGATCTGTGGATCACCATTTGTAGCCACTCTGGGCAGGAACATTCATGAAAGACTCTCATCTCCAGTGGACTAGCAAAAAACTAGAAGTAAAGCTGTGGCTCAAGTGATAAGGTGCTAGCTTTGAGCTAAAAAAAACTCAGGGGCAGTGCCCAGGCCCTAAGTTCAAGCCCTAGGACCAAAAAAAAAAAAAAAAAAGCTGGACAAACTTCACCCACAATCATCCTCCCTCCCAAATACTGTCACAGGCTTCCCTGGAGCTCATTCAAGGTCAAATCTCCAAGCTGCCCAGTCTCGTCCACCAGTTATTGTACAAAAAGTGATCACCCTTCCATGAGTTTTCCAGTCTAGGATCTAGAATGATTTAGCAGGTGACCATGAACTAGCATTGAAAAGGAACAGAGCTGGCTTTTCTCAGGGGACATAAATTGAACCCTGGCCTCCTGTGGCTGCAGATGTGTGGCACCTGGCAACTTCCCAGGTGATCTGAGCTGAGTGCAAGGGTGCCCCTCATATCCAGGCTCCACTTGTTTTGGAATGTTGCTATGTATTTCTCAACAGCTGCCAAATCTCCCCTAAGAGGTGGTTGCATTTCATGGGAGGAGGGGAGGTGAAGTCATTCCTGTTTCGATGTGCAGTCTCAAAGAGGTTGGGAGCCCTTGGGAATGAGAAGTATTTCATTCATTATTGCTAACAATAGTTGGAGAAGGATGAGGCTCCCTCATGCCTTCCCATGAAGTGAAAGGTGATCATCCACCGGAACAACTTCAGATGGGTTGCCTGATTTTAGCCAGTAGATTGCGACACAGCTGAGAATGCCCAGTTAATGGCAACAGAAATCTGAATTTCATTTTGTGGAATGCGTAACTAATGAGGCAAGACCCACCTCTCCTGCTCTTAAAAAAAAAAGGAGGATAGACAAGCATCTATATATTTAGTTGCTTGGAACAATGAGAACCAATAAGCTAGAGAAGAATTTATGTTTTATCCAGGCATGTAGATAAGCGTGGTCATCATGGGCTAGTAAGCCCAAGTGATTGTGAAAATCAAGTTATTTCCTTCTGAATGCTGGCAGAAGACATATTGCTTAAACTTGCCACCTTAGTACAAGCTTTGTCTTGCCTAATCATGTTTTGATAGCTCATTTCTTCTGAGCAGCGGTCCTAGGTCTTCTTAAAGTGTTTCACAAACGGGGAAATGATTACAAATAGAAACTAAGTCTCTCACTTGGTTATTTTGGCTGAGTCGAGGTGAATATCAGAAAACAAACATGCTTGAGCTTTCCTTCCCATTATCTTGTCCTATGTAGGATTAGACTGGGGGGGGGGGTAAGGGGGGAGGGGTGCAGATAGGTCGTTGGCTTAGTTTTGAGTGAATTCTCAGGTTTCAGATCAATTCAAAATCTTATTACCAGGTAACAAAGAGGTATTTTTTTAATAGACAGATTAAAATAAAGTCTAGAAAAAAATGAGATTAGCAAAAATTTTTTTTTTTTGGTCCAGTCATGGGGCCTGAACTCTGGGCCTGGGCACTGTCCCTCAGCTCTTCAGCTCAAGGCTAGCGCTCTACCACTTGAGCCACAGCACCACTTCCGGCTTTTTTCTTTTTGCTTATGTGGTACTGAGGAATCGAACCCAGGGCCTCAGGCATGCAAGGCAAGTGCTCTACCACTGAGCCACCTTCCCAGCCCCCTAGCAATATTTTTTTTAAATTACAAAATAAGTCAAGCATCAGTGGCTCACACCTGTAATCTTAGCTACTCAAGAGGCTGAGCTCTGAGGATCTCAGTTCAAAGCCATGTAGGGCAGGAAAATCTGTGAGACATTTACCTCTATTGTAACACTAAAAAGCCAGAAGTGGAGCTGTGACTCAAGTGGTAGGGCACTAGTGACTTGAGTGACAAAGCTAAGGGGCAGATCCCAGGTCCTCAGTTCTAGTCCCACTACCAGCACACACAAAATCAAATACTAAGTGAGATATTTAGTATTTACATTTTAGGTTTTTCTCAGACAAGTACTCATAAAGTAGCCCAAGCTGGCCTTGATCTCACAATCCATTTGCCTCAGTCCCCGCCCCCCCTCCCCCCCGGGGCTGGGTTTACAGATCTGTACATTTCACCTGGCTGGAGACATTTCTTTTGAAATAACAGTAAATTGCCCAGCTTTCTTGTGATCCTCACCGTGCAAGTGCACTGCTTTCTGGTCTCATGGATTCTAACAATAGTCATTTCCCTCAAAGCAGAAATGTGCATAGTCTTCCTGGTAAAGTTCAGAAGCATACTTCTGATATCCTTTTTTATTTTATTGCCAGTCCTGGGCTTCAACTCAGGGCCTGGGCACTGTCCTTCAGCTTTTTGCTCAAGACTAACACTCTACCAATTTAGGCACAGATGTACTTCAGGCTTTTTGGAAGTTAAATGGAGAAAAGATTCTCATAGACTTTTCTTCCTGGCCTAGGTTTGAACCACAGTCCTCAGATCTCAGCCTCCTGAGTATCTAGGATTCCATGTTTGAACTACTGGCACTTATCCATGGGAAATGAAGGGCAGAGGGTACCATGGGAGACGCTTGCTTTTGCATCTCCTTAACAAATGCAACCAAAAGTGCTAAACAAAACATGGCATCAGTGCAAAACCATTTGTTATTCTATGCAATGAACATTTTTACCTATATGTGAAGTGCCCCTTTCTTACCATGTCTCTGTATTCCTTTCTCTCACCCACAACTCTGAAAGCTGCAATTCAAGAGTCCTCTGATTGCACACTGGCTTCAGGCCAATCGGCAAACTGTGTATTTGCTTAGCAAATATTCAAGGGTGAAGGATGTGTTGTCTTTCCCTGACCTTACAAGAAGGTTGACTATAAGGTAACCACCTCAGTCACCAATTGAGTAGGGAGGGCCTGGGGGTGCAATGTGTCCCTTGGCCAGGATTCCTTTCCTTACTCCTCCAGAAGGGATCAGCAGCCTGTGGCCTAGCAGGGGGCCGGCTGCATGTTCAATATATTTTAATTACTCCAAGTCTTGCTGGGAGCCAGTGGCACACATCTGTAATCCTAGCCATTCAGGAGGCTGAGATTTGAGGATCATGGTTTGAAGCCAACCCTGATAAGATAAATCAGGGAGATTCTTATCTTCAAATGACCGGGAAAAACCAGAAATGGAAGTATAGCTGAAGTGTTGAAGTGCCAACCTTGGACATAAAGGTCAAGAGAAAGCAAGAAACACTGAGTTCACACACCACCACAAACACACACCAGAAATCAGAAGGCATAGACATATCTAAACATGTCCTGCATTTGACTCAATACCTTTCTGTTTTGGTATCAAAGGTCTTCAGTAGATACTGTCTCTGGAGGACTTCCTGCCAGGACTGTGATATAAAAACATGCAGTGCAGGTTGTAAGCAAATTCAGAAATCAGAAGATGGCTGTTCTCCAAGCCACACAGCCAGGAGACAGATGGCAGGCTAGAAAGTCTCCACGGCTGCTGTGGTGTTGCCTCTGTCCTGGTGTCTTACCTGCAAGAAGACTAAAGAGAGCAAGTTAGCAGAGCCAGTGGGGACTTGTCACTTTGCCACCTCAGTTGCATAGTCCTGTGGGAAAGAGTTCATGGTCCTAGGACTAAGTCAGTCACGACAGACTCACCTTCTAACTTCTGTCCAAACACAGGGCCCACTCTGAAAAATGACCTTCATCTTTGAGTGAATCTCCTTCCAAATCAATGAGCCATTTCAGTAACATAAGTGTGCAATGTACCCAAAATATCCCAGTCCAGTATGATCCACTCTGATCTCATTCCCAAAAGTGAGATTATTAATCATGAGAATTAAGGAAAAAGAGAACTTGGATTTGCAGTCACTCAGAATTAATACTGGACCCGTGAAACAACTATCAGGCAGCATGTCAGAGATTTTAAGGTGTCTTCCTTGCCTGTCCATTCTTCACAAATAAGCCTGGACAAAGCTCAAATAAATAACAACCATATTGGTTCATATCATTTGCGAGAAACCTTGGAAATGGCCCTAAAGACAGAACCAGCTTGACATTGCCAGCAACAGTGTGGTTGAGCACATCCCATATTTTAAGAAAGATAAGGATGGAGGGCTGATGTGGGAAATGAAACGACAATTGCAACAGACTACATCCAGATGTTCTAGCCAGCAAGAAGGCACAAACATGAGTGAACCAGATGTGAGAATATTGAAAACACCCAGGCTCTGGTGGCTCACACTTGTAATTCCAGCTACTCAGGAGACTGAGATCTGAGAGTCAAATGTTGAAGCCAGCCTTGACAGAAAAATCTAGGACACTCTTATCTCCAATTAACTAGCAAAGAGCCACAAGTAGAGATATGGCTCAAGTGACAGAGCACCAAGCTGGAGCGCAGCAGGCAAGCAAGAGCTTGAGACGCTGAGTTTAAACCTCAGTACTGGCAACAAAATGAAACACATAATAATATTGAAGACTTCCTGCTGTCTGATCTTTAGGTCTGATTCTAGGTGCTATGTTCTTCTAGAACCCTAGATCTCTGCAGAGGGGCCTCCAGGAATCGACCCAGCACCTTATCCTGTATCTATGACAGCTAGTTAGCAATTGGTGAGTTTTTGTCCTGGGGTAAAACTGAGTTACAATTCCTTATTCCTGGCAGATGCATCATCCCTCATCCTAATGGTGTGAGCAGGGGAGGAGAGTATGTGTAAAATCCAAGCTGGCATAATTTCACAGGTTCAACAATATACACAGGTCACATGAAAGAACACAATGCATCTGAGGTCAAGGGCAAATAAGAATCCAATAAGGTCTGCTGCTCTTTGGGGGCAACTCTAGCTGGCAGAGGTACAGATTGAGGGGTAAGAAGCAATGAAAGCTGAGCCAATGGAGCCCAGTGGGGCTTTCAAGGGAAGGCGGCCACTGAGTCTGAGGGGATGGGGCTGGATTCTTCTCCCACATTAGCCTGGAGCCCAGAAACAAACTCTGAGTCCATGAAAGTAAATGACTTTGGAAGGAGTCGCATCTCACAAGCAGGCAGAGGGAGTTTATCAGCTACAGAAATGGCAAAGCCACGGGAGATATCTTCTAGAAGCATGTACTATGTGTGATCTTTCCCAGAAGCCACAGCACTCTTGTTGCTCCTTCGTGTTTGAACGGAGACACTGGGACAACCAAACGTTTCTGCCCAAGCAGTGGTATAAGCAGTGTATTCTCAGCATTCTCTATTTGTAGGTTTCATATTTGTGACTGAGATCAATCATAATTCAAAAACATAAGAAAAAAATGGCAGCTGAATTCCATCTAGAATCTATAGGAATGCCATCTATAATTCTAGGAAGTTGAGATCTAAGATGGTAGTTAAATCCAGCCAGAGCAGGAACATTCATGAGAGTCTTATCTCCAGTTAGCCAGCAAGAAGCCAGAAGTAGATCTGTGACTCAAGTGACAGAGTATCCACCTTGAGCAAAAAAGCTATGGGACAATACCCAGGCCATGACTTGAAGCCTGTGTACCAACACACACACACACACACACACACACACACACACACACACACACACAAATTCATGTATATCAGACAGACTTTTGGTCTGTAAATACTATTTCCTTATCCTGATTCCCTAAATAAAACAGCATAGCAACTATTTACATAGTTTTCATGTTATATCAGGTGCAATAGATTGTCATCCAGAGATGAAAAGCTATGTGGATTTTTGCTTACACTGTGGATTTTCTGTCAGGGTCTTAAGCATCTGTGGGGTTCTACATTCATAGATTTTATTTTGAGTTGTACTGGTATTTTCAGGAAGGTCCTGGAAAACATCTCCATAGATGTAAGAGAACCACTGTATAGGCAGAGGGTAAAACCATGATGTCCAGGACTATAAAAGCAAACCAGAGCCTCTCAGACAACATGATTTCAGAGGAGAATAGAATGAACTAAGAAGCAGGATGGTGTAAATTTCTCATATGCAGAGAAGTTAAACATGCTTTAAAAAAAATCTAGCTTCAGAACTCCCTTCACAAAGCACAGATAAATTAGTGGGTGGGCCCAACTTCAGAAGCAGGATTATTAAGTCAATAATGAAAAGATATAGCCAGGCATCATAGCTCACACATGCAATCCCAGCTACATGAGAATAAGAAGTAGAATGATTAAGGCTGTCCCTAGGCAATATAGTGAGACCCTATCTGAAAAATATACTGAAATTCAAAAGGATGTTGGCATGGCTTGATATGGCCATGCTTGTAAGTACTTGTGAACCATGCATAGACTCGTGATAGAGCATTTGCCTAGAAAGCACAAGGCCCTGAGTTCAAACCCCAGGACCACTAACAAAAAGAGAAAAAGAAAAAGGAAAGGTATAATTTGCATTAAAAACTCAAATACAGAAGAGAAAAAATAGCATTATCTTTTGGCTATAATTTGCAAATGTATTGTAAATGTGCCCAGTAGCTAACCTCAGGTTGTACTTCTGGTTTATGGAAGTTACTTCAGATCTATTTGGGGTCTGTGCAAAAGAAGATAACATCAATCTTTTTTATGATTTCCCTGTATGTGTATATACATATATGTATATATCTATATGTACATAGATATATACATGCAATCTTTAGTTAGTTGTACAAAGGAGTTACCATTCAACCGTGTAGTTTATGAATACAGCATGTCTTGGTCAATGCTAATCCAAATAGATCTGGAAGGAGTTGTTATGGGTCTGAAGTTCCTTTGGCCCTTTGCAGTAGTAATCACACTACAATTAAAAATATATGCTGGATGAGTCACTAGGTCATGCCTGTAATCCTAGCTACTCAGTAGGCTCAGATCTAAAGGTAGAACTTCAAAACCAGCTTTGGGTAAACAAATCTAAGAGACTTTGCTGGTCAACCAGCAAAAAGCCAAAAGTGAAGGCATGGCTCAAGTGGTAGAATGCCCCCCTTCAGCATAAAGGATAAAATGTCAGTGCCCAGACCCTATTCAAGCCCGAAGGCCAGTGGCACACACATGCATGTGCACGTGCACATGCACACACATATACATACAGTGTACATAATTAAAATTTTCCTGAGAGCAACTATTGATGTGAGACATAAACTCAGGCGATCCATGCTTTGGAAACTGATGTGCAATCGACCAAAATCCACTAGCCACACATTTTTTTTAAATGAGGTACATTTTTTGGAATGGATATTAATTGAATGGAATGAAATGTTAATCACATAGTTACAAAAATACGCTAACAGTAAAGCAAGCATAAAAAGTCATGAAGAGCCAGCCACCAGAGGATCACATCTGATACCCTCGCTATTCAGGAGGTTGAGATCTGGGGATTGCAGTTCAAAGCCAGCCCAGGCAGTCTGCAGTGTCTTTTCTACAAGGAACCACCAAAAAGCCAGAAGTGTTGCTGTGGCTCAAGTGGTAGAGCACTAACCTTGAACACAAAAGCTCAGGGACAGTGCCTGGGTCCTGAGTTCAAGCCCTGGCACTGCTACCAAAAAAAAAAAAACATGAAGAGAGAGATACTAAACTGACAATGGTAATATGAAGATGTCCATCCACAATCATTGCTAATGGGCAATTCCATGCTGGCTGGACCCGTGAATCCTCTCCTCCTTTCATGCTGTCCTTCCCGTGAAACATTGGAGTCCCAAGAGTCCTGCTACTCAGCCATCTTTGACATCAGAAGAAGGTCCTGAGAGTCTGATGGTGATGTTAGTGGTATGGGGACATCAGAAGGTTAAAATAGGAAGGGACAAACACCCAGCTGGTGATTTTTTTTAAGCAGGCCTGTTGGGTCCGTGCTTAACAGTTTACTATAAAAGAGATTCTCATACAGCCTCACAAGGGGTGCCCTCTGTGTATTCCAAACATGCAATTTAGGGCACATTTTCGCCCTTTGTTATTACTTTTCACTTTTCAAGTTGCCTTTGATGTTTATTTTAAATGCATTTTTATTCGATGAAAATATCAGGCTTGGGGGAGGGGGTGTGATTTGTCCCGGCCTTTCATCCTTCTGTCTGGCTTGGATCCTGAACTCCAGAGGTGAACAACTGGCTCAACTCATTTCTGGAATGTTTCTTCTAAGGACTATTTTTGGAGAACAGCAGAAGAATCAAAGAGAAATCCACCCAGCCTCCTCACTTGCAATGTGAAGCCCAAACTACAAGACCCTAAATGTTATTGTAAAACTAGCAATAGCAGAGAGGTACAGAAGGAGACTGCAATGATGGTCCAAAGATGAAAAAAAAAAGAAAAAGCCCTATTGTGGCTGGGATCAGGGAAGCTTTTGTAAAGAAATAATCGGTAATGAAGATGCTAATTGAAAGCAGATCCATCTGGCCAATGCAAAGAATCTTTTTCAAAAAGCCTAGTGCCTTCTGTCTGGTGTTTCCTGATTGTGTGAGGACTTCCTACTTTAGTGCAAATGTTCATTGCATGCTTCAGTAGGAGCCAGCCCACTTGCTGGCCAGGACCACTGGTGAGCTTCACCACCGTCTACAGCCAGTCATGCCCAACTCCTCATTCACCTTGCAAGCAAGGGCAAACAACAAGGGTTTTCACTGTTAGGCCTCAAGTTTACATTCTGCCATAATCATTTATCCAAATGGCCTCTGTAACCAAGAGCCTTGCTGTGTTGGGCCCATGTGAGTTGCCTTTTACAAGGGGACTTCTGACGAAAACAAGTCTGTGTGAAATAACAATGCTTTCTTCATCTCTGTTGCAATCATTTATCTCATCAGTTACTGGGCATGCTCTGTTTTTTTATTTTTGTGCTCATCTTGGGACTTGAACTCAGGGCCTGGATATGGTCCCTAAGCTTTTTCTACTCAAACCTAGTGCACTACTATTTGAGGCACAACTCCACTTCTGGTTTTGTTATAAGGTAAATCATTCCAGAAGCCACATTTTAAAATATAGAATATTGGAGTCTTTATTATACAGTTAGGCTGCAGGCCACCAGTTGTTACAAAGGTCTGCAGCATACAAATACACATAATACAGCTAGGAAACAGGCTAAAGAGGAAAGAAATAGCAAAAACAATACCAACAAGCCGGCTCAGCTCCAATGGAGAGCAGAATTGGGACGCCATGATGACTGGAGATGAGCCAGGAGACAGGACACAGGACAAGACCACAGAGACACACGTGGTATAGTGTTCTGATGGCTAGGCTGGTCCAGGCCTGGGCACAGGGGGCAGATCCACAGGAAATATCCAGTCCCAGGCACTAGACTGACAGAATCAGTAACCTATCAGCCAAGTGCCTGCCCCTGCCTCCAGGGGTCTGGGCATGCCCATTACCTGGGAGGCAGGTGATTTGGGGGGGTGGGGGGGCACCCAGGTTCTTTCCCCAGCATGAAGACAAGATGCTAGACCCTACCATCCACCATGTGGCCAATATAGCGCCAGCCAGACCTGACCTCCTTACTTCAGCTTTTGGATGGCTAATTGGAGATAAGAGTTTCATGAACTTGCCTGCCAGGCTGCTTTAACCCTCAATCCTCAGATCTCAACTTCCTGAGCAACTAGGGTTACAGGTGTGAGCCACTGGCTCGCAGTTCTTTCTGATGTTTCAGTCCTCAGAGCAGAAGAATGGGCCACAGTAGTGAAGTAAGGAGGCCAGGTCTGGCTGGGGCCATATTGGCCACATGGTGGATTGTAAGAGTCTGGCATCATGTCTTCATGCTGAGGGAAGGAAACTCCTCCCCCATCACCATACCATGTGTGTCTGTGGTCTTGTCCTGTGTCCTGTCTCCTGGCTCGTCTCCAGTCATCATGCCTTCCCAGTTCAACTCTCCATTGGAGCTGAACTGGCTTGTTGGTATTGTTTTTGTTATTTCTTTCCTCTTTAGCCTGTTTCCTAGCTGTGTTATGTGTATTTGCATGCTGCAGGCCTTTGTAACAACTGGCGGCCTGCAGCCTGTTAACTGTATAATAAAGACTCCAATATTCTGTATTTTAAAATGTGGCTTCTGGGATGATTTACCTTACAACAGTATGAGAGTCCAAAGTCTCAGCCTACAAAGAATAAGAGATACTAGGAAGGCTGAGATATTAATGATCTAAATTGTTACTAATTTTCTAGGGCCACTGAAAAATCAGCCTAAGCGAACAGAATGGAATCTTGAAGGTATAGAAAGCTAAAAAGAAGCCTTAGCAAAAACCCCTTTCAAGGACTATTTGGCCAGGCATGGTGGCTCACTCCTGTACTCCTAGCTGCTTAGGAGGCTGAGTTCTGAGGATCACAATTCAAAGCTAGACCAGACAGAAAAAAAAATTGTGGGACTTATCTCCAATTAACCAGTAAATCGCTGGAAGTGGAGCAGTGGCTCAAGCAGTGATACAGTGTCAGCCAAGATAGATAAAGCCAAGTGAAAAAGCAAGGCCCTGAGTTCAAGACTCAGTCTCTGAACAAGCAAGGAGAGGGAGGGAGGAAGGAAGGAAGGAAGGAAGGAAGGAAGGAAGGAAGGAAGGAAGGAAGGAAGGAAGGAAGGAAGGAAGGAAGAAAGAAAGGAAGGAAGGAAGGAAAGAAGGACTAGAGTATTTGACCTTGAGAAATCTTACAAAATTGAGACTGAATTTACATATTTGTGTATCTGCTTCCAAGGAGGATCCATTGAATACAAAATAGTTGTGGATTTTACTTTTTTTTTTAAAAAAACTGACATTAGCAGGACACTGGTGGCTCATACCTGTAATCCTAGCTAATCAGGAGGCTGAGATCTGAAGCTCACAGTTCAAAGCCAACACGGGCAGGAGAGTCAGTAAGACTCTTATCTCCAATTAGCCACCAGAAAACTGGAAGTGGCTCTGTGACTCAAAGGGGTAGAGTGCTAGCCTTAAGGAGAAAAAAAACCCAAAAAACAAAAACAAAACAACTGAGGACCAGGGCCAGGCCCTGAGTTCAAGATCCACAACTGACAAGAAAAAAGTTTTTAAAAATCTGACATCCTCTTCTCTGAGGCTGAGCAGATTGAGCGGGGAGATGGGACAGCATCATGGACACCACTTGATCTGCCTGGGGATTACTTACCTGCAGGACCATGCAAGCACCCACAGGAATGCCCTTTCATTGTCCAAACAAATCTCATCGAGTATCAAAATGATTTAAAACACATCATACATAACTCTAAACTCTATATATGCATGTGAGCATGTGTGCATACGTGAGTATGTGTGTGTGTATATGTGTGTTGCCATATCTACCCCTTCCTGGGCCATTAAAATCACAGATAGCAATGGCCTGCCATATTTTACCATGCCCAAGCCAAACACTGGGCTGAGGAAGGAACTTGGACATGGCTCAGTAGTAGAGCTGTTCCCACACTTTACAAAGCATCCCACACATTTTCCATTCCATGGAGGGGCCAAAGAAAGGAAGTCTCACACAGATTCACAATGGCTCAAAGAGAATCCAGAGTTCTAGGACAGCTTTATCAATCTCTCCCAAAATGATTAAAAAAAGAAAATAAGTATGGGCAAAGTCTTTTTTTTTTGTTTGTGTGTTTGTTTCTCAAGTCACAACGTTTGGTCTACTTATGCATGGAATTTTACTCATCCATTAAAAAGGATGATATTACATCATTTGCAATGAAATGTATGGACCTGGAAAAAATACATTAAGTGAAGTAAGACAGCCCCAAAGAGACCAAGGGTACATATTTTCTCTCATATGTGGAAGCTATAACTAATTTATAAATGTACAAGTAAACACATATGGGACTGTATGCAATTTCACAAATGTATTAAGTGAAGTATAATATTCGCAGGGAGAATTCAAATGGTATAATTCCTTGAAAAATCAAATAAATGCTAAGAAACAGGTACTTAAAGGTTGTGGGAGGTCAAAGGGTGGAGAATAGATGAATGAAGAGAGGAAGAGAGGGAGGAATGTGGTCATAATATTTAATAAATCGCTTATGAAAATTGAGGAGAGGGGTCAGGTTGGGAGGAAGGAGGGAGAATGATGATGAAAAGGTGACATTGCTCAAGGCGCATTGATTTAATAAACTGACTTGTTGAATGCTAGTTCCTTTGTACAACCACTTAACGATAATAGAAATGTAATAAAAATAAAATTAAAAGTCATAAGTGTTGGTCTGTTTAAGTAATGGTAATTCATCAGAGTCTCTCTCATTAAGCCAGTTTGCATATGAAGAGATATCTCAATTTTGATGAGCCCACTGCTCTCCGGGATGACTTACAGTAAAATAAGAATGATAATTGACATCTTGGAAGATTTTCTTCAGATCTGTTTGAGAAACACAGTGAAAAACTACATGCTCATGAGACAGGACAAAGGAGCACATAGTAATATGAACAGAGTAGGAAATGAAGAGTGGATTCTCCTGAAGAGAAGTCTAGCAAGGAGCAGGTGGTTCATGTCTGTAATCCCATCCACTCAAGAATCTGAGCCCTCAGAATCATGGTTTGAAACTAATTTGGGCTGAAAAGTCAATGAGACTGATATGTCCAATAAATACAAAAAAAAAGTTGGAAACAGAGTGTGCGTCAAGTGATAAGAGTACTAGACTTAGAGAAAAAGCTAATAGACAGAACCCAGGCCCTGAGTTCAAGCCTAAGTACTGGCACACACACACACACACACACACATACACACACACACACACACAAATCAAATCACACACCCACTTGCGTACTTGTGGGAAGAAGAAAAAGAGAGGGAGGAAAAGGGAGAAAAATAAAAGGAGAAAGAAAACACAAAGAGAAAGAAAGGAAAGGAAGAAAAGAAAAGAAAGAAAGGAAGAATAGAAAGAAGGAAGGAAGGAAGGAAGGAGGAGAGAAAGAGTGAAAAGGATAGAGAAAGAAAGGAATGGAAGGAAAGAAGAAGAAAAAAGAAACAGGGAAAGAAAGAAAGAGAAAGAAAGGAAGGAAAAAAGAAGAGAAAATAAAATAAAAGGAAAGTCCAGAGCCTCTTCCTTGTAGCCTTCCCTTTTCAATTCTCTAAGTTTCTCCTCATTGACAATAGCTATGCCCAGGGGACATTGTTGGGGGGGGGGCAGTTAATGCCTTTCCAAGGGCTTTAGTAAAAGCACAACCTTGAAGGACTGATTACCCAGTCGTTTGCCAAAAGGGAGGGCTACAGAACTTTCAGCATTTTTGAATTGCAACTGTTTTTTGTCATCGTAAAGAAAAAGCTAATCATTTTTTCCCCAGCAAACCTCCACCCCCCCCCTCTGTCTCCTGCACAGACTATTACGAAATTGCTAAAGACCACACACTAGGCTTTCTCTGTTTTCACAGTTTTTAAAACCTTCATCAAAGGGCAAAAGGAGACTGGGTAGAGGATTTCTTTCCAGCACAGGCTCTGAAGTAAAATTCCTTTGGTAGAATGCTATTCTCTTCTGGCTACTTTCCATAAGTTCCATCTTCTTATTAAGTGTTTATCATCTTGCTTTAAAAAAAATGGAGACAAAAAAGAAAATCTCAGAATGTGTCCAAGTGGGAAAGTGCCATATAGCCTTTTGACTCACGCTATCGAATATTCTGAAAATGAATTTCAAGACCAAAAATTTAGCTCATAATATAAAAGTTCAAATTGATGATAACATTTATCTCCATGTTAATAAGGAATTTGCAAATAAAGATGATGGCCCAGGTCTTTGAAGATTGTATAATCATGAATCAATCCAGCTACATATTACTGATACGAAGCAGTTGGTTTTTAGCAGCATTGGCCTGGTAGAAGATGTTTCTTTATTTTTTTTTCTTAATGTGAAGTTATGTGGAGAGAATTTTGAAATACACACCATCTGAGTCACAGACACTGGCTTTGAGGCAAGGAATTCAGCACAAACATTTTTTAGCGGTACATCAATGATGTAAAGTTTGTTTTCCAGAGAGAATAAAATGAATGTCTCACTTCCAAAATCAACCTGACCCATCAGGCAAGGAAGAAAACATCACTGGACACAAAGTTAAGAAAGGTCATCAGAAACACCCATCAGTGCAGGACATCTAGCCCTGATCCTGGATTGTGTGCCTTCTGAGTGCTACGTTGCCAGAATACAACTCTATCTTCTTCTCTTTTGTACCAAACCAGGTGGTTTCATCCAATTCCCGAAAGCCTCTGGATGGGAGGGTCCACCTTCTTGTCATTTCTTACAACATTAAAAAAAATAATCACCATTACAACTACCACTTCCCCTTAATTCTAACACGATAGTATGCGGTTCAGACTTTCCTCCTATGCACACTTGGACTAATAAATCTGACTTATCCTTTGAGTTTCTGCTTAGCTTCCTATTTATGTTTTAATAATTCAGAAACCTCAGTGCTTATAAGAAAGATTGGCTCTGTGTGTGTGTGTGTGTGTGTGTGTGTGTGTGTGTGTGTGTGTATGTTGTGTGTGTGCCAATCCTGAGGCTTGAACTCAGGACCCAGGTACTGTCCTTGAGCTGTTTTTGCTCAAAGCTAGCACTTCTACCACTTAAGCCACAGATCCACTTTCGGCTTTTTGATATTTACTTGGATACAGGAACCTCACAAACTTTCTTGTCTGGGCTGGCTTTGAACTTCTATTCTCAGATCTCAGCCTCTTGAGGAGCTAGGATTTCAGACATGAGGCACTTGTGCCCAGCTAAGAATAGCATGTTTTAGAGCTTCAGATGTATTCCTACTATGTGAAATTTCTATCTTCCATCTGACCTTCCAAACCTTATTTCTTCCAGATTTATCTTCTTATGAAACTGTGTTTCTCTGTCCTCTCCTCTCATGTTACACTTCTCTGTTTTTAAATCCTTTCTACACATGATTACTGCAATTCAGGATTTATTCTCAGCTGTGTGTGTTTGTGTGTGTGTGCATGTGTGTGGGCTTGACCTCAAAGCTTTGTGCTTTCACTTGGCTTCTTTGTTCAAGGCTGACATTGTACTCCTTGAGCCACACTTCCACTTCTGGCATTTTGCTGATTAGTCAGAGATAAGAACCTCTCAAATTCATCTGCCCAGGATGGCTTTGAACCTGGATCCCTAGATCTTAGCTCCCTGAGAAGCTAGGATTTCAGGTGTTAGCCACTAATGTCTGGCACCAACTTGTTTTATTTGTTCACTCTTTTGTTCCATTTGTGTACTTTGGTCTTCCAAATAAGCGTGTCAGCCTGTCTCTCAATAAGTAGTGATGGGTGGATAGAAACAAGTCTTTCATTTGATGGACATGTTTCACAATGAGTTCAGAGCAAGCTCTAAAGTCTTCTATCATTGATTTCTTCTCCAAATGTGTGGATTATAACATGGTTAACTACATGGTTTTGATGATGGCTAACACAATACCGTAGATGTCTAACTTACTTCCAAATCATTGCCTCAATTCTTATTAAGTCAACTCCCAGAAGTGAGTAGTGTCAAGCTGAGAGTTCCTCAGCTGTGAGCAGAAAATAGATTCTGCAGATTTAACATCATCAGTCTCATTTTTCTATGAACCTTCATCCTTCTTCTCTTTTAAAAATTTACATGGCAACCCAGACTACTTTAGCCTCTGATGCTGTATATTTCCTTCATTTTTTTCCTCCCTTTCCTTTCCTCTCCTTTATTTCCCCCCTTTTCTTCCTTCCTTCCTTCCTTCCTTCCTTCCTCCCTCCTTCCCTCTCTTCCTCCCTCCCTCCCACCCTCTCTTTCTCTCTCTCTCTCTCCATTCCTCCCTCCCTTGCTCCTTTCCTCCATTTCCTTTCTTCCTTTCTTTCTTTGCTTTTTTGGTGCTATTCCTGTGACTTGAACTCAGGGCCTGTCCCTAAGCTTTCTTGTTCAAAGCAATGCTCCACTACTTGGGCCATAGCTCTACTTCTGACTTTTCTTGGGTGATTAATTGGAGAAAGAGTCTCATGGACTTTTCTGCCCAGGCTGACTTCAAACTGTGATCCTTAGATCTTAGCTTCCTGAGTAGCTAGGATTATAGGCATGAGACAGAGTCACCTGGCATGCTGCATATTTTCAATATGGCAGCCTTCTCTATCCTGGCCAGAAGGCTCTACTTCTGTCTACTTAAGTCACAGGAAGAGTAAAATAAGAGAATACATACTCTTTCACTGGATATCTATTCTTATTACTTTGGCCAACACTCTGTGGGCCAGTACCAAGACCCCATGACCACAGTAGAGTATAAACAAAACCAGCTAGTGAAGTTTCATTGGGTTCCACTGGGATTTTTAATACTGTAGTCAGAATGAAGTCCCGATATTAGGAATCAAGTAGCTGTCTTTGCGATACATAGAAGTTGACTGATAAAATATCTTTCACTCTCCTCAAAAGGGCCTTTGCCATCAGGCACTGATGGCTCACATCTGTAATCATAACTACTCAGGAATCTGAAATCTGAGGACTGAGATTCCAAGCTAGGCTAGGCAGGAAAACTTGTGAGACTTATCTCCAATGAACCACCAAAGAGCTGGATGTGGAGCTGTGGCTCAAATGATAAAGCACTAGCATTGGGCACAAAAGCTCAGGGACAGTGTCCAGGGACTGAATTCAAGCCCCAGGATCAGCACCAAAAGAAAAAAAAAAAGAGGGAGAGGGTTCTATTTAGCCACTGGGGAAATACACATCCCTTGAGTGTTACGTAGAGTGGCGATGTGTTCTAAGAGTTTGAAGAAAGCTTTAAAGGCCCTCTTTCATTAATTTCTTCCCCAAATGTGTAGACTCTACACATTTGGAAATGCACACTAGGGATGTGCTCAATATCCAAATGTGTATGTGGCTTTTTTTTTTTTAGCAAGTGAACTCCATACCAGATATTAGACTAGTAAATTAAAGGAAGAGAGAAAAATGTACTCTCTACACTGGGGTATATACTGTAGTGCAAAGGAAAGTCCTGGGTATGTGGATCAAGAAAAACTTGAGTTTGTGTGAAACATGAATGAGATGGTCTGACCAGTCAGTGGTGGACATGACGTACCTGAGGGCAAGTGAGAGGGAGGAAAGAGAAATCCTCATCATGGAAGAGAAGGGATGCATTCCTCTTAATGAATGACGGGGAAGGAATTGTCCAGGAAGGTGAGGATAGAGGAACAGTGAGGAAGCAAATAGGGAGATACTAGAGATAAAGTTGTAGACCAAATGAAGCCCCATTCTGGATGTGAAAAACAATCCTTCTTGAGAACTGTTGGTTTTCAGAAACTCTGGTCCATTACAGTTCTTCTAATTTCTTAATAGTAAACATCTCTTCTTGTTCACAGAGTGTTACAAAACCACCACCTCACTCTCCCTGAAGAGAGCAGACTGATCTGGCTCAAAGGGAGAAATAGAGTAAAGGTGCCGTTTGCATTATAGCAGTAAATCAATAACACGAGTCAGTACATTTCAACATTTAATGCCACACCTACATCTACCAAAATCATCAATGATTACTAAATATATCATTTCTATATTCAAAACTGGAATGTATCTGCCCAAGATAATAATTCAACTCATTCCTTTTTCTCTTCCTTCCAGTTTACTTCCTTCTTTCCTTCCTTCCTTTCTCTTTCCTTTCTTCTTTTCCTCTCTCCTTTCTTCTTTCTTTTTTCTTCCTCTTTCCCTCCTTCCATTTCTCCCTTACTCCCTCTCTTCCTTCTATATTTTTCTTCTTTCTCCCCCTCCTTCCTTCTTTACTTCCTATATTCCTTTACTCACCTGTTTTATCCATCCCTTCCCTCCTCCATTCCTTTCTCTTTCTTTTCTCCCTCCTTCCAGCCTTTATTTCTAACTTTCTTCTCTCCCTTTCTTCCTTCTTTTCTCTTTCCTTCCTGTTCTCCTTTTCTCCTCTTCTGTCATCCCTTCCTCTCTTCTTTCTTTCTTCCTTTCCTTCTTCCCTTCCTTTGTCCCTCACTTATTTCCAAAATACTTCATGAGCATCTATAATATGGTAGTTGTTGCGTTCAGCCTGGAAGCTATAAAAAAGAAAATGGAAAGACCTTATCTTTATCTTTTGGACTAACAGCTAATAGTGAGCTCAAGGTAATCAATAATTTGGATTCCCCAATATTTGTGTTTTTGAAAATTAGAAACAGAAAAGCACATAGGTGAAATAATTATTATTTGATACATTTCTAATCTAGACCCAAAAGGGGATTAAAAAAAAACTTGTAAAAATGTTGGAAAATGTTGATGAAAGTGTTAGAAACTATTGTGACTTCCAAGGGGGCTTGTCAGAGGTCTCCCTCCCGGTTTAGGATCAGGACTAGGAAGGATCTGCTTCCTTGGTGTCTTCTGTGAGCCTAGATCACCCCAAAGCTGACTACACAATTTGTAGAAAGATGGGGGGACATCTGCACTCACTAGCAGCCGAGTCTCAGGCATCACATCTATGTTCATGACAGGTCAGCACATTGTTACAGCTCAGAAAGTTCTAGAAATGTTTTTTAAATTATCCTCATTTCATTTACAATGAAAGAGGCACATCTCTGACAAACAAGTCACTCAGTGAAACCACATGGGGACAGAAAACAGGAGTAATTTAAGAACTCAGAAAGTCACTACTTTAGTTGAAATAGGACCAGAGAACAGGGATTAACGCCCCCAAAGCCTTGAGGTAAAATGCCGAGGGCTATTTGATAACCAAATGGCATAGGGTGTTGGGTACCTGACTACCAGAGGAGCTGAACACTACAACATTCTCTGAAATAAAACTACAAATAAATTACTGTCATTACCTGTGAATAATGTGAGTAATTTTGGCAGTTAACTCCCCAAGCTATTTAGATAGAGTCCATTTTGAGGCAAATGCAAGCATTTCATCATCACCTATTCAACATTAAGTACAACCTAAACACAAGAGAAAAACCACTTAAACATAGGAAAAGCCATTTCCTTCCATCCAGTTGACCAAAAAGAAAAAGTACAAATGAAAAACGACACATTGGAAAAATATGATTTAGTACATAGTGTGCTGATTAGGAATAGATATGAATGAATAGCCAAGAATTTGAAGAGGCTCTTTGCCTTTAGGTACATTACTACTTCTGAATCTCTAAAGCTAAAGTTACTTGGGATTTCTCTAAAAGTGGGTGAAAAACTAAATGCTGGCCAAGTGCTAGTCGTTCACATCTGTAACTCTAGCTACTCAGGAGGCTGAGATCTTGAGGACCACAGTTTGAAGCCAGAGCAGGTAGGAAAGTCTGTGAGACTCTTATTTCCAATAAACTACTTAGGAAAAAACCAAAGTGGCACTGTGGCTCAGGTGTTAGAATGCTAGCCTGAGCATAAGAAGCTTAAGGACAGAGCTCAGGCCCAGAGGCATTCCCAGATATGCTCTGCATTGCTTTTAAGCTGACATATGTGGTACCTATTGTTCTATGGTTTGTAGTATGTCCCTGCAGGAGACTACAACTCCTTCCAAACTGTTCCAGGGCTTTACTGGACAAATAGAATGGGAGAAGTACATTTATACACAGAAGTATTGTGTGTTTCCTTCATATTTCTTGCCTTTTGCTCCTACTACAAGAATTCCCTATAGTTCTGTTAAACCAGTGTTTTCCTATAGGTAAAGATACAACAATAAAAGGAAGTTATAGAGCAATTTCTTTGATGAACACAGGTACAAAAATTCTCAGTGAAGGGGCTGGGAAGGTGGCTCAGTGGTAGAGCCCTTGCCTTGCATGCATGAGGCCCTGGGTTCGATTTCCCAGCACCACATAAGCAAAAAGGAAAAAAGCCAAAGTGGCGCTGTGGCTTAAGTGGTAGAGCACTAGCCTTGAGCTGAAGAGCTGAAGGACAGCGCCCAGGCCCAGAGTTCAGGCCCCATGACCAGACCCCCCAAAAAAAAAATTCTCAGTGAAATACTTGTAACATGAATTCCATAACATATTAACCAGATCATGTGACCATGAGCAAGTGGGTTCATCCCAGGGATTCAAGAATGATTCAACATACACAAATTTATTTCATATGGCACATAAATGTTATCAAGAACCAAACTCTCATGTTCATGCCAATAGAGCAGAAAAATCCTTTAGAAAAATTTGCCATCCTTTCATAATAAGTTCTCTGAAAAAAAATTAGAATTAGAAGGAAAGTTCCTCAACATAATGAAGGTTACATATGACAAACCTATAACCAACACCAAAACGAAGCAGTGAAAAATCAAGAGTGTTTACTCTCTCCATTCTTACTCAATATACTGCTAGATTTACTAGTCAGAGCAATAAGGCAAGAGAAAGATATTTTTAAAAATTCAAAGAGGAAAGGAAGAATTAAAGTTATTCCTACTTGTAGATGATATGACTTTATACTTAAATATTTTTTAAAACTCTACTAAAATCCTACTAGATATAATAAACACTCTTAGCAAAGTAGGAAGATATGAAAAACTATATAAAATTAAGGTATTTTTCTGTACACTATCTATGAACAAACTGGGAAAGAAATCAGAAAAACAGTTCCATTCAAAAAATACCTAGGAATGAATTTACTTAAGGAAGTGAAAGACCATTATAACAAAAGCTATAAATTACTGCAGAAAGAAACCAAAGAAACTTGAAGATGAAAAGGCTTGTCATGCTGATGGATTGATTGACAGAATTACTATTATGATTATATATTTAGTGAAATCCCCATCATAATTCCAAGGACATTCTTTACAGAGGTAAAAAAATTAATCTTAGAGTTCACATGAAAACAAAATAGATTTTGATTTGCCAAAGCAATCCTGAGCAAAAACAGCAATACTAGAAGTTATCAAAATATCTGACTTCAACTTATAGTACAGAGCCATAGTAACAAAAATAGCATTGATTTGGCACAAAACCAAACACGAAGACCAATTGAAATAAGCCCACATTGTTATAGCCAGCAGATTTTTTTTTACAAAGGTGCTAAAATGTACATTGGAGAAAAGATAGATTCTTCAAAAGATGGCCCTTGGAAAACTGAATATCCATGTATAGAAGGTTGAAACTAGATCCTGTCCCTTATCCTGTATTAAAATCAATTCAAAGTGGACCAATAAACTGAATGGAAGACCTGAAACCTTTATACTAATACAAACATAGGGAAAGCACTGGAACATACAAACATAAGCAACACATTACTGATAGAACTCTAAATGTTCAGGAAATAAGAGCAAGGACGGACAACCAGGATTGTATCAAACTAAAGTTTCTGCACAGCAAAGCAAACAGTCACCAGAATGAAGAGACAGGCTACAGGAAGGGAGAACTTCTTTGCCAGCTAAAATTGAATTAATAACAAGAGTATATAGGGAGTTCAAATAACTCCTAAGCAACAACAACCCAACTACTAAATGGGCAGATGAAGAACAACAAATTGCCAATAAAAACATGAAATTATCAGTGTCCATTGCCATAAATGGAAAAAAATTGAAACAACACTGAGGTTTTATCTTACTTCAGTCAGAATGCTATCACCAGGAACACAAACAACTAATCCTGGGAAGGATATTAGAAAAAGGAACCATCATAAGCTGTTAGTGCAACCACTATGGCAAACAGTATGGAGATTCCCAGGAAACTAAAATTAGAACCACCATACAGTCCCAGGACACCATTCTTGGGCACACAACTGAAAGAACATAAATCAGGCTACACTAAAGATATTTTCAAACCCATGTTTATTACAACACTATTCCTAATTGCCAAGCTATAGAAGAAGCCCAGATGCCCTACAACTGATAAATAAAGAAAATGTGGCATATAATTTGATATATATATATATACCAAATTGTGTGTATATATATACATATATATATATGTATATATATATACATATAATATATACCATATTGTGTGTGTATATATATATACACAATGGAGTATATTATATAGCTATAAAGAAAAATAAAATTATGTCACTTGCACAAGAATATATATAAATACAGATACAGATATAGATATTTGTGGGACTGTTTGGGCAATATGGAGAACAGACGGGAGGAAAGAATAAGGAAACATTTATGAAATACCATGGTGAAAAGCTTTGTACAATTAATATATGCTAAAGAAAAAAGAGTGACAGAAAGGGATAACAAGTTCTGTGGGAGGTAGGTTACAGTGGGAAGGAGAAGATGAACCGAAATGGCGAAGGAAGATGAATATGATCAAAATATCATATATGTATATATGAAAATAGAACAATGGGATCTTTTGAAATGTTTGTAAGAAGGAGGGAAGAGAAATGAGAGAGCGACAGAATGGGTGGATTTGATCAGAAGATTTTATATGTGTATACAGAAAAATCGAAAGTTAATCCCTTTGTATATATGCTGATTAGGAAATAGCCTATACAAAGTAGGGGTTGTTCCTTCAGGATGTAGAGGGACCTGATACAAAGGCAGCGAATTCAAATTAATTATGTTAGAGATGTCACAGGGTATTGGTGCGTTGTATAGGAATGAAGACATTAGCTCAAAAGGTACTTGGCAAGTCAAAGTTTACTTCTGTACAGAAGGGTTCATGAGCACATAAAAAAGGTGTAAAGCAGAATACACACACACACACACACAATGGGAGCTATACTGGAGCCTTGTATCCTGGTGTGGGGAGCCCTGCCCCCTTACCTGGATTGGTCAGGCTCAGGGTTGATAGTCTTTCATGATTGGCTAACACCCAACACTTAAACCAAATGGGTGGCAAGTATTAGCAGGCTTGTAGTAAAGGATGCTGATGGGAGGAGTCTGGATAAGTCTCCAAGTCTTTACATCTTGGCAAGCAAGTTTTACAGACAAAGGGAGGAAGGGCTTAGCAAGGCAAGAATCCAGAAAAAGAACCTGGAACGGGGCAAGTAAAAACTAGTAAGAACTAAAGAATGCAATACACTTTGATAGAAAAGACTATTTCCTACAATTATGAAAGTCATCCACAAGGCTCGCAAACAGGAAATGCTAAGAAGAAATCAACACAAGTGGAAATTGTTACAGCTTGAATAGGAAATGTCCTCATAGGGTAATGTGGTGAACACGTGCCTCGTCCCAGCTGGTTGCTCTATTGTGAGAGGCTATGGAAATTTTAGGAGGTAGGATCTAGCTAGAGAAAGCAGATCTGAAGGCAGATCATTGGAGGTGTCTTAGCTCTGACCTTCTACTTCCTGTCTCCCATGAGATGAAGAAGTTTCCTCTTCTATCTGCTCCACTGCCATGATGGCCTACCAGGGCATAAGAAACCAAGCAACTGTGGACAGAGCCTTCTGAAACCATGAGCCCAATAAACCCTTCCCCCTTCGAGTTGTTTCTGTTGGGTACTCTGGTCATAACTACACAAAACTAACACTTTGGAATTGTTGTTATGTTTGAAAAGCTACCTGATACATATTGTTTCCTGGAAGAGATCAATAAAAATTATTTTCATGGAAAGGATTGTTCCAGGAAAAATGGATGATAAAGACATGGTATGGAGATGTGCATTGTCCCTTGCACAATGCAATGTCTTCTTCCATGTTATCTGACGTAGAGCTTTATAGTCCATTTCCCAGTGAGTGCTATTAATTGAGATGCTATCTTCTGGTGCATCTTCAGTTGCAGTTACTTTCAAATTTACTCTTAGTACAATCTTCCCCCACAGAAACCAGGAGCCTTCAAATAATCCTGCGGGGGGGGGGGAGTCCTCATTACAAAATTTTATAGATTGAAGCAGCATCCTTACTTCCTACATGCTCATTATCCATGTGGAAATGTGTGGGCTTTAAGAGATTCTTAGTCTCTAGAATACGAGAAAATGAAGGCAGAGATGAGAGAGAGGTACTTTTGTTGAAGTGGTAAAGATTTCTTTGGCATCCCTCCAATCAGAGTTAGGATTGCAAAAACTGTTGGCTACCAGATTAAAATATAAAATAAACGTTTCTGACAGACTCCAAATGTTAGGGCAATTCCATAGAGAATATGAGAACTATAGAAGGATTCCAAAAGTCAAAGAAACCCAATAACCAGGTGGAAAGCTCCTCCAAGCCTTTGAAGAAGTTGCTGGGGGAAGGCAGGGGAAGAATAAAGGGAGTGAGGACATTCCTCCCTTCCTCTTTTCATATAAACAGTTACAATGGTATTGTGAACCCGGCACAGCTGCGTTCCAATCAGTGGGTCAAAGTGTGAGCTAGTGACATTGAGAAGTCTGTCAGGCACTGGAGAGCAAAGGTGACAATTAGAAAGCATGTTGTGAGTAGGTGTTGAAACATACACACAGTATTTCCAAAAGTACAATTTAGAGAAGATGACTGTGGGTTATATCCTAGATCTGGAAAGCTGTTTGAACAGGGGGCAGGGATTCATTTTTGCCTGAAGTGATTCTGCAACTGAAGATTTATTCCTTTATAACCATAACCATGACATTTGGTAAAACAAAAGATCTCATTGTTGCTCCTTTTGTCTGTGAATTCTTATTTAATTCACATAGCACACTGGAGTTTCTGTCTCTCTGTCTGTCTCTCTCTCTGTCCCTCTCTGTCCCTCTCTGTCTCTCTGTCTGTCTGTCTCTCTCTGTCTGTCTCTGTCTGTCTCTCTGTCTCTCTCTGTCTCTCTGTCTCTCTTTATCTCTCTCTCTCTCTCTTCCTTTCTCTCTGTCTTTCTCATTTCCAGCAGAGAATTCTATGGCATCTTCATCATTGTCAGCCAAATGTTTTTAAGCCTACCTTGCTAGGACAGGTATATTTTATCTGAAATGCCATTGATAGATTTAATTATGTTCAACTTTCTCCCCCATCTCCCCTTTAAAAAAAGCAGTCCCATTGGCACAGTAAAATATATTGAGTTTGATGTGTTTGGCTGCAAAAACTTTCATTTGGCCAAGGCTACAGAGTCTGAAGTCTCCAAGTGTAAATTATAATGTTATTTGAGATGAAGTAGAGAGTCATTTGTGGTGCTCAGGCCTGACACATGATGTAATCTTGCACTCCATCTGCAGGTGTGATATTGGATTCTGCTCGGACAGGCACCTGGTATCAATGCTTAGTCTGGCATTGTTTCAACACAGTCAATCATGGCTGAAGATAACTAAAATAAAATAAAACCCAGCTTCAGCAGTTTTTTTTTTTCTTCTTCAGAAGAATGAAGAGCAACAATTACCACTGAACTCATGGTGTCTGATTACTTTCTTCCTCTGAATAGTACCAAATTCCTTTTTTTTTTTTCCTGTACTAATCCCGGTGCCTGGGCACTGTCCCTGAACTGTCCAGCACTTGAGCCACAGCTCCATTTCAGGCTTTTTGGTAGTTAATTGAGATAAGAGACTCACAGACCTACCTGCCCAGGCTGGCTTTGAACCACAATCCTTAGATCTCAGCCGCCTGAGAGTAGCTAGGATTACAAGCATGAGTTATTGGCAACCAGCCAAATTCTTGTTATTTAAAGTCACACTCTTGGTGCTCTGAACAGACAGAAATAAAATTACAGCTCATGAATAATAAACACAATCATAGTAAATTGATTCTTAGAAATGAAAATGACACAGATATTGATGAGTTATCCTTTGAATACAGATGATGGCTATATGATGCTAGTGATTACTTATAGGAGGTCTGTTTTCACTTTTGGCCTATAAGCCAAGTGAGGAAAAAGGACCTAAAAGACTTTGTGAAACAAAGGGCTCAGTGCCTCCTGCTAAATTCACATGTTTTTCTTTCTGGTCACGGAAGGAGCTTACAAACCAAGCAGCTGCATGTGGTGTTCAGAGTAGAGATGCTCATCATGGTGTAGATAAATCCACTGTCTTGTCTAGAAACTGAATCTACAGTCTTAACCCCACCTCGATGCCTGCCCCGATGCAAAGGTATTCTCAAAGTGCCTCACTCTGACCAGGGTCATGACCATCAGGTCAGCCATGACCTCTGAGATATTTAAAGAGACATACAGTTTTCCAGAGTGATATCTAATAACCTGGAAATCTTTAGATATTCAGGTGATTTATACAACTGGTACTTTAGATGTTTTGTGAGAATCAGATTGAAGACTTTGATTGATATTAATCCAGACATAGGGTATATCTGCAGAAACAGACAAGACATAGATCAACTGGGACATAAGACTTTGATAAAAGAAGGAAGTCAGGGAATGAACCTCCCATACAAACCATTCAAGGAAGATGAAAATATTCCTTTATTCATTTAATGCCCCAGGCAACAGAAGGAAACAAGGTGTGGCTCCAAGATCGATCAGGGGTCCAATTTCTCATGAAGTCTTTCAATACTTAGAACACACCAGTAGGCCAAAGAGGATTCTGAGTCTCCTCTCAATTAGGAAGCACACTCAGCCGAGGTAGGAAAGGATGGCTGGCCTCTATATTGTGTTTCCTCCTCCACATCAGGTTGCTTCTCCTGTAGGTTCAAAGTCATTCAGCTTGCTACAAAGTCCTGTCTTATCAGGAGGGCTAACAATATTAACAATGTTAAATGTGACACTGTATGTCCCTGTACTTTTTTCCTCTTTTCCCTCTACCATTCCCTATGGAGATGATCCATGCTTCTGGAGCCAATCAGCTCAAAAGAAGCTAAGATTTTCCAAACCTTCACATTTTTGAAGATCAAAGCTGGCATCTCACCCATTCTAGTAGTTCACATCCCAGTAGAAAATAAAAATGTCTGGGTCTAATCTTTGAAGAGGATAGTGTTATAGCAGGTTTCAGTCAGGAAATTCACTATCATCATGCATGGAATACAACCCCTACATAGTTGTAGCTTTGCTGTGAACTTAGCAAATTCGACTGTAGAAAAGTTTGACATTTTTGTGCTAGTAGTGGGACTTAAACTTGGGACTCCACACTCTTCCTTAGCTTTTACATTCAAGGTTTGGTGCTCTACCATTTGAGTCACGTCTCCACTTCTAGCTTTTTAATGGTTAATTGGGGATAAGAGTCTCCCAGATTTTCCTCCCGGAGGTGGCTTTGAATCACAATCCTCAGACCTCAGCCTCCTGAGTAGCTAGGAACACAGGCATGAGCCACCAGTACCCAGCTCAAAATAATTTTGAAGTAATTATTTCAAAGTGTGTGTGTGTGTGTGCGTGTGTGTGTGTGTGTGTGTGTGTGTGTGTGTGTGTTGGTACTAGAGTTTGACTCAGGGTCTCACAAACTTGCTTAGCCTTTTCATTCAAGACTAGTAGTCTACCACTTGAGCCACATCTCTACTTCTGGATTTTGCTGGTTAATTGGAGATAAGAATCTCGCAGACTTTCATACCTGTGCTGGCTTCAAACTGAGATCCTCATATCTCAGCCTATTCTCTATCCATAGAGAATGTTCTTTATTTATTCACTTCAGTCAAAACATTGTGATGTTCGTAATTCCATATGATAAAAAATAAACTATTGCCAATTAAAATAGAGGCAAACAGAAGGGAGAAAAGAATTTCTGTTTCTTTCTCCTAAAAAGAAACATAGGAAGATTCAAGATGCTTACATGTTTTGGATTGCATATTTGTTGATGTCAATGAGGTTGAGCTACCCTATTGTACTTACAACCACTGGAAACCAGGGCCAAGTTAAAGAGTCAGGTGAAGAAGTAGAGGTCACAGGCATGGTGGCATCCTTCTATAATATCGGCTGTTCAGAGGCAGAGATGAGAAGATCACAGTTCAAAGCCAGCTGAGAGAAAAGGTTAGCAATATGCTAACTGAAAAACAAATTAAAAAGGTGAACAAATGCAGTAGTGATACTTGACACTATGTTGAAAATGAATTATACAACTTGTGGGTGAGGACTGGAGGGAAAAACTTGGAGAGAGCAAGGGAAGCGGTGACATTGTTCAACAAGAAATGTATTCTTAGCCTGGCACCAGTGGCTCTCGCCTGTAATCCTAGCTACTCAGGAGATGGAGATCTGAGGATCGTGGTTTGAAGCCAGCCCAGACTCTGTTATCTCTAATAAACTACTAGCAAAAAGCCAGAGTGGTGCTGTGGCTCAAATGGTAGAGTGGTGGCTCAAATGGTTGAGCACAAGCCCCAAGACTGAAGAAAGAAGAAAGAAAGAAAGAAAGAAAGAAAGAAAGAAAGAAAGAAAGAAAGAAAGAAAGAAAGAAAGAAAGAAAGAAAGGGAGAGAGGGAGAGAGGAAAGAAGGAGGGAGGGAAGGAAGGAAGGAAGGGAGGAAGGAAGGCAGGAAGGAAGGAAAGAAGAAAGAAAGGAAAGGAGGAACCGTTTATCTGAATTATGTAACTATAGTTCCTCTTTATATTACTTTTACAATAACAACAAATAAATGGGGGGGGGACTAAAGCAAATAGGGCTGAGAGCATGATTCAGTTGGTGGCATTCTTGGCTAGCAAGCATGAAGCCTTGTGGTCAAACTCCAGTGCCACCAAAAAATTCAAGCAAGCAAGGGGTTAATTAAATCTGAGTAGATCAATCATTTTCAAAAGACAGTCAAATGATAAAAGTTGAAATAAAAGGTAGATAAGGGCCATCAAAAAAAGACCCGAAAGATTTCAGAAAATTCACAGGTATCCAAAATTTCCCCCTGGAAATAAAGGGAAAGACGGAAGGAAGGCAGGGAGGAAGGGAGGAAGAGATAAAGGGAGGGAGGGAGGAAGGGAGGGAGGGATAAATATACAAGACAATAGAGTTTTAAGTATATAAGCAAACCTCTTATCCCTTTGATTATTGAAAAGGATAAGGAACAGAATGATTTAACCAATAATTGTGTGAGAGCTTAAAGCAAGATTTATAAGGAACATGTAATAATTGGCTAAGGAAAATGATATAAATATTCACCTTAATGAACATCCATTTAGCTTAAGGGTATATCTGGAACATATTGCATTTAAATTTCCAAAGATTTCTGACAAGTTTTACAGAATATTCCTGTAAACAAGATGATTTAAAACTGGCCTGATACTGTGTGTCAGTGGCTCATACCTGTAATCCTTGTTACTCAGGAGGCTGAGATCTGATTACCACAGTTCCAAGGCAGCCTGGCAGGAAAGCCTGTGAGACTCTTATCTCCAACTAACCAGCAAAAAGCTGAAAATGAAGCTGTGGCTCAAGTGGTGGAGCATTAGGCTTGTGCACAAAAGCTTAGGTACAGCATCCAGGCTCTCAGTTCTAATCCCAGGACTGGCACAAAACAAACAAACAAAAAATCTGGCCTGATTATATCTAATTTGTCCTATACTCCATTATATAATTACCTGCTCTGAAAAACAGCACTGGATTTTCAATGGTTAGATGTAATTGATTCCTGGCTCCTGACCTTTCCCTTTATTCTCTCCTCTAGGTCTTCGTCTCCTCTACAAGGTCAGTGGATAAGAGAGGCAGAAGAAAAAAAAAAAGAATGAACATGTTTTGTCAATGAGGGGTGGTTCAGGGAAGGGTGATAAAAGGAGAGGAAGGATGGGTGAATATAGTCATGATATTCAATGTACCTATGTGAAAATGAACCAGGTAACTTGAGGGGATGGCTGAAGTTGGGGAAAATGGGGAAAAACAGTAGGAGTGACATTGATCAAGATGCACTGTATTCATAAACTGATTTGTGGAGTTGAAACCCGTTAGTATAACTACTTCAAGAAAAAAATTAAGCAGGTTGCCAATGGCTCATGCCTGTAATCTAGCTACCCAGGAGGCTGATATTTAAGGATCATGATAGAGTGCTATCCTTGAACAAAAAAGGCTCAGGGACAGCATTCAGGCTCTGAGTTCATTCCCAAGGACTGGCACACACAGACACAAAAAGACTATGAGTTTTCGTAGGGAATTACATTGTTTGAATTCTCCCCTGCAAATACCATACTTCAATTAATGCATTTGTGTACATTTGCATAGCATCCTATTGTGTTTACTTGTGCATTTGTAAATAAGTTCTATCTTCCAGAGAGAAAACATGCATCCTTTGTCTGAATCTGACTTACTTCACTTAATATAATTTTCCAAGTTCATCCATTTTGTTGCAAATGAAGTAATATCCTTCTTTCTACTGGGTGAGTAGAATTTGATTGTGTATATATACCACAATTTCTTGATCCATTTATCCACTGGTACTTGAAAGGTGGAAGGGGGAGGGATATCAAGGAGAGCAGGTAGAAGAGAAGAAGGAGGATAGAATGCAATCATAATATTCAACGTATGTCATATAAAATTAAAAGCTATTGAGGGGAAGGTTTATGTTGGGAGGGTTGAGGGAGAAAGATTAAAAGGGTGACAGTGATCAATACATGCTTTGTATTCATAAACTGATTTGTGGAATGGTAATCCTTTGTACAACTACTTAAAGATAACTAAAACATACTTTTTAAAAATGTTAATAGTCAAATTATTTCATGGCTGTGATTTGTATTCAGAATATTTCACTAGATCAAAAGAAAGCATAATTTTCTTAAAGACAAAGAATGAGAAGTTTTTGTCCATTACACCTAGATGTGGCTCACATCATGACTCCCTTCAGTCACACACTAGAAGTCAGTTACAGAATCAAGGGAGACTGGGGAATGAAGTCCAGCAGGAGGCCAAAGTAGAACAGTACTTATCAATAACCGCAATTGTTCATAGTTTCTACTGCAATAAAGATACAGTAATTGTTATATCTACAGTGTTTTGAACAATAAATATTCCATTAGATATGCCTTAGCCTTGCTATATTCAGTATCTTAATAAACAGCCTAATTGGAAGCATAAAAGAAAGGTTGTGCTAATTTCCAGGCAACGTACAACCTGGAGAGAGCACCACTAATTTTATTTACTAATGAGGCGGATGCCCACTTTTGCTTTTCAGATTGTAGCTTGCCAAGCCCTGTGTTAGATAATAGGATCACAATTTATGGCAAATGGCATGATGGATCCCAAAGAAACAAGTTGATATTAAGCTTGTAGCAGCACTTGGAGCTGGCTTTCTAGGTTCAAAGAGGAAGTCAGTGACAGGTTGGGGACTTTTTTGTATCTGTATTGGGGCTTGAACTCAGAGCCTGAGAGCTGTCCTTTAAGCTTTTTTCTCTCAAGGCTGGCACTCTACTACTTAAGCCACACCTCTACCTCTGGGTTTTTAGTAGTCAGTTATAGATAAGAGTCTCCTTGACTTTCCTACAGAGCCTGGCTTGGAATCCTGATCCTCAGATCTCAACCTCCTGAGAAGCTAGGATTACAGATGTGAGCCACCTTGAACTTGGCTGATTCATAGCACCTCTGAGTCACAGAGACCATTTTCCGGTTCGCCATTCATATTTTAACCCAATAGGAAAATCTTCTAGGCTTCAGTGCTGACCAATACCAGTTGGCTTTTTGTAGGCCACAGGGACACAAGAGGGAGGCTCAGTTATTCTAGAATATTCCATTCATTAGAAAAATATATCCTCTCATGAGTTTCATCTACCATTCTCAAAATTTCATGCTTTTAGTTTAATATCTCAACTCTAATTCTTGCTTCACTTCAAATTCTTAGGGTAAGACAACGCTACCATGTTTTCATGAATACACTCTCTGAAGGTGATAGCTCAGATGATGGTGATAATGATGATGACCGTGATGACGGTGATGATGATGATGATGATGATGATGATGATTGGCTAGCACTCGGGTCTATCTTTATTATTCTTAAGTACAGTCATATATTATTATTTATTAGTGGTGAACTGGCTCCAGGACTTCTCTTCCATACCAAAATCAGAGAACCCGTCCTCCTTAATATTTAAATCATCTCTATAACAACTAACAACATAAGGAAAACACAAAGTTTCGGCACTGGTAGCTCATATTTGTAATCCTAGCAACTCAGGAGGTTGAGATCTGAGGATCATGCTTCAAAGCCAATCCAAGCATCCCCCACACACAAAAAAAATCATGATATTCTTATCTCCAATTAAGTAGCAAAAGGTTGGAAGTGTGTTTAAATGGTAGAGTGCCGTCTTTGAGCAAAAATGCAAAAAGAAGAGTTTGAGGCCCTGAGTTGAAGCTCCAGTTCTGGCAAAAAAGAAGGAAAAAAAGGACAATATAAATAGCTGTCATTCTGTGTCACTGGAATAATGATAAGAAAAACCTGCACATGTTCATCACGGGTTCAGCATAGCAACCTTTTCCCAGCTGTTTTGAATCTGTTTTTGATTGAACATGCACATTCCTTACGTGGTTAATGAAGGCAATTACCTGCATAACCATAGCTGTTGTTTGTGAGGTACCTAGTTTCTAAACAGGCACTATTACCTACTGACTTCTGTGTCTTAACGTTATTTTTCACTGCCTTTATGGCATGGATTATAGCCATTTATAGCTGAATAAACTGAGAATTATTACTGTTTAATGACTCACTTTAAGGTAATCAGATAATAAATGCTAAGCCAGACGTAGAGCTAAGTGGCTCTGATTCCAAGGTGAGTACTTACCATATACCTTCAGGTTGTTTTAACTCTCTAGGCAAACTCTATATGTACATATATATGTATATTTATATATATATATACATGTATATATAATATATATGTAACACTATATTATATATAGTATATATGTAGCATAGTATACTATATATATTAACTATATGTAGTATTATATATAGTATAGTATACTATATAGTAACTATGTATACTATACTATATATAGTACATATTCTATACATAATATATAGTATGTATATATACACATATATGCATATATATACACATGCATGCATTCACATATATACTTATGTGTATATATAAGTATTTACACATATGTGTATGGGTGTATATATATATATATATATATATATATATAAAATGTATATATGTCTGTTGGTGCTAGGGCTTGAACTCAGGGCCTGAGTACTGTCGCTTAGCTCTTTCACTCAAAGATGGGGCTCTATCACTTGAGCCATATTTTTACTTCCAGATTTTTCTTAATAAGACATAAAATCTCACAGACTTTCCTGCCTAGGATGGCTTTAAACCATGATCCTCAGATCTCAGTGCCCTGCCTAGCATATTCTTTTTATTAAGTTATTTAATGGGAACTTATCAAGAAAGTATTGAATCAGAAAACAAGCCCAAGGTGGCATGTTTATATTACAAAAGAAGTCAATAAGGAAAGTAGCTACTATTATGAAAGACCAATCTGACATTTAAAATAACTGCCAAGTTTTCTCCTTTAAAAAAAAAAAAATGCCTTGCTGTGTACCAGTGGCTCATGCTTTTAATCCCAGCTAATAAGGAGGTTGAGATATAAGGATTGTGGTTCAAAGCTAGCCCAAGCAGAAAAGTCTATATGATTCTTTTTTTGGGGGGGGGGTCCGGTCGTGGGGCCTGAACTCTGGGCCTGGGCGCTGTCCCTCAGCTCTTCAGCTCAAGGCTAGCGCTCTACCACTTGAGCCACAGCACCACTTCCGGCTTTTTTTCTTTTTGCTTATGTGGTGCTGGGGAATCGAACCCAGGGCCTCATGCATGCAAGGCAAGCGGTCTACCACTGAGCCACCTTCCCAGCCCTCTATATGATTCTTATCCCCAATTAACCACCAAAAATACAGAAGTGAAACTTGCTCAAGTGGAAGAATTCCAGCCTTGAATGAAAAAACTAAGTGACAGTGGCCAGGTTCTGAGCTCAAGCCCCAATACTGGCACACAAAAAAACAAACAAACATTTCCAGGTTCTTTCTAGACTTTTTTTGGGGTGGGGGGAGGGAGGTCGGTCGTGGGGCTTGAACTCTGGGCCTGGTTGCTGTCCCTTAGCTCTTCAGCTCAAGGCAAGCACTCTACCACTTGACCCACAGCACCACTTCCAGTTTTCTGGTGGTTAATTGGAGATAAGAGTCTCACGGACTTTCCTGCCTGGGCTGGCTTTGAACCATGATCTTCAGATCTCAGTCTCCTGAGTAGCTTGGATTACAGGCATGAGCCACCAGCATCCAACTCTACATCTTTTATTCTTTTAATGCTTGCTTTCTTCAAACATTTTTAGTAGTACTTTATTCTTGTAGCTCCAGTAAAACACAATGCATTCTGCTTTTTAACACCTCAAGAAACTCCATGACTCAGGCATTCAACTCCATCCAAGTTAAAGGTCTTGAAAACGGTGTTTGCAATGTTGGTGGAGATCTCTTGTCCTGTTGCTACCTTTACAGCTCTCTTAAACTCTGCTAAAAAGGAGAACCTAAAACAGGCTATCAGCCAGAATAGACTAGATCTACATTTTCATTATGAAAATAAAATGTAAGTTTTTCTTATTTGCAAAGTGAAACACTAAAAAGAACCATTGCAAATGCATTCCAATCATAAAGTGACAAGAAATATCAAGAGAGTAACTAAGTAAAGGAGCTATTTTAGCTTAATCAAGGTTTTAACTGAATATTTAAATATTTACTTCTTCTTTTTAGGAGAATGCAAATATAAAAACATGTAACTGTTAAATAAATGATAACCACTTTGAATTAAAAGGCAAATTATTTTTACTGATAGCCAACCCCTTGGTTGGAGCCAAGTACTCGAAGAATAGATTGAAATTGCTTATAGATGACAGAAATTAAGTGATTTGTGTAACTTACTCATTCCAACAGGGCAAAGAGCTAAGCTAAACATTTGCATGGTGAGAGAGGTCTTCCACGTGTCATAAAATGGCAAAATGACTTGAATTCATCTAACTAATGCTCTCTCCTGGTGACAAATTGTTTCTTACATTTTCCTAATAAATACCTTTATTTTCAGTGTTACTGAAGAAAAACAGCCACTCTGAGAAGTCTTCCTTTCTCACAAAGCTCAAACTTTAGAAAACTGAAGGAATTCCATTTCTTGAACCTCTGTCAATTTTCTACAAATCTTCAATTTTGTGGGTGTGTGTGTGTGCACACACATGCACGTGAACACTATTACTGGGACTGGAACTTGGGGCTTGGGTACTGTCCATTAGCTTTTCCACTCAAGGCTGATGCTTCCATAGCTCCATTTCCAGCTTTTTGATAGTTAATTGGAGGTAAGAGTCTCTCAGACGTTCCTTCCAAGGCTGGCTTTGAACCATGATCCTTAGATTCTCCTGAGGAGCTAGGATTATATGAGCCACCTATTCTTCACTTTCAAAATCTTTAAAATAACATTTTCTTTCCCCAAAGAAATGGTCTGAAATGGGTTCTTGAACTGTTGGTTCCTGAGCCTGTTTCATACGTTTTCATTGTTCAGAAGTCATCTTCCAGCAAACTAAATTTTTAACTTCTTAGTTCAACACATTTTCCCCCAACACCATATTTCCTTGTAGCCCAGATTTCCCATGAATCAATACTTTCTAAAGAGCAAATATATCAAATGCACTATCAAATCTCATTTGAGACCTGAAGGGTATTCTTTCTTCTTGGGATCTAATGAAAAGACACACTTCATGAGAAAGTGTGAGTGCAAATGTATACCATAGACAATTATACATGGCAGATCTCACCAATGTGGGTGCTTTAGAGAAACTCAGAGAGATGTCTATGAACAATGTCACCCTGGAAAATATCCAAGAGTGCTCTAAACAGTTTTGGGAAAGCTGAATGGCAAACCCTTGGAGAGAGCCAATGACAAGCTAAAGAGTTGAATAAAATGACTGGTAATGATCAGTGTGTTGAAAGGAAGAGTTTTCCCAAACTGTTATATGGTGCCACCCACACAGGAAATTCAACAGACGTATTAATTATACCTAGCGTGTAATCCAGAAGACCCAGAGAATGTGCTTTATTTGTTTTCTTTTTGGGGCTAGGTGGAGAATAAAGCAAAAGTGTGGCTGTGAATGATATAGAAACATGAGTGTGTTATTTTCATCAGAAGCAATCTGAAGTAACGCAGAATCCCCCTCCCAAAATTGTTATCTTCCTCTGTAAATAAACCCAAACTTTCATTTCAAACAACTTGTTAGCTTTCATCTGAGTCCTGTAGCTCAGGAAGACTGTCAGGAAGACTTCCCGAATAACCCTAGGCTGCCTTGAGATTTGGGGGAAGTTCTTCAGTGTTCCCCTCACACTCACCTCACACACTGATATGCACTTTGGGGTATCTTTTCTCCCCTCCTTCAGAAAGACCATGTCATCAGGTCTGGAGTCTTTCCAATGCCCTACCTATAAAACAACTTGAGCAATCTCAAAACACCTGGCTTGTGTATATTGTATATATACCTATATACATATATACATGTATATAGTGTATATAATATATACACCACAGGGGGGCTGACCTAAGGCTGGCATTCAGAAAATTAAATCACCTTAAAATGTCTAAAGACATGGGCTGGGCATCAGTGGCTCATACCGGAAATCCAAGATACTCAAGAGGCTGAGATCTGAGGATCACGGCTCAACGCCAGTCTAGGCAGTAAAGTCTTTAAGACTACTCTATCTTCAATTAATCATCAAAAAGCCAGGAATGGAGCTATGACTCAAGTGGCAGAGTGCTAGCCTTTAGCTAAAATGATCAGAGCTAGTGCTCTAGCCCTAAGTTCAAGCCCCAGGATCAACAAAAGAAGGAAAGAAGGAAGGAAGAGAGGATGGGGAGAGAGAGAAAGAAAAAGAGAGAGAGAAGAAAGAAGGAAGGAAGGAAAAAGAGGAAAGGGAGGAAGAAAAAAGAGGGAGGGAGGGAGAGAGGATAGAATGATGTCTAAAGACAGGAGAACCCTGAACAAGAAATTAGAGGCAGGTGTTTGATCAGCACTGCTATGATTTGAGATGTACAATATCAAATCCAAAATTGCTTCACTTCTGAAGGTTGCTGTCCTGATGATACAAGACTGTGTGTCAAGCTGGGTGACTTTGAGCCCGTGTGATAAGGAACCTCAAGGCTGATACCACGCCCATGGGAAGGGGGGGTGGCATGTTTAGAAGAAGATAGCCCCAGCTCTAAGACTTGGGGTCCTTCAGTGTGTTCGGTTGGACAGGAGGCACCCCAGAGTCCTCAGCTGTTTCATGCTTCAAGCGGACTTGAATTGGCACCAGGCTGGTGTCACCCAGCCCCAGCCTCTCTTCCTGTGTCTCGCCCTGGTTGGCTGAACTTGTTAACTCACCTGCAACTCTTACTCAGAAACCAATGGAAACAAGGCCTTCCTAAACCATCCTTTCATACTTCAGACAAGATAAGGCTCTTTCTATCCATCTTTATAGGGCCATCCATGCCCTTGTTCCTCCCAGGGCTCAGTACGCCTCTGCCTGTGTTTAACGATGGCTTCTCTGTCCAGAGTTCCAATGAAGTAGAATTTCCATCTGTATCATTTCTGGCCATGCTCTGATGGCTCAGGACATGAATGACACACACCAGACTCTGCTTGATACCTATTGGTTTGGTCCATTGCCTTGCCCTGCCTTGCCCTGCCATACCCTGTCATGTCTTACTCAGGACTGGGGACTTGGTTCCAGTCACACTTATTTTGCCAAACAGCACCGTTTCTACCACCTTGTAGCTCATAAATAATTGTTGGAATAAGTACATGAATAAAAGGAGTATTTACTTTGAACTTATTTGAAGACAAGTAATGTTTTAAAGTGCCATAATGACAAATAGTTTAGTCCATGAGACAACTTCTACCTTCTTTTTTCATTTTTTTTTGTTTATTTTTTGTCAGTCATGGGGGCTGAGCGCTGGTCCTGGGTGCTGTTCCTCAGCTCTTTAGCTCAAGGCTAGTGACCTACCATTGAGCCACAGCACCACTTCTGGCTTTTCTCTGCTTATGTGATCCTGTGGAATCAAACCCAGGGCCTCATGCATGCGAGGCAAGCACTCTACCACTGAGCCAACTTCCCAGCCCTATTTTTTTTAAAGACCATTTATCCCAATTAAGTATATAACATGAAAATGGTGGATCTGTCAACATTTCAGATTGAATCTTTTTTGAAAATTTGTTTAAAAAAGTAAATCCAAAGTTTAAAAAAATCTAATTTGAATATGTGGAGCTTCCAAAAGGTAAAAGTATATATGATGTGGTGGTGCATGCCTGTAATCCCAGCATGAAGGAGGCTATGAAGGAGGATTCAAAGTTTGAAGCCAGGTTGGGTTACATAAAAAAAAGGTTGTCTTAAAAACATCAAGAGCTGAAGATGTAGCCCAATGGTAGAGTGCTTGGTTAGCATGCATAAAGACCTGGTTTTCATCCCCATTAACACAAAAAAATAAGTAGATAATAGATAATTTTTGTGTGTGTGTGCTATTCCTGAGGCTTAAACTCAAGGTCTGGACTCTGTTCCTGAGCTTTTTCTCAAGGCTAGCACTCTACCACTTGAACCATAACTCCACTTCCTGCTTTTTGTCCCCTTTGGTAGTTTATTATAAATAAGAGTCTCATAGACTTTCCTCCCTGGGCTGGCTTCAAACCATAATCCTCAGATCTCAGCCTCCTGAGTAGCTAGCATTACAGGGAAGAGAGATGATAATAAATATATGCACTCATGCATGTCTGTATACATACATACATATATACATGTAAAATAGATGATAGATTAGTTAGATAGATAAGTTGATAGGTGATAGATTGGATAGATAAGTTGAGAGTTGGATAGATAGATTGATAGGTGATAGATTAGATAGTAAATTAGGTAGTAAATTAGATAGTAAATTAAATAGATGATAGATAGAGAGATAGCTACATAGATAGATAGATTGATTGATTGATTTAAAAAAAGAAGTGTATTATGGAACTCGTTCGTTCCTAAAATGAAATTGAGTTTAGGCTTGTGTTTTGATGATGAATACAGGGATAGCTGAAATGAATCAAAGCCATTAAAGAAAATAAATTTGATGTAAAGTTGAAACACAGTGGTGTAGGCTTTCTCCTGAAAAGTCTGAACACAGGATGACATAGGCATGAAGACATTTTGTATTTTAGTTTTTTTGTTTTCTCCAGAGGAAAAACTAGCCAGTGAGGCCTAGCCAGTGAGGATGGACAGTGAAGACTGGGTAAGGAAGAACGAATTTCCCGGCAATATTTGTGTTTCTCAATGAATGAGATGTTGACAACTTGATCATAACCAGGTTGCTTTCTCAACCATTACCCCGGTGAAAATCTACTCAATCAGTATTTTCAAGTGAGTGTTTTGGGGGGGAAATGTATTTAATTTCAGCTGTTTATAAAACCCATGATCTATACTGCAAAGCTCAGATGTCAATGAGAATAAAATTCAGAAAGACTCTGGAAAGAATAAAGAACATTTTCCCCAAGCTGTTTGCAATTGTTTCTCTACCTTTTATTTTTTTTATTCAAACACTCAATAAATCAACCAATTAATTGCAGCCTTAGTTTACTCTGGACAATTGTACATACTTTCCCATCCATTTTTAACTTGTTAAGTCCACACTGTAGCCATCTATATGGAAGACAAGGAAGCACACAATTACTGCTTGTGTACAGAGATTTTATAGTACTAAAAGAGAACAGTGACATGATTAAGTTGTCCAGTGTTTTCCTCTATGCAGTAAAAGCTCAGAAGCCATCAACTCCTTCTAGAGTTGATCAATCATGCCAGAAAAATCTATTCAACTACTTGGGAAATTCATTATGTGTTATCGTTGCCACCTTGCTAGTCAATAAAAACTGAGATCTCAAGCTGGGCACCAGTGGCTCAACCCTGTAATCCTAGATACTTAGGAGGCTGAGATTTGCTGATCATGGTCTGGAGCTAGTCAGGGCAAGAAAGTCTGTGAGACTCTTATCTCCAAATAATTTCCCTCTCCCCACCCCCAAATAAAGACTGGAAGTAGAGCTGTGGTTCAAGTGGTAGAGCATTAGCCTTGAGCAAAAAAGGTAAAATTCAGTGCCCAGGACCTGAGTTCAAACTGCAATAACTATATGAAAAAGAAGAAGAGAAGAAAGAGACTTCATAAATCTAACCTTTTATTATTTTTCATTTTATTTCATTTTATTAGTGGTACTGGGGTTTGAAGTCAGAGCTTATACGTCCTAATCTTGCTTGCAAGGCTGGTGTTCTACCACTTGAGCCATATGGTCAGCCCAGCTTTTTGTTGAGATGAGGTCTCAATGACTTTTCTGCCAGAGTTGGCCTCAAACTGTCAGCCTCCTGATCTCAGTCTCCTGAGTAAGTAGGATTACAGGTATAATCCATCAGTGCTTGGCTCATAAATCTAAACACTGGAGACACAGATGAAATCTTAAAGTCATCACACTTAGGTTTTTCTCCTCACACAGTTAAACCCAGTAGTGGATGCAGTAGTACTTTCTCAGTTAGTTCTGATGTTTTGTGATTCTTTGCCAACTAATTTAATATCCCTACCTTCCTGAATATCCTTAAATCTCACTTTGGCATAGTATGTGTGTGTGTGTGTGTGTGTGTGTCTAAGTGGGGTTCAAACTCAGGGTCTTGCTTACAAGTGCTCTATCACTTGAGCCATACTCTCAGCCTTTTTTGTTTCCATTTTTTTCCATTAGAGTGTTGTGCCTGGGTTCAGCCTCTACATGTGATCCTCCTATGGTACCCAGGCCTCCACGTAGCTGGGGTAAGAGGTACGCACCAACTAGGGTAGGTCTTTGAAGTTCACATGTAAATTAGAGTCAGGATAGGAGAGATAGTAAATCAGATATATATCTTCTTGGTAAACTACCAATCCCCTTGTCTCAACTGGACCAGCTTTTTAAAAACATTCATTCCAAGGTATTAATTAACATGATGATCAATTAGATTCCACTTAGTAGAATTATGATGAAGAATGAAAAACTGAATGGGTCATCTCTGCCTCTCTACCTAATTTCTGTGAAGCGCAATTGCAAAAGGACCTCAGATTTCCACTTCAGTTCTTCAAAATATCTCAGCCCACTATAAGCTGGCTAAAACAAATCTTTGGATTTGGCTGGAAAGTCACAGTGGAAAGTCCTGATACATCACTTATTCATTCAATAAATATGACTGAAGGTTTACGATGCTTCAAGTACCTTGTACCTCTTACAAATATTGAAAGAATGAGGAAAGAACATTCCAGAAGGTGTATGCTCTTCCATAAACCACACTGAAGACAGAGAAATGTGACCTAATGTCTATCACTTTTCAGTTGTGTGAACTCACTCAAATTCTGAGTCAATGCTGTCATTTAAAATGTTTCATTTTGTAACCGAAGCACCATGAGAGTGTACGGTCCACTGCAGTTGGGTTCCAACATGGAATGAAGCTGTGACTTCGCCTAAAGTCTAAAGCTTTGTCTGTCAAGAGAAACTGTGGGATTCTGGGTTTCTCAGAGGAGATCAGTTGCTGGCTCTTTGATCAAGCAGACTCGATACTTTCCAAGGAAAACAATGTTTGGAAAAACTCACTGAAAACCCTCTTTCTGGGAGTTGAATAAGCAAATACATCATTTTCCTCTTTAACCATTGTCCTGGGAATGATCTCACCACACACTTGGATGTTAGAACAATGTAGACAACAGATATGCAACAGCAACATACAATGTTTCTCAACACCAAGAAATGATAAATGAGTATTTGGGATGGGTTTTTTTAAGTGAATATAGTCATCATATTCAAAGTACATATGTGAAAATGGAACCAGGTAACTCAAAGGTATGGGTGGATTGGAAGAGATGGGGTAGAATGATGGAAGGGGTGACATTGATCAAAATGAATTGTACTTATAAATTGACGTGTTGAAACGAAATCCCTGTGTGCAACTACTTAGGAATAATTTGTCAAATTTCAATAAAAATTAATATATTTGCATATTTATATGCATACATATATGAGCATATTGACTAGAGTATGATATACACCGAGGAGGATTCTAACGGTATAAAAGTATTAAAATAAAACTATAAGCAGGGCACTGGTGACTCAAATCTGTAATCCTAGCACCTCAGGAAGCTGAGATCTAAGGATCACAGTTCAATGCCAGCCCTGGCAGGAAAATGAATGACTCTTATCTCCAATTAATTATCAAAAGAGACAAAAATGGAGCTGTGGCTCAAGTGATAGAGCACTAACCTTGAGCAAAAATGCTTGGGGACAACACCCAGGCCCCAAATTGAAGCCCTAGAGAGCTGGTGCATGTCACACACACACACACACACACACACACACACACACACACACATCTATCTATATGTACATATGTATATATGCACATATGTAAACAAACATTGATTGAAGTATATGGGGGGAAATTGCAATGGTGTAACTCCTTTGAACAACTAACATATAGTGTAGGTTCCAGGAAGCTGGGCAAGTCAGAGGCAGGGAGTATAGAATGGAGAAGGTATTCAAAGTAATATTCAAAGTCTGAATGTAAACTTAGAACCAGGTAACTTAAGGAGATGCATGGGGTTGGGAGAGATGATGGGAAATGAAGATGGGTGACATTGATCAAGATGCACTCTACTCATAAACTGACTTTGAATTGAAATCCCTTTGTACAGCTAAAGATTTTTTTTAATTTCTACATAAATGGGAGATGTAATTAACTCTAAAATAACTGATTCAACTTCTGTGAGTAAATAGGAGACAAAAGCTTGGAAGTGATAACCTGCAGAACCACAGTATTAAAAAAAATGTGGTTACTATGCCTATTCTCAGCTTGCTGCTTCTTTTCTTTGCAAATGTAGGCTTAAAAAAAAAGTCTGGGAATGTGGCTTAGTGATAGGGTGCTTCCTTAGCATGCATGAAGTCCTGGGTTCCATTCCTCAGTACCACATACACAGAAAAAGCTGGAAGTGGCGCTGTGACTCAAGTGATAGAATGCTAGCTTTGAGCAAAAGAAGCTTAGGAACATTGCCCAAGCCCTTAGTTCAAGCCCCAGGACCTGCAAACAAACAAACAAACAAACAAACAAAACTAATAGGAATATTGGCAGAGCACTGCTATCTCACACCTGTAATCCTAGGTGCTCAGAAAGCTGAGATCTGAGGATCTCAGTTCAAAGTGAGCCTGGACAGGAAAGTCCATGAGACTCTTATCTTCAATTAACCACTAAAAAGCTGGGAGTTGGTCTGTGGTGCAAGCGGTAGAGCGCTACTAGCCTTGAGCAAAAGTACTCAGGGACAGTGCCAAGGCCATGGGTTCAAACCCGAGGATATTCTCTCTCTCTCTCTCTCTCTCTCTCTCTCTCTGTCTGTCTCTCTCTTTCTCTCTCTTTTTCTCTCTCTCACACACACACAAAACAAGAGAGAAAGAAATACCATGCAAATCTATTGTGAATATCTTTCCTTGTCAATATTCACTACATCTTGATTTTTTTAAAATTATACTCTGCTAATTATTTTCTCTTGAGGTCTACAGGCTACCTGAAATACATAGGCACTGAGAAGAATTTTGTTTTCCTCCACTTTGGACTCAAGATGAAAACAAACCAGGCTTAGAAAGTAGGGGTTTCCATGAATCTTTTCAGAGCAACCCACAGGCTTATAGGAATTTGAGAGGCTGGTGGAAAGTCACTAAAATCCCACCCCTGATAGGTTGCTTTTGCTTCAAGGCAAAATTGTTTGTAAAAAACAACAAAAAACTTTTCTTTTGATTTTGGTTATCCAAATAATTCCAGCTTAAATTGGAACTTAAATATTAATCTGATAATGACACGGTTGAGACACATTCTCTGACGATTGATCTCAAATGACTTACAAGGCATTACTTTAACCTGTTTTCTGCATTCCTTTCCGGCCTGGGGTTTTGCCTGCTTTTAACACCAATTGCCCTTCCCCCCCCTCCCCAAACTCCCATCAGGGGAAAAAAAAGACCCTGAGATGTATGTATTAAGATGATTATTATGTACTGGGTAATATCCTTTAATTTAAATTTTGTTTTAGTTTATTTTTAGCTTCAAAGCTTTTACAGGAATGAACACCTGTCTTTCAGGGCATTACGAGAAATTGTCAGGTACCTGATGTACTTTGTTTTGTCAAGTCTTCCAACGGTGACACTGTGCATGGAAGTCACATTTTAATTAATGATCAAAGCGAAGGACACCTGTAAAGCTGGGTTAGACTTCTAAATTCTTTGATATTGGGTTTACAAATCTGAAAGAGCCCTTTGATTCTCCTGTGTGTTTGTCCTTTCTTAGAGACCCACAAGTTTTTAGTTTTTGTGTTTATTTTTTTATTTCAAAGGCAACATACTTAGCTAGTCTGAACACTGAAGCTAGAGGTGGTAGGGTTGATTCACAAGTCTTAACATCTTATAAAAGTCATTCTCAAAGGCCACTAAGGTATGGTCCAAAAAGTTCCTAAACCCTGGAGATTCAGAGTGCATGTTACTTTAGTATATAGTCCAAGCTACTCTAGAATAAGAGCCACCTAAAATCTTGGTTCTGACATGAGTTTAAGGAATCAAATTTAGGATACAAATGCTCCTATAAAATGAAGGACATCATAAGATACAAACTCACTTCAAATGTAATTAGTCCTTTTCTATAGATAGAATTTCATTATTTTGCAAAAACTAAAATACATATGTATGCATATATGTTGATACTATATAGTATGGATCTATTGTGCAATGTAATATAAAATTAAATTTTCAATTATTAACCATCCAAGGTAGTATTAATACAACATATATTAAAATCTCAATCGATGAATGGAATAAAGAAAATACAGTATATATACACAATGGAGTATTAGCCATTAAGAAGGAAAGCACATCATCTGCAAGAAAACTGCATGGAACTAGAGATCACTAAGTTAAGCAAAATAAGCCAGACTCAGAAAGACAAGTACAGAATGTTGTCTTTCATATGTGGGATCTGATAAAACTTGAAAATGTAAAGAAGAGTATAACTGGAGAAGAGGAAGGGGGTTGACACATGGTAAATGGGAAGAGAATCAAAGTGCATTGTTTCCATGTATGAAAATCTCATAATGAAACCCACCAGCTTTATAATAATATATCCTAATAAAGAAACAAATATGTTCACATGATATAGTATACATACATTACAATGTAGCATATAGCTAAACTGATGTATTTTTTTTTGGTCAGTTGTGGGGGCTCAACTCTGGGCCTGAGTTCTGTCCCTCAGCAATTCAGCTTAAGGCTAGCACTCTACCACTTGAGCCGACACAGCGCCACTTCCGTTTTTTTTCTGCTTATGTGGTGCTGAGGAATCGAACCCAGGGCCTCATGCATGTGAGGCAAGCACTCTACCACTGAGCCACCTTCCCAGCCCTACCTGATTTTTATATGCACACATTTATAATCTCCATGGAGAAAATAGGATAACTGAGATCAGCCATAAAGGTTTGCCCTGACATATATCAATACTTGGGAACCTTGATGACTAGGAAAAAGTTGTGTTTTAAATAGTGAAAATGAAGGAAGTATAAAGCATAAAATCCAGTATATCATCCCTCATGTATTTAGGTTATCTCTATACAGTTTTTAATATAGATGAATTTTTTTATATATTTGAGCATATTCAACATCTAACTGAGCATTTTTTTTTATTGTTAAAAATCACAAATGAATGACTCTGGAAGGATATGTCTATTCTCCACAGTGATTTTCTTGATCATTTAATTATTTCTATTTCTGTGCTAGGCCTAAAAACATGACCATAAATGTCTTTATGCATAAAACTCTTTGAAAAGTCCCTAATGCATAGTGCATTTTTAAATCACTTCTAAAAGTGACATACAGAAATGCTCAACAAGAGCCAGGCACTGGGTGGCTCATGTCTGGAACCATAACTACTCAGGAGGCTGAGATTGTGGGGATCATGGTTCATGGCCAGTCTGGGCAGAAACCTTCAGGAGACATTTTCTTAACAAAGAGCAGAACCTGGTGGTGCCTATGTGGATTCCACACATGCAAATAACCAACAGGAAGTGGAGCGGAAGAGTGGATGAGCATAGTGAAAAGTGTCTTCCTAGAATCTATTTCACTGATGCTGTGGGGCTCTTGGTTAGAGCATATGACTTACAATCTCAAGGAGCAGTATTGGGGGTCAACCCCAATTGATTAGCAGTCCTTTGAAGTCTTTGTTATTGCTATTTTTTAAGTTTTTGTGCTTTTACTAATACTTTTTTAAAACTAATAACAATCGAGTATTTTATGGTTTTCAGACATTTCTATTTTCTCAATGATTAATTTTTGCATGAGCGCTTTACATTTTAAGGAAAGTAACTTAGTAATTACTCCATTGTGAATATTTTCCTCTTTTTCTAAAATTTATTCTCATTTTTTAAATGAAGTTTGTTTGTTGTTTTGGGGTGTTAGTGTGTGTGTGTGTGTGTGTGTATGTGTGTACACACATGAGTCACACACACGTGTGAGCGTGTCTGCGTGCGCCAGTCCTGGAGCTCAAACTCAAGGCCTGGGTGCTGTCTCTGAACATTTTTTGCTTAAAGCTACTGTTCTACCATTTGAGGTTAAGTTTTACTTCCAGCTTTTTGGTACGCTTTCGGAGATAGGAGTCTTCCTGACTTTTCTGCTCAGAATGCCTTCAAATTTGATTCTCAGATCTCAGTCTTCTGAGAAGCAAGGATTACAGGTATGAGCCACAAGAGTCCAACTATACAAATGAAGTTTTTCATACACAAAATTATGTAAGGTTTTTAATGTCTTATTTAGACAAGTAAATCTTCCAGGCGTTTCCTTTGTGATTCTTTTTATCATTGGTTATATTGAAATCTTTCCCACAGAGAGATTAAGTAAATATTTCCCTACATTTTCTTATTGATTACTTTATTTATATAAGTTCTACCTAAATTCATGTTTGCCTAAATTAAACAATCAAATAGTTATTCAATTTAGCAAAGCTAAGCTTTTGTCCTTTGTCATGACAGAGTTTCCAAATGTTCCAAGTATTTTTCATAAACATTCAAGAAAAACATCTATTTTCAAGCTAAGAAATTATTCACAACCATAAGGCTACTCCTTGTGTGTGTATGCACTTGCTAATACTGGGGCTTGAACTTGGGGTCTGGGTACTGTCCTTCAACTTTTTTTGCACAAGGCTAGTTGTCCTATCACTTGATCAATGCCTCCTTTTCTGTCATTTTTCTGGTTAATTGGAGATAAAAAGTCTCTCAGACTTTCTTGCCAGGGCTGGCTTTGAACTGTAATTCTCAGATCTCAGCCTCTTGAAAAGCTAGGATTACAGGCCCATAGCTACTCTTGATAAGACCCTTAGGAGCTCCCAATTTTTTTCTGCCCTGAATTCATAGGAGCCCTTGTAAGTATTAAAGTCTCGCTGAGTGAGACTAGGACTTACCAATACTCATGCAGCAATAATCTGAGCCTAATTTTTTGCTTTGTAAGGAACTGCTCATTTTGATGGGCTCTGTTTTTCTAAAGGGGTGATTTTCTAGTTCCTTGAGCCAACTTGAATTAAAGAAAGGTTTGAAGAGTCACATATACTCCTTCAAGAGGGAAATATGATGAGAAATAGCAGCTCAGTATTGGTGATGAGGTCATTGATCTTAAAGCAGCTTTCAACATTTTCGGAAGAATCCATCCCTGAAAGTGAGCCAATAAAAGCAGCGAAATGTACAAAAGTTACAATCCCTCAGTGGCATATCCCTTACATGAGGGCAAGTAAGATACAATGGTTAGAGCATCCTAAAGCAAAGTTATCCACTGTGGATATCTCCATCCATGAGGAAGAGAGATGATGCTAACTTCCAACTGCAAATAAGAGTCCATGCAAATAGACCCCGGGCTAATCAGACAGATGTGGAAGAGGAAACTGTTTTTTCTTGATTTAATTGGATCGAGGACTGGTTCCCCTTCAGTCCTTGCCTCTGATTCCAAGAAGAGATAATATATGCATATATTACTCATTGAAAGTCTTCATTCACTTTGATATCCAATATTAGGGTGCAATCTGGTTCCCTAAAATGTTGAAGATGAAGTAGGTGTTGTTGATTCATGCCTCTAATCCTAACTGCTCAGGAGGCTGAGATCTGTAGACTGTGGTTGGAAGCTTTCCCTGGGCAGACAAATCTGAGAGATTCTTATCTCCAATTTACCAGTAAGAAACTAGAAGTGGAGCTGTGATTCAAGTGGTAGAGTGTGAGCCTTGAGCAGAAAAGGTAAGAAAAAGCACAAAGCCCTGAGTTCAAGCCCCGGGACTGACAAGAAAAGGAACAGAGGGAGGATGAAGAAGGGGATAAATTATTTAAACGCTTTCGGAGATGGGAAATATCACTATAATATAGGAAATCTCAATATAATCTGATTTTAGAGAAACCAAGAGAGGTGGCTAGCAATGTCAAACTGCAGCTGTGATTAAAAGAAATGTACTGGTACTGGTAGCACATACCTGTAATCCTAGCTACCCAGGAGGCTGAGATTGTAGTTTGAACCATCCAAACAGCCAAATCCATGAGAGTCTTATCATCAATTAACCAGCAAAAAGCTAAAAGTAGAGATGTGACTAAAGTGATAGAGTGCTAGTTTGGAGCAAAAAAATCTAAGGGTCATCCCCAGTACTGGCATAAAAAAATAACATAAAATGGGAAGGAAAGAAGGAAGGAAGGAAGGAAGGAAGGAAGGAAGGAAGGAAGGAAGGAAAGAAGGAAGGAAGGAAGGAAGAAGAGAAGGAAGAAGAGAAGGAAGAAGAGAAGGAAGAAGAGGAGGAAGAGGATTATAGAACCACAGCAGCAGTTTGAGGAGGAAGAAATGGAAATGAGAGATTGAGATCTGGGGAGAATTTCCTAAGTGTCTTACTCACCCACCAGCACAGTAATTTAATCTAGGTCCCTATAAGTATAGAACAATGTAAGATTTTGATGGATCATAGTCTCGGTAGCGTTTGTCTAAGGTGATGCAGGCAAAGGCTCACCTGACACCTCTTTCAGTTACCATACAATATCCAAGGTTCATACCTAAAAGCATGACATCAGCATCCATCAGAGTCTGGGAATCCCACATTCTAGTCTCCATGACCAGTGTGAACTATTGCTCATTGTTATCTAGAAAAAATCAAGATTGTGTGATTAGAAAATCAACATCGTGTCTTTGTAAACTAAGACTAGCATGAATTAAGCAATGGGACCTTCATTTCATGGAATGAACTCAGGAAGGGAATCATAAATTACTGAGGGGGGGAATACTTTTCTGGATCTATTTGCTGAAGGAAATTGACCATTCTCTTCCCCTCTCTGGCTTACATTCCTAACCTATTACCTTTCAGTCATACATTGATTTCACTGTTAGTGTGTGTGTGTGTGTGTGTGTGTGTGTGTGTGTGTGTGTATTAGGACTTGAACTCAGGGCCTGGTCACTGTCCCTTAGCTTTTTCACTCAAGACTAGTGTTCTACCACTTCAGCTACTGCTCCATTTCTGGCTTTTTGCTTGTTCATTGGAAATAAGAGTCTCTTAGACTTTCCTGCCTGGGTTGAATTTGAACCATGATCCTCAGATCTCAGCCTTCTGAGAAGCTAGAATTATAGGTGTGCACCGACTAGTGCTTGGCTAATTTCAGTGTAAGTTGAGTTGTCCTTTTGCTTTTTTTTTTTTTAAAGGAAGGTTCAGTGAAATCAAACATGTAGGGTCATTTTGTTTGGCTTCTAAGTGTAAAATCACTTCAGAAGTTGAGCCTACACAAAACAGAACCACAGATACAAATGAGACGGGCTGCACTATCCACGCAAGTGAAGTCTTTTAAGACATGTCGCCTAGCATGTCACTATTCAAGGGTACTCTTACCTAGCATTCAGCCCTGTTCTTAACAAATCTTCAAAGAAATAAGATCAACTCTGGCACTGTCCAAAGACATGTGCTTAGTTTTCTCTTGATCTTCTTCCTCAAAAATCTCTCTTTTGAACAAGATTTGCACAGGCAGAATGAATAGAGATTACGGGCAATTATGGTTTGGGTTTTGCTTTTTAATGGCCCGTGCAACCCTGAAATTTGCTCATGAAAATGTACTGCCGCTGTATTGCCTGTCTCATCTGTCCAGTGCCATATTTCATTGCATTCCAAATGCCATTTCTGGTCTTTTCCTTTCAACTTTAAGCTAAAGCTTTCATGTGCTTTAAAAAGTGTTAGGCAGCAAGGATAAGAATTAAAATATCCCAGCCCTCTAAGGGAGGGAAGGCTAAGTTAAGATCTCCCAGAGTGAGTACATGCCCACCCAAGATTCTGTTCATTTGAAAAAACAAAGGCACACAGCAGAGAAAAGGAGGAGCAGAGAGCCACATTCTTGGGATTTAAAAGTGACGCCTTCTGCTGGGGATGGAATCCTGGCAAGCTGTTATCTTTGTCTGCTTTGACAGGCTAGAAAGCAAGCCCCCACCACCACCTCCACCAAAAAAAAAAAAAAAAAACAGAACGGCAAGTGGGATTATTTCACTTTAAATAAATATTTGGTGTTCTGGCTGTCTATCTAAATTCCCTTACAGAAGAAAAAGAAAACTTCACAAGAACAAAAGACATGAAAATAAGTAAACAAACAAACAAGTAAATAATGATGCATGCCAAATTGACCTGAAGTAGGGAGGCGTGAAACATTTTCTACTAGTTCAACTCTTCAACCCCCAGCACCCAACCCTGGATTACACCTCTCATTCACTCACCCCCCTACCATGGGACATGTCCAGGTCAACAATAAGCCTGTTTCTCAAAGAACAAATGAGGATTGTTCCCTCTGCTCACACATGACCCTCCTTTCACAGACAGATTTTTGTGACACTGGAACCAATAAGTAGCTGGGGAATAAGGAATAAATAACCTGTCACCTGGCATTGCTATAACTATACGCATGCTCTTATTTAACTCCTCACCCCTGAGAACTCATCCAGAGCCAGAATCCAGGGACTTGGCATTGTTCTCTCTTAATTTACATAAAGGAAGTCCCTGTACTGGTGGCTCATTCCCATAATCCTAGCTACTCAGAAGGCTAAGATCCGAGAATCATAGTTCAAAGCCAGTTCAAGGAAGGAAAATCTTTGAGACCTTTACCAAAAAAAAAAAAAAGTCACAAATGGAGTTGTGACTCAAATGGTAGCAGAGCAGCCTACAGTGAAAAAAACCTAAAAGACAGCCCCCATGCCTTGAGTTCAAGCTCTACTATGAGCATACATACACACGCGCGCGCACACATACACACACACACAAACTAAAATTTATACAGATTTCTCATACTGCCTTACCAATCAACCATGCCACAGAACAATTAGTGGTATTAATCTTTGAATGATTAATTGGTTTAAGATAAGGCATTCATTCACAGAATGTCACTACTATAAATTGTCATCAACACTTGAGAGGCCATGATAGCAGATGGAATTTGAAGAATATAAAGCAATGCTTCTAGTAACTATACTTGTAAAATGATACAAGTGCTTGTATAATGATACATACATATGCACACATGCAAATCTAGAGACAATTTCATTCAAATTTTTAATTCAGGGACATTTAGTGTCTAAAATGTATATGTAAACTGATCAAAGTCATACAATGTTAAGCAAATAGCTTCTATTCTTAAGAAGCATGCAAGTCAGATGTATTTATTTAGTATGATTATGTTCATCCATCAATAAGAGCTTCTAGTGGTGGATTCCTGCTTTGCCAGACTCATAATGCTAATTACATTGTGTCTACTCTTCATTCCAGTCCTCAAAAACAAGTTTTATTTCCATTACCTGTGAAAAGGAGACAATAAAATAGAAAGCATATGACCCTATTGGTTCACACCTATAATCCAAGCTACTCAGGAAGCTGAGATCTGAGAATCATGGTTCAAGGCCAGTCTGGGCAGAAAAGTCTGGGAGACTCTTACCTCCAACTAACCAGCAAAAATCCAGAAGTGGACCTGTGACTCAAATGGTAGAGCACCAGCCTTGAGCAAAAAGCCAAGTGAAAGTGGAGTTCAGGAGAGAAGTTAATCCATTTGGCCTTCCAGTCAGTGAAGGGTAAATACATGGCCTCCAACTGTGAAGACAATATTCCAAGAAGAGTAACAGGATGCAAGTCACAAGGCTGTAGGATGTTTCCTGCCAAGGTTATCATTCTACAGACACCAGGATTTCCTACAAGAATGGAGGATAGGTGATGCTTTCTAAGAAGAGAGGTGCTGGACTTAAGACTTGAACTTCAGTCCCATCACTAACAACCTGTCCATTGTTACAGAACCGAAAGCTAGAATTTCGTAGAAATCAGCCTAGAGATAAGTCATGAATCAAATGGTCAAAACCTTTGGGCTTCTACCCAGGAGAAGGTCCCAAAGCAGATTGCTTCTAGTCAGTGTTTTGGTAGTATTAGGGTTTGAACTCAGGCTCTTATGTTTACTGGGCTTGCTTGCTTGGTTGGCTTTTACTGCTTAAGCCACACCTCCAGCCCCTGTTAAAGGCCCAACCCCTTTTCCCCATCCTCTTGTGTTTGATTGAAGAAATGGTATAGGAACAACAGAGAAGTTCCTTGCCTTCCATCCTCAATCAACAAGTCCTCCATAGGCCTTGTCCATGGGCAACAAATGCTCAAACTTCTCACAAATGAACTACAATGTTCTGGAATTGTCTGAACATCTCTGAAAAAGCCCTTACTGGCCTTGAGCAATTTGGCCTCTGTAAAACACCTTGAAAATGGTGCATCTATTTTTTTTTTCTGGTGCTTGTACTGAGACTTGAACTCAGAATCAGGTCAGCTCTCTCTTAGCTTTGGATTCAAGGCTGGTACTCTACCACTTGAGCCATACTTCCACTTCTGGCTTTTTGCTAATTAATGGGAAATAAGTCTCACGGCCTTTCCTGCCTAAGCTACTTTCACATCTTAGATCTCAGCCTCCTGATTAGCTAGGATTATAAGCACTAAACAAGCACCCACCTAACTGTGAATCTTAACAATGGAATTAAACATAAAAGCAGCTGGATACCAGTGGCTCACATCTGTAATCCTAGCTACTAAGGAGGTTGAGATCTGAGGATCAGATTTGAAAGCCAGCCCAAGCAGGAAAGTCCATGAGACTTAGCTCTAATTAAACACTCAAAAAGCCTAAATGGAGCTGTGGCCTTGAGCCAAAAAGCTAAGGGACAGTATCCAAGGCTCTGAGTTCAAGCAAAGAAAAGAAAAGAAAAGAAGCATCAAGGGAAAATAAGTTATTCCCCATAGAATTTGATTTTCCTAAAAGTAAAGCAACAATAAGGCTAGTACTTGTATTTAGTGCTTCCTATGAAATGATAACCTATGTTGTAAGTGACGCTATACACAACCAACTGGATGTAAACACTCGGCAAACTCTACTGCCATGACAGTGCCTAGCTGATCAAGGACAGCTTTCTCTGAGTCTTCAGGATTCCAGCCTCCCTTTACCCAACAGTAAACTAGTATATGTGGAAAGCAAAACAATAAATTATATGGCCACTATACTTGTTTCTACTTAAGTTTAAATTTTGAGCCAAACTTAAGACTTCTTTTTTCTTCATGTGTGTGCCTATACCAGAGCTTGAACTCACAGCATTTTACTCTTGCTTGGCTTTTTCATGCAAGGCTAGTGCTCTAGCACTTGAGCCACTTCACTTTCTAGTGGTTAATTAGAGATGAATCTGTAGGATTTTTCTTTTGAAGCTGGCTTTGAATCTCAATCTTCACATCTCAGCCTCTTGAGTAGCCAGGATTCCAAACGTGAACCAGTAGACTAGCTACTTAAAAGGCTAAGATCCAAGGATTCTGGTTTGAAGCCAGCCCAGGTAGGAAAGGCTGTGAGACTTTTATCTCCAATGAACTACCATAAAAGCCGGAAGTAGAGCTGTGGCTCAAGTGGTAGAACACTAGCCTTGAGCAAAAAAGCTCAGGGACAGCAACCAGGCCCATTCATAAATAATGCTTAATTGGAAGGTGTCTGTGAATCATTCAGGGTCAAAATACATACATTCTCGTGTAACTTAGCTACAGAAAAGAAAAGAAAAGAAAAACACACAAAATATCTATCAGCTCTTCCAGCAGCTAGAGTTTAATAAATGTATGAAATATTGGCTGCATAGACAGATGTCACACTAGAGAGACAAAGAGAGAGGAAAGAAGGCCTACAAAATTATCTTAACTACTTATGGCCAGTTGCTAAACAATCAGATAATTGAAGTCACCAGGTAGTTTTACAGTGCTGATCCTGTTTCTCTCTACTCCTTTCCAAAAAGAAAGGTCTTATTTCAAAGCCTCGTTTGGATTCCATTCTGGCCAATTCTTCACCCACTATTGAGGTAATGTTTATTCAGCCTCATGTTTTAGCAACTATTTATGAGCCCTGTTTACAAGTTCCAGAGATCGGCCAGTGGTTATTAATGAGATTCAAACCCAAAGCCGTCTAAATTGGTTAATCTAGACAAAACACAGGAACAAGTACAAACCAATGTGCGATATTCCGTCTCTGGGTTTATTCGAGTGTAATGCACCTTGCAAGTCAACTTCGATTTTTCAGCCTTCCTCACTAAGCCTCAAAGTAATTATAGTCAACAGTAAAATCGAGCTCAGCCAGAGAGGCAGCAATAACAGGAAATTGTGGGGGGAGAAAAAAAAAAGATTGAAAAACAAAAACCAACACAGAGGCAAAGACTCCTGTCCATTTCAAGAAAGGTTTCAGGAAAAGATAAATAAATAAATAAAAACTTGCCACAACGTCAAGAAAATAGGGAGATCGTGAAGATTGTACATTGGTGATGATTGCCAACTCTCTTTGGGCTGAAGACTTGGTACCACCCTGGGCTGGAATCAGCCCTGCCACAAAACCAGTCCCCACTCTCTCCTTCAAGCAGAAAGTGTGAGCCAATCATCAAACTATTTTTGGCCACACGGTTAATGATCTGTTGGGGCCTACACTTTTTATTTTGTCACAACAACTGGGACTGCAACTGAAACCCAGCTGGCTTCTTCTTCTCCCAGGCCTATAATTTAGCTTAACAGCTTAGGGACAAGAGGAAATGGTGCTGTGCTCTGGAGCCCCCACACTGGCTTCAAAAATGAGTTCTGTGCCCTGCTGCATGTATGTGTGTGTGTGTGTGTGTGTGTGTGTGTGTGTGTTTATTCACAGGTATTTTTGGAAAACAGTGTAGGCAGCTCAGATTCACATGCACCATGGTACTTCTGGTACTGGGCTTCGGGCAGGGTGGGCAGGGAGAAACTCATTGAAGGTGTAAATACATGTTGAGTGTGTGTACATGTGTGTGTATAGGTATGAGTGTCATATATGTGTGTGAGAGAGTATACATGTGTGTGAGTGGCAGGAGGGGGGGAAAAGGGGAGAAGAGAACTATGTCCTCATAAGTGAGCAGTAATAGGTATTGGTGAGGTGTCTCAAACTCCTGGAAGCTGGTGGCTCATCCTTATAATCCTAGCTACTCAAGGAGCTGAGATGTAAGGATCGAGGTTCAAAGCCAATTGGGGCAGGAAAATCTGTGAGACTTTTATATCCAATGAACCAGATGTGGCTCAAGTGGTAGAGTGCTATCTTTGAGCAAAAAGCTAAAGGATAGGACCCAAGGTCTGAGTTCAAGTCCTAGGGCCAGGACACACACACACACACACAATAATTATCCTTTGATATCAAACTTCCTAGCAGCTCCCCTGAACAGCAAGTCTATTCACAAGCCTGATCTGTATCTTCAATCTTCAGTGTCTGTCCTCTTGTTTCTCCTTCATCCTACTCTGGTCCTCTGTCTCCCACAATTCAATTATAGATGCTCTTCCAAGCTCACCAAGGATATCTACATTCCCTGACCTACCTGATCATCCTTGTTCTTAGAGTTAGATACCAGCAAAATTTTGGGGGCAATTAGACCATGATGAAGACCAAGAACCCTAAGTCCAGACAGTGTACTCAATTCCCAACTCCAGTGGGCAAACTTATTTTCTCCTGGAATAATAAATAGGTAGTATAATAATAAAAATATAATATAATAATAATAAAAGATATACTAAAAGAAAATATAACTAGGAAAATTATAAGGATGTAAGACCCAATGGCTAGTTACCTATACCCTAGAATACTAGTAAGTCCTGTGGTATTAACTAATAGAATTGGTCACTCGCTTGTTTATTTGGCTACCATGATATCAGACCCATCTGCTTTTCATCTTTACTATCCTTTAGTGACACTCCATTGCTGGTCTACTACCATTTCTTCAATATGGATAAATCAGGACCCCCAGAGTTCATCACTGGACATCTCTCCTTCTGTGAGTTTATTTAGATTCATGTCTTCCGAGGCAATCTACATGCCTCTTGGAGCCTGAAAGTCCCAATTCTAACCTCCAAGCTATGTCTAAGTTGACTGTCTGATATCTGGATCCTGCAGTATATGAGCCATCTCACACTCAATCTTATTGTTCTCGAACTCACTAGGCATATTCTCACCTTACTTAAGGTCTTTACCTAGAATACTCTTCCCACAGACAGCTGCATGGGTTACTCCTTCCCTTCCCTTAGATCTTCCCAATATGTTTTTCTAATCCTGTATAAGACTCCCCCAACTCCATGCATATTCTGCTGTCCATCTCTATCTTACTTTTTTTCTTCTGTAGTATTTGTCAACTCCAAGAATGCTAGATTGGAAGAGTGGGAGAAAGAGCAGTACTAGGCCTTGAATTCAGAGCCTTACACTGACCTTTCATTTTTTGTTGTGTTTTTTTCTTCATGCAAAACTGACATGCTATCATTTGAGCCATATCTCCACTCCACTTCTGGTTTCTACTGTTTAATTAGAGATAAGAATCTCAGACTTTCCTGCCTGGTCTGGCTTTGAACTGTGATCCTCAAATCTCAGCCTCCTGAGTAGCTAGGGTTACAGGTCAGGCTAGAAATACTAGATTTTATACTTACTTATTCATTTTTTGTCTGTTCCATCAGACTGTAAGATCCAGGTGGAGGAGGACTTCCTTCTGTCATGTTTCCTGCTCTGTTTCCTGAATCTTGACCACTTTTCTAGTCTATAAGTAAGTGCTAAGCCAATAGTAGTTGAATGAATTTTGTTTAAGTGAACGCATAAAGTAATGAACAACATGGAAACATGAGCACAAAGGAAAATATAAGTTGTGATGAAACTGTGTACTGAGTACCTTAGCTAACCATCCATTTTTATTCCCAAGGAAGTCCTGAGCAAAAGTGGGAGGAAGTGAATCATCCCTGTAGTAGCAGAGTGAGAGAGAAGAAAGCAGGGAACAAACACCATGTTCACCACAAGCTCTGCTTCTAGACTTGCTTAAGGAGTTGGGTCAAGATCTTATGTTGGGATCTCAGAGTGAGTCAAGCCTAGAAGAGATGGTATGAGGGACAAGTCACACTCTACCTGTTGGTCTTGCATTGCCTTGAATGCAATGGTGGTTTGAACCTGCAGAATGACATGTAGGATACGCAAGGGCTATTGCAGGGAAGATAGGAGGCGGGCAACCACTGATGATAACAGACAGGACATGTGACGTTCAACCAGGGAAAGGCAGATAACGCAATTCCTATAAGATATCATGGAGAAAATTGTTTTTTCCTTGATTGGATATAGTTGAAGAGGGGGCATAGATTAGCCAAGGACAGAGAAGTTGAAACCACGGCACTGAAAACAGAACATTGAGAAACAAATGGGCTCCGGGCAGGGAGAAGACCACAGGTTACTTTGGACCTAAAGCCTGAAACATTGTTGTCCTCAAGATAAAACCCTTGAGCTACATGTGTGCTTTTCTCCACATAAATTTCACTTTCTCCACTCTCAGGGAATTTGCTAATGTGAGGTTTTCTACTCCAGATATCATTCCCATTTCTTTCCTTTAACAGCTGTTATTTAAAACAGTTATTATTTATTATTTAATTTGCTAGTATTGGAGCTTGAAGTCAGGCCTCAAGTTCTCTCTTGAGTTTTTCACTCAGGACAGGTGCTCTACTACTTGAGCCACATCTCCATTTCTATTTTATTAGTGTGGGATTTTTTGTTTTGTTGTTGTTTTGTTTTTTGGTTTGTGTTGTTTTTGCTGGTTAATTGGAGATAAAAGACTTTCCAACTTTCCTTCCCAGAACTAACTTTGAAACAATCCTGAGATCTCAGCCTCCTGAGTTGCTAGGATTATAGGCACGAGCCATCAGCACCCAGCCATAGTTATCTTCTTGCAAACACTCTCTAACATGATCATACCATATAACTACCTTTTCATACCATTTCTCTCTTAAAAAATCTTTCTATCAATTTTTTTTCCAGGGTTTCAAGCTCTTTCCAGCTCTAGCCCTTTCTTCAATCACTGTGACCTAACCTACTGAACATTTTCTTAACCTCTGCCAACTTTTCCCCAATCTTTCAAGACCTTTGTAGTCCCTCTTCTCCTCCCTGTTTGCCTAAGTAATTTTGATTCCTTCTCTAGATATTAGGACACAAATGACTTTCTGGGAGCAATTTCCTGAAGAAACCAATATATATTCACCCACCCTGGGCTCATTTTCCATAGTATAAGAGCGCACTTTGGAAAAGCCTGGTGAGATTCACTCCCATGTATGTTTGCTAGGACTCCAGGAAGGACAGAGAACTGCATGCCGGTGATAACTGAAACTGAAAAAGTTCAATAACTTGAATCAGGCCTTTTGTCTTTACGGTCTCAAAGAGTCCACAAACAAGAAGCAAGAAGTCAAATGACAAAGGCTTATAGAAGAAAAAGATAAGCAAAGCTACCACTAGCCAGAGGAGCAGACCATCTTAGTCGTCCCTAGACCCAGTTGGATGCTACCCATAGCCCACATGAGTTCTCCATGCATCCTTCAGCCCTTTTGACTGGATGTCCATCCTGGCACACACTGCTGCGGTCCAGTCAATCTGTTGTTTATGTGTGAGTCTTCCAGGGTCCATGGACCATGATGTGATATGCCCCGGGGCCTGCAAGTGTGACTGCCCACAGCCATGGTGATGAAATGTGTAGAGGCCTGCACACAGGACTGCTCAAGGCCATGGTGAGGGAGGCAGAATATTTATCAAAGGGATTTTTGCTCGTCCAAGCTCTTTTTCTTCTCTTAATACCTGCTACTCCGCCTCTAGGACTCAGCACGTGACTGTCCCCTAACAAAGATTCTGGAAATTAAGTGATAAATCTGCTAAGAGAAGGTTCCATCGCACATCTCCACACCAGGAGTGATTGCTGGCCTTTCCTCTGGCTCCCTTCTTCCTCTCGTCTCTGTCTTTGAAACGAATGACACAAATACACAAAGAATTTTCCAGAACATATTGGGAGAACCTTGGAGCATATTTGATTCATCTCACTTCTCTGGATTGACTTTTTAGGAGGTGTAAATCTTATCTTAGCAACTCATTGGTTATCATTCAAACGTAATGAGAAGTTAACCACATTAAACATGACCCAGTAAGTGGAAGATAAATCTGTTTTGCACAACTAGTTTTTCAAGAGTCATGTAATACTCAGTATGCACAGAGGGCATTTAAAGCTCAGAGCTTGTTCCTTTCAAGATGATGGCACAATTTCTGGGATACAGAGACACTAGGACAGAGCATCATATGATGCTTCTTTGAAAACATTCTTTGTGTGTGTGTGTGTGTATGTGTGTGTGTGTATGTGTGTGTATGCGCACGCGCGCGTGTCCTGAGCCCATTCAGGTTCCCATGAATCACCGAGGAAACTGAATAATGTAGGAAATAATAGGCTGTGTGTGCCCCTTAGCCAAGAAGCAGTTCCTCTGGTTAATGAAGCTTTCTGAGCCTCTGACCTATTTCATTTTGGTCAAAATGCCTGCAGAGGAGATTTCCTTCACACATCTGACAGCTTCAATGGGAAAGAGCTGGGGTCCTCAAATAGGACGCCCTCATAACAATTTGACCACCCTGGCTTTGTGTTCTGTCACTTCCAATAAAATGAGAAGATTGTGTAGAGATCTGTGTGTATCTAATCATGAATGAGAACCATTCTAAAACTCCGACAGTCCTAACCAGATACCGATGGCTATAATCCTAGCTACTCAGGAAACTGCAATCCAGAAGGTCACAGTTCAAATCCATCCTAGAAAGAAAAGTTCATAACACTTCATCTCTAAAAATCCAGCAAAAGAATTGGCTGGAGGCATGGCTTAAGTGGTAAAGTACTAGCTTAGCAAGTGTGAGGTCTTGAACCCCAGTTACAGATAATACATAAATAAATGAAAAAAAATGTAAATAAATAAGTCATACAGTCCATACACATTTACACAAAACTCATGTGTAAGGTCAATAGGAGGAGAAGGAAAGAAAAATTGTGTTGGTCATATATCTGGTTTCAGAGAACAAGGAACAATGTGAACCCTGCCCCCTACCCATTCTCCCCATTTTGTGTTTGTGGTTGCAATCCTGCTAGTACTGTTGTCTATCTAACACAACAGGACCACCCAGTCATGCTCTTGGACCACTAAAACCATGGACTAAACAAAACCTCTTTCCTTTATAAGTAGACTGTCTCAGGTATCATGTTGCAGTAATGTGAGGCAAATTAGAACAGTAAGACTAAGCTCGCTGAGCTGGGCATTTGTGGCTCATGCCTATACCCCTAGCTATTCAGGAGGCTGAGATGTGAAGATCACAGTTCAAGACCAGCCCGGGCAGGAAAGTTCTTGTGAGACTTCAATTAACCACTAACCACTCAATGAACAGGAAGAGGCACTGTACTTCAAAGTGGTAGAGCATTAGACTTGAGTGAAACATCTCAGAGATAGTGCCCAGGCCCTAAATTCAAGCCCCATGACTGCCAAAACAAACAAAACAAAAACTAAGCTTTCCGTGGAGCCTTATTATGTAGCCAACAACAGTAGACATACCAGACTTCAGGAATTATAGTGTACTCACCAATACACAGTTAACCACAGGCATTTGAGATCATATTTGGTAACCATCTGTTTCCAACTGATGGGAGGTAGAGATCTTGGTTCTGTCCAGCTTACAGCCCTCCTAGTTCAGTCCCTCATCAGAGTGTATGCATATTGAGAACAGAGGCTCCCCTCATATTTTATCCCATTAACAGGTAGACCAGATAGCCAGTTGCTACAAACCTGTTATGTGGGACTTTTTACTGTAGCTGATGACTTAGCTGTGATTTGGATTTTTACTGAGGCCATCACTAAGAAAATTGCCTGTATCTACTACAAGCACATCAAATGGTGTTCAACCCTCGTGATCACACTTCCAAAATACCCTCAATGCAATAAAAGGCTAAAAGTTAATGTTCATATTGGAAAGATGTTTGTGAGGAATTCTATTATTTCCTCCCCCACCCCCACCCCATGATTCATAGTGTGCAAAACCCATTCCACAGGCATGCAACTTGGCCATATGGATTCTCTGGTCAATGCAAAAGAGACAGAAGGAAACGGGGTGCCAGTGAATTACACCTATAATCATGGCTTCTCAGGAGGTTGAATTCTGAAGATCACAGTTCAAAGAACAGGAAAGTCCATGAGTTATCTCTAGTTAACCAGCAAAATGCTAGAAGTGGAGCTCTGGTTCAACTAGTAGAAGAAGCAGAAGACCCAGGAATGGTCTTCAGATAATCCAGGAAAGGGTTATCTGTAAGAGTACCCATTTCAAAGAACTCAAAAGAACCCTCATACAAGGAATAGCAGTTTATCCATGGTTCAGAAAGTACCACTTGGAGCTAGGTGCCAGTTGCTTATGTTTGTAATCCTAGCTATTCAAGAAACTGAGATCCCAAGGATTGTAGTTCAAATCCAGCCTGGGGAGAAGATTCCATGAGACGGAAGGAAGGAAGGAAGGAAGGAAGGAAGGAAGGAAGGAAG
>NW_012267217.1:29872060-29897589 GCF_000151885.1 Dipodomys ordii | reverse complement strand
GGAAGGAAGGAAGGAAGGAAGGAAGGAAGGAAGGAAGGAAAGAGAATCATGACCCTGCTGTAGATTTCAGTAGGATTAGGAAACTCATGCTCAGTCCTTATGTAAAAACATAACCTAACTACAAAAATTGAAATGAAAATTCTCCTGTTATTTAATTCTCAGAGTACATACAGAAGACAGTGTTGGCAAATATTTTTTCTACCAGCTATGATTAGGATACTACTTGACTATAACCTTCAAGGTACATGTGCTGGAAACCAACTCTCACAGACGGTGTAAGAAGGGTTGAGAACCCTTAGAGGTGGCCTAATAGAAGGCAACTAGGTTCCCCAGGACTCTGCTCCCAGAAAAGGTTATTGCTCATCTTACAGAGTCAATTCTTGCAAGAGTTAGTTATAGAAACACCTGAATCTCTGGCTTCTTACCTAGCCACGTGTTCTCTTCCATGCCCATTCCCAAAACGGTGATGTCATCTGTCTTGAAGACTACAAAAAAGCCAGGCAGGTGCTAGCTCCATGCACTTGAATCTCAATGCTGTGAGCTAAGTAAGTTTCTATTTTAAAATAAAATCCCTAGCCTCAGGTATTTTGTGATAGCAATGCAAATGAGACTAGGACACTTCCTCTTTTATCTTGTAGTCAAGGACAGAGAAATAGGAATGTGCTCTTTGGGGCCAGATCAACAAGCATTCTTGTTCTGGATCTTCCCTTATATAGTGAGATTTGAGGGGCAACAAGCTGCTAAAATGTCCAGCCTTACATCCTCAAGGCTAAGATGGAAATAATAATAGTATTTTTTCCCATAGGATTGCTTGAAGAATTAAATTCAGTAAACAATTAGCATAATATAGACCCCATGGGCATCAGCCATCAAAATAACTAGTGCTTTTAAATCAGAACCATAAATGGAGAAGACAGAGCCTGGTGATGGCAGTCATTTCTCCTACTGAGCAGCCATGGATCAAGCCACGCAGCTCATTTTCATATTAAATGTATGGAAGCAGCACAGAGTATTCTATGCTTCCACACTCTGACCAGACTCCTGGGGTATGAGTCCTCCTGGGGCCTCGGCTTTTATGTGGAAAGCTAAGTTGTCTGCTGGCAATTTGTCAAAGCTCCACTTCCTCAGCCCAGCTTCGTGAGCTGGAGTGAAGCTATAATTAAAACCAAAGTGGAAATACTCTCTCTGCATGCTTAGCTCCTTTCTTACTGGAAAGAGAAGGAATCTGATTGATCAACTGCCATGGGTATGTAAGGGACAGCAGAGAAAGTAGAAGGATCCATCGCTGTGAATCCTCAGGAGCAGGGGAAGTGGGTTTGGATGTCTTTTCCTTTCCCACCATTTGCACCATTCTTCCTTCCCTGTTTCTTCTCCCCTCCTTGCCCTTGCCTTTCCTTCCTTACAGTCCTTGTCAAGCACAATTCACATTCACATGTGCAGCTACATAGGGACAGAAGCCTAGCTCTGCTCCTCAGCTTGCCAGAAGAGAGACACTAGCAAAGCCCAGAGCTGTGGAGAATGACAACCGTACAACACAGAGACAAGAGCTATTGTCTAGATATGAACCTGAGCAAGAGGGCGGCAGGGTCTGTGAAGAAAGGCATCATTTGTTTCTGTCTTTGTTGGATTTCTTTTCTTTTTTGATGCTGGTACTGGGACTTATCACCTTGTGCTCAAGGTTGGTGCACTACCACTTGAATCACAGCTCCACTTGTGGATTTTTAATTGGAGGTAAGAGTCTCATGGACTTTCCTGCCCAGGCTGGCTTTGAACCATGATCCTCAGATCTCATTCTCCTGAGTAGGCTTATAGATGGGAACCATCAGTACCTGGCTTGGACTGTATTTTTTTTCTTAAAAAATAACTTCTCTATTGTTTTATAAAGGTGATGTAGATAAGGGTTACAGTTAACCTAAGTCAGACTGACTGACAATGTCACCCCTTCCCTCGCTCTCTCCCAGTTTTTCCCTCCCATCCCTCCCCACAAGTTGTATAGTTCATTTCAACACAGTTTCCAGTGAGTACCACTGTTTCATTTGTTTATCCTTTGTCTCTCTATCTCTGTGCCTCCACTTACACTCCCAAAGTCAGATAAATTAACAAACAGAACAAAAAGAAAACAAAAATGGCAAAAAGAAAAGTTAAAAAAAAAACCTCTTGTTTTCATTTCCTGGAGTTGGATTACATTTTACAATTTGCTATTGCATGACCTTCTTAACTTCCCGTTCCCCTCATTGCAGCAAACATGCTACACATGTGTTCATGAGCTGATTGAGACCTGGTACAAGTAATCATTTATTACCTAGCAAGAGGAAGGCAGAGGTTGGGGAAACTTGTTTCTTCTGCATGTTGATAAAGGAAATTGACTTAATCCAAGATGCCTTTATGTAATTTGGTTTTCGTATACTAAAGAGGATGGGCAGTTTGAATAAAGGGAAGATCTAGAGAACCAGGTTTTAAGTAGGAGCTCCACACATGGGGCATGAATGCAGATCCCTGGGCTCATGTAGGGATGGTATATAAGTGACAGCAGATAGGTTCATCCATCTCTGGAGTGCCCTGGACTTTTTCTCCAATATTGGGAAGTATACCTACCTGCTACATGAAAGGGAAGTCTGACTTTGATTTCAGAAAAAAAGAAAAAGAAAGAAAGAAAGGAAGGAAGGAAGGAAAAAAGAAAGAAAGAAAGAAAGAAAGAAAGAAAGAAAGAAAGAAAGAAAGAAAGAAAGAAAGAAAGGAAGAAAGGAAGGAAGGAAGGAAGGAAGGAAGAAGCCACTTCAAATTCCAACTGAGACATTTGCATTCCCTCTGACTCACAGCAAAACCTCTCAGCTTCCAGCTCCCCATGTAACAAATGGGCACCATGAGAAAGGCCAGCATCATGTGCAGGAAGAATGACAAAGTGATTCATCTGCCACTTGAGGCATGCAAGACTCCTTTTCAGGTCTTCTGCTCATATCATCAACTTATATACAAGCTCATTGAGTCTTGGGAAGATTAGTAAATCATCAGACACAAGATTTAGCAGCCTGTAATGACAGAGAGTAGAAGAACTCTACAACACCTACAGGAACCATCAGGCAAGTATGTACAGAATGTGATGATTCATTGTATGAATAAACTTGACTGAACTATTGGTGCCCAGTTGTTTGGGCAAATGCAGATCCAGATATTGCTGCAAAGATATATTTTAGATATATTTTTTTAAGTTGACTGAATAAGGCAGATGGCTATTTTCACTAGATAGGTAGGCCACATCCGTTCAGCTGAAGACCTCAGGAGTGAAGATAAGTTCCCCAAAGAAGGAATTTTGTCTGAAGATGATAGCATAGAACTTCTGACTAACTTTATAGTCTTTATCACCCTGATTTTATTTTATTTTATTTTTTTCAGGTAAGGGGTAGGTTTATTCAGTAGACCTGCTGGGACCAGGCAAGGTTGGCACTCCAAGTGGCTGGGAAAAGCCTGGGAATGAAAGAGAGCTGGGAAAGAGCTAGAAAAGAGCATAGAGAGCAGAGAGAGCAGAGAGAGAGCAGAGAGGAACAGAGAGAGAGCTAGAATAGAACAGAGAGGTCACCCTGATTTTAGAACAAAGTATCAGCTCTTCTGTGATCGTCAAGCCTGTCCAACCATCAGTCATGTAGAGTATCAGGCCCTTATTTGCATGAGCCAGTTACTTAAAATGAACATCTACCCCATCTCCCTCCATCTTTTCTTTTCTTTTGTCTTTTTTCTCCTCCTCCTCCTCTTCCTCCTTCTCCTTCTCTTTCTCTTTTTCTTCTTTCTTTCCACTCCTTCGAGACTTTCCTCAGTATTCAAGCAAAGGAAACTATTTTAGGAGACAGGATGAACAAGCCCATTTTCTAGGACCTGTATTATCTTCCCAGTGGGCAAAGTCACTCTCTGCTGACAAAAAACAATGGTTTCTTTCCCCCTCATTCTACTTTGCTTTGTGCTTTGATTGTACTTTAAATATAGGTTTCCAATTGGTTAAAAAAAAAAACAATTAAATGAAATTCAAAAGTGTTCTCTATAGCCAAAGAAAGTTTTCCTAAAGAATCACAAAACCAGCAAGAGTAAAATTTAAGGTTGGGCATTGTTTGCTCATGTCTGAATCTCTAGCTACCCAGTAAGCTAACCTGTAAAGATTATAGTCTAAAGCCAGCCCAAGCATCAAAGTCTATGAGACTCATCTTAAATTAACCACCAAAGAGCTAGAAGTAAAGCTGTGGCTCAAGTAGTAGAGAAAAAAAGATAATGGATATCACTCAGGCCCTAAGTTCAAGCCCTGGGACCAGCACACACACACACACACACACACACACACACACACACACACACACACATACTCACACACACACAGTATATACATATATATTACATAATAAATATTATATATACTATACATATAGTATATTTTTATATGTATATTTAGGACCAGCACACAAATAAGTATATTTAGGGCCTGCATTCAAACACACACACCAATCATGGGGCTTGAACTTAGGATATACAATACACTTTCTTGTGTATTATGATCACAAGTTTATATGACTTAGAATTCAGCTGTGGAAATTACTTGAAACTTGAATGAATACATATTCTTCCAAAGATATTTACATTTACTTTTGCCAGGTTCCTGGATGCTACTAAACTAATTTGCCATCTACATCTTTTTTTTTTTAATTTGAGGTTTTCAACTCATTCAGTTAGGGCTACACACTTGCATTAGAGCCAGCTTGTGGTTACAAACTTTCAGAGACAATATATTTTATCTCCTGTAGGCTCAGTTTGCTATAAGTAGCTGTTTATAAGCTTCCCAAGAGGTTGGGTGTATATATAATACATACTATATATGTTATGGTTTTTCTATAATCTGGCAATTTAATGATTTAAGGTTCTGACTTTATACAGATAATCACTTTATACAGATTCTACCTCTGGATTACCCTTATAATTTGTTATTGCTTGTGGACCCAGATTGTCATCACTTTTTAGAGATTCATCCAGTTTTCAGTGCTCACAGTATTTCTCTGTATCTCTGCTTTCATTTAATTTAGAAGTGGGGTCTTTCTTAAACACACATATATTGTTGTAATCTCATTAATTAATCAAGTCAAAATACTTTAAAACTACTTCACACAATGTTATTACTGTATGTGGGGAAGGTTTATCAAAATGAGAAACTCTTAGAACTTTTCTATATTTATTTCTCTGATGTATGTTTGAGACAATTTCCTTCTATTTCCTTTCTAGTTTACCAAATCTTGTTTTGACTGTATCTAATCTACTATATCAGACATTAAATTTTAAATTTTAATTATTATTAGTTAAATTTTAGAAATTACTTATCGTTCATTTTTCAGACCTTCCTAATTGTGTGTGTGTATGTGTGTACACGCACATGCCAGTTTGAACTGGCACAAACTAGGGTGTGAACTCAGGGCCTCCAGTTCTCACTTGTTTTTTTGTACTCCAGGTTAGCGCTCTACCACGCAATCCATAACTCCACTTCTGGCTTTTAGGTGGTGAATTGGAGATAAGAGTCTCACAGGCTTTCCTGCCCAGGCAGATCTCAACCACCTACGTAGGTAGGATTACAGGTGTGAGACACCAGTGCCCAGCTATTTCATATCATCTTAATCTTTTTTTTTTGTTTTCTTCTGTAGCATTTTCAAATATACCCTTCTTACAGTCTCTGATTAGATCATTTATAGTTCTGAGTAGCTATGTATTTTTAGTTTTCAGTTGATTACAATGAATTGTTTCCGTAAGTCTCTGAAATTTCTGATTTTGAATTCACCACTAGAAGGAAAACTTGTGTGGCTCCCTGTAGAAAGATTTATTTTCCATCTGTAGAAAGATTTATTTTCCCATCTGTTTCTGCTATATCCCTAAACAATATTAATATTCCATGACTTATGTCAATTTCTTGGTCTGGGATTTCTTACCATGTAAGTATTAGAGGTTTTAACCCCAAACTTAAGTGAGGGCCAAGCCCATGATCATACCACAAACCTCAAATAGATGTTCTTAATAAATAGGCATGCTTAAGTAAACAAATTAAGGAAAAAATTTAGGAAATGAATGAAGAGCTAGTAATTACTTGAATAAAGGATATTCTAATCAAAATTAGAAACTCACTGAATGGATTTCATAAATGCTCAGAGTCAGGTAAAGGCAGGATTAATGAACTAAAAATAAAGGTGAAGGAAGTTTACAGATTGGAACACATTAATGATAAATCTTGTTTAATGATGTTTTGACATCTAGGAAGCCCTCATGGGCTACTCGGGAGGCTGAGATTTGAGGATTTCTGTTCAAACTCAGCCTGAGGAAATGTCAGGGGAAAGCCCCTGACATTCTTATCTAATTAGCCACCAGAAACCTAGAAGTGATGCTGTGGTTCAAAGTGATAGAGCACTAGTCTTGAACAAAAAAAAGAGCTCAGGGACAGCACCCAGGCTCTGAGTTCAAGCCCCAAGACCACCACCACCAACAACAACAACAAAGGAAAAGAAAAAGAACCATACTCTTTATTTTACTTAGATAATTCTAACCCCTCTGTTCATCACCTTTTCAATAATAATAAAAATACATTAAAAACAGGAAAGATAGAGTAGCTGTGATTTATTTGTTTAGAAATTAAGAAATATGCTATAAAAATAGTTTGTGGGGAAAAATAATTATGATGAAATTCAGTAATCCCAAAAGGGGATCATCAACATTAGAAAATCAAATAAGATAGCTGATCATTCTAGCAGATTAAAGGAAATATTTCATGAAGGATCTGAATAGATTTTTCTTCAAAAGCATTGGGGTGGGATTGGAGGTGTGGCTCAGTTATTAGAGCGCTAGCCAATGAGTCAAAACATCACGTACCAAGTTCAAGTCTTGACCTCCAACCTAAAATAAAAAGCATTATGGTAAGATCCAATGTCATCGTGTGTGTGTGTGTGTGTGTGTGTGTGTGTGTGTGTTTTGGTCATGGGGCTTGAACTCTGGGCTTGGGTTCTGTCCTGCAGCTCTTCAGCTTACGGCTAGCACTCTACCACTTGAGCCACAGTGCCGCTTCTGGTTTTCTGGTGGTTTATTGGAGAAAAGAATCTCATGAACTTTCCTGCCCAGGGTTGGCTTTGAACCATGATCCACAGATCTCAGCCTCCTGAGTAGCTGAGTTTACAGGCATAAGCCACAGGCACCCAGCTAATAAATTATGTCTAAAAGGATAAAAGCCATACAGCAAACTAGAAAGGATGTACTGAAAAGCTCTATACCTTTTTTAGTGCCTACCAACTGTGTCTTAAGTAATGAAAATCATTGCCCTCAGAAGGGAGGCTGAGGTAGGAGCAGTGGTGTTGAATTTCAGCCACTATTGTATTGGAGAAACGAGAACTGAACAGAGGGCATGTGAAACAAAGAAACAGAACAATAATTTGTCTTACTGTCTACCATTTAGCCAAGTACTGGTGGCTCACACCTGTAATCCTAGCTACTTAGGAGTCTGAGACCTGATCATCACAGTTCAAAGTTAGCCCAGGCAGGAAAATCCAGGAGACTTTTATCTCCAGTTAACCACTAAAAAGCTGGAAGTGACTCAAGTGGTAGAATGCCAGCCTTGCAGGAAAAAGCTAAGGCACAATAACCAGGCCGTGAGTTCAAGTCCCAGCACGGATACACACACACAAAATTTCTACCATTAAAAAAAAAGAAGTTTAAATCTGCGTGGAAATTATTGATGCAGATAAAGAAACCACAATGAAATGGCAAAAGCATGGGAAACAAGGCACTACTCTGTTTCCAGGTGTAAGGATGTGTGGTCCTACTAGGAAGGAAAGCTGAGAAGTTCCACTCACAGGGCAGGTAGCAGCTCCTGGCCTGGGGAGGCACAAGGAAAGAGAAGGACAAAGAGAAGACTTGCAAAGACAACAGCATCTTTCATCTCTGGATGCTAGAGACATGGATAGTGTTGTTACCTATTCTTCACACCTTACAATACTTATATTTTCTTTTCACACATGTCAGTATTGAATGAGATCTGAGAAAAAAAAGTTGTTGAGACAAAGGCTCCAGAAATCACAGATCCTCCATTTGTAGATTCACAGAAGAGCAAAAACAGGATAAAGAGTACACCAGAGACATATCATAAGATGCCTATGGTAGCTCAGGCCTGTAATCATAGCAATTCAGGAGGCTGAGATCTGAGCATGGAGGTTTGAAGCCAGCCTGGGAAGGATAGTTTTTAAGACTCTTATCTCCAACTAAACACAGAAAGCAGCAAGTAGAGCTGTGGCTTAAGTGGTAGAGCAGCAGTCTTCAGAGAAAAAAGCTATGGTAGAGCGCAAGTTCCTGAGTTCAAGTCACAGGATTGGTACACACACACACACACACAAATATAATGTACACCTGGAACACTGAAGACAATGAAGTAATCTCAAAAGCAAGTAGACTGTCTACAAAGAGATGACAGCTGTTTTGACAGCCATGGTAAACTGAAAGAAGGAAAAGAGAAAATACAACACAGCATCATTGATATGTTAAGAGAAATAGCTGAGAGCTAGAGCTCTGAACCTCTCTAAGCAAATATTCAAAAGACAGAGACAGACAAAAATAACTGAAGTGTTTTATTATGAAAAGACCTCCATTGAAAGATCTACTTTGTTCAATTAAAATGAAATCAGCATCTTAGCCACTCCTATATTTATTGTAGTTCTATTCACAATGGCCAAGATACAGAGTCAGCCTAGGTGTCTATCAATGGATCAGTAAATAAGGAAAAGGTGGCCTGAAACCCAGCACACTGGCTCACACCATATTCCTATCTACTCAAGAGGATGAGAACTAGGATCAATGTTCAAAGCCAGCCTGAGCAGACAAATTTGAAATTCTTATCTCTAATTTACTAGCAAAAGGCAGAAGTGGAGCTATGAGCCAGGTAGTAGACTGCCAATCTTTCACTGTAAAAGCCAAGCTAAAGAGCAAGGACCTGAGTTCAAGCTCCCCATTACAAGCCAAAAAAGAAAGAAAGGGAGGAAGAAATGAAAGGACAGAGGGAGGAGGAAGAGGGGGAGAGAAGGAAGGAGGGGAGAGACAGAAAGGAAGAAAAGAATGAGAAAAAGGGAAAGAGAAAAGAAGGAAGGAAGGAGAAAGAGAGGAGGAGAGGAAAGGGAAGGGAAGGGAGAGGAAAGGAAAGGAAGAGGAGGGGAAGGGAGGGAAGGGGAAGGGAGGAAGGAAGGGAGAAAGAGAGGAGGGGAGAGAGGAGAGGAGGGGAGGGAAGGGAAGGGAAGAGAAGCGGAGGGGAAGGGAGGGAAGGGAAGCTCAGATCTAGATTCATTACAAAATACCACCCAATCGTTAGAAAGACAACTCTAACAACAACGTGGCTAGACCCAGAGGACACTATTTTAAGTGAAGCAATCCAAGCTCAGAAAGATAAACACAGCAGGTTGTGTTTCCAATGTGGAATCGGTGATGTCATGGGAGTGAGTAAAGTGGTGGTTGTGAGAGGCTGCAGAGGTGAGAGGCAGAGGGATAAGATGATATTGGCTAAAGGATGCATCAGTACAGTTAGATAAAAGGAATACAAGCTCTGTCATACAACAACATGGCTGTAGTTAACAAGGGAATATTTTGTTCTTGAAGAAAATGTAAAAACAAACAAACAAATACACCAAAAACAGCGGATGTTATGCACAGCTCATCCCCCTGGTCATAACTTTTTGAGGTAAGGCATTTGTTAATTAGCTTGATTTAACCATTCTGCAATGCATACATTATTCAAAACATTATGTTGTATACAACGAGATTGAGGAATCTGTCAACTTAAAAATATTTTAAAGGAATTAAGGGGGAATTGGCTGGACAGAGTGGTGGGGAGAGAAAATAGTCTAGAGGATAGGAACAATGCATTTGAGGAATTAAACTAGAAGCTCAGAAAACAATTGTGTGACAAAAGATAGCAGGAAATGAGAGTAATTACAACAGAAAACCTGTAAAAAGAGTTTTAAGGAACAGAGAAAAATAAAACGAAAAAATAACTGCATTAAAATAGATGTTAGCCAGGTGCTGGAAGCCCACAGCTGTAACCTTAGCTACTCAGGAGACTGAGATCTGAGGATCCCAGTTTGAAGTCAGTCTGGGTTTGAAAGTCTGAGAGGCTCCTCTCATTTCCAATTACAGCCACACACACAGACAAAAGATAGAAATGGAGCCATGGCTCAAGTATTAGAATCACCAGCTTTGAGTCAAAAAGCTAAGGGACAGTGCCCAGGCCCTGAGCTCCAGACCAAGTATCATCACACACACACACACACACACACACACACACACAGCAGTTAATATTAGTGCATAGAAATATAGAGAAAAAAGAAACAAATGAGGAGGAAGCACAAATATTCTACCTGCTGAGCACAAGCCTGTAAAACTTGTGAGCAAATCTAATTTATGACTATTTCATATGGATTTTAAAATTCAAGTTCAGAACTAAAATACTAGAGAGACAATACTACGGAAGACAGAAAGGAAGACAGAAATAGGTTGTCAGAATTAATGTGTTGTAGGAAACTTGAGGAAGATATCATAATTAACTAATTTTATGTTGAAGTAAGGAGGCCAAGTCTGGCCAGTGCCATATTGGCACATGGTGGATGGTAGGGTCTGGCATCTTGTCTTCATGCTGGGGGAGGAACTCCCCCTCCCCCATCACCTGCCTCTCAGATATTGGGCATGCCTGGAAGCAGGGGCAGGCCCTTGGCTGATAGGTTACTGAATCTGTCAGTCTAGTGCCTGGGACTGGCTATTTCCTGTGGATCTTCCCCCTGTGCCCACCTATTTAGGCCCAGACCAGCCTTGCCACAAGACTCTGTGTCCTGTCTCCTGACTCGTCTCCAGTCATCATGGCATCCCAATTCAACTCTCCGTTGGAGCTGAACCGGCTTGTTTGGTATTATTTTTGTTATTTCTTTCCTCTTTAGCCTATTTCCTAGCTGTGTTATGTGTATTTGTGTGCTGCAGGCCTTTGTAACAACTGGTGGCCTGCAGCCTGTTAACTGTATAATAAAGACTCCAATATTCTATATTTTAAAATGTGGCTTCTGGGATGATTTACCTTACAACAATGTGAGTGAATCTCAAAATATTAAAAGTAACTTTCGGAGAATAGAAGTAGAACCTATTGCGAAGTGCTGGCTCATGCCTGTAATTCTAGCTACTTAGAAAGTTGAGATCTAACAATCATGGTTCAGAATCACACTGGATGATAAATCCAGGTGAGATGGTTATCATCGACTTACCAGCAAAAAGCTGGACGTGGTGGTATGGCTAAAGTGGTAGGGCAACCAACCTTGAGTGAAAAAGCTAAGCAAGAGCATGAGACTCTGAGTTCAAGCCCTCTGACCAGCAAAAACAGGATGCATGTCTTACAAAATTAAGAAAGGCCGAGAAGAGGTGGGTTCAGGGAGGGGTGAGAATGTTGGAGGAGGTGACAATAGCAAGATGTATTGTATTCATAAAATGCTTTGTTGAATGACAACTTGTTTGTAAGACTATTAAAAGATTAAAAATATTAGCAACTGCAACTAATAAAATAGATAAAACATACAATAAATAAAGTTATTCAATAAATAAATAAAACAAATTCAAGATAAAATAAATAGAATGAGAATGCATCAAGTTCAAGCCAAAAGCTAATAATGTAATAAGAGAACAAAAGTAGGTAAAACTAGAGGGATAAGAAAGCAAAAAAAAAAAAAAAAAGACTAGAAAATAGATGATAGAAAGGGTAGAGAATATAAAATAATGCAGAGATGAAGCCCAATATATAGAGAATAGTAATAAAAGTTGCTTTGATCATTAAAAAACAATAATGATCAGGTTTTGTGTTTTTTTTAAGTAGCTCGTTTGCAATAAATAAAAGAATGAAAGATGCCCAGGCCCTTCTGACCCAGCAATTGCACTTACATATGCACAAAAGAGGGCATATGCAAGAATTTTAATTACCACGTTGTTTGAAATAGCAAATGTATGGGAGACAAGGGAAATGCTCACCCCCCAGAGGCTCTGATTGACACATTGCAGATTTGTTCACACAATGGAATGCCATTCTGCAATTAAAATGAATGAGCTAGCTAGGGCAACATCCATCAACATGGATGAATTTCAAAACAGAACATCAATTGGGAAAATCGAGTAATCCAGTGACACAAGTATATAGAAAATATCACACCATTTATAAGCATGAAAAACAATATGAGGTATTGTATTGACACTAAAAAGTAAATTTGGATGATTCCTTTTCTTCGAAAATGAAGAAGACAAATGGAATTTGGGAGGAATATACAGGACCTTCAGCTATACCTATATTTTCTGTTCATAACATTGCATGAATTGTAAAATGTAGTAAAAATTGACCAGGAAGAAAGGAACAAAAATGCTCCAGATTTAACAAAGCTTTGTGAAAGATGCTGTGTTTGTTTACTTTCATTATTGCTGTTGTTATTGCTATCATTGTTATTTATTCAAGAGTAATCTGTAAGAGTCTTTCTTTTTTTTTTTTTTTCTTGCTGGTCCTTGGTAATGAACTCAAAGACTGCGCAGGGTCCCTCAATATTTTGCTCAGGCTAGCACTCTACCACTTGAGGCACATCTCCACTTTTTTTGGTATTTAATTGGAGATAAGAGTCTCATGGACGCCGGGCGCTGGTGGCTCACGCCTGTAATCCTAGCTACTCAGGAGGCTGAGATCTGAGGATCAAGGTTCAAAGCCAGCCCGGGCAGGAAAGATCATGAGACTCCTATCTCCAATAAACCACCAGAAAACCGGAAGTGGCACTGTAGCTCAAGTGATAGAGTGCTCGCCTTGAGCTGAAGAGCTGAGGGACAATGCTCAGGCCCAGAGTTCAAGCCCCATGACTGACAAAAAAAAAAAAGAAAGAGTCTCATGGACTTTTTTGCCTGGGCTTTCTTCCAACCGTAATCTTCATATCTCAGCTTCGTCATTAGCAAATATTAGAGGAGTGAGCCCCTGGCACCAGGTCAAGAGATTCTTACTTCCAGTTAACCAGCTGGAAGTAGAGGTGTGGCTCAAGTGGTAGAACACTTAATGGAGAGTGCCCAGATTCTGAGTTCCAGCCTCAGTACTAGCACAAACAAATAAGAGAGACAGAGAGAACAATATTCTTTACTGTACTTTTATGCATGGTTTAATCATTTTATATCGAAAAACATGACTTGTTAAAGAATATCATAAGAACTTAAGGTTATAAAAGTTTTAAACTGAGTGCTGAAGGCTCATGACAGTAATCCTAACAACTCAGGAGGCTAAAATCTGAGGATTCTGGTTCTAAGTCAGCCCAGGAAAGTCCATGAGACTCTGACCTCCAATTAACCACCATAAGCCAGAATGGAGCTGTGGCTCAAGTGGTACAGTTCTTGCCTTAAGTAGAAAAGTTCAATGACAACACTCAGCCCTGAATTTAAGTTCCAGGACTGGCACAACAAGAAAATGACAAAAAAAAAAAAAGAGAGAGAGAGAGATTCATAGGGCACCACAAAACAAATCAGATAATAAGCATGTTGATAAATAATTGATGAATAAAGGAAAAATGTTCGGTGAAAAGGAAGCTTGGTAGAAGTCAAATACAAGCCAACTCTTATACATTTTACAAAGGGAATATTAAAAATACGATATCAAGCGAAGCGCCCGTGGTTCATGCCTATAATCCTTGGTATCTGAGATCTGAGGATGATGGTGCAAAGCCAGCTCAGATGGGAAGGTGGTGAAGGTATGGCTCAGATGGTAGACTACCAGCCTTGAGTGAAAAAGCTAAGCAATAGTAGGAGGTCCTGAGTTCAAGGTGATCAAAGATGATCATGGCTATCTGCTTTTGTGGGGTTGTTCTCTTCCTTCTAAGACTTGTTGGCATTGGTTCTTAGTTCAGGGCCCCATACTGGCATCAAATAAATAAATATCCTCCACCAATACCAACAAATTTCAGGAAGAGGACCACCAAAAAGACCAGACAACCATGATCATCTTCTGATTTGGCAAGCAGGTACGCAGAGTGAGATTGTACCTGTGAGACAGAGAAATAATTAACAAACTAAATAAAGTCATCAGGAATAAAGACCTTATACGCGGCCCATTGACAAGAGACCTAAATAATCTATGAATCAAAAAAAATGTGTTGCAGGAGAAAAGTAGGGCAGAGAAAAGATGTGATGAGACTCATAAACTATAAAATAGTTCTCAAGGACAGGTTTAGCATTTTAGTTCATCAAAACTATTACAACCTACCCTGTTTCTGCTAACAGTCATGTGTTTGGTCCTATCTGGACAGAATATAGGATACCAGCTTCTATACATCCTTACTCTCCTTCACTCATGGTGCCCACTGAAGTCCTGGTGCCAAGATCCAAAGACTAGAATTCATTCACTAGCATGCACTCTAATTACATGAAGGCTCAAACCTACTGTCATTCAACACTAGATCTAATGCATAGATTTAATGCCATTTGAAAATCCGACTGTAATCCACATTCCAAATGTGTGTGTAATTAGGAAACCAATTTGGTAGGGAGTTTGATGACTGCTAATTATCTCCTGCTGTGTCTTTGTTTGGATTGTGTTGCTATAACAAAAAGACCTGGGGCTGGTTAGCTTATAAGGAAACGTGTTTGTTTAGCTCACAGTTCTGGAAAGCGGGAGATTTTGTGATGGAATGGCTACATCTGTTGACAGCTTCAAGAGGACATCTGAACATCTGACAAGATGAGGGGAGAGCTGCCACGTGGGTCAGAACAGGTACGAGACCGAGACCGTTAAACAAAGTAAACACCAGGAAATGGGTATGGGAAAGGGGGAGGGGGGATCAGGAGGAGAGAGGAAAGGGGAGAGAATGCAGTCATAAAGTTCAATCCATATCCTGCAAAATTAATAAAATTGAGGGAAGGAATAGGGATTCATAAACTGGCAACTCCTTTGTACAACCACATAATCTCCAAAACTAATGACATAAAATATTTTTTAAGTTTAAAAACAACTTAAAGATGAGCAAATGTGCAAGTATGAAAGAGAAGAAGAAAACATAATACATTGATGATACTGAACTTATAACAGCTGTCTTTCTCAGCAATGAATCCAGTTCTAGAAGACCTCAAGTATTCTAGGACACTAGCCTTGATTCCTAAATAAGGGTGGAGCTCCCAAGAATCTAATCACTTCGCAGAAGGTCTACCTCTTTTTTATTGCTTTGGGTTTGTGTGTGTGTGTGTGTGTGTGTGTGTGTGTGTGCATGCGCACACGTGCACTTGTTCTGGGATTAGTGCTCTACTACTTGAATCACAGCTTTACTTCCAGCTCTTTTGACGGTTAACTCCTTCAGGGGCTGGCTTTGAACTGCCATCCTCAGATCTCAGCTTCCTAAGAAGCTAGGATAGCAGGTGTGAGCCACTGGCTCCTATCAAATTCCATCTTTTAAATTGCCATCACAAAGCTAGGGACTCTGGAAGCTTTAGGAAATGAACCATAGCCAAATTCTAGCATATTACTAGTACTACTATGGTTTTACAAGTGTTAAGTCCCTAAAGCAGACTTTTTTTTTTTACTATCCATTTCTCCTGAGTGATGTTTATGTACTTCTACTTCGTTTGGTTCTGAGTACCTTGAAGATCAATGATGCAACACCTGACTACAACTGCCATCCAATTATGACACATCAGCTCAGCTTCATCCATTTCCACAGTAACTGCCCTATCAGACCCTGCCCATTTTCTCTTCCACCTTGACACACCCAAGGACAGACCAGCAGAGCTGGGTTTTTGTGGTTGCTTTGTTTTGTTTTGGTATACATTTTTATTCACTTTATGTAGTTGTACAAAGGGGTTAACATTCAACACATCAGTTTATAAGTAAGTGCAATGCATCTTGATCAATATCAACCCTTTATTCTCCCCCAGCCCTTCCAACCCAAACCCTCCCCTCAATCTTCCTAGTTTCACTGGATATGAATTGAATATTATCACTGCCTTTCCTCCACAGAGCTGTTTTAAAATATCCTGTTAACCTTGCCAAATTAATCCAGTAAGAGGTGTGCCTTATGTGTTATCATTACTCAGATTACAGAAAGGTTCTCAAGTAGGAAAATTCCTTTAATCTGACCACCCAAGAAATATTTCTTTGTAAATACAGATTCCTTCATTGCTTTTTTAATATCTATGCACTCCTACTGAGTATATAACAGTGAAAGATGAGCAATGACAGGTATCATGGAATTGAATCTTTTCTTACATTTTTCAGCTGTTCTCTTGTAGTAAAATATTACTCATCAATTTCTTGTTCTACTAGACATCTTTACTTGCAAAAAAAAGTTTGTAAAGGCTTTTGGGGTAAAGAAAACTAAAAATTTCAAAAGAAAACATCAGACAAATTAAAATATTCTCCCAAATTATTTTAAGGTTCAACTTAAATGCCCACTGCAATGAAAATATTTAATAGATGTTGAAGCCAGTCTCTCTCTCTGTCTCTCTCTTTGTCTGTCTGTCTTGGCAGGCCATAGTAAACATTTTTCTAAACAATGAATTCAGTGTATTTGCAGATTTAGGTTCTGATTAGGTAGAACTCACTGATTCCAAAAGATCTATTGAAATAGGAGACTGAGGGCATTTTAGAGCTAAAGGATATCAGAGAGACCATCTTATCAGACATCTTAATTTTACAGACAAAGGAACTGAGGCCCAGAACTTTGTGACTGTCCCCCAGCTGGTGAGCCTCAGAGAGGAGGGTGGTCCTTAGCTTAGACTAGGTTTCCTGTCCTGGAGCTTACTTTGTCATTTGATGGCTCTGTTGCTACAGAAGAAGGAATTCTGGAAGCTTCCTTTTAATAGGTGAGGAGTTTAATTAATGACTAGGATTCCATTAGCTGATTATTTTTTTTTCTTCTTGGCTTATTGAGGCCCAGATCATTCCTGTATTAGCCAGAAAAATTAAAATCACTCTACTCTAAACCTGTTCAGCCTGAAAAGCCATTTTCTTTTGAAAAAAAAAAAAAACGGAACCTAAAAGAGATCAAAGATTACTGAGGAAAAAACTCTTATCTTAAAGATAACCGCCTGAAAGAGAAAAGTTAATTGAACATTAGATAATTCAGATCATCTGAATGTTGACAGCTGAAAGTCAGCTGCTTGAAGCAAAGTAACATCTGTTCCATTGTGTGTAACAGTGTGTCCCTTTCACACACACACACACACACACACACACACATGTGCGCACCAGAGAGAGAGTTATTCTGTTTGCATTACTGCTTATAAAGCTCTGGTAAGATGAGAAATTGGTGTAAGAGTCAGGGTTGGTAGTATAACTAGTGTAGAGAATTTGCCCAATTGGTTCCCATCACCACCCAATGGGGGCGGAGGAAGGAATGTGTTATCCAAGGATGTTTTTCATTCCAAATATCAAGAGAAAGCTGATCTCTGTATGCATCGTTAGGTTAGGAAGAAGGCTGTCTCAGTGTGTCATGTCACTTACCTAACATGAGGTAAATTCAATAGTAAGAAATATTTCAAGTGACTTAGAAGACAGAGATCTTTGCTAAATTTCTGAAACTTCGTTTCATCTTGCTTCAAAGACTATTTTCTTAATTCTGATATTTACTTCTTGGCTTGAAGGACAAGGGTTTGAACTCAGGGCTTCCTGCTTACTCAGCAGATGCTCTACCACTGAGCCACACCTCTATCCTGAATTCTGATATTTTTTAATTCATCATTCAGGGCTAATGCCCAGTGACTCATGCTCGAAATCCTAGCTACTCAGGAAGCTGAGATCTGAGGGCTGTGATTCTAAACCAGCTGAGGCAGGAAAGCCCACAGACTTTTATCTCCCATTAACTATCCAAAAATAGCTGGAAGGAGAGCTGTAGCTCAAGTGATAGAGAACTGGCCTTGAACAAAAAAGCTCAATGATGGTGCTCAGGTCCTGAGTTCAAGCCCAGGACTGGCACCAAAAGGAAAAACAATTCTTAATTCCCTAAGCATGTATGTATATCTTTTTGACTAAAAAAGAGATTATCCAGCAGCAGGAATGACTTATCTGGTAAGATTACCTGCCTAGCAAGTATGAGGTTTTGAGTTCAAACTTAAGTACTACAGAAAGAAAGAAAGAAAGAAAGAAAGAAAGAAAGAAAGAAAGAAAGAAAGAAAGAAAGAAAGAAAGAAAGAAAGAAAGAAAGAAAGAAAGAAAGAAAGAAAGAAAGAAAGAAAGAAAGAAAAGAAAGAAAAGAAAGGGGGAAGGAAGAAAGAAAGAAAGAAAGAAAGAAAGAAAGAAAGAAAGAAAGAAAGAAAGAAAGAAAGAAAGAAAGAAAGAAAGAAAGAAAGGAAAAAGAATACTATCAAAAGCAAAATTAGCTGGGCACTGGTGGTTCACGCCTATAATCCTTGCTATTCAGGAAGCTGAGATCTTAGGATCACAGTTCAGTCAGCCTGGGCAGGAAAGTCCATGAGATATTTACTTATTACTTAAACTATCAAAAAATCTTGAAGTGGAGCTGTAGCTCAAGTGGTAAGTTGCTATCCTTACATACAAAGTCTTAGGGACAATACCTAAACTGTCAAGTCCTAGGACTGGCCAAAAAAAAAAAAAAAAAGAAGCAGCAGCAAAATTATATTTTTCAAGCACAAAGGAAATCTATGGACTTCAGTAGAGTATATATACTATCTTTAAGAATATCTCAAAAGTTTGGCTCAGGTGGCTCAGTCTACCTTCTAGCTACTCAGGAGGCTGAGACCTGAGGATTAGAGAATTGACCTCCACCATGTTTTCTCAGGTGCATACAGAAGTCAGGCAAGCCACCAGAGATATGCACAGAATTGTGCAGGGCAAGTCACCTAAGTCTGGCTGTAAACATTCCATTGTGGGCCCAATGGGAAAGCCCCCACCTCCCTAGACCTAATGGTGGTTTTACTGACCTCTGCCTCCTTGCTCAGACCGCATAAAAACCCTACTTCTGTCCCACCTCTTTACACAGTCTCCAAGCCTGAGAGAAGGCTGTGCCCCTTGCGGTTCTTTCTCAATAAGCAGTCCTCGCCTGTGAAAGATGCAGTCCTGCCTGTTTCCTTCCTTTCTCCTCCATATTCCTAACACGGATCACAATTCAAAGCCAGCCTAGGCAGACAAGTCTGACAGATTCTTATCTCCAGTTAACCTTCGAAAGCTGGAAGTGGAGGTGTGGCTCAAGTGGTAGAGCAGTAGCCTTGAGGAAAATGCCCATTGAAAACACTTATGCCTTAGTGCCAACACAAAAGAAAAAAAAAGAGAATATTTCAGAAATTCCTGAGTTATAAGACTTCAGACATGACAAATCATGCCCTCCTCTCCGGTAGCTTGAACCTCTCTATGTAAAAAAAAGTAGGGCTAAGATTGGTTTTCAGTGATGGAGATGGAACCCAGGGCCTCATACAGGCCAGGCAAGAGTTGTACCACTGAGCTACAGACACCCTACTCCCTAAAATGGGTTCAGCAACAGAGTTCTTGTCTTGTTAGAACCCAAAGCACAATTTGCAGAGCTTTGAGCATTGATTTCCCACTTCAAGCTTGTCTCTCATGAAATGAATCAGATTGAAATAGTGAAATATCTATGTTGTAGATAATAGCTAATGTTATTTGTGCATGACAGGCAATACCAATCAATGCTTGAACGGTATCTGAGACATTGGGATCACTCTTAAACAAGCAAGCATGTTATAGCTTAAAGGATCAATTTCCCCAAAGTCTTCTTCCTCAAGGTGGCACTATTGGGAGGTGGTAGAAACTTTCAGAGGTTGGCTTAGTGGGAGGTCTTAGGCTACTGTGGTAAAGGACTGTGGACCCTGTATCTCTTCTGCTCTTCTTTTCTTTCTTTTTCTTTCCTCTATCCCCCCAAAAGGTGAGCAGCCTCCACCACTCCACACCCAACAGGCTTCTGTTTTTCCACAGGTCCCAAAGCAATGGAACCAATCAAAGGTAGAGTGAAACCTGTAACATGGTAGATATAAACTTTTCTTCCTCTTAAGTGGATTAGCTAAAGGAAAGCTGACTATTGCAAAGCAATAATTCTATTTAATTCTCACATGAATATGCAAGATGGGTTATGGGAACTCAGAAGGTTAAATAAGTTGCTTGCAATCATAGAGTTCAGATGTAGTAGAGATGGACTGTAGGCCCAGTCATATTCAGTGTTCTGAAATACCAAGATGTGGATGCAACACAGAAATAACATTTTATGTACATATGTGTGTGTGTGTGTAATGCTAGATATCATTTGCACTTAGAAAAGTAATTGCCAAACATTTTCCTCAGGAAGCTAGATTCAGAGAAATAATCTACAGAGATTTGTAACTTAATTCATCATATTAACAGAATAGGAAAAAATGATAACACAGAAAAAGCATTTGTCAAAACTTAATTTTATGATCAAAAATATCTTAGAAAACACATAAGGCTTTCTCAACTAAAAAAATAGAATATGAAAAAAAATCCACTAGCATTGCAATTATGGACCAAAGACTAAATTTGTCCCTCTTAAGATTGAGAATGAGATGAAAATATTCATTCTCAACACCTCTGTATAACACTGCTTCCCTGGTACTTTCCTGCCAGGGAGGTAGGGTAAAACAGAGATATCAGATACATGATTACTAGATAATAGAGGAAACCCTATAAACCACGACTGGAAATCATAAATAAGCTTAACAAGGATGTAACCTGGATGATCAATATTTTCAAATCTTTCTACATCCTGGCAACAAAAGAATATCTAAAAACAGTAAATGCTTAAGCATACATTTCATAACACAAATAGAACATGAAGCTAAACACTAAAGAAAAAGCATTACTGAGAGAAATTTAAAACCTAAATAATGGACAGACATACCATGCTTAGAATGTAGTGGAACTAGGATTGTCAAGGTAACCACTAGCTCTAAATTGATCATTAGAATTAGTTTAATCTGAACAGTACCAAAACCTTGTCAGAAAAGTAAAACATAGAGGAATTTCAAGCAGACATAAGGATTTCATGTATTAAGATAAAGCAATAATAATCTGGGCTGAGTAGTGTTGATGTATGGATAGACATGTTCATCAGAGATCAGGACAGGGACTAAGAAACACATGTATAATTGCTTACCTGGCCACTTCTTTGTGGATGAAATTCAATGGACAAGGGATAGACTTTCAATATAATGCTAGAACAAATAGTTATCTAAATGACACAAAACAAAATATCTCCACCATTCCTTTATAACACATGTATATACACATACTCATATGTATATATACACATATGAGTATGCACATGTATATACACATACTCATGCATTCACATATACTCATATATGCTCACACACATACATACACACACTCACACAGCTCAATATATAACAAAGGCCCAAACATAAAAGCTAAATCTAAAAAATAATTCTAGAAGGAACCATATGAAGAAAAAAGAACTATATGGAATCAAGAAAACATCATAAAAGAAAAGCTAGTAAGTTACACTTTTTTCAGAATTAAATATTTTCCTGTAAAAGACCCCACTAATAAAATAAATGTGAAGCTGTAAGTGAGAGAAAATTATAACACATCTATCTGGCAAAAGATTTGTTTCATCAACCTAGGGGAAATATTGAATTTCATAGGAAGACAAGCCAATTTTCAAACCGAGCAAAGGCTGAGATATAAGCTCACAAAAGAGGGCATACAAATGATCAGCAAAAAAATATATTTAGCTTTACTGAGACATCAGCAATGTGATAAATATATCATGAGATTCCACTACACTTCTTCTACAAGTAGTAACAATGCCACATTTTGATGGGGATGGTCTTTGAATAGGAATTTCATACCTAGCTGTAGTGTACCCACATGCTCATTTTGGAAAACACGTTTACAATATCAGTTATAAATAATTCTACCACTAAATATAGTTCCAAGACACAGGAAAACTTACATAACAGCATTTTTGGAATATATTATTTATTTTATATTATAAAGGTGATGTACAGAAGAGTTACAGTTACATAATTCAGGTAAAGAATACATTTCTTTTGGTACAATGTCATCTCTTCCCTCACTCTCTCTCAGTTTTTCCCTCCCATCCCCACCCACAAGTTGGATAGTTCATTGCCAACATAGTACCCAGTGAGTACCACTGTAGAGCAACATTTTTTAAACATCTTTATTCATAGGTTGTCCAAACTGGAATTAATCTACCTATGTAAAGAAGGTGAATTAAGAGATTTTGGTATGTCCATACAATACAGTATTACTCAGAAATATAAAGACATAAACTCCTTATACATAATAAAAAATGGATCAATATTACATCGAACAAAAAGAGCCAGACACAAAGACTAAGTAGTTAGTGATCTATGTATTCTACACAAATAAATTCATAGTTATGTAGCAAATCAGCCACTCTCTCATGGGGACATACTAGATAGCAAAGAGACATGATAGGCATGCTCAAACTCCTCTCATTGCCATAAAACGAATCCAGGCAAAGCTTAATTTCCATTGTTCCAATGGTTGGCATATATATGTAACAGGGGGACACTCTCTCACCATAAAAAAGTCATGAATGCTCAGTCTCTCCAGGAATATGAAGTCAGGCTGAGATCTGAGGGTCACAGGCTGAAGCCAGTCAGCATAGCAAAGTCTGAGACTGTGATCTGCAATTAACCACCAAAAAGCCAAAAGTGGAGCTGTGGCTCAAATGGTAGAGTGCTCACCTTAAGCTTTTGAAAGAAGAAAAAATGCAGACAGACTAACTAGGTAGCAAAACTAATCTCAGACCAGATGCAAGATTTTTACGCACGTGGCCCTGGATTTTACAATGGCGAAAGTGCGGAGTTACTGTTTCCACTGGAAAGCCTGGCTGCCCTCCAGAGCTTGGTGAGATGCTTTTTCCAGTAGTTACCAAGAACCACCTATGTCTCTTTTCCAAGAACCTTTTCTTTTGCAAGAAGAAATAAAATGATGCGTAAAAATTGGTTGTGCGCAATCCTCTGGGTGGCTCTAATTTTTCCTTGAATTCACAATTCCGGCAAATTCCTGCTTCAGCAAGTCTGAATTCAGGCCCCGCTTCCCTGCAGAACACATCAAAGTTGAAAGTTCTGATACATTAGATATGTTAGTGGTGTGTGTGTGTGTGTGTGTGTGTGTGTGTGTTGTGCGCATGTGTGCGCACACGTTTACTGGTCCTGGGACTTAAACTCAGGGCCTGGGCACTGTCCCTGAGCCTTTTTGCTGAAGGGACTCTACCACTTGAGCGATAACTTTTTCTTTTCAGTAGTTTATTAGAGATAAGAATCTCATGGGCTTTCCAGCTAGAGCTGGCTTCAAATCAGAATCCTCAGATCTCAGCCTCCTGAGTAGCTAGAATTACAGGGATGAGCCACTGGTGCCTGGCTAGTGACTTTTTTTTTAGTAGTTGCAACTCAATAGTTCTAAAACAATCCAATGGAAAGACAAACTTTCCGGAGTTAGTTTTAGGGCAAGTCTACTGACCTATTCAATTAGCAAAAACATATTAAGCATCTGTTATTAGCTCACCTTGAGGCAGTTATATGTTAGACACACAATAAACTATATGCCAAATGATGGCAGTTCACACACGTATTCCTAGCTACCCAAAGGATCCCAGTTCAAAGCCAGTCTGGACAGACAAATCCAACTATTCTTATCTCTTATTAGTATAAAGCTGCAAATGGCACTCAAATGATAGAGTATTAGTTTTGAGTGAAAAAACCAACTGAGAGCATGAGGCCCTGAGATCAAGCCCCCATCCTGGCACAAGAAAATGTAACAAGATAAGATCTCCCCGGGAGTTATGGAGCACACAGATGATGAGACATGTCATAGTTTTCATGAGAGCTATCAGACCTATCATTTTCTTGGATTTTAGGTATTGGCTGGATTAGCAGACTAGATGAGCCAATATCCCCATTTTTCAATCATTTTTTTTTGAACTTAGGGTCTGGGCACTGTTCCTGAGCTTTTGTGCTCAAAGCTAGTGCTCTACCACTTTGAGCCACAGCACCACTTCTAGTTTTCTGGTGGGTAATTGGAGATAAGAATCTCATGGACTTTCCTGCCCAGACTGACTTTGTGATCCACAGATCTCAGCCACCTGAGAAGCTAGGAAAATAGGGGTAAGCTACTGGTACTTGGCCATTTAATCATTTTCAATGGTAAATGGTGAGGAGATAGGAGCCTACTTTCCTTAGAAAATAACATTTTAATGATGATGGTCATTAGAATGTCATGTTTTTGATACCATATAGAGTGCACTATTAATAGTTACTTGCTATAAGTTGCCTCCATTTTAGTTTCATTAAAGTTGAAGGGGAAACTTCTTATTAAAAAAAGGGAACTTATTACAAATGAACCCACATTAGGAAAACATGTCAAAGATTTCATTTAAAGATCCACAAATTCAGCCAGGTATGGTGGCACATGCCTTTAATCCTAGCTACACAGAAGGCAGAGCTGGGAAGACTTCATTGAGCACAATGAAAATTAAATAAAGCAAAATGAGCTGGGCAAGGCCCAAGTGGTAAAGTGCCTGCCTACAAACATGAGGCCCTAGGTTCAAACCCATCACTGCCAAAAATTATAAATAAGAGATTTAAAAACAAGTTCAGCTAAGCACCAGTGTCTCATACCTATAATCCTAAGGTACTCAGGAGGCTGAGATCTGAGGATCATAGTTCAAAGCCAGCCCAGGAAATCTGAGATTTATCTCCAATTAACTATGAAAAAGATAAAAGTACTAGATGGCTAGCCTTGAGTGAAAAAAACTCAGGTACAATACCATGGTCCCAGGAACAGGACACACACACACACACACACACACACACAATTTTTTTTTAACGAAAAAAGTTCACATAAAAGTAAATGCAGGCACTGTCACAGCACATATCAAACAGTGTGAAGGATAGAGTAGCTTGTAATCTGAAGTCCTGATTTTCTTTCCATACTTGCCACTATTATCTTTTTTATTGTGAAAATACTGTACAGAGGTCTTACAATTACATGGGCAAGATAATGAGTACATTTCTTATCAAGCATTGTAGCCTCCTCCTTTGTTTCCCCTTCCCATCCTTTCTCATCCCCCCCACAATCCTCCTCTCTCCCCGCCCACCAAAGTTGTAAAGTTTGTTTTTCGACATAATGACTTGTACATCTCATTCTTGCAATGGGTCCACCTGTATCCCTATTTAAACGATTTGTTTTTTCCCTTCCCCTCCACAAATTATACCAACATCAAATACAGTAAAAGCAGGGGTTATATTGTTGGGGAGGAACATACAAAGCAACAAAGAAATGATCTTATAAATGTGTTAGAAACAAATGCACTAAAGAAAAAAACATTTGAATACATATCTTAGGATTCATTTTCCTAACATCAACTTATCTGACCTTTTCTGCTTGACTCAGACATATACTAGTTATTGCAAATAAGGGAAACCATGGGACCTATGTTTCTTTGGGCCTGGCT
>NW_012267217.1:29856418-29870775 GCF_000151885.1 Dipodomys ordii | reverse complement strand
ACTTCTTTGGTTAAGTTAATTCCTAGGTATTTTATTTTTTGTGGGGCTATTACAAATGGAGTTGCTTTCCTAATTTCAGCCACACTTTTCTCATTGTTAGCATACAGAAAAGCCATTGATTTTTGAGAGTTAATTTTATACCCTGCTATTTTGCCAAAGTTTTGAATCAGCTTGAGTAATTTGACAGTGGAGTCCATGGGATTCTTTAAATACAAGATCATGTCATCTGCAAAGAGGGAGAGTTTTACTTTTCTTTCCCTATTTGGATCCCCTTTATGTTTGCATCTTGTCTTATTGCTGTAGCTATTGCCACTATTATTTACATTTCCCTTATCCCTTCTCCTGCACATTCATGTGCTGTGGATGGGTCTGGAAAGAGTCACAGACTCTTTAGGCTGCACAAACCACTCTCTCCCTCTCTTCCTGTTTGACCCAACACTGTGCTGTCTGCAATCATTTTTCCTCTGCCCTTTTCCCACAGGGACTTCCTTTCCCTGCTTTGCATAGTTGGTTAGGCTTCCTTTTTTGTGTGCCAGTCCTGAGGCTTGAACTTAAGGGCTAAATTCTGCCCCTGAGCTTTTCCTTGCTCAAAGCTAGCTCTCTACCACTTGAGCCATAGCTCCACTTCTCGTTTTTTGGTGGTTAATTGGAGATAAGGGTCTCACAGACTTTCCTGCCCCAACTAGCTTCAAACTGTGATCCTCAGATCTCAGCCTCCTAAATAGTATTTTGCGTGTGAGCCCCCAGTGCCTGGCAAGCTTCATTCTTTATTAAAAGGTTCTTCCTCCTCTTCCCTGTGTCCTTCTCCAAGCATCCAAACACCAGGACCTCCTCTCTCTTCTGAAATGTTAACCTGCTTCTTAGCACTGTACCACTCTGCAGCAATCACAGCCGTGCAGTGGGGCAGTCCTTCTCAGGATCCATAAGGGATCAAGGAATCATGCTTTGTAATGTCATTCATCACTTAACAACAGGGCCTGCTGTGAGATCTGTGTTAGGCATTGCTGTAGGAGTATCTTAGACTTGTTCATACACACCTTCTGATCTTGACCATTGATTCAATATGGCCTAGAGATGGAATCCAGAGAATTATCAAGTCTACAAGATGTTTGCAACTGCTGCCACAAGAACACAGCCCAGTATTAACAGTTAATGCCGTGTGTGTGTGTGTGTGTGTGTGTGTGTGTGTGTGTGTGTGCTGGGGCTTGATGTCAGGGCCTAGGCACTGTTCCTTAACTTTTTTACTCAAGTCTGGTGATCTACTTCTTGAACCAGAGCTCCACCTCTGATTTTTGCTGGTTAAATGATGATAGGAGTTACATGAACTTTCCTTCCCTGGCTGGCTTTGAACCTGAATCCTCAGGTATCAGCCTCCAAAATAACTAGGATTACAGACATGAGCCACTGTCTCCTGACTAATGCTGATATGAATAAGCAAAGTGACACTTAAAAGTCGAGCCCAGTAACATAGTGTTCTATTATCACTATGAGGTTGTATGTGTTGCAGACAACTATCTTGCTATATTTTATATAGGTAGCAGCGCAGTGGAGTGTTTATACCAACAATATGAGTATTGTTTGGGATTATCACATTAGGACAGCTACCTAGATGAGGGGAACTTTTCACCTATGTCTAAACTTTCTGAGACCATTGCCGGCAGTCTATCATTGACGAAATGTCATTAGGCAGTGCATGATTGTATATCTTTGTGCTCTGCAGAATACCCCACAGGAATTCATATCATTGCAGAATGAGGAGTCACAGAAATACCAAAGGAAATCCAGCTTTCAGTGTGACATTTATTGTCTTTGCCAGGGCTGACCCACGGGGACCTTGCTGCACAGGTACATCCTGTCTACATGGTAACTCAAAGCTGATTTGTACCTACCTGACTATAGTAGAACAGAATCAGAAATGGAGCTGTCAAGTCATCTTCACCTTTCTAAGGGAAAGACTGAAGCAGGTGAATCTGGTTAACTGATTGCAAAACATCTGTCATAAAACAATGCTTCTTCATCCAGCGGCCAGTGGCACACACCTGTGATCCTAGCCACTCAGGAAGCTGAGCTCAGAGGATCACTGTCCAAAGCCAGCCTGTGTAGGTTATCTCCAGATAACCACCAAAAGGCCAGAATTGGAGCTGTGGCTCAAGTGGTAGAGGGCCAACCTTGAGCAAAAAGCAAAGCAAGATTGCCAGACCCAGCTGGGTGCTGGTAGCTCACGCCTGTAATCCTAACTACTCAGGAGGCTGAGATCTGAGGATCAAGGTTCAAAGCCATCCTGAATAACAAAGTCTGTGAAACTCATATCTCCAATAAACAACCAGAAAACCAGAAGTGGCACTGTAGCTCGAGTGGTAGAGCGCTAGCCTTGAGCTGAAGAGCTGAGGGACAATGCTCAGGCCCCGAGTTCAAGCCCCAAGACTGACAAAAAAAAAGATTGCCAGATCCCTCAAATTCAAGCCCAATACCAGAACAAAAACAGACTAATTAGTTAATTAAAGAGTAAATGTGGAAGATATCAAAAATTACCTGAATTTACTTTTTTTTCCAACATCAACTCAAACTATCTTTGATATCATTTGTCAACCTTTTGCTTAGGAAATATCCAATTAGAATGTGGTTAATTTACAAATGAGTGTCACATTATATATTATAATACTATATTATAATCAGACCAATGCTAGGAAAGAACAGATGCTTCTGTTAGAAAGGCAGGGTTTGTATGTGTTTTGTGTGTGTGTGCCAGTCCTAGAGTTTGAACTCAGGGCCTGGGCACTGGTCCTAAGCTTTTTTGATCAAGGCTTGCATTCTACACTTCAGCCACAGCTCCATTTCCAGATTTTGGGTGGTTAATTAGAGATAAGAGCCTCATGGACTTTCCTGACCAGGCTGGCTTCAAACCCCAATCCTCTGATCTTAGCCTCTTAAGTAGCTAGGATTTCAAGTGTAAGCCATTTGGACTTGCCTTCGGGTTCATATTTTTTTATATAAATTTACTTAATATGATGAGTGGTAATTGAAGAGCTCCCAGAACTTAGAATATTGAACAGCTTAGATGACATCAGAACCACAGAAAGGCAGAAGGGACTCAGACAACTCCAGGAAATATAAGTAAGATTTCTTCATTCAATTCCCTTTCCCAAATCTGTATTGTGATTCTGTAAAATTGAACACAGCATTTGGGCAGTGAAATATCATAGTCTCTTAAGTACAAATGCTTATTTCTAATGAGGGAATGTGCTTAAAACAGCTCATCATAGAGAAAGTGGTTTGTGTTCTAAGATGTAAAAACAACCAGGCCTGAATTTAACTGAGAATAAGATGTAGGTCCAAAGAAGAAGGAATATTTGAATGGTAATTCAATGAATTGTTTGTTTGTTTGTTTAAAAAAAAAAACCACAGCCAGGTGCCATACCTGTAACCTTAGCTACTCAGGAGGCTGAGATCTAAGGATTGCAGTTCAAATCCACCCTGGGCAGGCATGTCTGTGAGACTCTTATCACCAAATAACCGCCAAAAATTTTGGCTATGGATCAAATGGTATAGTGCTAACCTTCAGAAAAAACAACAATAACAACAACTACTACAACTCAGGGACAGCTCCCAGGCCCTGAGTTCTAGTCCCAGGACTGCTAAGAGAAAAAACTCATTAGGAAATTATGAAGGGGTCAAACAGCAGAACTTTCTGGGCAGAGACAGTACATGTAGTTAATCAGCCTTTCATTGCTGTAACAAATGGCTAAGATAAACTTATAAAGAAAGAATGCTTATTTTAGCTCACAGTTTTATAGGTTCCGGCCCAGGATTGGACAGATCCATTGCTTTTAAGGCTCTGTGAGTGGGAGCAGGTCTGGGAGCGCAGTGTTCAACTCATGGCCAGAAATGAAAAAGAAAGAGAGACTAGCAGGCCACAATCCTTCAAGGATATACCTCCAATGACTTACTGCCTCTCTTTAGGCCCCGTCTCTTAAAGGCGCTACCACCTTACAATAGTATGAAGCAGAGGGCTACATGGCCCTTGAAGGACATCCCAGATCTAAATTATGACTCCTGAAACTTCCACTCTGATACTACTCCTACCACTCTCTCTCTCTCTCTCTGCTTCCTTCCTTCCTTCTTTTCCTCTCTCTCTGCTTCCTTCCTTCCTTTCCTTCTTTCCCTCTCTCTCTGCTTCCTTCCTTTCCTTCTTTCTCTCTCTCTCTCTCTTTCACATCTACTACATATGATATGCATTGAACACTTGCTGGTTCATATACATTAGTACTGTTCTCACAGGTATTTTGCTAGCTTCTTCCTTCACAACAATGCTGGAAGGAAAGCATTCATCTTCTTTCACACAGGCAAGAAGGCTGTGGCTGGAAATGATGGTGTGACTTCCTGAAGGAAATAGACAATGAGCAGTCAGTGGAGGATTTAATGAGGTCTCTCTGCCTCCTACAAAAATGTTTCCTGCTATCACCATGCAATATGGTGGAGTACAAGTCTGCATCAAACAAACATCTGTCAAAATACACCAGATTCTGCTCATTCTGTTTCTCATCAGAGCTAGTATATGTACATTAATATAGATAAATAAATGACTAGATGGATATATAGATGGATGGGGAGGCAGAGGCAGGGAGGGAGGGAGGGAGGGAGGGAGAGAGGAAGGAAGGAAGGAAGGAAGGAAGGAAGGAAGGACGGAAGGAAGGAGAGAGAAAAGATAGAGGGAAAGAGGGAGGGGGAAGAAGGGAGGGAAGGAAGGAAAGAGGAAAAAGAAGGAAAAAGAGAGAAGAAAGGAAGACAGAAAGAAGAAGGGAGAGAGAGAGGGAGGGGAGTTACGGGTGGCATGTTGAAGTATCAAATGCACATTCACCATTGGACCTCAAGAATTGTACAGCTGACCTCTTACCCACAAAAGAGATGCATTCCAAGATGCCTAGTGGGTACCTAAATCCACAAATTATACCAAACTCTATAGACATTCTGTGTCTCCTATACATGCATACTTATGATAGAATCCAATTTCTATATTAGGCACGGTAATGGCTAACTAACAATACAAATAACAAAATGAAACACTGTATTATAATAAAATACTGCATATAACAACATACTGTAATAAAAGCTATCTCACACAAAATATTTATTACCAGAATCTTCCATTCACATGTTTAGAACAAAGTTGACTTGCATACTAAAGCTTTAAAAAGCACTAGCATAGGCAATAGGCAACTATTCTATATTCTCATGCGACTAAACCCCCAATTGAGACACAGACATAGCATCCCCATTCCCCATAAAGCTCCCTAGCTGAATCTGCCTTTCCCTTCTGCTTCCCCCTACCATAGTCCTTTGTCTGCTCTTGAACAACATATAAATGGAATCACACGTGAGTTCCCTTTTGTTTCTGACACCTTTTATTCAGCATAACATTTTTTGAAACTCGTTGACAGTATTGAATGCTATCAGCAGTTAACTTGCCTTGCTGAGCTGCATTTTACCATGTGCGTATACCACAATTGCATTTCTCATTGACAACTTGTGGACATTTGGGTAGGGTCCAGTTTGAGGGTTTTATAAAGAAGGATACATTTTTGTAAAGATTCATTGTAGGCGTAAGTTTATATTTCTCTTGGGTAAATACCCAGGAATGACTTTGCTGGACCAAGTTAGAGATGGATGTTTAGCTAAGTAAGAAAATAATCATTTTCCAAAGTCGCTTTGAAACCATTTCACAGTCCTTTGAAGGATGCATGAGAGTTCTGATTCCTCCATATTTTTGTCAACTGACTGTCTCTTGTTTTAAGCTCTTCTGGTTATGTGTGAAGTAGTGTCTTCTTCATGTACTTATGACCATTCAGATATTTGTGTGTGTGTGTGTGTGTCTGTGTCTGTGTGTGTCTCTGTGTGTGTGTGTGTGTGTGTGCATAATCTTTTCAAATCCCTTACTCATTTGTCATTGCTTTTATTTTGTTGACTTATATGATTCTTTTTATCTCTTTTTTCTTTTTAAAAATTTTGTTTTTCTTCTCCTTCTCCACTTCCAGCTCTTCCTCCTCCTCCTCTTCCTCTTCCATCTCTTCCCTCTCATTCTATCTCTCTCTTTTCCTCACTCTCCTGTAACACTCTCTCTTTTTAAAACAGGATCTCACTATGTAGCCCAAATTGGCCTTGAACGGACTCTGTAGCTGGCTTCAAATTCTGATGTTCCTTATTTAGCATCCTGAGTACTAGGATAACAGGTGTGCAAAAATTCTGTATATATTCTCTTACAGGGTCTTTTTATTAAAATATTGTGTTTGTATGCCTTCCTTACTATTTCCTTAAGATGTAGTCATTCAAAATTTTGATAAAACCTTATGTATTCTATTTTTCTATTTAATGCATTTTGCTTTCTCCATAAGAAAATATGTCTGTCCTAAAGTTAGGACAATTAGTATTGTCAGAAGTCCAATAATTCTAGCTCTTCCATTTAGTTCTATCATCAGTGTAGAATTAATTTTGGCTTATTAAGCATAGATTAAATTATTCCCAGTTATCCACTTGTTCTAGCATGTAGGCATTTCCCTTTTTCTTTCTTTTTTTTTTCTTTTTTTGTGCATCTTATCCATTTTATTTCTGAGCATATGGGACCCAGGAAGTGCCAGTATGCACACATGTGTCTCTCACTTCACCTGGCTAGGATTTTCAGGAAAATGCTGGAGAATTGATAATAATCAAAGATCTTTGCCCTGCTCCAGATCCTAGAGAGAAGGCCTCAGTTTCTCCCCATGCATACATGTATATTTCTAAGATCACGAATTTTCACCATTTTTTCATTTGCAAAGTCTTGTATTTGCTCCTAAAACACGAGATATGTGTTTTTTTTAAAAAAAATCTATTATATGATCATTTTTGTTTTATCCTCTGAATGTGGAAAATTAGATTGATTCATTTTTTAAATGTGATGCTTCAGAGCTCTGAAAGACAGGTCACCTTGTGATTCTTTTTTGAGAATGTTGCTTGTAGTCTGCTCCTGCTTGTTAAGAATTTGCATATTCACCTATGTTTACAAAAAGTACTGGCCTACCTTTTCTTCCTCTTGTCAGTGCTTCATACTGGGATTAGCCTGACCTCATGGACTACATCAGGCAGAGGGGTTCCTCCTTATTTTCTGAGATTGTGTAAGATGGGAATTATTTATATTTTACAAATTCTACAATGTACATGTTAACTCGAATTAGCGTGTATCTTATGCTCCTAAGTGTCATGGTGCCAAATGCTGCTAATGAATTAAGGAGTCCAGTTCTGGCCAGGGCCATATTGGCTACATGGTGGATTGTAAGGATCTGACATCTTGTCTTCCTGCTGGGGGAAGGAATTCCGCCCCCCCCCCCCACCAATCACCTGCCTCCCAGGTAATGGGCATGCCCAGAGCCCTGGAGGCAGAGCAGACACTTGGCTGACAGTTTACTGAATCTGTCAGTCTAGTGCCTGGGACTAGGTATTTCCTGAAGATCTGCCCCCTGTGCACACCTATTTAGGCCCAGACCAGCCTAGCCGCGAGACTCCATGCCACATGTGTCTCTGTGATCATGTCCTGTGTCCTTTCTCCTGGCTCATCTCCAGTCATCATAGCTTCCCAATTCAGCTCTCCATTGGAGCTGAAATGGCTTGTTGGTATTGTTTTTGCTATTTCTTTCCTCTTTAGCATGTTTCCTAGCTGGGACATGTGTATTTTCGTACCGCGGGCCTTTGTAACAACTAGGCCTACTCCCTGCTAACTGTATACTAAAGACTCCAATATTCTATATTTTAAAATGTGGCTTCTGGGATGATTTACCTTACAACACTACATCACAAAATTGATGGCCACTTAGTATGGAAAATGTGAAAATAAATTAGAATGACTATCCTGTAAAGTAAAAGTTTCCTGTCATCCAGCGCCTATGTAATAGTTATTTTTATGTACTAGCTGATAAGATCAGCATGCATATATGGGTGTGTTTATTTATACTGATGTTGATATAGCTCATCTTACAATTTATAGGTTTCAATCTACCAGACCCATGTAAGTAATTTTCTTCTGACAACAAATAGATTTGTTTATGATTAAAATGTTACAATAGGAAATCATGAAAACAAAGAATAACCATATCTTTACCAGTCTACATACAATATATTCTTTTATGTGTATAAATCCTGGCATTGTAAAAGAGTATCAGTGCAGATATATCACTGGTAAGCATTTGTTCTGAGTCCTAAATTCTTATCCTTTATAAGTCAGCTCACAAATTCGCATGTATTAAATCTCATAGGAGTAGTGATCTTATTAATCTCTGTGAATTTTGGTAGGCTGCCACAGACTGAAAAACTATTTTAATTTACTGAGCTCATGTCTGTAATCCTCGCTACTTAGGAGGCTGAGATCTAAGGATCATGAAAGTACAAGATACTTTGACTTCCAATTAATCAGCAAAAGGCTAAAAATGGAGGCATGCCAGCTTTAAAGGAAAAAAAAACTAAGGGAGAACATCTTAACCTTGAGTTCAAACCTCAGAACACTCTCTCTCTCTCTCTCTCTCTCTCACACACACACACACACACACACTTAAACCACTGGTTGAGATTTGGAATATTCATCCAGTATGATTTACCTGAGGTGAGAGAAAGCCCCTCAGTGTCAAAGCCATAAGCATCATAAGAACACACAGCAAAGGAAGCCTGTGTGGCTATTGGCCCAGTGATTGTGGACAGCAGATATGGGGGATGCTGACAATTGAGAACAATACAAGGCTAGAAGAATGAGTGCTAGAGTAATTCCATTATTGCCATGGAAACAGTTTACAGAGACCGGCAGTCCATATACAGTATGATACACAGCTAGGCTTGGGAGACGAGTAATGAGCAAACACAATGGTGTTGAAATGACATGGTCCAAGGAGGGCAGGGCTAAGCATCCAGTCCTAATACAAAGCAGACGCATCCAATGATTAGACCAAGAGCCTCATCATCCTCAGAGGAAGAGGTGTTCTCCGAGGCACTCTACACAATAGTTGGGTTTGCCGCAGGGACTCACACTGGATGACTCACGTTGAGTGTCATGACATCCTTGGAAGACCTTTTTCATATAGGACAAACTACAACAACATTATCAACAACAACAAAAACAGTTCAGCTATTTGGGAGGCTGACATAGGAGGATCATGGTTCAAAGCCAACCCAGGTAGGCAATAAAAGACCCCGAATAGCAAAAATGATCCTGGAGGAATATTAATACCAAATTTTAAACTCTACTACAAAACCATAGTAATCAAAACAGCTTGGTACTGGCACAATGGAATAGAATTGAAAACCCAGAAATGAACCCACAAACCTATAGCCACTTAATCTAAAAAAAAAAAAAGAGCTTAAAAAGTAGAATAGAAGAAAGATAGCCTCTTCAGTAAATGGTGCTGGCAAAATTGGTTAATCACGTGTAGAAAACTAAAGCTAGATCCTTATATATCACCCTGCACCAGAATCAACTCCAAATGGAACAAAGACCTCGGAGTCAAAGCAGACACTCTGATAACATTACAGGACGGAATAGGAGAAACTCTAGGTCTCCTTGGCACAGGCCGAAATTTTCCTAATAGAGACCCAGAAACACAACAAATCAAAGAAAGGTTGGACAAATGGGATTGCATGAAATTGCAGAGCTTCTGCATGGCAAAGGACATAGCTAGCAAGATCAGATTGGGAGAAGATCTTCACTATCCATACAATGGACAAGGATCTCATATCTAAAATATACCTGGAACTCAAAAAATTAAATCCCCCAACAACAAATCTTCAAAGAAACAACTGCCCAATCAATAAGTGGGCTAAATAGACTTAAAGAGAAACTTCTCTGAAGAGGAAAGAAGGATTGCCAATAGAAACATGAAGAAATGCTCAACCTCTCTAGCCCTAAAAGAAACATAAGTCAAAACAACACTGAGATACCACCTCACCCCAGTTAGAATGGCTATAATCAAGAACTACAATAACAACAGATCCTGGAGGGGATGTGGACAGAAGGGAACCCTACTGCATTGTTGGTGGGAGTGTAAACTTGTTCAACCACTTTGGAAAGTAGTATGGAGGTTCAAAAGACTCCACATAGAGCTCCCCTATGACCCAGCAATCCCACTTTTGGGCATTTACCCAAATGATCATAAACAAGACCATACTAAAGCTACCAGCACGACTATGTTTATTGAAGCATTATTTACCATAGCTAAGTTCTTGAAACTCTTACCTCCAAGTAATCAGCTAAAAAGCTAGAAATTGAGCTGTGACTGAAGTGGTAGAGCACTATCCTTGAGCAAAAAAAGCACAGGAACAATGCCCAGACCCTGAGTTTAAGCCAGGACCAGCATGCACACACACACACACACACACAACTCAAATGCATCCTTTAGTATGGCATCTATTGTCTCTCCTATGTCTCTGACAATGTTCAAGACAGGAGGCTATTAAGAAATACCATTTACTCTTGATGAATCTCTTTACTATGTGTCATAGATGAGTTTCTTTACTCTCTCTCCTTAACAAGCCTCTGAGCCTCAAGACACAGATAGACCCTTGTGATTTCTCTTTCTATTACTTCTCATCGTTTATAAGTGTACAAAAACACGGTGTTCATAAAGATATTAATGAAATAAATGTAATAATCCTATAATCAGATCTTTCTGCACTGTCCACTCAAGTCTTGAAGACTTCTTTGTAACTTTCAGGCACTGAGTGACCCTTGATATGTAGTTTAATGAATTCATGATATTCTTTCATGGTGATTTAGTGAGTTTGGCATTCATTGACCAGTATCATAGGATTATATCTTATTAAGCTTCTGTGAGAGAATAAAGCTTGTATTAGAGGGGCTTTTTTATTTTTCTTTACCAAAAAAGCTAACTAGGGATGGTGGCTCATATCTATAATCCTAGCTACTCAGCTGGGTAAGAGCTGAAGGATCATACTTTCAAGCTAGCCTGGACAGAGTTCACTAACATCCATCTCCAAAATTAAACACCAAAAATAAGCTGGGCTAGAGGTATAACTCAAGTAGAAGAGCACCATCCATGAGTAAGCAATTTGAATAAGAGCTCAAGGCCCTGAATTCAAGTCCCAGTATGACCAAAAAAAAAAAAAAACCTCCAAAGAGCTGAAAAATATAACTAATTTATGGTTTTGTTTTGTTTTTTTGGGGGGCGGGGTCGTGGACCTGAAGTCTGGGCCTGGGCCTCAGCTCTTCAGCTCAAGACTAGCACAGTATCACTTGAGCCACAGCGCTACTTCCAGATTTTTCTGCTTATGTGGTACTGAGGAATCAAACCCAGGGCCTCATGCATGCAAGGCAAGCTCTCTACCACTGAGCAACCTTCCCAGCCCCAATATAACTAATTTATATACAAACAATACTTGTCAAAGCACTCAATTCACCACTTCCAAACCTACTGGGGGGAGAGGGGAAGCAAAAACTACTTTTGATTTTTTTTTCCCCCAAAGGTAGAAATGTTTCACTTTTCTAGTCTTTCTGTTTCTTTTTATTATCAACAATGGAAATTTTTCCTGTGATTATTGCTTCAGTAAGCATCAACAAAAGTCATTTCTCTCCCATGTCACCTAGCATAAGGCCTTCCTCTCTGGGGCCCCCTGTTCAGCACCTCGGGCGTAGGTGTTAATGAAAGATCTAGAATAGCAACCCAGCGCATTGTGTTCCAAGTACCTACACACAAACCACCCCTCCCCCAACACTCAAAAAATGAGGTGTTTTTGAAAAGTTGAAATATCCCTTGCAACAAAAACATAATCCTGATGATGCTAATACTTTATCAACACTATAAAAACTACTACAATCATAGAGTCATGATAGGCTTTAAAAAAAAAATCCTGAACATCTGTCCAACACAACAGGCTTGGAAGCCTTAACAGAAAAAAAAAATCCACTCCTTCCAGAAACAGACAAAATAGAACATAACCTACAAGCTATTTCCCTCCCTCTGAGTCCTTTAAACAAAGATTAAAAGAAAGATGCCATAAAAATGTTTTTGACGTTTCCCATTTTTAAAATATAAACACATTGATGTATTTTTAATACTATAAAACAGATAAAAGAGAGAGCAATATTTTAAAGGGTGGAATACTTTGTGCTAAAGTAAACAAAACAAAAGAGCTGTCCTGGAAGTCAAAAGTTATTTCCATGAGGAGCAGCATGTTTTTCTCATTATAGAGGCAAGCAGGTCTGCACGCGCAGGGCATCTGCTGTCCAGGGTCAGTGTCAGGGGTCAGCGCTGCTTTGGGGGGCTCGGAAGCGCTCAGCCTGCAGGCTATCAGGTGAGGAGGGCTGGAAGCTGCAGGTGCTTGGAGCAAAGGAAGCATGCTCTCCTCAAATTTCAGGTGAGGAAGAGGATATCTTTCTTCAAGCCCTTCATCTGACCCTTGGTACACATATATGCACACACACACCAGTGCACAGACATACACACAGACAGATATAGATACACACATTCACACACAAAAATATATATGCATACATAGGTGCTTACATGCAACTATACAGACATACAGAGTTATACATAGACATGTATAAATCTTTGATACACACACACATACGTGCTCATACATAGTCCATCTAGGCAGATAACACACAGGCAAGAGAACATAGATATGCAAGTTCAAAGATTCACACACACACACACAAATACATACACAGACATACACAGACAAGGGAAAATAGACATGTACATGCAAAGATACACCCACAAACACACTTTCCCTGATTACTTATCCTAATACATAAGGGCAAATGACAAGTGTTCTTCCACTGGCCTGGAATGTAGGAACAGATCATCTGCCTTATGGTCCATGTGTGGGACTAGAAATGGTGCATCAAGGTGGAGCCACAGTCCGTGGAGAGTGGGGGAGAGAGAGCACACACATGCGTTAGTGCGGACTTCCTTCTCACATCTGGGGTGCCACACATGCAGCAGGGGAAAAAAGCTCCCCACTACCTCAGGGCTGCACCTAGTCCTGAGTTTCCAGAAATACACCCCACCAACACACGCCTAGAAATGAAGACATTGAAGGAAGAAGCACCGCTTCTTGAAAAAACCTTATACGCTACGAACCACTTCCTAAGCAATCAATACTAAACAATCAATAATTGTCAAACAATCAATGACGTGTGTGACACATCCCTTTGACACACATGCTCAGCACGAGCCATCAAGGTATTACAGCTGCAAAGGTCAAGAGAAGGAATTTTCATCTTATGAAATTATATTCAGTTTTATCACCTACACAATTTGTATTTATTAGATATTTGGTGTTCATTGAAAAAGAGAGTTTTAAAAATAAAGTCTGCCCAAAAATGAACAAGAAGAAATCTGTTTGCTAGAAAAAAAAATGGAGAATGGTTCTATCATGTTCTAGCTAACAGTGTATTGGATTTCTGTGTTTCTTTCCGTCTGTGTTTATTGGGGGACAGGGAAGGACAGAGAGAGGAAATGTTGTTAGTCAAATAAATCCTCTAGCCTTGACCTTAGGTGTTGCATATTTAGCAGAGCTAATACTAATCCATGCCAGTGGTTGTTCAAACATCTATTGCAAAATGATACATATTTTATGGTAAAATTCTCCTGGTTGTATTCTGGGGATTTATGAGATACTTTAGAGTCTTGTAGCATTTCAAAGCATCACCAAGAACAACCATCATCTCAGCAAAAAGCAAAGATTCAAGGGCTAGAAAATTGAAATGACAATTAGGATTCCTGCAAAGTTTTAAACTTACTCATATCCCAAGAGCTCAAAGTTCTTGCAAAAATGCAATTCAAAGCCAGGCACTGGAGGCTCAAGCCTGTAATCCTAGCTACTCAGGAGGCTGGGATCAGGGGATCAGGGTTCAAAGCCAGCCCGGGCAAAAAAGTCCTTGCAACTCCTATCTCCAATAAACCACCAGAAAACCATAAGTGGCATTGTGGCTCAAATGGTAGAGCGCTCACTTTGAGCTAAAGAGGCCAGAGACAGTGCCCAATCCCAGAGTTCAAGCCCCACAACCAACAAAAAAACAAAACAACAACAACAAAAATGTAATTCAGCCTGTCAATGGTGGCTCACACATAATCCTAGCTACTCAGGAGGCTGAGATCTGAGTATTGTGGTTTTTAGCTGGCCTGAGCAGGAAAAGAGATTCTTGTCACATATTAACCAGCAAAAAAGCCAAAAGTGGAGCTGTAGCTCAAGTGGTAGGGCACCATCTTGAATGAAATAGCTAAGCAAAAGCGACTAGACCCTAAGTTCAATCCCTAGTATCAGTGCACGCATGCAAGCATGCATGCGCGCGCGTGCGCACACACACACACACACACACA
>NW_012267217.1:29846474-29854618 GCF_000151885.1 Dipodomys ordii | reverse complement strand
GCTGGCTCAAGTGGTAGAGTGCTAGCCTTGAACTGAAGAGCAGAGGGACAGTGCCCAGGCCCAGAGTTCAGGCCCCACGACTGGACCAAAAAAAAAAAAAAAAAGAATATGCTATGTGGCTAGGAATTGGTGACTCGCATCTGTAATTCTACCTACTTAAAAGGCTGGGATCTGAGGCTTCTGATTTGAAGCTAGCCCAGGGACAAAAATCCATAAGACTCTTAACTTGGATTAACTACCAAAAAACCAGAAGTAGAGATGTGGCTCAAATTTTAGAGAGCTAGCCTTGAGTATAAAAGCTAAGGGACAGCACCCAGGCCCAGAGTTCAATAAATAAATGCATAGATAGATAGATAGATTTGTTATGTGTATTTTCCAAGGGCTGGGGAGAGGCATCTTCCTAGAAATGACAATAGTGTTACCAAATCATTTCAAGTGACTTGAATATAACATGGTATTACTATGCCTCCTTTGTACTCAGTAACTGCTCTCTTAAAGAACTATTCAGCTGTATCTTTCTTAAGCTCTCTGGCTTGAGCTTCTTGTTGAAGAACAAAGAGAAGGTCGAACCTCTCATTAGGACAAAGTTATAATTCAATGTTCCTTCATTTCCTCCAATGAAGGTTTGGTGTTAGCAACCTATCAAGAGCAGACTGTGATCCTGGGGATTCCATAAAACCATTATTTGGGGCCAAACAAAATCAAACAAAAAATTCGGTGTTAGTATATCGTGAGTCATCTTTTTGATCCTTCCGGCTGCTGTGCTTTGCCACTTGGGGGTGGGGTGGGGTGAAGTGGGGAGGTGAGGGGAGGTGATAAACCATGAGTAAATAATAATCACCAAAATTAAATGTGTGGATGCTGGATAATTCTTTGGCATTGAGATTCACTAATAACAGTAATTTGGTTGAGTAAATTGCATTGATATCAAATGTTTCTCCTAGGCAGCTTTCAATTAGCAGCTTGCGGATTCTATCTTTTAAGTGATACATCTCAGTTAATAGCTCCTCCCTGACCATTGTAAGGTATATTAAATAGGTAAGTTTCATTAGGTAGCGCTATTCAGGCAGGAAAAGAAGTTTATTTACAGAATTGTTGCCACTGCCCTGAATGGTAGAAAGGCATGGCTGAAAAGGAAAAGGGGGGTGGGAGAAGGGGAGGCGATCCACCCCTGGGCCAGGACTTATCTAGGCCAGGGACAGGAAGAGGTGTGGCCAGGTGGGGAAAAGGTGTGGCCACACTGGATCTGGTGTGACCTCAGGGTCTGGGACTCTCCTAAGGTCAGATGGGAGGCATGTGACCAGAGGTGGCCCAGGATGTGACCTAGTGGGAGGGGAAGGTGACTGCTTCCAGGTCTGCCAGTTACCTAGGTAACAGATACTGGGCGGAAACTTAGCCAAGAGGTAGGCAGGTGTCCCTGTGTAGACCTTGCAACCATATTTTGGAGAATTGCTCTTCCTCTAGTTTTCTGATGTCTTTTTGTTTGTTTCGGGTCCTGCTTTGATGACATCATCACACAGCCATGTCACTCCAGGGAGCCCCAATGCCTGACAAAATGAGTTGGTAGCCATGGCTGACCCATACATGTGGTATCCTGACATTCTCTCTCTGCTGCCATCATCCTTGCTAGGTAATGGTGGCTTCTCATTTTCACTATTTGTCAGACCCCACAGAGCATGTCCAAGTAGGGCTCAAAATGCCCCACCCAGAGTCATCAGCCAGCTGCCAGATGCAAAGACAAGATGCAAAGCCAGCTGGCAGAGGCTCATCTGTAATCCTCACTTCTCAGGAAGCCCAAGCAGAAAAGTTGGTGATACTGTTATCTCCAATTAATCACCAAAGAGCCAGAAGTGGAGGTGTGGCTCAAGTGGTAGAGTGCCAGCCTTGATCAAAAAAAGCTAATGGACAGTGCCCAGGCCCTGAGTTCAAACCCCAGGACTGGCACAAAAGAGAGAGAGAAGAGAAAGAAGAAGACAGAAAGAAAGGGAGGAAGGAAGGGAGGGAGGAAGGGAGGAAGGAAGGAAGGAAGGAAGGAAGGAAGGAAGGAAGGAAGGAAGGAAGGAAGGAAGGATTATGGGGAGAAAAGACTGGATAGCTAATGCAGCTCTGGATATAGAATGCATTTGTGGCTGAGAAAGACTCCACAGTATCCTCCTTGGCTCTGATAGCTGCCCACACTACTGTCTTCACCACCAAACTAGAAAGTCCAATCAAAACAGAACTCAGAATCTGGGCTTCTGTGGCTTACACCTATAATCCTAACTATTCAGGAGACAGATCAGAGGATTGCAGTTGGAATCCAGTTAGGACAAGAAAGTTCAGGAGATTCTTATTTCCAACTAACTAGCAAAATCTGGAAGTGGAATGTGGCTCAAATGGAAGAGCATTAGCCTTGATCAAAAAAGCTTAGGGACAGTGCCCAGGTCTGAGTTCAAGCCCCAGTGCCATCACACAAACAGAGCCAAGGTAGACCACAGGAGAGATCCTAGTCATGCTGAGACAACAGAATCTATCGCTCATTTTATCTTTTCTTCACTAGACACATTCATTGTGCTCATCTTCCTTCACCTTTGTAGCAAAACAAAATGCTAGAACAGAAGGTGAGCAGAAGCTGCCTGTAGTCATTAGCCACAGGCCAAATTGTAGGTCAGCAGAGAATTGACAACATTGGAGTAAGAAGGGGTGCACCAGGGAGTCCCTTGTGCTGGGATTGCTGACTACGGTTCCATTCAGCTGCAGGAGACGCAGGGAATTCAGGCATAGGATGTACAGAAGCTAAGGTCAAGACAGCGCACACATAAGTCAGGCTGGGCAGAGGATAAATGAGATCCCTTGCCTCCCAGCCCAGGGCCCTCTCCAGGCTGCCCTGATTCTTCCACAGCCTGACCTCTGGGTCACGGTAGGTGTCACCTAGGCCCCAGATGGCAACAGCTAGTTAAAACTGTGATGTGACACTTGCAATTTTAAAATTTCTGGCAGGCACACCAAAAAAGACAAAGAAAAGAAAAGGTAAGGAGAGACAACATTCATCGTAGTAATATAATTTTTTGGTACAGCCAAAGCACAATCGTTTCAAGATACAAGAACTGTAAAATATGCCTGACACATTACGTCACATTCTTTCTTCACATGGATTTTCTGTGATCCAGCATGAGCTTTTCCTTGAACAGCCTGTGTCCATTGGACTGGCCACATTTTGCATGCACACAGGGCCAGGAGCCACTGTCCTGGGTGGACAGTAAGGGTGTCAACAGCCCTGCCCCCTGCCCCCCGCAGCAGCCATGGCTGGCTATAGGTAATTCTCAGTAATTCCATTTCTGTTGTCAACACAATGGCTCCATAGACTAAGTAAGTTATGAAGGAGGTCTACGTTGGCCCATCTCCCCCAGTTTTGGTCCAAGATGGAGAGAAACACAGAAGGAGGTAGCCTTCTAGCAGGCAGTATCAGGCCATCGCATGGCAAGAGAGTGCTCTCTTTTACTCTTCCGAAGCCACAGCTGAGTGCTGGTGGCTCACTCCTTCAATCCTAGCTACTCAGGAGGCTGAGATCTGAGGATCATGGTTCAAAGCAAGCCTAGGTAGAAAAATCCATGAGATTCTGATCTCCAGTTTAACTACCAAAACGCCAGAAGTGAAGCTGTGTCTCAAGAAGAAAAAAAAGCTAAGGAACAGTGCCCAGATCCTTGAGTTCAAATATCAGTACCAGCATAAATTAATTCAATTAATTAATTTAATTAAAACAAAGTCATCAGGGCTTAGTTCAAGGTATAAGAAATACAAAATATTATTGATGTATTGCTGTGCACTCGTTTTGTGCACTGATTCTTTGTGATGCAGTATGAGCTTTTAACAGCCTGTGTCCTTTGGGCCATCAGGATTCAGCCATAAGGACTAGTCCTTATCATCTCCCTAAAGCCTCTCCTCTGTCATTGGATTAAATGTCCACCTCTCAATCTCTATCGCTGGATAAGGGGGCAGCAGCCCTCCAATGGTGTAAAGTCAGGAGCAAACATCAACATGAGCTTAGGAATGGACAAACTGTATTCAAACCATATCTACCCTTTCTTCAAATGAATACCACCTTCACTGACCTCTATGACACCACAAAGATGAGGAGCTACCAGCTATGCTGGATTTGAATTTGCCGCCTGGTGGTTCCTAAGGTTTTATGGGACCATTAGATGTTGTAACAAGAACAGTGATTCTAAAATCATTCAGCAGATTCCTGGAGTCTTCTATGGGTTGAACTTCCCATGAAGTCTCTTCATGATCTGCAGTGAAGCAAACTCCATTGTAAACCCTGTAGGCTAAAGTCAGGAAGTCAAGCTGATCAATAATAGCATAGTGTCAGCCAGTTTATAGCACCAAACACATCCCAACCAAGATGACAAGCAGCCTCCGGTGTGATTAATTCTGGTGTTGTAATATTCCAGGCATGATTATAGTTGAAACAATGCTCATCATTCTCAAACTACACTTTGCAATCCCAAAGACTGGCACATTAAGGTTTATTGCTAATTATTGAACAAGACTCTTATAGCAAATGACCACTCTCAGTCAATATTGTATTCCTTGCTTCATGAAGGAAGCTAAGTAGCAAACTCTCTGAACACTAAACTTGAAACTCCAATTGGCAGGAAGAGTACTCACTACAAGCCACATATCTGGATAGGATCCAATAGGATCACTTAACAATGCCTGTAGAAAAGTAAACTCTAGCTAGAGTCTATCAATTACTTTTCAGGAACTACACTACAACTGTGAAAAAGGTTTACAGTGGGCACTCAGTCTCTAGGCCTGTAAATAAGTGTACATTATAAGCCAAGGAGGAAAATGTCTGGGAATAAAGAAGAGGTAATGGCCATGGGCTATTCTGTATGTGCGCACACACCTCAGGGCATGGGTGCTGTCCTTGAGCTATTACACTCAAGGCTAGCACTCTACCACTTGAACCACAACTCCACTTCTAGCTTTTTTGGTAGTTAATTGGACATAAGAGTCTCATGGACTTTCTTGTCTTGGCTGGCTTCAAACCACAGTCCTCAGATGACAGCTTCCTGAAGAGCTAGGATTACAAGTGTGAGCCACCAACACCCGGTTATGGGCTTTTCTTTTACAAGTGCATTGAAAAGTTGTGGTCACTGGTGTCTGGTGATGACCCAGAGCATGCTTGGCTCATCCATCTTTTCCTTTTTGTTGTCAACACAATGTTGTAGCCAGCAAGATGGAGGCTAGAATTAGAACGCAGATGAATTTTGTACTATCAGCACCAGGTTCATCTGTTCTCAATGTCATCCACAGCAACTGTAAGGTATAGGCCAAGTCAGAATAAAGGGATAGGACAAAGTGTAGCTGGCCACCATGATGAAAGTTCAGTCTGCAAATCGTTATGGTTACAACTCATCCAGTTTCAGAGAACACCAAAGGTAGACCAGGCTCCAGTGGCTCAAGCTTGTAATCCTAATCACTCAGGAAACAGATCTGAGGATTAAAAGTTCAAGGCCAGCCCAGGCAGGTAAATCTATGACTATTACCTCCAATCACCACTAAAAAGTAATAAGTAGAGCTGTGGCTCAAGTAGTAGAGTGCCAATTTTGAACAAAAATGTTAAGGGACAATGCCCAGGCCCTGAGTGTAAGCCCTAGTACTGGCAAAATTTAAAAGAATGTGTGGGTCAGGGGTATGATGGGTCTTTCAAACTGTACAGATACTATGATGACTTCTGTGGCCTCTCTCAGTGAAGCCAAGCAAAATTAAGATTTCTTCATTTCAGGCACATGAACAGCCCTTCCTTTCTTCCCTCCCTCCCTCCCTCCCTCCCTCCCTCGCTTCCTTCCTTCCTTCCTTCCTTCCTTCCTTCCTTCCTTCCTTCCTTCCTTCCTTCCTTTCTTCCTTCCTTCGTCTCATTGTGCCAGTCCTGGGTGCTATCCCTGAGCTTTTGTGCTCAAGACTAATGCTGTAGCACTTGGGCCACAGATCCACTTTCAGCTTTTTGGTGGTTAATTGGAAATAAGTGTCTCATGGACTTTCCTTCCCAGGCTGGCTTTGAACCATGAGTCTCAGATCTCAACCTCCTGAGTAGCTAGGATTACTAGTGGGAGCCACTGGTAACCCATCTGACAACTCTTTCTTATCTAACACTCTTCTCTTAGTGCTCTGACATTAGGAACCTTTGATTCACTGTTCCTTCTATCATTGAGCCCAGTCAAGGTCATGTATTTTAAAATCAGACAAGCCAGAATTGCCTCTCTCACCCCACCCCGACACACACTATTATTCTGTGTGTGATTTTTGAACAAGTTGTACAACTATCCAACATGAAACATTTTTGTGAGGATTAAATGAGTTCTTACAAGTCCTGATACTTAACAATAGCTTGAAGAAGCACTCAGTAGATGGATCCCACCCCATTGCTATCACAAGCACCATTGCCATGGAAGTTCCTGTCTGGCAGACTTTAGTCCATGAAGAGGTTGTATAAAAAGCAACTTGCAACTTATAACTTACCCCAGAGGGCGTTTCTTATCCAACTCTGGAGACAGATGTGTGAGATTGAAGTTAGGATGCGGAGGGACCAGCCTTCTGCTGGAGAGCTCTAAAACAGGCCTGATTTGAGCTGAGTAGAGTTAGGTCTAAATGATAAACATAGATGAAAATGTGTGTGTGTGTGTGTGTGTGTGTGTGCATGGTCATATACAGATAGACATGAAAAAATTGACTAAAGTATGGCATATTCGGGGAGGATTCAAATGGTGTCACTCCTTTAAACAATTAATGTAACAGTTTCACAAAATAAATACTGGGAGGCTGGAACTTGTATTGTGGGGAAAGGGATGCCAAAGGAGGTGGCAACAATAAATGGGGGAAGCAAAGGTGGGCAAATGCAGTCATAATATTCCATGTACCTGTGTGAAAATGGAGCCAGTCCCCTACGTGATAAGCAGGGTTGGGAGTGATAGGGGAGAATGATGGAAGAGGTGACATTGATCAAGATACAATGTGCACAATCCCCTTAGATGCCAGGATGGCCTTTGGACTGTCCCTAGACACCCCTAATGTTCCACCAGGGGTGAGAAAGTTCTTCCTGGTCCCAACCCTTCCCTATCCTACTGAGGGTGTTGGCCCAACTTAACCCCAGCTCTGGACCAGCTATGGCTTCTGGTGAGCAAATTGGCTGCAGTCAAGGAAGAGAGGAATGTTAAGTATCTACTGCAGCCTGGCACTCCCTCAAAGACAGCAGAGAAGGCCTGTCTGCTGCCCAGGCAGAGCACTGAGGAGAGGACAAGGAGGAGGGGAGGAGGATATGTAATGTGAAGCAGAAGAATGCTTCTGTCTGAAGATGCATTTCCCTTTGTGTGTGATTCTGTCCCTTTGTAAGGATCATGTCAGGAGTGATGGCTTAGCTGTCAAAGCAGGGAACCTGAAATCTGCACACCGGCCACATGGACTCCCCCGAGTCCCTTACAGAACTAACTTTGGGATGGGCCATTTGCTTCCATTACTTTGTCAATGTTCCTGACTTCGCAGGATCCTGAGGCAGCTGTAAAAGGCAGATCAAACCAAACAGCCTCTGACCATTCCTGCCCCCTCCACTATACAAAGTCATGCATCTGCCACCTCTGAATGCTATTTGCTATCTTTTCATCACTTACTACTTCTTACGAAAAGAAACACACATTTGGGTGCCATTGGTTCACACCTGAAATTCTAGCTTCTCAGGAGGCTGAGATCTGAGGATTATAGTTTGAAGCCAGCCCAGACAGGAAAGTCTGTAAGATACTTACCTCCAATTAACCATCAAAAAAGCCAGAAGTACAACTGTGGATCAAGTGATAAAAGTGTTAGCCTTGAGCAAAAAAAAAGAAGATGCTCAGAGACAGTGCTTAAGCCCTAATTTCAAGCTCTAGGACTGGAACTAAAAAAATAAATAAGTAAATCATCATCACCACCACCATCACATTCATGTTCTATCCAATGTATTACCCTAAAAAATCAGATGATAAAGTAAGGAGGTCAGGTCTGGCTGGTGCCATATGGCTGGTTTTTTTTTTTTTTTTTTTTTTTGTCCCGTCGTGGGGCCTGAACTCTGGGCCTGAGCGCTGTTCCTCAGCTCTTCAGCTCAAGGCTAGTGCTCTACCACTTGA
>NW_012267217.1:29814739-29846424 GCF_000151885.1 Dipodomys ordii | reverse complement strand
CTGTTCCTCAGCTCTTCAGCTCAAGGCTAGTGCTCTACCACTTGAGCCACAGCACCACTTCTGGCTTTTTTCTTTTTGCTTATGTGGTGCTGAAGAATCGAACCCAGGGCCTCATGCATGCAAGGCAAGTGATCTACCACTGAATCACCTTCCCAGCCCTGGCTGGTGCCATATGGGCTACATGGTGGATGGTAGGGTCTGGCATCTTGTCTTCATGCTGGGGGGAGAAAACACCCCCCACCTCCCAAGTAATGGGAGTGCCTAGATCCCTGGAGGCAGGGGCACTTGGCTGATAGGTTACTGAATCTGTCAGTCCAGTGCCTGGGAATGGGAATTTCCTGTGGACCTGCCCCCTGTGCTGACCCTATTTAGGCCCGGACCAGCACAGGTGCCATTATTACACCATGCCATGTGTGTCTCTGTGATTGTGTCCTGTGTCCTGTCTCCTGGCTTGTCTCTGGTCATCATGGCATCCCAATTAAGATCTCCATTGGAGCTGAATTGGTTTGTTGGTATTGTTCTTGTTCTTTCTTCCCACTCTAGCCTGTTTCCTCACCGTGTTAAGTGCATTTGGGGGCTGCAGGCCTTTGTAACAACTGGCTGCCTACAGCCTGCTAACTGTATAATAAAGACTTCAATATTACATCTCTCAAAATGTGGCTTCTGGAATAATGCACCTTACAACAATACTCCAACTGTTTTCTTCCACTTACATTTTCATCTTAACTTTTGAAGTCATTGTACAAAGGAGCTTCTGTTCAACATGTCAGTTTATGAGAACAATGCATCTGGATCAATGTCACCATTTCCACCCTTCTCCCTCATCTCTCCCACCCCCACCCATGTCTTCAACTTATAGAGCTCTCTCTAATGAGCTCTTCCACAATCATCACAATCTTAAAGACCCCTCCTTCCTCATGCTGCCCTTTCCCCATTTCTCTATCTCTCCTCCTCCTCACACAGCACAAGGCAGGGTCCCAGACCTCTTATATTTTGTATGGATCAAACTTAATTCCCATTGGAGTTAAGAAATAAACAGTTGACAAGAAGTAGTGTCTGTCAGGTCACCCTGGATCAGATGGCTCTCCAACCACAAGGCATCGTCATGGAAACAGGAGGCTCAGATTTCATCTAAAGAGATGGTGAAGATACAGACCATAGTTCAGGATGAATTCTGGATTCTGGGGAGAGGGTGAGGGACTGTCCAACATACTAGAAAGCACACTGGTGAGGTAATATGAGGTCAGGAGCATCACCAACTGCATTTTCACAGAGTTCCTACAACCATGTCAACGTCTTCTTTATGTTAGAATTGAGCCTGCTGCTTCATTGAGGGAAAAGCCTTCCTGATTTATCCAAGGAGCCGGTGATTACCAGGTTCCTCACAGACTGTCCTATTCTACCCTTTTTGTGGTCCCATAAGGCTGTGGTCCATGAAATTGTACCTTTCAGACAGCTACATGAGGCTCTCTCTTCCTCCTCCAGGGTGACAGGTACTCATTGCTGTATTGGCATTGGTGGTTTCGTGGACTTCATGTAACATGTGTGGCATAGCAGGCAGCAACCATTTTGCTGAACTGATGAATTCAGTGTCTTGGGAAATGAGTTCCATAGATTTTGTATTTTCTTAAGTCTCCTGGTTCTTCCCCCTACCCCCTTTAAAAAATATATTTTATTGTTGTTATAGAGGTGATGTACAGAGCGGTTAGAGTTACATAAGTCAGGTAACAAATACACTTCTTTTTTGGACAATGTTACTCCTTCCCTTGCTCTCTCCCAGTCTTTCCCTCCCATTCCCACTCCCAAGTTGTATAGTTCACTTTCCCCATAGTGTGTAGTGAGTGCCATGGCTGCATTTGTTCATCCTTTGTCCCTCCAATTCTCCTCTCAAAGACAAACTAACAAACAAGACAAAAGGAGAGGACAGGAAATACAGCAGCAACAACAACAAAACTCTTGTTTCCATTTTTTGGAGTTGATTTCATAAAATATCACTTAATATGATCATATGCACATAGCTATTGAGCCTTTGTGATACACTCCTATGAATAGCCTCCTTTGGTCTCACTGTGTGACTATCTAAGGATCTTAGTTGTGGGGCTTGAACTCAGGGCCTGGGCACTGTCCCTGAGCTCTTTTGCTCAAGGCTAGCATTCTAGCATTTGAGCCATATCTCTGCTTCTGGTTTTCTGGTTAATTGGAGATATGATTTTCAAGGACTTTCCTGTCTGGCTAGAACTGTCCAGGATTGAACTTCAATCCTCAGATCTCAGCCTCCTGAGTAGCTAGGATGAGTCAGCACCCAGCTTGTCTCTCCTGGCTCTTAATAGCAGCATCTTGCTAATTTATCCGTGACCTTTTTTTCCCTTCCTGAAAAGTGACATTTAGGTCCGATTTAGATTAGAATCAAATTTTAAGTCAGGCATTGGTGACTCATGCCTGTAATCCTAGCTTCTTAGGAGGCTGATATCTGAGATTGACAGTTTGAAGCTAGACAGACAGACAAATCTATGAATCTCTTATCTCCAATGAACTAGCAAAGAGCTAGAAGTTGAGGTGTGCCTCAAGTGGTAGAGTGCTATCTTTGATCAAAAAAAGCTAAGTGAGACTAAGATCCAAAGACTGTAGTTCAAAACCAGCTAGGACAGGAGATGGGAAGGGATGGGAAGGGGAAACAAAGGAGGAGGCTACAATGCTTGATAAGAAATGTACTCATTACCTTGCTCATGTAATTGTAACCCTTCTGTACGGTATTTTCACAATAAAAAAAGAATTCATGAAAACCTAACCAATGCAACCTCACAATATATTTTTATGTTAAGTCTATAGTTTACACCACTAGCATATTCTTTTTTTTTCTATTTCCTCATTTTTTTTTATTTGTGAACATACTGGCCACTAGCATATTCTCATCTTAGATGTTTTTGTGAAAGGAAACAAAAGCTTATATAGTGCATCATGGTTTCCATGCTTTCTTTTCCTTTTAATAAAAATGATATCACATCTTTAAAAAAATACAACATTCATAGAAGAATGGGTTCTTTATCTCAGCACTCACAGAAATCATCTCAAATCAGCCAAAGGCCTAACGTGAGATCTTACACTGCAAAATCTTAGAAGAACACATAGGCATGGTAAAGTTCTTGAGAGTAATATTGCTGATGTACCAAAAGTTGAGGCATAAAGCTGCCACTGGTGGCTCATGCCTATAATCCTAGCTACTCAGGAGATTGCAATCTGAGGACTGTCATTTGAAGCCAGCTCAAACAGAAGTCTATAAGCCTTCTATTTGCCATTAACCAGCAGAAAGCCAGAACCAGAGCTGTGGCTCCATTGGTACAGCACCAGCCTTGATTAAAGTTAGAGCACACAAGGTCCCGAGTTTAAGTCCCAGTACTAGTATGTGTATACACATATGCACACATACACACACACATTCACACACTCACACAGCACAAACTTAGGTTTTTTTTTAAGAGATCAAATTTTACTTTTTAACTGCTTACTCAAAGTCTTGTTTATTTAACTGTGGGGCTTATTACATCTTAATTTCTGACAGTCAGAGAAGCATAGAAAAAAGGCCTATGAAAGTATACAATTGCTCTCTCTGACTAATGAAACCAAAGGAGTAATTTACAAGTTTTGCTTTTGCTTTTGCATATATTCAGATATTTGCCAAAAATTAAAGTAGTATTATGAATGGTGATAGAGAATTAACAAAGTATGTTTAATCTTCCAGTTCGAATTTTCAGGGGAAGGGCAGTGGCAAGGTGTATCTTAGGATACTATTACACATATCAGGTGTTCTGCTGCACATGATTTTTGAGCTTCATAGGAAGGGTAGTTGATCCTCTTCAGGGCTCTGAAATCTGTGTCAGGTTCTCCTGACTCTCAATTTCCACTTACCCAAGTCTCTCTCAACACACATGGCCCTGCAGCCTCCTGGCTATTGTCTATGCTGATTTCCTGTCTCACGGTCTCTGTTCCTCTCCTCTAGTTCTTCCTGAGAAGACAAGACTCTGTCAGGTCCTGTGGTTTCTGGATCCCTCAGGTAGACCAGCTGGCTGGCTGTCACTGGGGCTAGAACAGGCCCTAGTTGAATGGGAGGTGGTGTGGGGGGGGGGTGTGTTCTGCAGTGGGCCCTTCAAAAAGTTGAGGATTCCACTGTTTTAAAGATCTGGGGTTGGAATTGGGAGGGAGGGGGGAGGCTGGGAAGGGATGTGAAGGGTAAACCAAAGGAGGAGGCTGCAATGCTTGGTAAGAAATGTACGCATTATCCTGCCCATGTAATTGTAACCCCTCTGTACAGTATGTTCACAAATAAAAGAAAAGAAAAAAAAAAGATCTGAGTTAAGTTCCAGGGATCCCTGTACAATGAAATAACATGTTACTGTGTACAACAAAATAATGTAGATTTGAAAATTTCCATCATATTAGTCTATATATTATATAATCATATAATATATTCTAATTATGTGTAATATATTATATATATTAGCTCAATTTAGCCTTTCCACACTCTATGTATATTTCACTACACATTTTATTGCTTGAGAAAATCAATTTTTTATATATTTGTGTGTATATATACATGTGTGTACAAATATTATATTTCTATATATGATAAAATATTGCATATAATCTATCTTATGCATACTATATATTTTATATTATATAGTTCCATAGATTTATTTTTCTATATTTCTATATAAAGATATTGATATTATTTATATTTATATTTATTTAAATTTATGTTCATATACATATAATTATACTTACATATGAACAATGTATGTAGTTTAGCAATTATGTATATAGTTTACCAATAGTAAGATAAATTCATTCATATGCAGCAAACATATATAATTTAATTTAAAATTATATAATTATTTTTCAATTAAAAGATAAAAATAAAACAAGTTAAAAGTAGAATTTCCATGTCCATCAATTGCACAATCCCACTACCGAGTACGCAAAGGAACTGAAGTCAGGCTGTTGGCTGGACATCAGGTGCCTGTGCCTCCCACCTGCAGCATTCACAGTAGCCAAGATATATATGTCCATCTTATATGGAGGAAGAAAGTATGACATATACATACATACACAACAGAATATTACTCAGCCCTCAAAAGAATGAAATCCTTTTATTTTCAACAAGGTTGGATGAAACTGGAGATTCGTATGTCAAATACAATAAGCCAGATACAGAAAGAAATATATCTCACTCCTATGTAGAAGCTAAACGTTGAATCCCCTGAGAACCTGATCTCAGGTCTTAAGATAGTCTGAGAGAGAGAGAGAGAGCATTAGGGGCTTGATCAATAAGTAATGAGCTACAGTTAGACAGAGTAGGAAGCTCTGGTGTATGGAGTGCTAATCAGGCATGAGGAAGACTGAAATAGTGTCATATGCAGAAAAATGGATGTTTGAGAAAAGCCAAGTTTTCAAAACCCATGTATCACAAGTTTGCACTCAAATGTGGAATCTAGGTCTAAAATGATGATGATAATGTTGGGACATGAGTCTGGGGGATGAATAAGATGGAAGTATGTCACACACACAGACACACACACACACATACACACACACACATACACACACAGACACACACACACACATACACACACACATACATACACACACACAGACAGACAGACACACACACACATACATACACACACACATACACACACACAGCAGACACACACACACACACAGCAGACACACACACATACACACACATACACACAGACACACACACACATACACACACACACAGACAGACACACACACATACATACACACACACATACACACACAGCAGACACACACAGCAGACACACACACATACACACACAGACATACACACACAGACACACACACACAGCAGACACATACACACACATACACACATACACACACAGACAGACAGACAGACACACATACATACACACACACATACACACACACAGCAGACACACACACAGACACACACACAGCAGACACACACACACATACACACACACACAGCAGACACACACACACAGACACACACACACAGACACACACACACAGACACACACACAGACACACACACACATACACACACACAGACACACACACACATACACACACAGACACACACACACAGACACACACACACAGCAGACACACACACAGACACACACACACATATACACACACAGACACACACACATACACACACACAGAAACACACAGACACAGACACACAGACACACACACACACAAACACACACACAGACACACACAGACACACACACAGACACACACACAGACACACACACAGACACACACAGCAGACACACACACACACACAGACACACACACTCATACACACACACACAGAACACACACACAGACACACACACTGACACACACACACACACACACACAGACACACACACAGACACACACACAGACACACACACACATACACACACACAGACGACACATACACACACACAGACACACACACACAGACACACACACACAGACACACACACACACACAGACAACACAGTGAAACCCACCAAACATTGCTTGACAAAGGAGAGAAGGAAGGAGAAAGGGGTTATAGGAATGTTATAGAAGTTTTCAAAAAACATGCCATGCTTTGTTAGAATTCTGCAATTAATATCCCCTTTTCTATTAATATGTAATATGTATATAATAAAAGTCATAAAAGAAAGTTCCAGGGAGCCATTATAGAGTGATATGGATGCATAACAATTACACCCTCTATATCTCAAAACATGAAGAAAGGAAATTGTGTATTTTCACCTTAAAGAAATAGAAAGAGCTTAAAAACATGATAGAACATTTAACCTGATTTAAGTGTTACACAATACATACATGTACTGGAACATCACCCCATAAATATGTGAATATTTTTTGTGTTTCTCTGCCATTTAAAAAATAAATATAACAATTATTTTAATCCCTGTAAGTCCAGTGAGGACTTTGAGCTCATCTGAGCTCTGTGGTTTAGAAGTTTCTGTGCTAGATGGTTCACACCTGTAATTCTAGCTACTCATGAGGGTGAGATCTGAGGATCTATGTTTGAAGCCAGCTAGGTAGAAAAGTCTAGAAGTGGAACTTGGCTCAAGTGGTAGAGCACTAAAGATGAGGAGGAGGAGGAGGAAGAGAAGGAGGAGGAGGAGGAAGAAGAAACAGACAGCAGCAGCACCTTCTATGATCCCAGCAATGGCTCCTCACCACATCCTGCAAACCTCCCATAACATCCTGGGTTACCCATCTCTTTGGGATTCATGTTCCTTATATTCCTATTGCAACAGCCAGAATCAAATCCTCTTCCTCGTGCCTGTAATTCCATCTACTCAGGAAGCTGAGATCTGAGGGTAGAGGTTTGAAGCTAGCATGGGCAGGAAATGCCACTCATTTTCATTTAACCAGCAGAAAGCTGGAAGCAGAGGCATAGCTCAAGTGGATACAACACTAGCCTTGAGTGAAAAGGCCAGACAAAAGCACAAGTCTCCAAGTTCAAGCCCCAGTCCAGCACATATACACAAAAAGGAGGGGAGAGAGGGCAGGAAGGAGGCAACGAGTGAAGGAGACTGGAAAAGGAGAGGAGAGGGGAGGAGGGAAGGATGGGAATGGGAGAGGGGAAGAAAGTGGGAAGGGAGGAAAGGAAAGAGGAGAGGAGGGAAAAGAACAAAGAAAAGAAGAGCAGTGTGGTTTCCAGGGTAGCTATGGAAGGAGACTCCAGCCTAGGCACTATATTCACCATGTGAGCCTGTCAGTCACGTCGATGGACGCCTGCCTGGCTTTCCAGGAGACAGCTCTGATGTGAGGCCTAAGCTGGTATGCCTGGGCCAGGGGACGCTTCCTTGTAATCAGTGCTCAGCTCGCGCACCTCACTGGTGCGTTGCGCATCTCCCTGTCTCTCAGGACATTGAGAAGCAAACACTGGATTCTCCAAAAACCTCCATGATGTTCACAGGACTTGGCAAGAGGTTTGCAGTCTGGGCAGGTGGCAGGCAGTGTATTGTGATGCAAGTGAGCACCCCAGGCTCCAGGTTTGATGTTGTCTGTTGCCACTAGAACACTGAATGTAGAGGGTCCAAAGGGGAAGCAGCTATCATTTGGGCTGGCTTTGTATACTATGGCTCAGAATTTTCTTGAGGGGGGTATGGGGGCTAAGCTGGTGTGCATGCACGTGTACAAGTATTGGTCCTGGGGCTTGAATTTAGGGCCTAGAAGCTGACCTTAAACTTATTTTGCTCAAGGCTAGTGCTCTACCACTTGAGCCACAGCTCCCCTTCCAGCTTTTTGCTGTTAATTAGAGAGGAAGAAGAGTCTCTCAAATTTGTCTGCCCAGGTTAGTTTTGAATTGGGATCATCAGATCTCAGCCTCCAGAAGAGCTAGAAATATGGGCATGAGCTTAATTTTTTTCTTTATTTTGAATATCAAAGAATGATGACATCTATTAAGACCAATTAAGATCTTTGAGAACTGACTTGTATTGATCACCCTTTGGGGAACATTTGGGGGGTCATTCTAGAAAGGAGGGAAAGGGAACGAGAGCCTGCCCTCAGCACCTTGGGCCACCTTCACCAATCCATTGCTGGTAAAGCCAGGAGCAATATGCAGAGGAAGAGTTGGCTTTCACAAGTCTGATAATTGATCTATACTTGCTTACTGCATTTAAAAAGGTTTCATACTTTCAACCTCAGAGAAGAAAATAATTCTAGAAAATGTTTGGTTCCTTGCTATCTCTGAGATGTTTTGAAATGATGATTTCTATCTAAGGCCTATTGGCTTTTTTGGGGGGGAGGGGTGTCCAGTCGTGGGGCCTGAACTCGGCCTGGGCGCTGTCCCTCAGCTCTTCAGCTGAAGGCTAGCACTTGAGCCACAGCGCCACTTCTGACTTTTTTCTTTTTGCTTATGTGGTGCTGAGGAATCGAACCCAGGGCCTCATGCATGCAAGGCAAGCGTTCTACCACTGAGCCACCTTCCCAGCTCTGGCTTATTTTTTACTTCTTAAAAATCCTAATATTTGCTGAGCACCAGTGGCTCTCGCCTGTAATCCTAGCTACTCAGGAAGCTGAGATCTGAGGATCATGATTCAAAGCCAGCCCTGGCAGGAAAGTCCGTGAGACTCTTATCTCCAATAAACCATGCAGAAAACCAGAGGTGGTGCTGTGGCTCAAGTGGTAAAGCACTAGTCTTGAGTTGAAGAGCTGAGGAACAGCACCCAGGCCCAGAGTTCAAGCCCCACCACTGAAAAAAAATTCCTAATATTTTATTTGACACAGAAGTATGATACATTATCTGAAGTCTTCTTGAATCTTCTGAACAAGTAGAGAAAAAGATGTTTCCCGAGTCCAAGTATACTGAAAACAAATTGATTCCTTCTTGCTTTTTAAAAATTAGTTGCTTTCATGATACTGCATTTAAAAGCAAAAACAATTTAGAAAGCTACAGCCATTTCAAATACTCTGAGGTTTAATAAGACTATTAATAATATATTATTAATAATTGTTATTAATAGTATATTGTTAGTAATATATTAATACATGTATGAATTCCTATTAAATGAGAAAATAACCCCCAATGGTAATAAGTGGCTTATTAAAGTATATGGTGACATAAAAAAGGACACAAATTCATCAAATAACCCTTATAGATATCCATTCTTTCTTCTTAGTCACATTGTTTTTATTTTTTCTTTTTTCATCCTGGGACTTGATCTCAGGGCCTGGGCTCTATTCTTGAGCTTTTTTGCTCAACACTAGCACTCTACCACTTGAGCCACAGCTCTACTTCTGTCTTTTTCTTTGACTAATTGGAAATAAGAGTCTCATGGGCTTTCCTACCCAGGCTGTCTTCAAACCAAGTTCCTCAGATCTCAGCTACCTGTGTAACTAGGATTAGAGGTGTGAGCCACTGGCACTGGGCAACACCTTCTTTATCAAAACAAACAAAAACAACATTTAAAAAAAAACAACCCTAGGGTCTCAGGCATTTATGTTCTGGGCTTGGCTCGCCATTCTGATCACTTACCCAACCTGAACTTTGGGTTTCTTTACTTAGAAGAGAAGCTGTCCACCATATAGATGTCATTTTGCAGGGGTGAGAAGAGGGAGAATGCAATTTTAATGAGAAAGTCTGTGCAATCCCCCAGGACAGCTTGTAGTTTAACCAGGGTTGGTGCTATTTATATAAATTGAAAACCTGCAATCTGAAGTGCTCCAAAGCCGAAGCTTTCAGGTGTCAACATGACCTCAAAAGTGAAAAATTCCACAGCCTGGAACTCTTTCGTGAGCTTAATGATTTAAAATATTACATAACATCCATCTAATCACATGAGATCATGTGTGGAATTTTCCACTTCTAGGGTGATCTTAGTGATGAACAGGTTTTGATTAGAGGACATTTTGGGTTGTGAATTTTTGGATGAACATGCTTGACCCTATGCTCGGTGACCAAGGCCCTGGGGTCAGCTGTCATCAGAATGTATCCTTTCTCTGGAGGATACTATGACTTTAATAAATGGAAAAGAGTTTAAGATTGAAAGTAAAGTTGGAGTGTGGTGACAGTGGGTTCTGCTCTTCTGAGCTGTGGTAAGCTCTTTGAGGACAGGGCTGACAGTGGCTTGGCTGATGTCTTCTCCCCAAGGAGCCAAGAGCCACCAGTTCTGGGGAAAAGAAAGCTGGGGGCAGATTCCAAGGAAGACAAAGCTCAACTCCAGCCTCAGCCAACAGAGACATCTGGTGCGTACAGAGACAGCCAAGGCAAGAATGCAGGAAGCTGCTTTCTGACAGCGTGAACAAGAACCTCCAAATTAACTTCAACCCTAAGGAAGCTGTTTAGTGAGCTTCAGATAATATGACCAACATCAGAGAACAACCAGAAAGAGCTCCCTAGTAGTATGGGGGGAGGGGAGGCAGGAGGGTGAGAGAGAGATTCTAAGGCAAACGCAGCTGCATACTGTCAGCAAGAAACCACATTTCACACGTGGACTGCATCCTAGGATGTCTGCACTCGCATCCGGCCCTGGTGTTGACTGGGATGCTTTGGATTTCAGAGGCATTTACACAGCTCCTGCTGTAGACAGGAGATGAGTAATTGTTCTGCAAGCAGAAGCCAGACTGGACACTTCATGCAAGACTTTTCTACCTTCTGAAGAGAGAGAATGTCTCTGAATGCTTGGGATACTTCCATAGCTAACTCAATTGGGAAACTCACAATCAGCAGTTAGACTTTGACCTCCAAGCAAGCTGAAGGAGCAGAGAGGAGAAAGGAGAGGAAGAAGGAAAATACCTAAGTTCTTTATAGCCTATCTACGTTGTTTTAATTCCATAGCTTCCTTTTCTTTTTCTTTGCTTTTCTGGTTGTCCTAGGGTTTGAATTTAGGGCCTTACACTCATTCACCTTGCTTGCTCTTCTTCCTCACTAGTCTTGTTTGTTCAGTAGTGCTCAACCATCTTGAACCACATCTCTAGTTCAACATTTGGCTGATGAAATTGGAGGTGGACACTTCTGTACTTTTCTGCTCAGGCTCTGGCTTTGAAGCGTGCTTCTATGGAGCTCAGCTTCCCAAGTAGTGAGGATTACAAATGTGAATCACCACTGAGCACTGCCATCACAATTCTTCCTTAATGATTTTGTTATATAGCCATAAATTACACAGTGTGTTCAAGAATATACACTCTGGGAATGCTGGTCAAGGTGACCTTGAGTTGGATCTACTGGGCATGGCAGAGTGACCTTTCTGCAGGTTTGATATCTGAATCTTACAGAAAGGAAAATCATGCCCACTGACAGTGCTAGTTGACTTCCTGTAACTCTTAACAAAATCCTAAAATATTCAGTTTAGAAAAGAAGAAATAGAGTCAGGTGCCAGTGATGAATCCTTGTGATCCTAGTTAGGAGGCTGAGATCTGAGGTACAAGGCCAGCTTGGTTAGACATAACTGTGAGACTCATCTCCAATTAACACCGGAAAGCCAGAAGTAGAGGGGTGGCCCAAGTGGTAGAGCACAAAACCAAGCAAAAGCATCTGAGTTTTAGCCCCAGTAATAGCATGTGCACACACACACATGCACACACACACCACCAAAACACTTATCCTAGCTTACAGTTGGAGGTTTTAGTTCATGTTCAGTTGGTCCTTTTGCTGTTTGGGGTCATGATGAGGCAGAATTTCATGGTGGGAGTATATGAAAATGCAAACTGCTCACCTCATAGTAGGAAAGTGAATATTCAGGAGCACATACTCACATCTCACTCAGCCCAGCCAGTCCTGGGGATTGAACTTGAGGCCTGGGTACTGTCCCTGAACTTCTGTTGCTTAAGGCTAGTGCTCTACCTTTGAGCCACAGCCCTACTTCCAACTTGTTGTTGTTGTTGTTAGTTTTTTTGGAGATAAGAGTCCTACTGACTTTCCTGTCTGGGCTGGCTTTAAACCTCAATCCTCAGCTATCAGCCCTCTCAATAGCTAAGATTACAGGCATGAGCAATGGTATCCAGCTCACATGAACTTGCTACTTCTGTGCCTAATTGCCTCAAAAACATTTATACAGCATTGCTGCCCACCAGCCCTTAAGTTATGTACATATGGGAAGAGTCTCTCCAACTAAATGTTTTTGTTCAAGTGTTGCAGAACTGTTTGTTTTTATTTCTTTTCTTCAGATGCTGAACAATGAACCCCATCCCTTGGCTTTTATTGCTTTCCTATGATTCACTTGAAGGCAGGTATCCCTGGGGAAGAGTCCATCCTTCCTGCCAGTCCAGCTCAGCTGTAACCTCTTTTGGTAGCTGTCCTGTCAAGACGTCTGAGCTCACCAGGAAACCTTATCTGTGACTGTCAGGCACATTCAGGATTTTATTTGTCTGGTGTTTTTTTCCCCCTCACACTCAAGATACTTTCTATCAGCTCAGGTCTCCCAGAATGTCTTTTAAATTCAATCTAATCTCTATCATGTGGCTTGGCAATTGATGTAAGTGACTTTGACATTTTTTTGAGTCTGCAGATATCCCCAAAGGATACCAAGAAAGTTTTTTTAAACATATTTTGACCTTGGAGAGAGAGAGAAAGAGAGACTTTACTTTTCTGCTCTAGATGTTACCAGGAACTCTTTTGAATTTCAACAGAAAAAAAAAAAAACAGCCATGAAATCTGCATTGGATAACCCTCACTTGCCAGTAAGATGACACTTCATGTGGGTGGTAATTAACCAGATAATTGGACTGGATTGTTACTGAGGGCCTGACAGGTTGTAATTTGTGTGTGTATGCATGGGTGCACGCATGTGTGCACGCATGTGGACATTAAGCATAAACATGGGAGCCAAGACAATGTGTCACATGACTTAAACATGTACCCCAATACAAAATTTGAGGAAATTGGCCTACCTGGCTAGTGACCCATGGAGAGGCTTCAGAGATAGGGCATTTGGAAAGCTACTGAGGCAGAGAAACTGTTTATAAGAAGGCTTAGGAGAGGAAAAATTATGAAAAAAAGTAGGATGCAAAACATTAAAAGTAGTAGTTTCAAGTGTAGAGCCAGATTCACCACCAGGTAAAGAACCAATGTAGAAAAATGTATGTAACATGAGACCATCCAGGAAGTATGTGCATAGTCTTTTCTTTTTCTTTCTTTTGTGCTTGAACTCAGGGCCATTTGCTCTAGTTTAGCTAAGTTTTGCTCAATGCTGATGCTCTACCGCTTGAGCCATACCTTTACTTCTGGCTTTTTGCTGGCTCATTGCAGTACCTGAGTTACACTGCTAAGTTCCTCCCTCCCCTTCCCTCTCCCAGTTTTGGGCCAGAACCCTGGCCTGAGCATACTTCTACCTACTCTTCACCCAATCTAACCATAAAAATCCACAGGTTTTTCTGTTTCTTGAGGTCTTCATTATGAAGACATACAATGTATGTACATCGATTGTACATTCAATTAATGTGCAGGTTAACCAATTAGCCAAAGGATGGTATATGTAGGAGATGAGTCCAATGAGGTAACACCTCTAGATAAATTAGTTTAACACAATAAACATCAGGAAGCTGGAGACATGTTTTGTTGGAGGGGGTTAACAAGGGGAAGGGGTGTGGATGAATGGAAAGGGGAAGGGTAGAAGAACATAGTCATTACATTGAACGTACATATATAAAAATGGAACCCAATAACTAATTGAGGAGATGGGTAGAGTTAGGAAAGATGGAGGAGAATGACAGAAGGGGTGACATTGATCAAGATGCATCATACTTTGGACAACTTCTGAAAGACAATAAAAATGAATTTAAAAATTGATTACTTAATTCAATGTACATGCTTTTCTTCTGCTAATCTGCTTTCTGTGATACTGGCTTTAGCCATGACCTTACAGTGAAAAGAAACATGGCTTTTTCTCTCCTGAACCTCATACTCCCTGCATGTTCCATGGGCTTTGTGCCCTGATCACAGTTTTTTGCTTCAGGACAGGGCCTGTGTTCTTGTCATTGCTGACTTTTACACTCTCCATCTGCTCTCTGGCATGGAAAGAGTGCTAGGGGCAGACTTAGAGAAATGCATGCTCAAGCTTCCCATCTGTCAGCTTTCAGCTAAGCCCCTGGACAAATCCCCTGGCTGTCCAAATGATCAACCCTAGAAAACCTTGACCCAGGGCCAGGCCATCACTTCTGATGACCTCTGTATGGGCTGTGTATGACATCACCTTCATTTCTACTTATGCAAGTGGACACCTAGCCAGAATCCTTACCTTACTCAATCCATTAGACTTGTAAGGTCTTGAACCTCACACACCCTTATCCACCACAGTGCCTGGCGTGGTTTTTTGCTCAGCCAATCTGTCACCGTAGTTTGTTAATACCAATCTATGTGCATTAGCTTGCCCATCTAAAATGAGAAAACTAGTAGCACTAAGTCATTGAGATTCTATAGAAAAGTGATGTTATGTGATACATACATTTCATTGGAAGCCTGAAAGGTACTGAACAAAGTTAACAACTCTAACACCTGAGCAAGTCAAGGATTCCACCCACCTACATCCCACTAGCCCCAATCTGATCAAACTACTGACACTGAAAGCTTCTTAGTATGTCAGGCTGACAGGAGAGTCTGACTTCTAGGGCCAGCAAAACTTATCTTTGCCTGTACATTGAGAATCCTGGAATCAAACATGTTAGAAGTCACCTTACAGAGCCATGGCTTGCACACAGCAAGACCCATGTGTCTTCTCTGAGCAGTGATACCAACTGCCCAGCTCTGCTTTCAAACCCAACTGGTGAGTCACATTGGCCTTCTTCCCAAGCACACTGGTTTAGATTCTTTCAACTTCTACTTTTTCAGTTGGATCTCATTTCATTGTTATCATTTCATGCATTCACCTTGAAGCCCTGGGGCATCTTACACACCTTAAATATATCAAGCATAAAGCATACAAAAATAAATTCTGGTTCAAACTTTCCCTACGGCACAAAAAAAGAAAGAAAAGAAAAGAAAATCTGGTCATTGATAATAGAACCCTGATGTGCCTGCCTAATGCCTTCTAGAATACCTCTTGGGAAAACAAAACAAAACAAACAGAAATGCACCAACCACACCAGCTCAAGAAATTTTTTTAGGAGAGAAAGAGAGAGAAAGACAGAGAAAGTGAGGGAGAGGAAGGTGAGAGAAACAGGCAGAGGGGAGGAAAGGAAAAAATACGGCATGTTCTTTTCCTTTCTAATTCATTATCCTGCTGTGATCATGGCAAATAATTTTGAGGTCATTTTACCATAAATATTGAGCCAAGTTCTACATATCTTGTCAAATAATCAAGAAAAAAAGAACATTTATTTCAGGACATTTTGGAAAACCACAGATTACTAATGATAGGATACTCCATGCAATTGGCTCAAGTTTTCTTTGTTTCCACATTTTTCTAAAAGTCTGTGCCCAAGCCAGGCACTGGTGACTCACATTTGTAATTTATCTGCTCAGGAGGCTGAGATCTGAGGATTGAGGCTTAAAGCCACTTTAGGCAGGGAAGTTCATGGAATTCCTATCTCCAATTAACCAGAAAAAGTCTGGAAGTGGAGGCCTCAAGTGGTAGAGCACCAGCTTTCACCTTCAAAAAAGCTAAGGTATAATGCAGAGGCTCTGAGTTCAAAGTTCAAGACCCAGTACCAGCACACACACACACACACACACACACACACACAGAGTCTATATTCAATGAAATTTATGGGAATAATAATCATATGACTGGAAATCAAACGTTTTTATAATAATAGAAGCTTAATTTCTATTTTGTTCCAGGTAAAATAAAAATGTAAACAAGTTAATGTTGTCAGACACTTTGTACTCATATACTGTTTTGTAGAATGGGAACTTCTTTGTACTACTTAAAGATAATTAAAAAAATAAATTAAAAAAAGAGAATGTAAACAAGTCAAGGCAACTTTCTCCATGTACCACTGAGAATGACTCCTCTGTTCTTAACTGTCCTCTGCGACCTTCTTCTCTGGAGATGACCTTGTCTCCCCTGGTATTACCAGCAAAAAAGACAGCTTATCTGACCCCAAATGGCTAATCTATACCAATAGTGTCAAGTGTATCCCTTACCTCTGTGGGAATCCTGGAGCTGTTGGGAGAGGGGGGCGGCGTGTGAGGAGATGGAAACAGAAAGAAAACCTAGAAATTTGTCACAATCAAGAGACCCTGACGGACAAGGCTGGTGATGATGGTGGCCATACTGTCCTGGAATCTTTTATTTTATTGTTTTTAAATGATCTTTAAGTGATTGTATGAAGGGGTTTCAATTCAACATATCATTTGTGAGCACAATGCATCTGGATCAGTATCCTCCCTTTCATTGTTCTCCACAATCTCTGCAGCTTCTCTTTATCTTCCATAAGGAACCAGAACCCAGAGCTTACAGGTGACAATCCCCGAGGTTGGACTGCTGCTAGTCCTCACATCCAACACGTTGGCCAAGTTAAAGGGCCTGAAGACATTGATTACCAGGAGCTCTGTCATCAAATGGACTTAGATCCTACAGTTGACTTTCCCATTGCCCACATTGCCTATCCATTCTAAGACCAAAATCCTCTTTATGTGTCTACCTGAATTCTGTGGATAATGGAATGTGTAAGTCCAAGCTTTGTGTACACCCATTTCATATCTTCCTTTAAAAATAGAAAATGAAAATAAAAATAGGCAGCCTTTGCTCAGGTAGGAGTTTGTATACATCCCTTGGGTCACACATGAGACTCTCTCACTATTCTGTCTCCAAAAATTGTTCATGTTCGTTCTGATTGCTTGGCTTATGCTGGTAGTTGATCTTGCATATAAATTTAAAATTAACTTCGTGTGTGTGTGTGTGTGTGTGTGTGTGTGTGTGTGTATGTGCTGTGCCAAGGGCTTGACCTCAGAGCTTGAGTGTTAGCCTTTAGTTTTTCTGGCTTTTTTTTTTTAAAAAACATAGTTAAATGGAAATAAGAGTTTCACAGACTTTTCTTGCCCAGTCTGGCTTTGAACTACAATCATCAGATCTCTACCTCTTGAGTAGCTAAATATATAGACATGAGCCACCAGCACGTGGCTAAGAGTTAACTTCTATATGACCACAGAAATATAGGATGCTACATGCCAAAGTCTTTGTTGTCTCTATGTTACTCCTAATGCACAGGTATAATAAAGCAAGCATTTTGCTCCTGGACTATTTCTGCAGCTCAACCATCTGAGGCCTCTGGCTCAGGTATCTGATGGAGTTGTATTCCTGCTCTCATTTAGTCATCTCAGGATTTGACTCAGGGAACATCAGTGGGAGGCCTACCCAATGCCTTTGACTGTAGACAGAGACATGGGCTCATTGCCTCCTGGGCTTCTTACCAAAATCTTAGAGAGTTTGGAAGATCTGCTCCTCAGAGCAAAAGATTGTCTAGAGTCAGTGAGAGCTAGAGAGACAGAGAGATGTCACAGTATTTTGTTGTTGCTATTGTTCACAGTCACTTTCTAATCAAATCTCAGAAGGGACACTCCATTTCCTTTTGGTATTCTTTTTGCTAGAAGCAAGTCTTTATCTAGCTCTAGCATCCTTTCCAGAGGAGGGGAGCCAGAGATCAGTGGCTCCCACTGATAATCCTAGCAATTCAGAGATTGGGAGCTGAGAATTGTAATTCAAAACTAGCACAGGCAGGAAAATCCATGAGACTCTTATCTCTAATTAAACAGCAAAAAACTGTTGACCCTGGGGGCATGGGTCAAGTAGTAGAATGCCAACCTTGAGTGAAAAAAAAAAACTAAACAAAAGAACAAGGCCCTAAGTTCAAGCCCCAGTACAGGCACAAAAGAAAGAAAGAGAGGACAGAGGAAGGAAGTTAGGAAGAAAGGAAGGAAGGAAGAACAATGAAATAAATCACCATCCAATTAATCCCCAATGATGATTTGATTTAGTATTAGTTTAGATAGATAGATAGATAGATAGATAGATAGATAGATAGATAGATAGATAGATAGATAGATAGATTTTCATAGAGTGGAGATTATAGATTTAGAGTTGTCTATACATTTGCATGTTTATATTGGTATACTCTGAGAAAAGATAAAGTTATATTTTACCAAGTTTACTGATCATAAACAATTAAATAGAGAGTATCAGAAAACTTTTTAGAAATATTTCAACTCCCTGAAATTTAAAATTTTAACTATCCAAATATAAAAATTAACCTGCCCTAAATACTCTTTGCCTTTGCTGTCTGTGTGTCTTTGAAACACAGCGATGGGATAATTTCTAAATAAAAAGGAAAGTGCACTTAATTTAAAAATGCTTCTGTTATCTGAATTAGATTACTATCATTTGAGTTTCATTTTTGAGACTCTGCCTATCCTTTTTTTTTTCGTAAACATTTCCTAAGGACAAAAGTATTTCTGAACATATGGGCCATGTCTCTGCTTTGGATGTAAAACCTTCTGGCATTTTACTGACTTCATTTCATTCTGAGTCACTCTCTCGTTTGCTATAAACATCAGGGTATTTTGATCAATTAGGAATAACTGAGATACTTTGAGCATAACACTTTGAGCATAACACATCGTTTCTAAATGGGTAAGTGACTGCCCAATGTGCCATCTTCCTAATTATTTTTAAATTTATATTTTCTATTTATTTAGTTACAGAAACAGATGGTCTGTGTAGAGTTTTTATTCAACTCCATCCAAATCAAATGCTTCCTAGTCCAGTGCTCAAAGTAGCTTAGATCAGCTTAGAGCTGGCCTTCAAAACCCAGTGCACAGTGCCACCTGCATGCTCTTGTCTGGCCCTCTCTCTCAGTCCCCCCAAAAGCCATCTCTGAAAACTGTGCCAATCACATGGGTCATCCTACAAGAGGTCCACGAGTTCAAGGAACAAGCTAATGTCTCAAAGTTTTACTCACTCTTACCAGATCTGATATGCTTTGGAATTGTGAAATTGTGGTTCTGCAAATGTGTGCCCAGTCACAAACACACATGCACACACATATTTCTCACAGGTACACACACCATATATACACACAGAGGCCACATACACCTATATCTCGCAAAGACACACACTATTGCGTCATGCATCACACACATGTATGTCACATAACTACATCTCACATACATACATGCTGCACATGTACATACACATACATGTATGTGTACATCCATGAAACAGTGCACACCCTTACACATACATCACAAGTCCGTACAAACATACCACACACATACTCTACAGACTATGCACCACATACACACACACACACACACACACACACTCACACTCACTTCCACTGTTTCACTTGAAATAATACCCATTATTCTGCTACGATACAGAATATCATAGAAGCAAAATCTTTCTTCCAATAAAACAAATTCTGGTTAGAGAGAGAGAGACAAGCAAGTAAATCATAATTTCAGGTCTCAGAAAGAGCTACAAAAATGGAACTAAGGCAATGTGAAAGAATGTTAAGAAAAAAGGAAGTAAAGGAAATTTGAAGTTGAGATTGTTTTTCTGAGATGTCTCCTCCCCCTCCCCCCCCTTTTTTGGTGCTGTACTAGGGCTTGAACTCAGGGCCTAGATGCTGTCCCTGAGTTTTTATTGCTCAGAGCTAGTGTTCTACCACTTGAACCACAGCTCCACTACCAGCTTTGTGTTGGAGGGGGCTGTTTAATTGGAGATAAGAGTCTCATAGACTTTCCAACCAGGTTGTGTTCGAACTGCATTCCTTGTATCTCAACCTTCTGAGAAGCTAGGACTGTAGGCATGAGCCACCAGCACCCAGTCTGAGGTAATCTTTAAACAGAAACTTTCAGGCCATGGGGGAGGAAGTGGGACACACCCTGGGGAAGAAGAGGGTTGATGGGAAGGTCAAGGGGAGAGCAGACACTGAAGCCTGGGGCAGCAGTCTGGTCTGCCAATTCTCCAAGCTGGACATTTTCTGCGTCGTTAGTGGGTTTGCAGCCTGGGGAAGACAGTGAAAGGAAGGGACCCAGCATGGGGCTTTCACCATAGTTGGGTGGCCAGTTGCCGTCGGGTGTTCCAGATGAGTTGTCTCCTAGCCTTCATGTCAGATGCCTCATTCTGACTAAGTGGTTTCCGGCATGGAAGCCAGCTGGCCTCTGGTCTCCCCCACCAGGTCAAGTTTACACTCGGTCCAACACAGCTCCAGGGCTGAGGTAGGTGACAAGCATCAATTCCCAATGGACTGAAGCCCTCAAAGCCCACTTTTCTAGAATCTTCCAGGAACCCATGTCTGTCAATTAGGCAGAGTGTGTTAAGATACTACATACATACTTTAACCTTGACACTACTGACATTTTAGAGAAGGGCATTGTGGATGGCTGCCATGTGCATTATAGGTTGTATCCTACCATTTATGGCCTTTCTCCTCTAGATGATGTCAAGCTCTGTCCCATGTAGGATGCTTACAACTGTCCCCATATATTGTCAACTTCACTCTTGGGGGTGTCATTCCCCCCCATAAGGTGCCATTGTAACTGCAGATGCTGTGCCACTCCTGCAGGTTAGCCCAGAAAAACATCCTCTGATAACGCCAGACCCAAGACTACAGCCCCCTGTAAGGGCAAGTGGCCCCTGAACCCCTACTTTGTGGGGGAGAGAAGTATAATTTCATAAGTTATCAAGCTATTTCATAATAAAATCAAAATTGATTTCCCAATTTAAAAAAATGTGTCCTTAGTGAGGCTTGAACTCAGGGCCTGGGCACTGTCCCCGAGTTTTTCCATTCAAGGCTAGTGTTCTACCACTTTGAGCCACAAGGTCACTTCAGGTTTTCTGGTGGTTAATTGGAGGTAATAGTCCAAAGACTTCCCTGCCAGAGCTGGCTTTGAACTTTGATCCTCTCATCTCAGCCTCCTGAGTAGCTAGGATTACAGATGTGAGCCACCAGCAGCCAGCTGTTTTCCCAATTTTTTAAGAAGGTTTCACACACTACTAAGGTTACGTTTCAATAACTTATATATCCTTTGCGAATCTTAGATATTTCATTCTGCAAAATAAGCATATTATTTCCTTCATAATGACCATGTAAAGATTAAATAAGAAAATATGTATGTCATTAGACATTAAACAGATACTTTTCAGTATAATTTTTTTTGTTTTTAAAGCCAATGGTTTAGTTGCTTTGACACAGTAAAACTAAATGTATAAAAAATGAGGAGGGGGTTGCAGTGCTACTCAATGATGAATCTGAATTAAAACTGTGATCTATGTTGAACTGAAATCTCTTCATACAACTACTAAAGATCATTTTAAAAAATCCATTAGGAGGAATGCAAAAAAAAGTTAAGTGAAGTAAGTCAAGCCCAGAGAGAAAAAGGATGCATCTTTTCTCAAATATGTGCAATCTAAAACTAATTTATAAATGTATAAGTAAACACATATGGGATTGTATGCAAGTGTACACAAATATAAAAACCAAGTTTACACTCCCACCAACAATGCAGTAAGGTTCCCTTCTGTCCACATCCCCTCCAGCATCTGTTGTTATTAGACTTCTTGATTTTTGCCATTCTAACTGGGTTGGGTTGTTCTTAATGTTGTTTTGATTTGCATTTCTTTTATGGCTAGGGAGGTTGAGCATTTCTTCATGTGTCTATTGGCCATCCTTCTTTCTTCTTCAGAGAAGTTGAACTTGTTCAACCACTTTGGAAAGCAGTATGGAGGTTCCTCAAAAGACTCCACATAGAGCTCCCCTATGACCCAGCAATCCCACTTTTGGGCATTTACCCAAATGTTTACAAACAAGACCACACTAAAGCTACCAGCACAACTATGTTTATTGAAGCATTATTTACTATAGCTAAGATATGGAACCAACCCAGATGCCCCTCAGTAGATGAATGGATTAAGAAAATGTGGTATATATACACAATGGAATTCTATGCCTCCATCAGAAAGAATGACATTGCTCCATTTGTTAGGAAATGGAAAAACTTGGAAAAAATTATATTAAGTGAAGTAAGCCAGGCCCAAAGAAACATAGGTCCCATGGTTTCCCTTATTTGCAATATCTAGTATATGTATGAGTCAAGCGGAAAAGGTCAGATAATGTGATGTCAGGAAAATGAACCCTTAGATATGTATTCAAATGTTTTTTTCTTTAGTGCATTTGTTTCTAACACATTTATAAGATGATTTCTTTGTTGCTTTGTATGTCCCTCCCCCACAGTATGACCCTTGCTTTCACTGTATTTGATGTCAGTATAATTTGTGGAGGGGAAGGGGAAAAACAAGTCGTTTAAATAAGGATACAGGTGGACCCATTGCAACAATGAGAAATACAAGTTGTCATGTCGAAAATGAACTTTACAACTTTGGTGGGGAGGTGGGGGGAGGATTGGGGGGCAGGGGGAAGGCTTGGAAGGGATGGGAAGGGGAAACAAAGGAGGAGGCTATAATGCTTGATAAGAAATGTACTCATTATCTTGCCCGTGTAATTGTAACCCTTCTGTACAGTTTTTTCACAATTAAAAAAATTTTTAAAAAACAAATATAACAACCAAACTACGGTATGTGGGAGATTTAAATGGTGTCAATTCCTTAGAAAGATAAACTCACAGTCTAACAAAATGAACCCTAGGAAACTGGTATTTGATAGGTAAGGGGTGGGGCCAAAGGGAGATGGGTAGACTAATGAAGAGAGAAAGATGGGAGGAGAATGTAGTTATAAAATTCAATACATAGCCTATCGGTTGGAAGGGACGGGAGAAACGATGAAAGTGTGGCTGATAAAGATGCATTATATTCACAAGCTATTTTGATGAATGGTAGCTCCTTTGTACAACTACTTAAAGATAATAAAAATATAATTAGAGCCAGGTGCCCATGACTTATGCCTAAAACCCTAGCTACTCAGGAGGCTGATATCTAGGCATCACAGTTCAAACTCAGCCTTGGAAGCAAAGTCTGTAAGACTCTTACCACCAATTGACCACCACAAAAAGCCAGGCATAAGCTGGGTACCGGTGGCTCACCCCTGTAAGCCTAGCTACTCAGGAGGCTGAGATCTGAGGATCTTGGTTGTCCCGACCCGCAGGACTTCAACGAGGGCAATGAACCTAAGCAAGAAGGAATGAAGGGACAAGAGACACGAAGAATGACAGCAAGACAAGGATTCTGATCAAGCTGCCAATTTTTATTTTTCACACAGGGGTATTTGTATGCTTAGAATAAGGAAGCTTTTTCATTGGCGTAGCAGCTGCAGGATGTTTGCTTAGGGCGGTGTGAAAAGGTGGTCCTTAGCAGCTACCTGGTGTTTGTTTGGGGCAGGATGAAAGGACCGGATTCAGTAAACAGCCTCGAGATGTTCCAGGGAGATAGTCAAGCTTATCATGCAGAGAGACTCCCTGTAGGGCTCCTGACATTGGTTCACAGCCAGCTGGACAGGAAAGTCCATGACACTTACCTCCAATTAACCACCAGAAAACTGGAAGTGGCACTGTGGCTCAAGTGGTAGAACACTGGCCTTGAGCTGAAGAATTCAGGGATAGTGGCCAGGCTCAGAGTTCAGACCCCACAACTGAAAAAAAAAAGGAGTTGGGGCTCAAGTGGTAGAGTACTAGTCTTGAGCACAAAAGCTCAGGGACAGTACTCAGGACCTGAGTTCAAGCCCCAGGACCAGCACAAAAAACTAAAAACTAAAAAAAAGTTATTTTTATATAATATGTATATCAATATATATGTATATAAAAACATATGTAGTATAAAATATATATTATATACATATATGTATGTATAATCAGAAAAACTTAAAAAGAACTAAAGGAGAGTGATCTGATCTGTGTCCTGTGGAGCTGTTTTGTGGATTTTTTTCTGATAATATAGTCAGAAAGCTCTTAACTGCTATGTTGATCCTCCCTTTTGTAAGAGGTAGAAAAGTGATTATGTATAAAAGGACATATGACAAGAGAATTCTGCATAGATTTCTCTTAGCTCCTTCCTGATTAGGGCCATAGGAAATGGGACAGAGGAGGCAACTTGGAGATTTTACATAGGGAAGGAAGTAATTCCTACAGAATATTGTTAAGTTTCTAAAGAAATTTTACCAGCTTGTGAATAATATTCTTCATTAATATCCAGATCAAGTCTATTCAGAGTTTAACAAAGATGTTTAAAAAAGAGATGACTGAAGAAGTTTCAAGGTCAGCACTTTCTGTCTCCAAAAGGAAATCATTCCACCAGACCTCTAGACTTTGCTCTAAGGGCTGGGAAGGAGTTGATGGCCATTTTGTTTGTGAACATAGAAAATGGTATTGTCTATGTATTCTGGGAATGAAGTGTTCTGGGAATAAAAATATGATCTAGCTTATTGATTTATTTATTTATTTGTGCCAGTACTGGTGCTTGAACTCGACTCCACACTCTTCTTTAGCTTTTTCACTCAGGATTAGCACTCTACCACTTGAGCCACACTTCCACTTCCAGATTTTTAATGGCTAATTGGAGACAAGTCTCGTGGATTAGCCTCCCAAGAATAGCTTTGAAACATGATCCTCAGATCTCAGCCTCCTGAGTAGTTATGATTACAGGCAAGAGCCGCCAGCATTGACATGATCTTCCTTTTCTATACGAGTCCTACAAAGCTTGCTTTTCCCAGTTGGCAGATCTTTTAAGAACTTATTCACCTATGTTCATCAAGCCTTCCTGGGGCTTCCCATTGTTCATTGGAATGTAGCACATTGCCCCCTGAAAGTGTCAGCTGGCTGAGAAGGCTTCTCTGGCTTCCCATGATCTCACTTCACTTCCTTTGAATCAGGAAGCCTCCCATTGATACCAAAAGAACCACTGAGTCAATAAAGCACAACTGTACAATTTCAGAGGGATTCAGAATAAAGGATTAGCCTTTGTTGGGCACTTAGCCACTGTCACCAAATGAGCAGCCCAAAGCTGGGACACTGGCTCTCCACACTGGTTTTCCTTTGTCCACAGCAGTTTGTTCCGTTTGTTCCTCCATTGGCTCCTCTTTGTCTGGTATGTTGGCTGAACACAAACTGTAAGCCATACTCCCATTGGGTTGATTTCCTCAGGAACATCGATAGCATTCATTGTTACTGTATGGCCAAGTACTTTCGTGATATCACTACAGCTCCTGTAAAAGAAACAACATATGACTTAAATATAGGCTAGTTAAAGAAGCCAGGGGCCAGTAGCTTGAGCTTATAATCCTAACGATTCAGGAGGCTGAGATCTGAGAATCATAGTCAAAGCCAGCTCAGAGAGACATAAGCCTGGATAGATACATCCCTGAGCTCTTATCTCCAATTAACCAGCAAAAACAAACAAAAAACAAAAAAAACACAACAAAACAAAGCTAGACGTAGAGGTGTTGCTCCAGTGGTAAATACCAGCCTTGATTGAAAAAGCTAAGGGACAATGTGAAAGCCCTGAGCTCAAGCCCCAGTTCTCTCTCTCTCTCTCTCTCTCTCTTTCTCTCTCTGAAAGAAGAAAAAAGTTTTCATAAACAAATCTTCTGCTCTGTCTCAAGGACAATGCAGGTCATTATTCCCAGCATCAATGAGATTTACCTGCAATTCGGCAGATCTGGTGAACCTATTGGAATGGTACCTGAATAGAAAAATCTACCTTTTTGTTACTTCTTCCATTAGAATTTGTAGGAGAAAAAAAGAGCATTTTTTCCTCCCCCATTCAAGTTCTCATGATTGGGCTTATGAAATTAAACTGACAATAGGCAGATTAACAGAAGAAAAGAAGTTTCTTAATTTAATATTATGTGCACAGGAAAACAAGTGAATAACATAATTTAATATTATGTGGACAGGAAAACAAGTGAATAACAGCAGCATGATTTTTTTTTACTTTATTGTTACTATATATATGATGTACAGAGGGATTATCATTACATGAGTCAGGTAATGAGTACATTTCCTTTTCTACAGTGTCACCCCTTCCCTCACTCTCTCAGTCCCTTCCTCCTGACTCCACCCAAGAGTTGTATAATTCACTTTCATCACAATATCCAGTGAGCTCTACTACTGCACTTTTTCACACTTTTTCCCTCAAGTTCTGTGCCCTCCCCCCACCCTGCCAAAAACAGACACAAGGATAAACCATACATAAAGACAAGAAAACAGAACCATCAACAACAACAAGAAAATCAATCCCTTGTTTCTATATTTTGGAGTTGGTTTCAATATATGATTTTACATAAATATCAAGAAGCATACAGGCATTGCACCTTTGCGTTTCTCCCCTATGAGTACTCTTTTCTGATATCATTGTGTGTATTTAGAATCCCGTATCATTTATCATATGCAGTGCATTTTATATCTAACTTTATCAGAGAAAACATGTGCCATTTGTCTCTCACCTTCGCTTAGGACATGTAACATGATTGTTCTAGTTCCATCCATTTCCCTGTAAAAAATATATTATTCTTTCTAACAGGTATAAAATTCCATTGTATTATAGGTCCCACAGTTGTTTGATCCATTCATCTATTGAAGGGCATCTGGGCTGTTTCTGTATCTTGGCTATTGCGAATAGTGCAGCAACATGGATGTGCAAGTGTTTTTATGGTATCCTGGCTTATGATATTCTGGATTGATGCCCAGGAGTGGTATGGCTGGGTGGTAGGGAGATTTGTGCTTGGCTTTTGTGGGCTTTTTTTGGTTTTGGTTTTGGTTTTGTTTTTTGGTTGTGGGCTTGAATTTTGGGCCTCAGTGCTGTCCCTGAGCTCTTCGGCTCAAAGCAAGCACTCTACCACCTGAGCCACAGCACTACTTCCAGTTTCCTGATGGCTAATTGGAGATAAGAGTCTCATGGACTTTCCTGCCCAGGCTGGCTTTGAACCTCGATCCTCAGAACTCAGCCTCCAGAGTAGCTAGGATTAGAGGTGTGAGCCATTGGTATCTGGCCATATTTACTATTACTATGCCATGTAGCAGATCTTGAAGTATCAAGTCTAGAACTCTTATACACACACACACACACACACACACACACACATGCGCGCGCATCCTCCCCCACATATATATACATACACACATATTTCTCTACCAAACATAATACAGCTCTTTCTTGAAAGAAGCAACAAATGATTTTATCTTCATTCTCTTATGCTCCCCTTCCTACATCCTCAAAGGGGACATTTATCATCCCCTTTTTATAGAAAAGGAAGTTGCCATGTAGAGATTAAACATTTCCCTACCCTGACCCCCCAACGAATACTGTCTACAAAGCGTTAGAATGCCAATGGGGGTTGCCAAGTTTGAGGACACAGAGCCCTTCCCCCACACTTAGCTGAAGGCTCACAGCTCTCCCAAAGCAACTCAGCCCCAGGCTTTGAAACTCTACTTTGTGTACATATGTGTTGATATTGGGGTTTGAACTCAGGGCCTGTCACTCTATCATTTGAGGCACATCTCTACTTGGAGCTTTTTCTTGATTAAGTGGAGATAAGAGTCTCATGGATTTGTTTTCCCAGGCTGGCTTTGAAACATGATCCCTACACCTCAGACTCCTGAGTAGCTAGGATTAAAGACAGGAGCCATCAGCACCTGGCTGAAACTTCATTTTAAAACTTGAAGGAAGATCTATAGGAAATGGCCCAACTTTCCTAACTGCCAACTCTGCAATATTCAGATTTAATACTTTCATCCTTCTTAACTTTTCCTAGTGTCTATATCCCATTATTTTCAAGTAGAATCTAAAAAAGACACCTACAAATACATATATGCAGGCACACATTTATTTGCTGTAGGGACAGTGAAAAAAATACTGATGAATGGGAACAGTAGGTATTGTGTCTGACCTCTATAAGAAGAGGTCATCTGTAACCACACTTGACTGGGCCATGAGAGTCTATATGTATTGATTGATCAGTTGTCGGGTTCAAATAGCTTGAAATTGATATCATTGGAAGTATTTCATTTCAGTTAGTGAAAAATTTAGACAACAAAGTCTTGGATCCAAGAGTGGTATCTATATCTATCAGTGCCCTGAGTTATATTAATAAGAATTGGAACAGTAAAAGATGCCTTGAGGATGGGCATTGGTGACTCCCACTTGTAATCCCAGCCATTCAGGAGGCTGAGATCTGAGGATCTTCATTTGAAGCCAGCCCAGGAAGAAAAGTCTATGAGCCTCATCTCCAACTGACTAGCAAAAAGCCAGAAATAAAGTCATGGTTCAAGTGGTAGAGAACTAGCCTTGAGGAGGGAAAAGCCCAGCATCAGCATGAAGCCCTGAGTTCAAGTTCCAGTGTCTACATACATGCATGCATACACGAGATATTTGAATGAACATGTACATAGGTGGCCTGATAGAACTAAGATCCCAGGTTTTTCACTATTTTCTGTTCTCTGTTTGCATAAGCAGGAACCCTTTCCCCAAATTAAATCATATAGGGAAGCCCCCCAGAATAAAAGTGATCAAGGCAAATGGGAATCCAAGTTCAACAGGAGTCCTCATCCTGTGTTCTACTGAAGATCAAGTACGAAAGTCACACAGCAGCCACGAACTTAGCATTGACACCAGAAGCAAAGGAAACAGTAATGATATTAACCATGAGTTAAAACATCAATATGGGGCAAACAAATGAGTAAAAATCAGTGTGGGGCTGATTGTGTGTGTGTGTGTGTGTGTGAGAGAGAGAGAGAGAGAGGGAAAGAGAGAGAGGGAAAGAGAGAGACGGAGAGAGAGAGCCAGAGCAAGAAACAGAGGTGAGGGGTGGGTATTGAGGGGGGAGGGAAGGAGGGAAAGAGAGAAGCCAAACATGCGAGTTGATCTAAATTGTCTTTTTCCTTAACTGGCATCAACTTTGATCTCATATTTTTAAATTTGCTTTTAACGGATAATGTCTGCAGACCAAATTATAGGAAGGCAAAAACATGAAGGATTAGAGGGATACAATATGTTAAATGTAATTTTCAAAGGCCCCTCTTTTTGTGAGGAATTACAGTAAGTGTGTTCTGAATACAAAGTGACTTTGAAGTAGAGCTCAGCTGGCCCTCTGCGCCGGGTCGCAGGACAGAGCTATGATTACACTGTGAGCAAGACGCCCCCGGAGCTGGCTTTTCTCTATGCGCTTTCTACTTATTCACAGAAACGTCTGCCTCCCAAATACTCTAATGAGTTGCTAAAAACTAATAAAGAGGGTTATTATGTATGTTGAAAAGCTATGCTGTTACAGAGCCCTGGAGTCTCTTACTATATAAATGAGACATATTCTAGACTTTTGCTTTATAGTCAAATTCTGTCTCTTCTACTTTTTCTAGCAAAAGCTCAGAATGGCATTGCTCCGTTGCTTTGGATGTGTGTGCATATGCATGTGTGTGTTCATGTGTGTGAGATTGGGGCGGAGGGGGGGAGGATGAGGGGCGAGATACCAGCACTGGGGCTTGAACTCAGGGCCTGAATGCTGCCTCTTAGCTTTTTGACTCAAGGCTGGCACTTAAGTTACCCTTCTACTTTTGGCATTTTGCTAGTTAAATGGAGTTGAGTCTCACAGACAAGGCTGGCTTCAAACCTTGATCCTTAGATCTCAGCATCTCAAGTAGCTAGGATTATAGGTGTGAGCCACCAGCACCTGACTAGCTCATGATACTTTATTTCAAGTTTTCAGAGTGAGCATGCTCGCCTGTATTTACATACTCTCCAACAAGTTAACAATGTCATATTGTATCATCAAGGCCCCACAGCAGCTGCCTCAACAATCTTCTTCAGGAAAATACTTCGCTAAAATTTGAAACTTCTAACTGGGTGCCAGTGGCTCATGCCTGTGAGCTCTAGTTCAGGAGGCTGAGATCTGAGGAATGTGGTTCAAAACTGGCCCAGGCAGGAAAGACTGGGAGGCTCTTATCTCCAATTGATGACCCAAAACAATAACCACAGCATAAAACAAAAGTGGATCTGTGGCTCAAGAGGTAAAGCACTAGCCTTGAGCTAAAAAGCTCAAAGACAAGGCCCAGGCCCTGAGTTCAAGCCCCAGGATTAGCGAAAAGAAAAGAAAAGAAATACCTTCCAAAATTAAATGAGTCAGGCTAGGAATGTGGCTTAGTGGTAGAGTGCTTGCCTAATATGCATGAAGCCCTGGGTTCGATTCCTCAGTACCACATGAGAAAAAGCCAGAAGGGGTGCTGTGGCTCAAATTAGGTAGAGTGCTAGCCTTGAGCAAAGGAAGCTCAGAGACAGTGCCCACGCCCTGAGTTCAAGCCATAGGATTGGTGCGCGCGCACACACACACAGAGATACATACAGAATTAAATGAGTCACCAAGCATTTGGAAAAGTATTTCCAAATGAATGGTGTGTACATCCTCTCCTCTGCCATGGGACCTGTTTAAGTATTTTTATTGTTCAAATCCTTCCAACATCAGACGACCTCGAAGACTCCACAGAGCAGATGTCTAAAATGCAGACTCTCAGGCTAAATAGCTGTCACAGTTAAAAGCCTTCTAACTTCACAGACATTCTACATCCTGTCTTTTCCTGTTGCAGATTAAAAACTCTGGCAAGAACACAGGTATTTTCTGTGGGTTTTTTTTTCCAAACAAGAATTTTCCAATTTTTTTCTTCTTTTCTTACTAGATAATCAGACTTCACAACTGAACACAGATTGCCTGTGTCTTCTGAGGCTAACAAAAAGTCATACTACTGTAAGGACTGTGTAAACCCTTCAGTCTTGATGACAAATACAGACTGTTCACATAAACCCAGAATACTTTGAGTTGTGACTCAACTGGTAGAGGGTCAGCCTTGAATGAAAAAGCTAAGGGACAGCACCTAGGCCCTGAGTTCAAGCCCTAGTAACAGTGTGCATGTACACACACACACACACACACACACACACACACACATACACACCTCTAATATTTGCACATTTAAATCCCCCAAGAGATGCAAACAGTGGGATAAGTTGCCTTAGCCTCTTTTTCCATCATTTCTCTACCTATTTCAGAGAGGATTATTACTACTCTAGAAAATAAGCTAGACAGATCATTAGTGATATTAATCATTGTCAGTTTTTTCCCCTCCTATTTGTCATTAAGTTAGGTGCTGACATGTATAAGCTTTAAGTAAACTGAGTGTCCTCTTGTATTTCATTGCTCCTTACAGAGCCTCAAACCACAGCCACAGTCATAGTTTATGTTAAAACCAGCAAAATTAATGAGAAGTGGGGACTTGACAATGA
>NW_012267217.1:29783565-29811238 GCF_000151885.1 Dipodomys ordii | reverse complement strand
CTCTTTCTTTTTTTGTTATTTCTCACCTCTGGTTTTTCTCTGAGTGTTCGTCTTTTTGTTGTTGTCGGTCTCTTGGGGAGATTAAGCGTTGGAACTCGAACTCTCTTTTTGGTTGGAGAGAGCTGTGGCGTTTCCCTACTGCCCCGTCGCCATCTTGGTCCCCCCTTCCCACTTCCAGATTTTTAATGGCTAATTGGAGACAAGTCTCGTGGATTAGCCTCCCAAGAATAGCTTTGAAACATGATCCTCAGATCTCAGCCTCCTGAGTAGTTATGATTACAGGCAAGAGCCGCCAGCATTGACATGATCTTCCTTTTCTATACGAGTCCTACAAAGCTTGCTTTTCCCAGTTGGCAGATCTTTTAAGAACTTATTCACCTATGTTCATCAAGCCTTCCTGGGGCTTCCCATTGTTCATTGGAATGTAGCACATTGCCCCCTGAAAGTGTCAGCTGGCTGAGAAGGCTTCTCTGGCTTCCCATGATCTCACTTCACTTCCTTTGAATCAGGAAGCCTCCCATTGATACCAAAAGAACCACTGAGTCAATAAAGCACAACTGTACAATTTCAGAGGGATTCAGAATAAAGGATTAGCCTTTGTTGGGCACTTAGCCACTGTCACCAAATGAGCAGCCCAAAGCTGGGACACTGGCTCTCCACACTGGTTTTCCTTTGTCCACAGCAGTTTGTTCCGTTTGTTCCTCCATTGGCTCCTCTTTGTCTGGTATGTTGGCTGAACACAAACTGTAAGCCATACTCCCATTGGGTTGATTTCCTCAGGAACATCGATAGCATTCATTGTTACTGTATGGCCAAGTACTTTCGTGATATCACTACAGCTCCTGTAAAAGAAACAACATATGACTTAAATATAGGCTAGTTAAAGAAGCCAGGGGCCAGTAGCTTGAGCTTATAATCCTAACGATTCAGGAGGCTGAGATCTGAGAATCATAGTCAAAGCCAGCTCAGAGAGACATAAGCCTGGATAGATACATCCCTGAGCTCTTATCTCCAATTAACCAGCAAAAACAAACAAAAAACAAAAAAAACACAACAAAACAAAGCTAGACGTAGAGGTGTTGCTCCAGTGGTAAATACCAGCCTTGATTGAAAAAGCTAAGGGACAATGTGAAAGCCCTGAGCTCAAGCCCCAGTTCTCTCTCTCTCTCTCTCTCTCTCTTTCTCTCTCTGAAAGAAGAAAAAAGTTTTCATAAACAAATCTTCTGCTCTGTCTCAAGGACAATGCAGGTCATTATTCCCAGCATCAATGAGATTTACCTGCAATTCGGCAGATCTGGTGAACCTATTGGAATGGTACCTGAATAGAAAAATCTACCTTTTTGTTACTTCTTCCATTAGAATTTGTAGGAGAAAAAAAGAGCATTTTTTCCTCCCCCATTCAAGTTCTCATGATTGGGCTTATGAAATTAAACTGACAATAGGCAGATTAACAGAAGAAAAGAAGTTTCTTAATTTAATATTATGTGCACAGGAAAACAAGTGAATAACATAATTTAATATTATGTGGACAGGAAAACAAGTGAATAACAGCAGCATGATTTTTTTTTACTTTATTGTTACTATATATATGATGTACAGAGGGATTATCATTACATGAGTCAGGTAATGAGTACATTTCCTTTTCTACAGTGTCACCCCTTCCCTCACTCTCTCAGTCCCTTCCTCCTGACTCCACCCAAGAGTTGTATAATTCACTTTCATCACAATATCCAGTGAGCTCTACTACTGCACTTTTTCACACTTTTTCCCTCAAGTTCTGTGCCCTCCCCCCACCCTGCCAAAAACAGACACAAGGATAAACCATACATAAAGACAAGAAAACAGAACCATCAACAACAACAAGAAAATCAATCCCTTGTTTCTATATTTTGGAGTTGGTTTCAATATATGATTTTACATAAATATCAAGAAGCATACAGGCATTGCACCTTTGCGTTTCTCCCCTATGAGTACTCTTTTCTGATATCATTGTGTGTATTTAGAATCCCGTATCATTTATCATATGCAGTGCATTTTATATCTAACTTTATCAGAGAAAACATGTGCCATTTGTCTCTCACCTTCGCTTAGGACATGTAACATGATTGTTCTAGTTCCATCCATTTCCCTGTAAAAAATATATTATTCTTTCTAACAGGTATAAAATTCCATTGTATTATAGGTCCCACAGTTGTTTGATCCATTCATCTATTGAAGGGCATCTGGGCTGTTTCTGTATCTTGGCTATTGCGAATAGTGCAGCAACATGGATGTGCAAGTGTTTTTATGGTATCCTGGCTTATGATATTCTGGATTGATGCCCAGGAGTGGTATGGCTGGGTGGTAGGGAGATTTGTGCTTGGCTTTTGTGGGCTTTTTTTGGTTTTGGTTTTGGTTTTGTTTTTTGGTTGTGGGCTTGAATTTTGGGCCTCAGTGCTGTCCCTGAGCTCTTCGGCTCAAAGCAAGCACTCTACCACCTGAGCCACAGCACTACTTCCAGTTTCCTGATGGCTAATTGGAGATAAGAGTCTCATGGACTTTCCTGCCCAGGCTGGCTTTGAACCTCGATCCTCAGAACTCAGCCTCCAGAGTAGCTAGGATTAGAGGTGTGAGCCATTGGTATCTGGCCATATTTACTATTACTATGCCATGTAGCAGATCTTGAAGTATCAAGTCTAGAACTCTTATACACACACACACACACACACACACACACACATGCGCGCGCATCCTCCCCCACATATATATACATACACACATATTTCTCTACCAAACATAATACAGCTCTTTCTTGAAAGAAGCAACAAATGATTTTATCTTCATTCTCTTATGCTCCCCTTCCTACATCCTCAAAGGGGACATTTATCATCCCCTTTTTATAGAAAAGGAAGTTGCCATGTAGAGATTAAACATTTCCCTACCCTGACCCCCCAACGAATACTGTCTACAAAGCGTTAGAATGCCAATGGGGGTTGCCAAGTTTGAGGACACAGAGCCCTTCCCCCACACTTAGCTGAAGGCTCACAGCTCTCCCAAAGCAACTCAGCCCCAGGCTTTGAAACTCTACTTTGTGTACATATGTGTTGATATTGGGGTTTGAACTCAGGGCCTGTCACTCTATCATTTGAGGCACATCTCTACTTGGAGCTTTTTCTTGATTAAGTGGAGATAAGAGTCTCATGGATTTGTTTTCCCAGGCTGGCTTTGAAACATGATCCCTACACCTCAGACTCCTGAGTAGCTAGGATTAAAGACAGGAGCCATCAGCACCTGGCTGAAACTTCATTTTAAAACTTGAAGGAAGATCTATAGGAAATGGCCCAACTTTCCTAACTGCCAACTCTGCAATATTCAGATTTAATACTTTCATCCTTCTTAACTTTTCCTAGTGTCTATATCCCATTATTTTCAAGTAGAATCTAAAAAAGACACCTACAAATACATATATGCAGGCACACATTTATTTGCTGTAGGGACAGTGAAAAAAATACTGATGAATGGGAACAGTAGGTATTGTGTCTGACCTCTATAAGAAGAGGTCATCTGTAACCACACTTGACTGGGCCATGAGAGTCTATATGTATTGATTGATCAGTTGTCGGGTTCAAATAGCTTGAAATTGATATCATTGGAAGTATTTCATTTCAGTTAGTGAAAAATTTAGACAACAAAGTCTTGGATCCAAGAGTGGTATCTATATCTATCAGTGCCCTGAGTTATATTAATAAGAATTGGAACAGTAAAAGATGCCTTGAGGATGGGCATTGGTGACTCCCACTTGTAATCCCAGCCATTCAGGAGGCTGAGATCTGAGGATCTTCATTTGAAGCCAGCCCAGGAAGAAAAGTCTATGAGCCTCATCTCCAACTGACTAGCAAAAAGCCAGAAATAAAGTCATGGTTCAAGTGGTAGAGAACTAGCCTTGAGGAGGGAAAAGCCCAGCATCAGCATGAAGCCCTGAGTTCAAGTTCCAGTGTCTACATACATGCATGCATACACGAGATATTTGAATGAACATGTACATAGGTGGCCTGATAGAACTAAGATCCCAGGTTTTTCACTATTTTCTGTTCTCTGTTTGCATAAGCAGGAACCCTTTCCCCAAATTAAATCATATAGGGAAGCCCCCCAGAATAAAAGTGATCAAGGCAAATGGGAATCCAAGTTCAACAGGAGTCCTCATCCTGTGTTCTACTGAAGATCAAGTACGAAAGTCACACAGCAGCCACGAACTTAGCATTGACACCAGAAGCAAAGGAAACAGTAATGATATTAACCATGAGTTAAAACATCAATATGGGGCAAACAAATGAGTAAAAATCAGTGTGGGGCTGATTGTGTGTGTGTGTGTGTGTGTGAGAGAGAGAGAGAGAGAGGGAAAGAGAGAGAGGGAAAGAGAGAGACGGAGAGAGAGAGCCAGAGCAAGAAACAGAGGTGAGGGGTGGGTATTGAGGGGGGAGGGAAGGAGGGAAAGAGAGAAGCCAAACATGCGAGTTGATCTAAATTGTCTTTTTCCTTAACTGGCATCAACTTTGATCTCATATTTTTAAATTTGCTTTTAACGGATAATGTCTGCAGACCAAATTATAGGAAGGCAAAAACATGAAGGATTAGAGGGATACAATATGTTAAATGTAATTTTCAAAGGCCCCTCTTTTTGTGAGGAATTACAGTAAGTGTGTTCTGAATACAAAGTGACTTTGAAGTAGAGCTCAGCTGGCCCTCTGCGCCGGGTCGCAGGACAGAGCTATGATTACACTGTGAGCAAGACGCCCCCGGAGCTGGCTTTTCTCTATGCGCTTTCTACTTATTCACAGAAACGTCTGCCTCCCAAATACTCTAATGAGTTGCTAAAAACTAATAAAGAGGGTTATTATGTATGTTGAAAAGCTATGCTGTTACAGAGCCCTGGAGTCTCTTACTATATAAATGAGACATATTCTAGACTTTTGCTTTATAGTCAAATTCTGTCTCTTCTACTTTTTCTAGCAAAAGCTCAGAATGGCATTGCTCCGTTGCTTTGGATGTGTGTGCATATGCATGTGTGTGTTCATGTGTGTGAGATTGGGGCGGAGGGGGGGAGGATGAGGGGCGAGATACCAGCACTGGGGCTTGAACTCAGGGCCTGAATGCTGCCTCTTAGCTTTTTGACTCAAGGCTGGCACTTAAGTTACCCTTCTACTTTTGGCATTTTGCTAGTTAAATGGAGTTGAGTCTCACAGACAAGGCTGGCTTCAAACCTTGATCCTTAGATCTCAGCATCTCAAGTAGCTAGGATTATAGGTGTGAGCCACCAGCACCTGACTAGCTCATGATACTTTATTTCAAGTTTTCAGAGTGAGCATGCTCGCCTGTATTTACATACTCTCCAACAAGTTAACAATGTCATATTGTATCATCAAGGCCCCACAGCAGCTGCCTCAACAATCTTCTTCAGGAAAATACTTCGCTAAAATTTGAAACTTCTAACTGGGTGCCAGTGGCTCATGCCTGTGAGCTCTAGTTCAGGAGGCTGAGATCTGAGGAATGTGGTTCAAAACTGGCCCAGGCAGGAAAGACTGGGAGGCTCTTATCTCCAATTGATGACCCAAAACAATAACCACAGCATAAAACAAAAGTGGATCTGTGGCTCAAGAGGTAAAGCACTAGCCTTGAGCTAAAAAGCTCAAAGACAAGGCCCAGGCCCTGAGTTCAAGCCCCAGGATTAGCGAAAAGAAAAGAAAAGAAATACCTTCCAAAATTAAATGAGTCAGGCTAGGAATGTGGCTTAGTGGTAGAGTGCTTGCCTAATATGCATGAAGCCCTGGGTTCGATTCCTCAGTACCACATGAGAAAAAGCCAGAAGGGGTGCTGTGGCTCAAATTAGGTAGAGTGCTAGCCTTGAGCAAAGGAAGCTCAGAGACAGTGCCCACGCCCTGAGTTCAAGCCATAGGATTGGTGCGCGCGCACACACACACAGAGATACATACAGAATTAAATGAGTCACCAAGCATTTGGAAAAGTATTTCCAAATGAATGGTGTGTACATCCTCTCCTCTGCCATGGGACCTGTTTAAGTATTTTTATTGTTCAAATCCTTCCAACATCAGACGACCTCGAAGACTCCACAGAGCAGATGTCTAAAATGCAGACTCTCAGGCTAAATAGCTGTCACAGTTAAAAGCCTTCTAACTTCACAGACATTCTACATCCTGTCTTTTCCTGTTGCAGATTAAAAACTCTGGCAAGAACACAGGTATTTTCTGTGGGTTTTTTTTTCCAAACAAGAATTTTCCAATTTTTTTCTTCTTTTCTTACTAGATAATCAGACTTCACAACTGAACACAGATTGCCTGTGTCTTCTGAGGCTAACAAAAAGTCATACTACTGTAAGGACTGTGTAAACCCTTCAGTCTTGATGACAAATACAGACTGTTCACATAAACCCAGAATACTTTGAGTTGTGACTCAACTGGTAGAGGGTCAGCCTTGAATGAAAAAGCTAAGGGACAGCACCTAGGCCCTGAGTTCAAGCCCTAGTAACAGTGTGCATGTACACACACACACACACACACACACACACACACACATACACACCTCTAATATTTGCACATTTAAATCCCCCAAGAGATGCAAACAGTGGGATAAGTTGCCTTAGCCTCTTTTTCCATCATTTCTCTACCTATTTCAGAGAGGATTATTACTACTCTAGAAAATAAGCTAGACAGATCATTAGTGATATTAATCATTGTCAGTTTTTTCCCCTCCTATTTGTCATTAAGTTAGGTGCTGACATGTATAAGCTTTAAGTAAACTGAGTGTCCTCTTGTATTTCATTGCTCCTTACAGAGCCTCAAACCACAGCCACAGTCATAGTTTATGTTAAAACCAGCAAAATTAATGAGAAGTGGGGACTTGACAATGATGGATGGAAACTCTTCCTCTTCTTCTGTGTGTGTGTGTTGGGGTGAGGGTGGGGGACACTAGGGCTTGAATTCGGGGCCTGAGCTCTATATCTGAGCTTTTTTGCTCAAGACTAGCACTCTAATAGTTGAACCACCACTCTACTTCCTGCTTTTTGGTGATTCATTGGAGAGGAGAGTCTCATAGAGTTTTCTGCCCTGATTGGTTTCAACTGCAGTCTTCAGATCCCAGCCGTCTGAGTAGCTAGGATTACAGGCATGAGCCACCAGCATTCAGCATGAATGAAAATTGATGAAGAAGCACAGGAACAGAGGTTCCCAGAACTAGTGTGGACCACTTAAGCCATCATCAATACCAGACACCCAGGTTACTACTCACAGAATTGTCTGTCAAGGCCATTATTACAATGATTTCCGCATCTACCTCCTTTTACTTATCTAATATTGTTATTAGCATATATTATTGATGACAACAAGATCAACAACCAAAAAAAGACCTATTTTTTCCATATCTTGGAGTTCATTTCAATTAGTATCATTTTATATGGTCATATGTACATAGCTATTGAGCTAATATGATCCTCTGTAGGACTTTCCTAGACATATACTAATTATTACAAATGAGGGAAACCATGGGCCTACGTTTCTTTGGGTCTGGCTTACTTAATTCATTTTTTTCAAGTCTTTCTATTACATTATGAAAGGGGCAATGTCATTGTTTCTGATAGAAACATAGAATTCCATTGTATACATAAGCCACATTTTCTTGATCCATTCATTTATTGAGGGGCATCTGGGTTGGTTCCCTATCTTAGCTATAGTAAATAATGCTGCAGTGAACATAGCTGTGCTGGAAGCTTTAGTGTGGTCTAGCTGTTGTTGTCAATGTACAGTATCTAGTTCTTTCTTTTTACTTTATTTCATTTTGCTTTTTCCATTGATTTATCCCTGGCAATCACTGTCTTTGATCCTGGTACCCTGCATCTTATATATACATTTATCTGATTTGGGGAAGGGATGGGGAATAAAAAAATGCTGAAACAAGGACAAAGGATGACTCAATGCAACAATGATACTTACAAGACACCATGTTGGAAATGAACTTTACAACTTTGGTGGGAGGGGGAGAGGAGGAGGGGAGTAAAGGGATAGTGGGAGAAAAACAAAGCAGTGGGTAACAATGTTTGACAAGAAATGTACTCGATACCTTACTCATGTAACTGTAACCCTTCTGTGAAGCATCTTTACACAATAAAATAACATTAAAAAAACATTGTTGCACAAGGTTAGAGTCCATTGTAACATGTCCATACTATATACAATGTGCCCTCAGCAATCGTCTCATTCCCCCCATCTATAGCCTTCATCTACTCTCCTCCTCCTCCTCCTCCTCCTCCTCCTCCTCCTCCTCCTCCTCCTCCTCCTCCTCCTCCTCCTCCTCCTCTTCCTCCTCTTCCTCCTCCTCCTCCTCCTCTTCCTCCTCTTCCTCCTCCTCCTCCTTCTCCTCCTCTTCTTCTTCCTCCTTCTTCTTCTTTTCTTTTTCTTTTTTTGTGCCAGTACTGGGGCTTGGTCTTAGGGTCTGGATACTGTCCCTTAAGGTTTTTTTTGCTCAAGGCTGGTGCTCTATCATTTGAATCACGGCTCCATTTTTGGCTTTTTACTGGTTAATTGCTTATTAGAGTCTTATGGACTTTCCTACTCAGGCTAGTTGTTAACCACAATCTTCATATCTCAGCTTCCTGAATAGTTAGGATTGCAGGCACGAACCTCCAGCACTGGTCTCTTTCCCCCTTCTTAAAACAATTCAACAGGTTTTCTTATTCTATTTTCATACATGCAGATGAACGTACTTGGACTACATTCACCTTCATCCACCTGCCTTCTTTATTGACACCTGCCCTCCAATGTAGCCTATTTAAGCTTCCTTCCTTCTTCTTTCTCTTTTCCAATGTTTCTAGCATGCATTAATTGTACAAAGGACTTTAATCATAATAATTCACAGGAGCAGATATTACAGTTCCGTCAGCATAGCCTCATCTGTTGCTCTCTATCTGTCCTAATTGTCCACTGTTTCTCTATAGCATTCCATCCATTTCCTAGGCCAACTTCATACAGAGACACCATACATCACTATTCTTCATCCTTCAGCATTCTCTTTGCCTCACTCCTTCCCTTCATCCCTCTAAACAGTCCCACAGTTTAATTCATGCTCTCTACATAGCTAGAAGTACATCTAGGTCTATATATGTGTAGATCTAGTAAGTATAGATTCCACAAATGAGAAAAACACATAAAATATTTCTCTTTTTTGAGTTTGGATTCTCTCAATGTGAGAATCTCCAGTTCCATTCACTTTCCTACAAATGTCATAATTTTATTTAGCTTCATCATATTCCATATGTGTGTGAATAAACATACACATAGATATGTGTGTGTATATATCCATATAGATAAAATGGGATTGAAATATCTCACAGAGAGAGAATATACATGTGTATGTGTGCCATTTTATTTTTTCATTTATCAGTTTGGGCCATCTCAGCTGATTCCAGAGTTTGGCTTTTGTGAACAAATCTGTAATGAATGTGGATACAGAGGTATCTCTCTTGTATATGAATTTAGACTCCTTCCCATATGTGCCAGGCAGTCATAGGTATGTCTATGTTTACCTACAGAAGTGAATACAGAGACAGGCTTATAGCTGGGGAGCAAACCCATTCAAACTGTCCTCTGGCGCAGAAGTATCACAGGAACATGGACACTGCCTTATGTGTGTGTGGAGGAGAGGGTTCACACGGCCCCCAGGGCATATGGAGAAGATGACCTCTGTCCCAGGGCCTGGTATCTCATTCACAAAACGTTTGCAGAGCCTTCAATATTTAAGAATTTTTTTTTGTTCAACACACATTTGCAAGCAGTTGCCATTTACTAAGTAGATGTGAACATATGAGCCCATGTGCTCTTGAGCTTTTACTGCCATTTCTATCCTTAAACTCAAGCCATCTCTATACTCACGTGTATGGACTCCAGCTTTCTGTGGGGACAGTGTATCTTCTCTAGAGTTCTTCCCTCCCTCCCTTCTTCTTTCCCTCTCTCCAGGAAGCATTCAGCTTGAGCTGCCTTCTCTGTTCTGTGGTTCTGTGTATGCAAAGCTCCACAACACAAATATCTTCTTTGGATGTCACAGAATGAGTAGTTATGGGAATATACTACCAAGTGGCGCCATCGTCACTGATGAGATATGGAGAAATGTGCTACAAGTTGAAATGATTGAGATGTGGGCAGTTGGTTTTGCCTGAGAGAGAGAGAGGGAGAGACAGATAGACAGACAAACAGACAGACAGACAGACAGATAGACAGAGACAGAGACAGAGAGACAGAGAGAATGTCCCAACGTGTATACCATGGTGTCAGCTCTTGGGGGTGCATTAGGGAACAGTGAAGAAAGTAATGATTGCCATCCCCAACTCAGGAAAGGCAGGGAGCCTTGTGGAGGTAGCAGAGTAGCAGGGAACAAGCAAAAAGCACCTATTATGAGGAATCAGGATCATAGTTTAATCATCTATTTGAATACCAAGATGACATTTCTTGGTAATCCATTTACTGAATAAGAGAAGTCATTACTGTTTCTCATTAGAGCTGGCCTTTTTGAAGAAAATACATTCTCTTTTTTAAAAAATTCCATTAACAGCCAGGCGCCAGTGGGTCCTGCCTATAATCCTAGCTACTCAAGAGGCTGAGATCTGAGGATCGTGGTTCAAAGCCAGCCCGGGCAGGAAAGTCCGTGAAACTCTTAATTCCAACAAACCACCAGAAAAACCAGAAGTGGTGCTGTAGCTCACGTGGTAGAGCGCTAGCCTTGAGCTGAAGAGCTGAGGGACATCGCTCAAGCCCAGAGTTCAAGTCCCATGACCGACCAAAAAAAAAAATTCCATTAACAACAACAACAACACACACACACACACACACACACACACACACACACACAATAAAAACACTCACATCCTTCCTGAAAAATTCATCATGTGGCCAGAGAAATGCTGTCAGGGGTTTTTTTTTGTGTTTTTTTTCCTTTCCTCTCTTCCTTTTTTCCCCTTCAGTCTATAAAGGGCTCCAAAGGGCTCCATTTTTTAGTCAACCTCATACTATCTCCTTTTCCTCTTCTGAGACCTGTCTGCCCTCCATCTGCTGACTTTATACCACTTAAGTGATCTGATTCCTCTGCGCAATGGAGAGGCTCTGCCTTGCTCACTGATTGCAACCTGCAAAATGCTTTCCAGTCCAAAACCATGGCATGGAATAGCAGGGCTCATGCTAGGGCTGCGGCCAGCTTGGGATTCCTTTCCCACAAGCTCTATCAGTTTGCTCATCCGAGACCTTGGCTGTCCCATCAGTGGTCACTGTTCTTTGCAACTGAACAAGAAACAGCATGCAGTCCATGGCAGGAGGCTGAATGCCTTTTCATAGGTGGCCATGGATCTCTTTCCCATGGACTGAGTCAGGCAGGGTCAGGTTATCCTTTACTATCTACTGTGATCTACAGGTGTACTCAAAGATGTACACAGATCACTTAAGGGATGCAGCAGAGCTTTTGTTTTCTTTTTTGTTTTTGTCCAAGTCCTGGAGATTGAACTCAGGGCCTAGGCTCAGTCCCTGACCTATTTTGCTCAAGGCTGGTGCTCTACCTCTTGAGCCACAGATCCACTTCTGGCTTTTTGCTAGTAGTTTCTCACAGATTTCCTACCTGGGCAGGCTCCTAACCATGATCCTCAGATCTTAGCTGCCTGAGTAACTAGGATTATAGGCATGAGCCATCCATTCTCTGGGGTCTCCAAAGTAGAGGCCAGGACAGTTTGCCTTTCTCATTTCAACTACACCTTCAGCATTGGCACACTGAGGATTCCACTTAGAATTCCCACGACAAGACTGGAGTGTGCGTTCTATCAGAGAATGGGATAGTTATAGGTCACTCAAGACTCTGAGCTAGTGCCTGCATGACCACTGAGACCCTTTTCAAAGGCTACTATTGGTTTAGCCAGTTAATGACAATCAAAGAATGGCAACAGATACCCACAGAGAGGCCAGGTGATTTTTCTTTTTGTTGTTGGTGGTGTTGGGGAGTGAGGCGGTGCTAGTCCTGAGGCTTGAACTCGAGGCCTGGGTTCTGCCCCATAGCTCTTTTATTCAAGGCTAGTACTCTACCACTTGAGTCACAGCTCTGCTTCGTGGGCCTTGTGGTTATTTGGAGAGTCTCATGGACTTTCCTTCCCTGGCTGGCTTCAAATTGAGATCCTCAGGTCTCAGCCTTCTGAAGTAGCTAGGCTTACAAGCATGAGCATAGCCACCACAGCTAGTAATATGATTCTACTGAAAAGCTTGAAGACAGCCAAATGGGTCAAACCATACCGTGAGAACAACATGAGCTCTGAATGAGGTCTATCTATTCCTTCGGGACACCTGGGGACCACACGTGGCCTATTGAGCCTCCTACATGCCCTCTACTGCAATATGGGCCCTACAGACTGCCCAGGAGCCTGTATGGTTTTGCACTAGCCAGGTTGTGCTTTTCACAGACTGTGGGCCTTGCTTCCATAGTCAATGAGCAAAGATGAGGTCTGGGGGCTGGGAAGGTGGCTCAGTGGTAGAGTGCTTGCCTTGCATGCATGAGGCCCTGGGTTCGATTCCTAAACACCACATAAGCAGAAAAAGCCAGAAGTGGCGCTGTGGCTCAAGTGGTAGAGCGCTAGCCTTGAGCTGAAGAGCTGAGGGCAGTGCTCAGGCCCAGAGTTCAGGCCCATGACTGACAAAAACAAAAACAAAAAAGAAGTCTGAGTTGGTAGCTATGAAGTAAGGTAAGGTGTGAGCTACCACACAAAGCCAAGACCTTGATACCATAGTGACAAGACCTAGGCAGAAAAATAACAGATGCCATGATTTTATAAACAAACCCATAGGGGCTGGCCAGAATACAGGAGAAACAATGATATAACATCATAAATCTTCACCCAAGCACATTGAAGTTACAATGTTCCTTCCTACTTCTGTTGTCCTTATATTTTTAAGAATATTTTTGACTTTCTCATAATAATTTATTAGAGGGATGATTCTTTTTTGTATATTTTTTTCAAGTATATTTTTAATACACTTTGGTTAATCCATCTAAAGTCACATAGTAGGTGCCAAGGCCCAAGGTTGATGAAGAAACAAACAGACAAACTATGGACTTGACAGGATCTCAGGTTGTATGTTCAGAAGAAACTAGCTGAAAAGGAATCAATTGCTTAATTTACTGCTCATTGTACTTTGAGAACTTTAGGTTCAGGAAATACATCCTAAATTTTCCAACGACCTCCTGAAACCTGTGAAGTCTCACTGGATGTCACCAACTTCTTTCACTGGCCCTGAAGGTCCTTGTCCTTTCTGGACGTTGTTTATTGAGGATGAATCAGGAGCACAGAATTAGAAATGGTGGTTCAGACCTGTAATCCCAGCTACCTAGGAGGTGGTGGCAGAAGGTTCTAGAATTCAAAAGCAGCTCAGGCAAAGGTAGATGTAAGACTTTAGCTGAAAAACAAAATGTGGGATGTAGTTCAAATTTCAGAATATTTGTCTAAAATGTAGGTTTAAAACCTAGTACTTGCAAAAAATGAAAAAGAAGGGAAGAGAAGCAAAAAAGATGTCAACAGCAACTTCTCTAAAATGAAGGCTCATGAGTAAAGAGCACTGGACATGCTGGCCAATCCCATGAGTTAGGACATGTCCTGTCTGCAATTCATAAGCAGAAGAAAAGAGAAATGCAAACACATTCCTACTGACTCATGTTCTGTTCATAAAAATCTATTTCAAGAACACACATCAAGACACCATCACTAGTAGTACTGTACATCATTATACTTCAGCCACTTTCTTCTGACTTTGTCTCCACCCCCATGGGAACTCCTCCTAGACACAGCACATTCTTGAGTCTATATATGGTCTAGTTTAACAATAATTAAATATTGCACCAAACAGATCCAGCTAGACACGAACTCACCCACCGCATTCAGTATAGAAACTAGTATCCATTCAGTATAGTTATTCTGTGTGTGTGTGTGTGTGCACACTAGTCCTAAGGCTTAAACTCGGAGCCTGGCTGCTCTCCCTGAGCTGTTTTGCTCAACCACTTGAGCCACAGCTCTACTTCCAGCTTTTTTGGTGCTTCATTGGAGATAAGAATCCCACGAATTTTCCTGCCCAGGCTGACTTGGAACCATGATCCTCAGATCTCAGAGTCCTGCATAGCTAGGATTCCAGGTGGGAGCCACTGGTGCTCAGCAGTACAATTACTCTTCTAAGGATGGTAATGATGCTCACCAAATGCTGTGCATGCCATGTAATCTCATGCAATCCTCATGGTAACCATTAACCAGCTACTAATGTCATCCTAATAGTCAAAAGTATGGGCAGAAAAGAATTAAGCAAGGCCGGGCACTGGTGGCTCACACCTGTAATCCTAGCTACTCAGGAGGCTGTGATCTAAGGATCGTGGTTCACAGCCAGCCCAGGCAGGAAAGTCTGTGACACTCTTATCTCCAATAAACCACCAGAAAAACTGTAGCTCAAGTGGTAGAGCGCGCGCCTTGAGCTGAAGAGCTGAGGGACCGTGCTCAGGCCCAGAGTTCAAGCCCAATGACCGACAAAAAAGAAAAGAAAAGAAAAAGAGTTAAGCAAGGCATCTGTGGTCACATGATGACAAAGAACAGTTCAAATCCAGAAAACTACTCTGAACAAGAAATGCTATTTTGCCTATAAAGGAAAATTCAAACTATGCCATAGGTATTACCACATCCTATGTCCCAAATTCTTAGGTCCCAAGCTCATCAATGTCACACTTCTGTGGGTCACCTTGCCACCACGTCCAGTCGGGGAAGAAAAAGACCTGATAATGTGTTAGTGCCTTTTGATTCCAACAAATAGTATAATTACATGAAGGAGAAGAAAGAAATCAGGTGACAAAATAGTCGTTAAAATTCTTTGTAGCTTCTGCCCATAATCTTAGCTATTCAGGATGCTGAGATCTGAGGTACACTGTTCAAAGACAGCATAAGTAGGAAAGCCCACGAGACTCTTAATTCCAATTAATCACAGAAAAGCTGGAAGTGGAACTATGGCTCAAATTGTATAGTACAATTGAACAAAACAGCCAAGTCTAAGTTTAAGGTCCTGAGTTCAAGTTTCAGTACCAGTGCAGAAAGCAAAGAAGGAAGGAGAGAAAGAAGGAAGGGAAAGAAAGAAGAAGAGAAAAGAAAAGGAAAGGAAAAAGAGAAAGAGGACAGAATGTCAGAAAAATATTATACTGAAGGTATGGAAAGCTTTTGATTGCATATATCCTTCATATTACCACCTCCCGTCCCTCCAAAAATCTTAGAAAATGTTATGTCCAAATACTGGTGTCAACCACCAGAGGAAAGAAAAGCAACCAATCTTTTTGTGTGCTGAGAAAATCACCAGATATTAAAGCACTTCCAGTGAAAATTATCCCCATTGGCTTAGCCCTTTACAAGACATTTTTAACCTAAAGTACAAACACAGTAAAATCATGGTACAGAATTAGGATGAGGCACTTGAAAACGACTTCTCAGTAAAACTTCCAAGAACCCTAAAATTATAGTTGACTCACACTTCCACCTCTGATGACTAAAAGGAAGCATTGGTCAATGACAGGCAGACACACTGGACAAAATTCCTGCAGTGCACTGCCTGAGGCTTCTCTGCATTTGAAATAAGTCTTGCTCTCTTGACTTAACCTAACTTTGAAAGCTTGAGAGAACTTTGTGGTTATCAGAAGCTATAGGGCAAACCTTAAACACAGAATTAATTTGTAAAGTTTGAGGGGAATCGTTCTACAATAATCAAACCAAACCACAAAGTCTCTGGAGATTCCTGAGGCCACATGATCTCATTAGAAACCAAAGTCAGAGTTGTCCTACAGAATTCTATCCAAGCTGTCCTTATGAATCATGAATCTCTACCAGGCTCTTGGCAGGGCCCCAATGGCAAAGGGGAAACCATACATTCTTGTCTGGTCTTCTGAATCAACAAGACTGCTACCCTCATCCGTTGACCTGCAGAAACAGTACAGGCTGGTACTATACAATTTGAGCCATAGCTCCACTTCCAGCTTTCCTGTGGTAATTTGGAATTAAGAGTCTCATAGACTTAACCACTTGTGCTGTCTTTGAACAGTGTATCTCAGGTCTCAGCCTCCTGAGAAGCTAATTCTCTCTCTCTCTCTCTCTGTCTTTCTCCATCTGTCTCTGTCTCTTTCTCTCTGTGTCTCTTTGTCTGTCTCTGTCTCTGTGTTTTACAGGGACTAGAACTCAGAGTCTGGGCACTGTCCTTGACCTTTTTCTCTCAACATTACTATTAGAGCCACAGCTCTACTTCTCACTTTTGCTGGTTCATTGGAGATAATAGTCTTACTAGTCTTCCTGACTAGAGTGCCTTCAAACTACAGCCCTCAGATCACAGTCTTGTAAGTAGCTAGGATTATAGGCATGAGCCACCAGAGCCTAGCAGGAAACACTTCAACTGATGGAACCCTGGGTATCTTTCAAGGCCTAGTATGGTGCAAACTCTCAAGCAGTTGGTATCTCCTGTCACAAGGACCCCAGACCATGTTCTTCTGACTCATTCCCAGCTCAGCTACCTTGCTCCAAGACACACTGTTTACATCAGTGAGAACCTTCACACAGGACCTGCCATGTGTTTGTGGCCTCGCTTGTTAATGGCATACAACATCCAACATCATCATGTTTATATAAACCTAGATCACAAATGGTTTCCATTATGCCCCATAGATTTTATAGGAATCAAAATGCTTCTGGATTCATCTCTACTGCCTTGGGTTACAAGCATGGGTCTCAGTCTCTTTGATACAGGGAGAATTCAAAGGAACTAACATTTCTCTGATGGTCTGCATACAGGCATGAGCCAGACAGGAATGGCTAGTGCCCTGATAGCAGAAGATTCTACCAAGAAGATTCTATGAGAGCTGCTGGCTCATGCCTGTTATTCTAGCTACTCAGGAGGCTGAGGTCTGAGGATCTCAGCTCAAAGGTAGTTCAAGAAAACAAAACCATGAGACTTTTATCTCCCGTTAACAAGCAACAAACCAGAAGTGGAGATACAGCTCAGCTGGCCGAGCACCAACTTTGAGTGAAAAAAGGCAAGTGAGAGTTTTCTAGGCCCTGAGTTCAAGCCCCAGTATTGGCATAAATAGGAAAAGGAGGGGCTTGGGAAGGTGGCTCAGTGGTAGAGCGCTTGCCTTGGATGCATGAAGCGCTGGGTTCGATTCCTCAGCACCACATAAGCAGAAAAAGCCAGACGTGGTGCTGTGGCTCAAGTGGTAGAGTGCTAGCCTTGAGCTAAAGAGTTGAGGGACAGCACCCAGGCCCAGAGTTCAGGCCCCATGACCAACCAAAAAAAAAATTAAAAAGAAAAGGAGAAGAAAAAGAAGGAACTTCAAAGAGACTACACCTTGTAGGAGATGCCCACCACAAGGCATGCATGGGAACACCCCACTTTTTTGCCCTTCTATCATTTTAGTGGGTAGAAATAACCTTTATTCTCAACTCTTCAGTGGAGCTTTCCTAAACCAATAAAATCTTTAATAGTTCAAACTACATTTCCCAGGCTGCTCTTCAGTTGAAGGGCCCCAGAACATTCACTGTCTGAAATCTGAAAGGTGGAAATGAGACAGAGGAGAAAAACTGATGACCTTTTGCTTTTTATCTGCTGGCAACTAGGTGTGCGGGTTTTCCTATGTCCTTGTTCCTAGGATCCCATCACCAGGTCCCTGGGAATTCTCAAAGGCCTACAGGTGATCGGGGAGCCAGTTCTGTTCCCAAATGTCTAGACAACCTGTTCCTGAATCCTAGAAGCCCAAGGTGACCTCTAGGTTCCTCTGCTAGGATAGGCAAGGACACTGCTCTGGGCATTGAGTTCTAGATTGGGGTCTACTTTACCAGCCCTCCAAACGATGACATGAATGCCAAGTCTCAAAAATTCTGTTTAAAATATCTAACATGGATTCCGTGTTCTGCTCTGAAATCTGGCTACCAAACAGAATAGCAACAACATAATTTCACATTTATCCGATAGATCAGCCAGTACAGCATCAAGCTTGTATGCACTGCACAGTATTCAAACCAGCTAGTTACCATGGTTACCAAACCTTGTGGCTCCACAAGCCATCTTGGAAAATGTTTACCAGGTAGTAACAATGAAGTTGACTTTCTTAAATATATATATATATATATATATGTATATATATATATGTATGTATGTATGTATATATATGTATGTATATATACATATATGTACTCTTCAGAAAAGTACCCATATATTTAGCAAAAGAATCTCTCTGAACCCATTTAAGAGCCACTTGGCCTAAATATTTAAGAACACAGAGCTAATCAACTTATAAGGACTTCTTCTTCTCTTTATTTCCTTTCTTTTTTAAGAGATAAAGAGAAATAAATAGATACAGGGAATAAGCTAATAAATTTAGAAGAGACTTTTGAGTTTTCAAAAATCAGACAAAGAACTCAAATACTGTTGGAAGCCAAAGCAATGCCCAGCCTTGATGAAACTCTGTATATCATAGGGAGGAAACCAAAAAGCTAATAACACTTCTTAAATTTGGGTCATTATAATGAGAAATGGGAGGTAGCCTCATGAATTTCTACAGTGTAATAAATAAATTATGACAAAATACCTAAAAGAAACAAGAGACTGAACATAAAGCTCCATTGTTGAGAGTCTATAAATTTATAGGACTGAGATTCTTCTTCATCTTTATAAATTCCTAGAGCCTATCATTAAGTTGGGCAGGGACATTTTATAAGGGAAGGAGATAGTCACAGCCAATAAGGGAAGGGGAAATGAATACACTTGGAAATTTTATTCACACAAGCTCCAAGGAATGGAAGTTAGGATCTAACTGTAATGAAACAGAATAACTCAAAATAAAAAAAAACATAATGAAGATAAGATTATATGAGAACTATGGAAATGGGTCAACAATTTTTCAGAAAATCATTGAAATGAGAAATGGGAGGTAGCCTCATGAATTTCTACAGTGTAGAACTTATGAAATGCTCAAGATGAGTAAAGTGAAATCAGGAATAGTGCTCAATGCCGTAGTCTCCGTTACGGAGGGGACAGAAATCATGATAAAGATTCAAGGCCAGCTTGAGCAAAAAAGTAAGATCTCATCTCAACTTGACGGGCTGTAGTGGGGTATGCCTGTCACCCCAGATCCAGGGAAATCATAAGAAAGAGAATCAAGGAGAGTTTAAGCAAAACTATAACTATAGCAAAAAGGACTAGGGGGCTAGGGCACGGGCTCAAGTGGTGGAGTACTTGCCTAGCAAGTACAAGGCCCTGAGTTCAAAACCCTGTGACCACTAAAAAAATAAAATGAGTGAAGAAAGAAATGACCTATAAAGAGAAAGCAAACAGGTCATACTATAGGGGAAATTTGGCTTCCAGATACTAGAAATAACAAAGTTCTAAAAATCCCAAACGTTTGACCAGCTCAAACATAAGCAAGTGTTCAGAGTAAGCTGATACACACTGAAAAAATAATCTATGGTGTAATGTGGAAATCTTAGGTGCTCATCATAAAAATCTACTCTCCCAAATGTGGAATCTATACAGAAGAGATCTAAAGTACCTTATGACTTTAAGCAACCAATAAAGTAAATGCCCCTGGAAATAGCTTCCTGAAGACAACTCAGAACAAGTCAAGCCCAGCATCAGAGATGTTGTCCAAAGTTTGACAAGGGCCACCACATCTGTGGACCACCCTTTATGCTCTTGGGCCCAGTCACCCCACTTTCTCCTGGATTCCCAAGATGGGCTCTCTGCCTCCCACTTTGTGGCTTCCTGTTGGGTGATATTCTCGCCCACCTCATCCCACCCTGGACTCCTCCTTCAGGCTCTCCTCAAAGTGTTGAGATTTCCTGGACTGATGGAGTGATAAATAATTTATCACTTAAGGAATATAAAACACAGTTATGGCTTCCTCCTTTGTATCCCCAGGGCTGAGTACAAATAATTCGTCTTCATCTGTATCCGTATCTGAGTTTTCAGTTTACTGTTTCAGATATTCAGAAGCCATAGTCTGAAAATGCATCATGAAACATTCAGATATTGTGAGAGAAACATGTTCACATAACTTTTATTGGTGTGTTGTTAAGTACTATTGTTCTATTTTATTCTAAGTTATTTTAGCCAACTGTTGTAGTTGTTCTGCGCATTGTGTACAGTTCTTCTATTTTATTGTAAGTTATTATAGCATGCTGTTATAGTTGTTCTGTTTATTATTATTGATGTTCATCTCTTAACTGTGCATGATAAAATTTTATTATAGGTTTGTATGTACTAGAATAAACATAGTATCCCTCTGGCATTTTCAGCAATCTGAAGCATCCACAGAGGATCCTGGAACATACCCTATCTCAGTAAAGAGGGGCTAGTATCTAGTAACCTCTCAATAAATATTTATTAAACAAGTAAATGAGGGAATGAACAAGCAATAACTTTGTTGGGACAGGGACTGCTAACTTATGCCTGTAATCCTAGCTATTCAGGAGACAAAGATCTGAGGTTCATTTCTCAAAGCCAACCCAGGTAGGAAAGTCCAAGAGACTCTTATCTCCAACTGACTACCAAAAAGACATAAGTGGAGCTGTGGCTCAAGTGGTAAAGTGCTAGCCTTGAGCAAAAAAGCCAGGTGAAAGTGTAAGGCCCTGAATTTAAGTTCCAGCACCAGAGTGGGGGGGGGAGTAGGGAAGGAGGGAGAGGGAGAAAGAAAAGAAAGAAAGAAAGAAAGAAAGAAAGAAAGAAAGAAAGAAAGAAAGAAAGAAAGAAAGAAAGAAAGAAAGGAGGGAGGAAGGGAGGGAGGAAGGGAGGGAAGGAGGGAGAGAGGGAGGGACGACAGAAGGAAGGAAAGAGAGAGAGAAAGAAGAGAGAGAGAGAAAGAAAAAGGGAATAGAAAGGAACAGAAAGGAAGAGGAAAGGGGAGGGAAGGGAAGGAACAAGGAAAGTGAAAAGGAAAGAGGGGGAAAGGAAGGGAAGGGAAGGGAAAGAACTTTATTGGGAATGTAGAGGGGCAGGGACATACCATGAAATGCAGTCTTAGACCAGACAAGGTCTTGTCCAGAGAAATGTGTTATGCAGTCCCACATAATTCAGAAGGACTTCAGACATGCAGAAAACAGTACAGTGAGGAACTTGGTTTATCCTTCAGGTGTGTGTGTGTGCGCGCGCGTGCACGCATGCACATGTGCACACAAGTACCGGGACTTGAGCTCAGGGACTGGATGTCATCCCTTAGCTTTTTTGCTCAAACCTGTCATGCTAGCACTTGAACCACAGATCTACTTCCAGCTTTTCTGGTAGTCAAATGGAGGTAAAAGTCTCAAGAACTTTCCTTCCCCCAGCTGGCTTGGAGCTGTCATCCTCAGATCTCAGTTTCCAGAGTAGCCATGTAAGTGTGAGCCATTGGAACCCAGCTAGTCTCCAGTTTTGACTGGAATTCATCATAGTAAAACCATAGTATCCTCCAACGTCATAAGTAAGTCTAACTACATCCCTGAAAGCAGAAGGTATGGAAATAATCTTCAAAGGATATGTTTTTATGAAACTTTATGCTCAAAGCTCCCTAAGTGGGTCTAATTATACAAAATATATCCAAACTCCAAGTTCACTGCTAGATATCAATTTAAGGGATGAATTATTGTTATTGTAATAACAATCCCTTCTGAACTGCTGTCCTCTCAATATTGCATGTACAGATGTTTTTAGAAATTACTCTATGGCTATACATGTATAGAAACCTGAAGTTAGATTCTTATAATTCACCCTGTACCAGAATCAATTCCAACTGAGTCAAGACCTCAATGCAAGATCAGATACCCTGAAAATATTACAGGAAATGATAGGGTAAACACTAGGGTCCCTAAGCACAGGTTGAAACTTCCTAAGTAAAGATACAGAAACACAACATATCAAAGAAAGGCTAGGTAAATAGGATTGCATTGAACAGCATAGTTTCTTCATGGCAAAGGACATAGCTAGCAGGATAAATAAAAAGTCCAGGGACTGGGAGAAGACTTTTACTAGCTATATAATAGACAAGGGCCTTAGATAAAAAATATACATAGAGCTCAAAAAATAAAAAACCTAACAAAAAATCCACCCCGTTAATAAGTGGCTAAAGACTTAAAGAGAGACTTCTCCAAAGAAGAAATAAGAATAGCCAATAGACATGTGAAGAAATGTTCAACATCTTTGGCCATAAAACAAATGCTAATCAAAACAACATTGAGGTTCCACTTTACCCAAGTTAGAATGGCCATTATCAAGAAAACTAATAATAACAGATGCTGGCAGGGGTGTGGCCAAAAGGGAACGCTACTACACTGTTGGTAGGAATTTAAATTTGTGCAACCACTCTGGAAAGCAATATGGAGGTTCCTCAAAAGACTATACATAGAGCTTCCCTATAACCTAGAAATCCTGCTCCTGGGCATTTACCCAAATGAGCACAAACAAGGCTACACTAAAGCTATCAACACAGCCATATTCATTATATCTAAGCTATGGAATCAACCCAGATGCCACACTTTCTTGATCCATTCATCCATTGAGGGGCATCTGGGTTGCTGTGGTATATATACACAATGGAATTCTATGCATCCATCAGAAACACAGGCTTCATGGTTTCCCTCATTTGTAATAACTAGAATGTCTAAGATAGTCTTAGCAGAGGATCACAATGGCTCAACACCTATGTTCATATAGCCATATAAAGTAATGTGTACCAAAATGAACTCCAAGAAATGGAAACAAGAGGATTTTTAGTGTACTGTTTACAGTTATTCCTCATCCCTCCCTTTGATTTATTCCCTGTTGACACTGTTTTTGATTTCTGTACGTATGGTCTTGTATTTAAGTTTATGTGATTTGGAGAAGGTAAGGGTAATCAAAGAAACAGTGAGACAAAGGATGAACCAACGTAACAGAGATACTCCCTAGACATTATGTTGGAATGAACTTTACAACAAGAGAAAATGAGGGAGGGGATAACACTGTTCAAAAAGAAATGTACTCATTACCTTACTTATATAACTGTAACCCCTCTGTATATCACCTTTACAATAAAATTTTAACACATAAGAAACTATTCTACATAGTAGAATAAAGGCCTGTCCACTGGTCCCTGTATTTTAAAAAAGAGGAGAATAATTTCCATTAGTGCCCCCAATGAAATATATGAATGCTTGCTTGACCATCAGCCCTGGGGGGACTTCCAAAAAGACAAATTTATTTGGGAAAATTTAGAAGAAAAGGAGTGTGTGTGTGTGTGTGTGTGTGTGTGTGTGTGTGTGTGTGTGTGTGTGTTAGATACCAAAATCAAATGTCTAGAGACACATGAAAGAGAGCCAAAAGCTCAAATAAAGACACGTGTTTTTGAAGAGCTGCCTGCAGGCTTAAACGGAGCATTAGAAAGGAACAATCCTTTAGGATTATGAAATTATTTCTGGCATGGGACTTGCCAGATATTAAATGAACCTGTGCTAATTTCTCTTTTAAAGAATAAATGGCAAGCTCAAGCAGAGAATAGCTAATTTAGAATGGGCTAGCCATACCTGTGCCCGTCTTCCACCAAGCAACTAAAAACCTTTAGAGATGAAAATATGCCAATCAAAATAGACACAAAGGATAACTGATCCGTGCCCAGATGCTTCTGTCCGTGCACTCACAGATTTGGATGGTAGATACCTTCGCCTGTCCAAACAGCAGAATCAAGTCTCTACAGAGTAGAAATCAAAGTGGGACATGCACAGTGGCTCCTTAAATGAACTTTATGGAAATGGAAGCTATTTGGTGACCAACAAGAGCAATTTTTCACATCACAGTGACAATATTTTTGTTTCTAAACATGCATTGACCCATGTTAAATACCTTAACACTAAGGGCAAAATAAACATTTGTGTTTTCTGATCCATTAAGGCACACACACACACACACACACACACACACAGAAGCAGAGGAGGAGAGGGAGGGAGAGATGAAGGGAGGTGAGAGGGATGGAGAGAGGGAGACTGGTGGAGAGAGAGAGTGAGAGAGAGAGAGAGAGAGAGAATTGTATCCACAAGAGCACAATTAATTAGCTGCAATTAAATACCTGGAGATACAACCTGGTGATAGACACCACTGTCTTCCAAGACAAATGTGTTTTGTCTTGAGTGAGTCAAAATGAAAAACATCAAGGCAAGCAGCTTAATAATGTCCAAATATGCCACAATAAAGACAGCAGATGGCCTGGTCAGGTTATTCAAGTTGAATGTGACACAAAAAGGGCACACCTGTAATTCTAGCTAATTAAGAGGCTGAGACAGGAGGATCATGGTTTAAAGCTAGCCCAGGCAGGAAAGTTGGAAAGGCTCTTATTTCCATTTAACCACTCACTCACTCACACACACACACACACACACACACACACACACCAGAATAAGAGCTGTGGCCCAAGTGGTAAGAGCACCAACAAAAGACTAATAATATATAATTGATCATCGAAGCCCTGAGTCAAGTCCCAGTAAAGGCCTCAAAGACAAAAAAATATGGAATTCAGATTGTGCCCCAAGGACCTTTAATACAGGTCACGTATCTTCTTCCATGTAGGGCCTCTCCCTCCTTCTGCAGCTATCTGCCTATGAAAAACCTAGAAAAGTCATCATCCACATGTAGTTCTTTATTTTGCATGCAACACATTCCACTAAGCCCAAGAATTCTCTTCTGGAGTTAACGCTTCTGTTCATCACCTCCGTCTTCCCTTTCTTCCTTTCTCATCTCTCTACCTTATCAGGTTCAACTGCAAGCAGCATGATCTCCATGACACCATGAGGCCAAACTTAAGCCCTAGTGGGCTGTGGCTGTGGAGTAGGAAGAAAGAAATCCAATGATGCTAGTGCTAGCTTCATGCATACTCGAGACTGCTTACATACTGAGCACCTTTTGTTTTATGATTCAGAAGATGCATCAGAAAGTATGCTAAGGTCTTGAAACTTACTGGAATAGGCAGGTATGACATCTTTGTAAGAAGTCTCAGAGAAAGCACTAGGCAGGATGGCTTTTCTTAGCTTTTGTTCGGCTTTGCAACCTTGGCATGAAGTTAGGAGATACATTTTGAGTTTCTTTGAGAAGGACTGGGAGGCAAAATATTAAGTGGATGTAAAATACTCAAAATACCCAAATTCTGTTGTTTGTTACCACCCATGATGTATAACCAAGAGTTAAATTGCCATCAGACTCCAATTTTTTTGCACATTCCATATTTTATTAGCATCTGTAATTTATTAGCATCAATTAGCTGTAACAAGAGTGTTTCATTTTAAGATGGTCATTCATAGATACAATGAAGGTGGGGATATAATAACTGGAGCACAGCGATCCAGAAGTGATCTATATCAAGGACCATTTGAGGCAGGAGGCAGATTATACAAATCAACCAGTAGATCAACACACCCTAATCCACCAGTAGCAATCCCTCAAGAGAATCCCATTAGATTTTAAGTAAAGGCAGTAGCTAAAGTACTCATGTTAATCAACGAATCAATCAACTAGTACTTGCTACACTCTATGTGCAATGTATCTTTACCCTCCTGTGTTCATCAGTTTTCCCACTGCTGTGACAAAATACTTGAAAAAAAATCAATTAATGAAGAAGAAAGGTCTAAGACCCAAAGGTGTGGCCATAATGATATACTTCCTCCCATATGCCTCATCTCTTCCAAGTTTCCAGAGCTGGGCACTGGTGGCCCACACCTATGATCCTAGTCCTCACGAGGCTGAAATCTGAGGATAATGATTCAAAACCAGCCCGGACAGAAAAGTCCATGAGACTTTTATCTCCAATTAACCACCAAGAAGCTTAGAAACGGAGTTGTGGCTCAAGTAGGAGAGTGCTAGCCTTGAGCACGAAAGCTCAGGGACAGTGTCCAGGCCTTAGGAATGGTACTCACACATCTTTTTTTTAAATCCTGGAACTAGGTAGTTTATATAGTATTCATTTTGGACTGGGTAAAAATGAAAAGAACCTGGATAGGCCAGGGAACTGGGACCAAAAGTTCTAAAACTGTGGAACAGGGGACAACTATTTGAAAATTACTTGGCCAGGTGTGTTCCCAAAGCAGCTGTATGTGTAGTACTTACCAGGGTGAATCTTCAGCCACCCCCATAGCACAAGGAACTTTCTAGCCCTTCCAGGTTGTACAGGCTGGAAGCTGGATTAGCAGAAATGCCCTGCTCAGATAGGTCCACTCTGAGAAGAACATCTTTCTCAGTGAAAGGTGAGTGAGTCACCCCTACCAGAGAAGTTTCCAGTGAACTCCAGAGGAATCCTCCAGGAAGTTAGTCAAAGAAATAGTTTACTTGTGGCTGCCTAAATTCTTCAGGGCAGCCAGCCTCTCTAGCCATCTGGGTTTCCCTGAGCACCTGAAATTGGACCTTAATAGAATAAACCGTGCAATATAAACAAAGCAGAAGAGAAGCTTGGAGACTGCTGACCAGGCAGCATCCTGTGCATTGTCAGAGCGGTGGTAGGTGCTGGTTCTATGTGCAGTGTGTTCTGGACTGGGCTGGATTTCCTTTTCAAGCTTTCCAGAGCAAGTGAGGAGAAGGAAGATGAAGTTTCATGGTCAAATTTCATCCAAAAGGAACAGAAGGGATGGAATCAGCCATGCAATGAATCCTCCTTCAGACAAATTTTTCTGTCAGCAGGTAGCAAAAAGTGACAAGTTTCCTTCTCCAACACCTTTCCCATTAGCCTTGTCTCTGCCATGCAAGAAATCATCGCCTTGAGGCGAGAGATCCCAAGATCTCAGCATCTCTCTGTGTATATCTTTGTCTATGTCTCTCTTTGCCTGTGGCTATCTCTCTCTGCCTTTCTCTCTGTTTCTGTCTTTCTCTTTCTGTTTCTCTGTCTCTCTCTGTCTCTGTCTCTCTCTACTCCTTTTTGTCTCTCTGTGCCTCTCTCTCTCTGACTCTATATCTTTGTTTTTTGTCTCTGTTTGTCTCTCTGCCTCTATCTCTTTCTCTATAGATGTCTTTGTTTCTATCTTTCTCTGTCACTCTCTCTGTCTCCATCTCTCTGTGTGCCTCTTTCTCTCCCCTCTCACCTCAATCCTGCCTTGAGTTGACTATGGTAAGCATGGTCTCCAGCTGCCCTCAGAGTGAGCAGAGACATTGGGTGGCTATGACTATGTCTGTGTTGGCTTGGTTTATGTGGAAAGACTTCAGTGGGGAACCACATTCAGGGTCTGTTTTTATCACTGAGCCACATGTGACCCCAACAAGATGTTCCTGAGCTTCTATTTCTTCTTTGTAACTTAGGCATGCATGAATTAACTAAAAGACCTGCCCCTAGTGTTTTCAAGAGCTGTAGGGAAGTAACAAGATCAAAGCAATGTGAATATCCTTGAGATTGGTGCTTTGTATAAGTGATCCTTATGTTGATGATGATGATGATAATGATGATGATGATGATGATGATGTAGTTATAGAAGAGTTCTTTTGTACAATTCCATAAGTCAATGCTCCTCAAGTACAATGTTTCTTGGCCAAAGTCACCCCTTCCTTCCTTTATTCTCCCCCATTTACTTTCCCCTTCTGAGGGATCCTTGTTTCGTGTGTGTGTGTGTGTGTGTGTGTGTGTGTGT
>NW_012267217.1:29756036-29781109 GCF_000151885.1 Dipodomys ordii | reverse complement strand
ATGAGATGTATAAGTCGTTATGTCGAAAAATGAACTTTACAACTTTGGTGCGGGGGTGGGGGGTATAGTGGGGAGGGGCAGAGGGAGGATGGGAAGGGATGGGAAGGGGAAACAAAGGAGGAGGCTACAATGCTTGATAAGAAATGTACTCATTATCTTGCCCATGTAATTGTAACCTGTACAGTATTTTCACAATAAAAATATATAAAAAAGAAAAAACATATTTTCATACACATCATAATTTTATACCAATCCTGGGGCTTGAACTCGGGGCCTATGAATTATCCCTGAAATGTTTTTAATTGTTAATTTGTTTTATTTTTCTGGAGGCTAGCACTCTATCACTTGAGCCACAGCTCCAGTTCCAGCTTTTTGACGGTCAGTTGAACTTTTCTGCCCCAGATGGCTTCAAACCTCTATCCTCAGATCTCAGCCTCTGAGGAGCTAGGATTAAAGGGAAGAGCCATTGGTGCCTGGTTACATACCTTATAGTTTACAAATATACCCTTTTACATATGATTGATGTGATCCTATAATTGCATGTGATTTCTCTGAACCTGACACTTCACAAGAAAGGAAGCGATTTGAAAAATAGCATAATAAGCTCCTCCCTCTCTTCTCTCTTCTTTACTCCCTTGCTCCCTCCTCTCTTCCCTCCTTTCCTCTGTACCATCTTCCTTCTTTCCTCCATCCTTCCCTTCTTTCCTTCCTGTCTTCTTTCTTCCTCACACCCTTTCTCCTCTTCCAACTCCCCTCCTTCCCTCCCTCCCTTCCTTTCCTTCTTCCTTCCTTCTCTTTTCTTCTTTTCTTCCATCCTTACTCCTTCTATTCCTTCTTTCTTTCCTCCTCCCTTCTTTTCCTCTTCCCCTCCTTTCTTTTTCTGCTTCCTTTTTCCTTCCCCTCCTTTCCATTCTTCTTTTCTTCTTCCCTCCACCCTCCCATCCTCCCTCCCATTCATCCCTCCCATTCATTCTTTCCTGCTGTCTCCCCTTCCCTTCCTTCTTGCTTCTTTCTTTTGTCTTCCTCTACCTTTTCTCTCCCTTCCCTTCTCTTCCTCCCCGCTTGCCTCTCCTCTCCTCATTACCTTCATGCAATAGGTTCACTCAGTGGGCATGGTGGCCACCCTGGCCGGGTGCAGAGATGAGGGTAGGGAAGATAATCATGTTGACCACTGGCATAATGACTTTAAGGAAGACAGGCATGCGTAGTACCCCAAGAGGAACTCCAACCCAGACAGAGATGACCAGTGGGACTTCCTGCAGTAATGATGCTGACCTTTAGCTCTAGAGCACACCCTGCAGGTCAGCTAGTCCCTCTATTCCCCCAGCATCATCCAAACCCAGTGGTCCTTAGACTAGGACCAAGCCTCCTGCTTAGGTTCAGTCTTGTCTCTAAGTCTTGGGCTTTTTAGAGGGAAAAAAATTCTCCCTCTGAAATGTTGTCCTCTATTTAAATCTTCGTCCTCCTGTGATTCAATCAGTGAAATTTAGTTTGTTTCTCTTGTTATATAACTGGGTTCCTGACAATGAGATGTACAAGACACTACTTTGTAAAGAACTTTACAGCTTTGGGGGGAGGGGGAAAGGGAGAAGTTGGGGAGGGAAGGGATGGTAAGGGAAAAACAAAGGAGGAGGTAATAGGAAGTACACTCATTACCTTATTCATGTAACTGTAATCCCTTTGTACAGTATCTTTACAATAAAAATATATTAAAAATAAATAAGTGGGTTTCTGAAATGCAGAAAAGATTTTAAAATTAAAAAAAAACTTTCCAGGGAAAATTTCTCATGGAACCAAAATATTTACATATTTAAGTATTTGCATATTTGAAGATTTGCATATTCCAATGATTACATGTTTGATTAAGGAGATTCTATGCTGAAAAAAAAAAAAGAAGAAGAAAAAGAAAAAGGCAAGTAGAGTCTTCCCCTCTAAGAGCTTTCCCAGGGGAGCTCTTTTCCAGGCAACATTCCTGATACCCATCCGTGGTTTATCAAAAGCCCTTCTGTCCTCCGCCAGCTGTGATCCCACAAACCTGAGGTTTTTAGGTGGTAGAAAATGGGTATCATGAGGGATTACCTCCCATGCCACAGGCCTGGATGTGGTCAGCTGTTCAAGAAATCCTAGCTGAGAGACACAGAGAAGAGAATGCAAGAGGATGTCTCTGCGTGGCATAAACACGGCATGGCTTGGATCCAAGTGTGGTCCCAATTAGTAAGTCATGCACAAGGCCTGGCCCTGTCCACCGGGGAGGCAGGGAGGACCGCCCATCTGCCACAGTCACAGGGAGCTGCTGCTACGACTTCCTTTGTAAATAAGAGAGGATGTATAATCTTCCTCTCCTGGAGTCCTCATAGTCCTCCTGTCCCCGCTGGGGACACAACGGGTATGAGAGAACTCCCCTGGGGATTCCACTGCCTTCTACTCCCAGCAATGCCCTGTAGTCGTTCCGCTTTTCTGTAAAGGCACAATTATAAAATGTGTAAGTGAAACTATCCCACAGTCCTAAAGTACAAAGCTACACTTAAAAACGTGATGACTAAGCCAGATACTAGTGGCTCACACCCATAACCCTAGCCACTTGTAAGGCTGAGATCTGAGGATGGGGGGTTGAAGCTAGCCTGAGAAAAAAAAGTCCAGTCCTCTCCAATGAACCACCAAAAAAAAAAAAAAAAAAAGCTGGAGGTAGAGCTGTGGCTCATGTGGTAGAGCTATAGCCTTGAGCAAAAAAGCAAATGAACAATACCTAGGCTCTGAGTTCAAGCCCTAGCATTGCCTCAAAAATCTAAAAATAAAATAAAATTAATAATAATAATGATAAGCTTAGTACTCTTAGGGGAGGAACACAAAGGCACAATATACCTATGTGCCTTTGTGTTGTGATATTTATCAAAATAATAAAATTACATGATATATTTCTATTATATGCGTATAAAATAATATTTATCTCAATGAAATCCAGGAAATGAAAACAGGTTTTTTTTTCTCTGTTGTCAATTTTGTTTTCTTTTCTTTTTGTCTAGTTTGTTTATCTGACTCTGAGAGGGTAAAGAGGGGGCACAGAAATGGCGGGACACGTTGCAACAATGAGAAGTACAGGTTGTCATGTGGAAAACAAGCTTTACAACTTTGGTGGGGGGGTGGGGGGGGGGGGGGGGGAGGCCGGGAAGGGATGTGAAGGGTAAACAAAGGAGGAGGCTGCAATGCTTGATAAGAAATGTACTCATTATCTTGCCCATGTAATTGTAACCCCTCTGTACAGTATGTTCACAAATAATAAAAATAAAAAATAAAATAAAAAAAAAGAAATGGCGGAACAAAGGATGAACAAATGCAGCAGTGATACTCACTAGACACTATTTGGAAAATGAATCATTCAACCTGTGCATGGGGTGGGATGGGAGGGAAAAGCTGGGAGAAAGTAAGGGAAGGGGTGACAATGTACAAAAAGAAATGTGCTCTTTACCTAACATGTGTAACTGTAGCCCCTCTGTATCTCACCTCAAAATGCAACGTCGATACTCACTAGATGAACTTTACAACATGGAGGGAGGAGGAAAAGCAGGAGAAAATGAGGAAGGGGGTAACACTGTAATCCCTCTGTACATCACCTTCACATTAAAATTTAAAAATTAAACATTAAGAAAACAACAAATTAAAATGCAAATTAAAAATCAAATGAAAACTTGGTGACTAATTTAATGCTAGCAAAACAATATATAGAACAGGGGTACAAGATCTTCAAACCCAGGTTCTGAAAAACAAACCACCTAAGATGATCGTGGCTACAGAGCTGTTAGAAAGCAGTGAGACTTGAAATCTGAATTGCAAAACACTTGAACATCAGCATGTTGCTGATACGTTACCATAGGGAGTGATTGCCTTATTTTTACCCTCTGCTGAAAAGGTGATGCTGTAGTCACCACACACTTGGGAAGGCATTTATAGACTTCTGTAATAATTAACATGATTTCTTTTTTACAAGACTTACCCTGAAGGTGACTAAGTGGAGAAAGCAAGTCAAAAGACCAACGTGGAGAACATTGTACTCTTTACGATCATCACAATGAATAGCTAACGTTTATGGAACACTAGATTATATACCTGCTCTGTGTTTAGGCAAAGCACATTCCATGATTATCTCTTTCATTTCTGGAAATCATGGGCACTGCAGGGAATTTCTCCCAGGACTATGAATAAGATCCTAGAGTTCTGTAAGGGCAAGCCTCATACTTCAGCACATTGTGCTGAGGGGTTATGAAAGAAATATTGGTCCATCATTTTCATAAAACCTGATACTGGTGTTGACAAGTAGGAGCTGGTTAAAAAGTATAGACCTACTTTCCTTTAGACCATATTTGCTCTGAGTGAAGCTAATCATTTAAGAGATAGTAGGTAAACTTGACGTAGGGTTGAACTCACTTTTTTTTTTAATAAATTAGTAGTCCAGTTTAGATTTTAAGTGTTCCCTAAAGGCACCATGGTGATGATACTGGGAATGGTGCTCCTTGAGGAAAATGGAGTCCCCTGGGAGGTTTTGGGTCCCCGGGAACATGCCCTTCAGGGGGATTATGGGGTCTAGTCCCTTCCACTTCCTATTTGTCTACTTCCTAGCCAAGAAGTGAGTGATTTTGTTTCATTATGTTTCCTCAACTACAATGCACTGCTCTGCCAACCAGCTCAAAAGCAATGCAACTGCTGGATGCCAGTGGCTCACACCTGTAATCTTAGCTACTCAGGAGGCTGAGCTCTGAGGATCACAGTTTGAAGTCAGCCCAGATAGGAAAGTCCATGAGACTCTGATCTCCAATTAACCACAGAACAGTCAAGTGGTAGAGTACCAGCCTTGAGGGAAAAAAAGCTCAGGGACAGCATCCAATCCCTGAGTTTGAAAACAACAATAACAACAATATAAACCCACTACAACAAGGCCAACTGATCTTAGAAAATAAATCCTCTCAACTAGGAAGCAAACTAAACCTCTTTTCTTTATAAAGTGATTACCTCAGATGTCTGTTACAGTGGTGGAAACGTAATACATTTATTGAAGAATGCTACATGGGAACAAAACATTTTATAGCAAATCCTGAAGAACAAATGATTCTCTTTTACCACTACTATTCCAATGTCTCAAGAGAGTACTCATAGGACTAGGAGATGGTATCTCAAAGAGTAACCATGGCAGTTTCCATTTCTTTCTGTTTAATTGTTAGAAATCCATAATATCATAAAAATGAAGGGCTTCAAAAGCCTATTGTTTATATATGCAAAGTCCTTTTCAACCACTTACTCAATCTGACAGATAAGCAGAGGAATTAGGACAAATTATGGTGGCACTGGTCTACACGAGAGAAAAATGTTGAATTACAGTGTGTGTCTGTGAAAATGTATATACAATGTGAGTGTCGATAGACATCCACAAATACTGGCAGCCCACAAGTTAAACAAGTTGTGATCCAAAAATACATGTGAAAATTTTTCCAAGAAAATTAGGACATATTTTCCTACAAATGTAGTTATAAGTCATGATTAGTATTCATGGTATGATGAGTCAGAAAGCAACATAGTTGGAATCTTAGTTCTGATGCACAGAATGGGAGAAACCCTTTCCCAGCTATTCATCTGATATGGATTAATATCTAGAATACATAAATAGCTCAAAAAATAAACAACATTAGGAGAGGAACAGAAAGGCGCAATGCCTATGTGCATCTGATCTGATCATTCAAAATAGTATTTGTTGAAATGAACTCCAGGAAAAGGAAACAAGAAGTTTTTTCTTTGCTGTCTTTGTCATCTTTTCTTTTTGTGCTGTTGGTTCATGTATATGTCTTTGGGAGTCTAAGGAATGGCACAGAAATGGAAGAACAAAAGGCAGAGATCAAATGCAGCAGAGCTACTTACTGGCTCCTCTGTTGAAAATAAACTATACAACTTGTGGATAGGGATGAGGGGGAAAAACTGAGAGTGAGAGAAGAAAGTGTACTCTTTACCTGAATTATGTAACTATAACTCCTCTCTACATCACCTTTATAATAACAAAAAATTAAAACAAAAGAGCAAATAATGTAATTAAATTAAAAATGGTCAATAAATTATGAAGAAACATTTAGAAAGGAAATGAAGATCAAAGCCACACTAAGATTCCATCTCACCCAAGTCACAATGGTAGCCACCAAAACACCAACCACAAAGCCAGGTGCTGGTGGCTAATGTCTGTAATACCAGCTACTTAGGAGGCTGAGACCTGAAGACCATAGCTTGAAGGGAGCCCTGGTAAGAACGTCCATGAGACTCTTATCTCCAATTAACCACCAGAAAACTGGAAGTGGCACTGTGGTTCAAGTGGTTGAGCACTAACCTTGAGCTAAAGAGCTGAGGGACAGCATCCAGGCCCAGAGTTCAAGCCCCATGACTGACTTAAAAAAAAAAGATAGAGAATGTGGGGGGGGAACCCTTTTACACTGTTAGTGGGGAATGAATGATGTAAACAAATGGAACCACTATAGAAATCAGTATGGAGGTTCCTCAAAAGCCTAGAAATAGACCTACCTTTTGAACCTGCTAGACCACCATTGGGCATATGTCCAAAAGACAAGAAACAAACCTACACTCCCATGTGTATTGCAGTTCTGTTCATAACAGTCAAACTGTAGACTCCACAAAGGTGCACAACAACTGATTAATGGAAAAGAAAGTGTGTGTGAGTGTGAGTGAGTGTGTGTGTGTGTGAGTGTATGTAGATATCAGAATGCAATCCCTTTGTACAATGTATGGTAATAAATTCATTCCGCGATGGTCACCTCTGACCTAAGCACAAGAACAAGCAGAGACTCAGGACCTTGCAGTCCTCGTGGAGTGAACCCTCTGGATAACCTGCACAGGCACAGAGAGGCTCAATCACTTTCTCAAATAGCAGAGCTGTAATTGCAATCTGGGCCACCTGGCTTGGGCCTCTCAGCCCCACCCCTCTGGGCTTTTGGTTTACGACCAGAAACACAATCCACGTAGATCTCACTGTCTTAAAACCAAAGTAAGCAACAGAGATGAGTAGATTATGAGGCCACTATTGAAAAGAAGTTACAAGGAAGCTGTGATTCCCTTGCATGGCATGGGTAGACAGATATATCAGGTGAATACGCTCCCTTAAGAGAGTGAACACCTGGACCATGTCATCTAAGTTGGCTCTGGGGAGCCTCTAGGCACAAATAGAGTCTCCATCCCTACTCATATAATGTAAGCCACTGCCAGTCCCTGGCGCATCTGTGTGCAATTAGAAGCAGGCATCTGCTTAGTCAAATGCAGCTATGTGGGCTGAAAGTTTTGCAAGCAGAGAACAGAGTGGATTGCAGCCAGTTGCCCCTCAGCTACAAGTGTCTGTGCTGTTCACAGCTGAACCCTCACGTCCCACAGCCCGGCTCCCACCTGCAGCCCTGGCAAAGCGTCACCCAGTTCTCCCCCCAGGGCTCTAGAAGCATCCCCCTGACATCGAACCTTTCTCTACTTGGTGTTGTTCCCATTCGCCTCCTAAGACTCCTTTTGTTTGTGAACTCTGTCCTGGGGGCTTCTGGAAGGTCTTTAGGGTCTGGATCTGAGAATCTGTCAGACAGTTCAGAAGTGTGCAGCAGGGGCTCCCAGATCTGTGCATCGGGCACAGAATGTTCAAGGCGCAAAGGGTTCTGCTGTCCTACCTTCCTTCCTCTTCTCTCTTGCCTCCTCCCTTCCTCTCTTTCTCTCTTTTCCATCCTGTCTTCCTTCATCTCTTTTTCTCCATTTTCATTCCATCTTCCGTCCAACCTTTTTTCTTCCTTTCTTCCTTTTCCCTCCTCGCTCCTTCCCTTTTCTTCCTTCCTTCCTTCCTTTTTCTTCCTTTCCTTTTTTCTTCCTTTCCTTTCTCTTTCTTGTCTTCTTTCTTTCCTCCTATCCTCCTCTTCTTCTTTCCTCTCTTCTTCTCTTCCCCAGTCTTCTTCCTTCCTTTCTCCTTTCCTCTCTCCTCCTTTTATCCACCTTCTTTCCTTTCTCCTTCTCTCCCCTCTTCCTTCCTTTCTTGCCCTTGGTCCTCCCTTTCCCCCACCCTCTTCCCTTACTGTTCCCTCCTCCATTCCTTTTTCCTTCCTTTCCTCCTTCCTTTCCTTTTAATCTTTTCCACAGAAAACTGAACATCTATTTTAGTACATGCACGAAAGCCATGCCTCGCTCCATGCAAAAGAGAGGTTGATGCTTTCCCCTGACTTTTGCTCACCTTTGGGGTTTCTTGTGGCCTTGAGACTTCCCAGGTATTCTCATTGTGCTCATTCAGAAGCCTTTTCCTCTCCAGCAGGACTCCACACTTACACTCCTGTGCAAGGCCATGAATGACTCCAGTGTCCAGGACCACACCACCCATTGATCTCACCACACCCTGTTCTGTTCATCATACATAATGACCATGAGAACCCAGAGTAAGATGTATCCTGGCCATCAGCTGCCCAGCTCCATCCGTGAGGCCAGCTCAGGCTCAGTGGGGAGCCCCCACACACACAAATGCTCTATCATGAGGTCTAGAGAACGAGCTCTGTACACCAGTAGATAAGATGTCACAGGCAGTTTTCAAGGCCATAGGGAAACACTGCAGCCCACACTGTTTCCTCTGATGCCAAAACAGAAGTTCTTCACTCCAGGCCTTAGGAATACTCTTTGTAAGCCCAATAGGAAAGATCCCAAGCAGAAGCAGAAACTTAGTGAGCTTTGGTTCTGGAAATGAGTGTTAAATTTGGGTCTGGCTGAACTCAAGCCTGCCTGAAAGGCAGTGAAAGCCAGAGACAGGGCCGTGTCCCTGTGGCCCAAGCACACTCACACTGATCAAGTCAGCTTCTGTTGCCCTCTGGAAGTAATGAGTAGCCTCTGGCCTAGGCATCATCCCAAGGTATGGGCCAGTCACTACCTAAACTCTCAAGTGAGCTGCTTTGAGCTTCACCTTTTTGCTAATATTTTCATCCAACTCTAATCAGCTGCCCTGGATTACCCAAGCTGATTTCCCTCTAAAATATAACAGCACCATGCATTCAAAAAGAAAATGCAAAAAGTCTTTAGAAATCATCTGTAAGTGAAGCCTAAGATTTATCTAGAAAGTTAGCAGCTCTTAAAATAAGAAATGAACTAAAGAGAACAAGGAATAGACACCCCAGCATTAGAATCCAGACCTGGGCCTGGACATTTTCTCCAAAACTGTGAAAGTGCTATTCTCTCCCCAACATCAAAGATTCTGGCAGTGGGCCTGTCAGATACAGAAAGAAAAAAACTTCACAATTCCTTCCTTCCTTTTTTCTTTCTTCCCTTCCTTTCTTCCTTCTTTCTTCACTTTCTTCCTTCCTTGCTTCCTTCCTTCCCTCCTTCATCCTTGCTGTCAGAGTCTTATCTCCAGGATGGACAGTGTGCATGCTTTGTTTAATATCCAAGACCTGCACTGAGAACAGCATTGTTAGACCAGTTGCAACATACATGCCATGCAATCATTCCTTGGGGCATATCATACCAATCCGGAGAATTAGTCTAGGGCTGGACATGGTAGCTCACATCTGCAAGCCCAGTTAAATTGTAAACACAGATAGGAACATGGACTGGCCCCAGGCAAAAATGTGAGACCTTATCTAAAATAATAATAATAGCAAAATAGGGCTATTATTGTGATTTTAATAGGTTACCTGTCTAATAAATGCAAGAACCTAAGTTCAAACTCCAGTACTACCACATTTTAAAAAGAAAAAAGAGACTCAACAAATTATGTCTGGAACCGCTATCTACAGGTCATATCAACATTTTTCAATCAGTGTGTTTTGTTACTTGAAAGACCAAATTGTAAAATACATAAAGCAGTTCCACCGTCCTGTCTATGGACTACACACAGTCACATGAGGCAACTGTTATATAACTTACATGTGTAGTCAGGCTGTTTGCACTGTAGAGTAATGCTTCATGCTGTGACATCACCAGGTGACAGAAGTTCTCTAGCTCCAGAACCATCTTATAGGACAGCTATCTTCCTGGTACTTTGTTATTGAGCAAGCCATCATTACATGTGAATGTATTAGAGTCCATTGGAGGAAAAATGCTCACCATTCATACTTGGAACCAGTTCCGCCCCCCCCCCACCCCGTGCCTCTGTATGGCACCAGGTCTCCCAGGTCATCTGTGAGGCCTGTCTCTCCTAAGACACACGGCACACTCAGCAATTATGAGAATGTTAGTTTATCACAAAATTTATCCACCTGGGAGGCTGAGATCTGAGGATCACAGTTCAAAGCCAGCCCTGGCAGGAAAGTCCATGAGACTCTTATCTCAATTAACCACCAAAAAAACTGGAAGTAGAGCTGTGGCTCAAGTTGTATTCCTCAAGTGGCTTTGAGGAAAGGGGGTAGGTGAAAGCCCAAGGACAGAGCCCAGGCCCTGAGTTCAAGTCTCAGGAGCTAGAAGGGGTCCTCCAGATTTCCTCTACCCTGAACCAGATCCCCTGCCCCTGCCCACCACAGGCCATGCAAATGTCCACTGGGAAATGACTTCTAGAACTCATCCAGGCTGACTCTGGTGATGATAGTTACAAAACACCAACTCAAGCCAGCAGTGGTAGCTCAAGCCTGTAATTCTAGCTACTCGGGAGGCTAAGACCTAAGGGTTGTGGTTCAAAACCAACCTGGGCAGAAAAGTCTGTGAGACTCTTTTTCTTTTCTTTCCTTTCATTTCCTTCTTCTCTTTCTTTCTCTCCTTTTCTTTCTCTCCTTCTTTTCTTTATCTCCTTCCTTCCTTCCTTCCTTCCTTTCTTTCTTCTTTCCTTTTTTTCTTCCTTTCTTTCTTCCTGTACCAGTCCTGGGGCTTAAACTCAGGGTCTGGACACTTGTGCAAGGCTAGAGTTCTACCACTTGCTCCACAGCTCTACACCCAGTTTTTTTCTGATTAATTGGAGATAAGGGTCCCTTACACTTTCCTGACTAAGCTGGCTTTGAACCAAGATAATCAGATCTCAGTTGCAGAATAGCTAGGATTAAGGGCATGAATCACCAGTTCCCAGTGGGTCTATGAGACTCTTTTCTCCCATTAACCACCAAAATGCCAGAAGTGAAGGTATAGCTTAAGTGATAGAACACTAGCCTTGAGCAAAACAGCTAAGCTACATGAGAGCTGAGTTCAAGCCCCAGTACACTCACAGGCACACACAGACACACAGACACACACACACACACACACACACAAAAACCAAACCAATAATTTTAGTTAAAATCTTAAAGAGAAAAGAGGGACTTCCATTATCTTTCCTTAGGCATTTGCAAGTTTGTTGTAACAGCATTGTTCATCTGTATATTACATTTTTTCTACCTCGTTATCATAGATTCTAGGATCATATTTTGTTTCAGTGTAGAAAAAACAAACCTTCTAAGAGGAAATTTTCATTCATAATCTACCTTCCTTCCTTTTTGTTTCTTGCCGTGCTGGGACTCAAACCCAAGTCTTCAGAGATGTTAGGCAGGTACTCTGACCACTGAGCCAGACCCCTCATTCACTAATAAGCTAAACGCCTCTACTTGCCTCCACCTGCTTGATCAGAGACAGAGCATTTATATTTCAAAAAGAATGAACAAGGAAGTAGTTACCTTTCACCAGGCATTATGGCTCATGCCTGCAATTCCAGACACTAGAGGAAGATCCTGAGCAAAGTCAGTGAAGTTACCACCTCAACAAACAAGCTGGGCATGGTGGTACATATCTCTTATCCCAGCTATGCAGAAAGCATAGGATCAGAGTCCTAGGACAGCCTGACAAAAATGCAAAACTCCTGCTGGGTGCCAGTGGCTTATCATTGTAATCCTGAAGACTCAGGAGGAAGAGTTCTGAGGATTGCTATTCAAAGCCAGTCCAGGAAGAAAAAATTCATGAACCTCTTATCTCTAATTAACCACCAAAATGCCAGAAGTAGAGCTGCAGTTCAAGTAGTAGAGTGCTAACCTTTAGTGAAAAAGCTCAGGAACAATGCCCAAGCCCTGAATTCAAGCCACAGGACTGGCATTTGCAAAACGCTACCTGAGAAAATAATTAAAGTAGGAAGGGCCAGATGTTCAGCCCAATGGTAGCATGCCTCTTGAGCAAGCATGAATTCAAGCACTCAAACTGCTCCCCCAAATTTTACCTAAGATTGTTCAAGCTTTGTGAACACTGGAAAAGGAACTTGATCCTATTTGCAGAGAACAAAGTTACTAAGTGAGATCCCAAGGCTGGGAGAGAAAGGGATGTAGCTGCTCTCCCAGGTGGGCCTGGATATCTCAGTAGAATAGACATTAATAGTTCTGGCACTGTGAGCTAGACAAGGACTGCCAGGCACTCATCTTCCCTTTTCTTTGATCATTCATCTGAGCAAAGCAAACTGCCCTTACCAGAAGACCTTCGGTCTCTCTCTCCAGCTTAAAACTCTGTCATTCTTATCCATGAGACAGTGTAGTCTAGGGTCTAGGTCCATATAAGCATGTGCCCCATTTTAACCTGTTCAGTTCTTTGGCAGTTGCTGAGTTATTTTCTCCTCACTGCATGAGGCACAGAGGGAGCTTTTTGGGGTTTTTTTTAAAGCTAAGATTCTGCCTCAGTATGTCTTATTATCCTGCATGGAAAACCATAAACAGCCCCTGTATCGGTTTGCATCTGAGTCAACCAATCACAATTACTGCACTTCTGACTTAACTGGATACAACTTGCAGGAGTTCCCTGTTTTCCTCAGGCGTGGTTATGCACTAGAACAACTCAGAGAACTAGGGAAGTGCTGTTCTGGTGCGGGTGGTGAATGTGAGTAAGAGGACTGGCCAAATGAGAGGCACACAAGGAGAGGCTTCCCCAAGCCTCCTCTTCAGGGAGTGTTACCCTCCTGGCATTTTCATGTGAATCACCCAGCAGAGTAGTTGGAAAGCAGGGAAGCAGGGTGTTGTGCATTTTTATGGAGCCTCATTATGTTGGTATGACTGAAGGAAATACTACCCATGTGACTGAACGCAATCCCCAGTTTCCCTTTTCTCTCCCCAGAGGTCAAGTCAGGCTGATATCACCTGACCAAAACTCACAGTGCTTTGGTCTTTATAGCATTATCCGTTGCATCCTGAAACAGTCCGGGCATCACCAAGTGCCACTGGTTTAGCATACATTCAGGTATGCTCTGAGGAGCTCAGAACAAAACAAGGACACTCTTGCCACCCAAAAGTATTCAAAGTTTGAAGACTCCTTCCCAGGGTCCCAGAAAGGGTAGCTGAATACTAACTTATACAACATCAGTTCATTGGAACTTATTAATAGTGGGGGGCTAAGTTGAGCACTGGTGTTTCATGCTACCCAGGAGGCTGAGATCTGAGCATTATAATTTAAAACCAGCCCCAGCAGGAAAGCCCATGAGACTGATCTCCACTAAACTACCACAAAAAGAAAAGCTGGAGGTAGAGCTGTGGCTCAAATGGTAGAGCACCAGCCTTGAGCAAAAGAAGCTCAGAAACAGCACCCTGGCCCTGAGTTCAAGCTCCAGGACCAGCGCTAAATATTAATTAATCAATTAATTAATTGAGCACTAATGACAGAATGGCCACAGTAGAGACATTTAGAAATTATTTTATCCAGAAAGTTAATTTTGATATACAGAGCATTTTAGCCAAACACAAAAAACTAAAATAAATCTCTAGGAATTTTATAAATTATCCCTAAAAAATAACTCTAATTGAGGTCTCAAGAACCGAAAGGAAAGCCTTAGAAAGTAAGAACTTGATTTAAAGTAAGAATAAGAATACCAGATTTATAAGAAGACAGGAATTGTGCAAATGAAAGATACCCTAAGTGAGCAAAAATATTTACGTTCCAAAAAGAAATCCAAACTATATGATAGCCACTAAATAATGTTAAGTCAGTCTTCATAGAGGCAGGTGAGGCCTGAGGATAAGGAAGTACATAGGTTAGCTTTGAGTTACTACAATTGTTGTAAGGTAAATCATCCCAGAAGCCACATTTTAAAATATAGAATATTGGAGTCTTTATTATACAGTTAACAGGCTGCCAGTTGTTACAAAGGCCTGCAGCACACAAATACACATAACCCAGCTAGGAAACATGCTAAAGAGGAAAGAAGTAACAAGAATAAAACCAACAAGCCAATTCGGCTCCAATGGAGAGGTGAATTGGGGCTCCATGATAACTGGAGATGAGCCAGGAGACAGGACACAATCACGGAGACACCTGTGGCATGGTGTTCTGGTGGCTAGGCTGGTCAGAGCCTAAATAGGTAGGCACAGGGGGCAGATCCACAGGAAATTCCCAGTCCCAGCCACTGGACTGACATATTCAGTAACCTATCAGCCAAGTGCTTGCCCCAGCCTCCAGGGGTCTGGGCACCCATTACCTGGGAGGCAGGTGATGGGGGAGGGGTTTCCTTCCCCCAGTATGAAGACAAGATGCCAGACCCTACCATCCACCATGGGGCCAATATGGTGCCAGTCAGACCTGGCCTCCTTACTTCACAATGAAATACCCAATTGCAATCTACTTTATTCAGAGAAAATGTGTATTTATCTCTCAGGTTGGAATTGCAAATTCAAGATCAGGAATCTCATTGGTTTGGCCACTAGAGAGGGTGGCAGATAGCAATGACAGAATACCATCAAAGCCATAGCCAGGAAGAGAGAGATGGACCAATCTGGCTCCCACAATCCCCCCATGGACTATACCTCTTAAAGGCCCGTTTGTACCACCCTGGCACTCACCTCTGCACAGGGATCTTTGATAGTAATGGATATCCAGCTACACCTTAGCAGGAAGTAGGAAGGAAGTATATGCAGGATATGTCTTTCTAAAGGAATATTTAGCACCTATTTTGAGAGCTTTCCATTAACCCTCTCATTGACAGGTTTACTTTGGTATTACAGAAAATTGTCTCAGGAAATGGACAACCTACCTTCTCTTTCAAATGATGATATCCTTGTTTGTCTGATTGCTTTGTGCTAGTACTGGTGCTTGAACTCAGGGCCTTGGCATTATACCCTTAGTTATTTCACTTGAGCTGCAGTTCATTGGCAACAAGAGACTCATGGATTTTCCTGCCCAGGGTGAACCACAGTCTTCAGATCTCAGCCTGCTGAGTATCCGGGACTAGAGGCATGAGCCACCAGCACTGAGCAAATGAGGGCATTCCTAACTTCTACTTCTACTTCTACAGACATCAGCCATTGGCTCATAGCTATGGAGGACATTTGGCAAAAAGAGAACAAGATCACAGCATGATCAGGATGTAAGGAAGAAGAAATGGAATATGAGGGATCTTCGGTTTTTGCCTTACCTAAGCTTATAGATGACTAACTCTCATTCACTAAAAGAGGCAGATACAAAAGGTAAGCTTATGAATAGACTTTGTGGCATCCATAGGGAGATGGACAAGAAGTAACTCAGAAGATAAATAGGGGGGTCAATGGGATGGTTATTGTCACATGCTTTCCATTATTTAGGTGAAAACTCTTTAAATTTAACAGTCCTTTTAACTAGAAGAAAGGTGGACATCACACATTTAGTTATTCATATTTACTATAGTATTGTGTTTAAGAGACCAAATGTTCGGGAATATAGGTGGATGGGTGGCTGAATGGATAGATAGGTAGATACATACATACATACATGCATGCATACATACATACATACATACATATGTACACACACATGAAAAGGCAAATGATAAATATGTAGAGGTATACTTACATAGACACATAGATTGGTGACAGAGACAAATAGACATATAAACATGCAAGTCATGATGATGATGATGAAGATCGGAAGATAGATAGGTAGGTAGGTAGATAGATAGACAGACAGACAGACAGACAGACAGACAGACAGACTATCGTAACTACCACTTTGTAATCAGAATTTTATTCAACTTACTTACATTTTTTTTCAGGGATTCTGCCTGTAGTATAAACCTGGCCTTCCAAGTTTCTCAATGATGAGAGAAAACTGACAATTAGAAGAAGAACCTACATTTACAGCAAATGGCAATGTTCTTTTGTGTGGGGGGGGTGTGGGGGGGTGTGGCGGGGGGAAGGAGAAAGAAAGAGTACTAGAGCTTGAACTTAGAGCCTTGCACTCTGGTTTGGCTTTTTTTCTGCAAAACTGGCACTCTACTACTTTGAGCCATACCTCCACTTTCGACTTTTTGCCTATTAATTGGAGATAAGGGTCTCACTGCCCCAGCTGGCTTTGAACTTAGCTCCTCAGATTTCAGTCTCCTGAGTAGCTAGGATTACAGGTGTGAGTCACAATACAGTTTTGAGGTACAGAAATCCCAGTTCTCAAGACTGGGAGAATTTTCTTAAAGTTCCTCAGACCACTCTGCCTTCATGAGACTAGGGCTCATCTGAACCCTCTAGAAAAATACTGCTTTAAACCTAAGAGGTCCCTTTAAAAGCTCCCTCAGGATGACCTCCTTCCCTGCCCCCTAATATTTATGGGATGGAAAAAGAATCCATTTTCCAGCCTACAGTGTTACACGCTCATGCTGGACTGCTGTGGTTTACAACTGTCTCTACTTGTCATGATACTGTCTAGTTGCAGAAGATTTATACAGAAAGTGTCTATCTCCTCTGAACAAAGTGACAGATGGAGACAAGGAACTGAGGGATCCTGTCCAACAGTCCCCCAAGGAGATACAATAGGAGTCGATTTTTTTTCTTTCTGGTGGCCATTAAATTAAAACGAATTCAACATGCCTGTCCTGTGCCCACAGCTGTGTGTCAGAAGTCTCTCTAGATGTAGCAGGTATAGAAATGAGCGTGCTCTAGTCCTGTGCCCAGCGGTTTTGTAGGATTTCCTCTGGGAACCCTACTGTCTACAGACATGGTACCCTGCCATGGTAGAACTGGGAAATCTATTTGGTGTAGAGATCAAGATGAGACCAAGATGAAGAAGATATGTTGGATGGATAATTCCATACATGGACAAAAGCCAACAACTGAACAAAAGTTGCAGAGTGCTAATTGTCTCTACTCGGGGTAGCTAATGGATTGGATTGCCTTACAGAATGGCTTGTGATTTTGCAAGGATGAGTAGGGTGAAGGAGTTATGGACTCATCCAGACAGAGAAAAATACAGAGATGCAGGAGAAACTGAACCCAACCTTGTCTGAGAAAGCAGCCTTAAGGGAGACATGGATGAAGACAGGGAATATGGGGAAGACAAGCCTTTCTTTCACAGTCTCCTGGGCTACCGGGAATTGTGCATTAAAGTTGGCAATAGAATATTCAAATAAGATAAAGAGAATTGGAGAATAGAAGGCTTCAATGTAGATTCAGGGAGGCCACAGAAAGTCACTGAGACTTAGAGATGATAGAGAGGATAGAGAGTTCTCCTTCCTTCCTTTTCCCTCCCCTGTCCATCCCCCACCTTTTTTTTTGTCAGTTGTGGGGCCTGAACTCTGGGCCTAGGTGCTGTCCCTCAGATCTTCAGCTCAAGGCTAGAGCTCTACCACTTGAGCCACAGCACCACTTCCAGCTTTTTCTGCTTATGTGGTGCTGAGGAATCGAACCCAGGGACTCAGGCATGCAAGGCAAGCACTCTACCACTGAGCCAACTTCCCAACCCCCCTGTCCATCCCTTTTTATCACGTGCTGCCAACCACTTATTCATGGCCCTTGGGAGCTCCATTCACCCTGGCTGTTGTTTGAGGTGTTGGCTGGAAGGGATTTATCTTTCAATCTTTCTTTCCTTTGTTCCTTCCTCCCCCCCCTCTCTGTCTCCTCTCTCTCCCTCTCCTCTCCTCTCCCCTCTCTCTCTCCCTCCCTCTCTCTCCCTCTCTCTCCTTTTCTCTCTCTCTCCCTCCCTCTCTCTCTCTGTCTCCCTCCCCTCCCCCCCTCCTTGAATGCAGGGCCTGGGTGCTGTCCCTGAACATTTTTTGCACAAGGCACTCTACCAACTTGAACCACAGCTCCATTTCTGATTTTTTTTTGATGGTTAACTGGATATAACAGCTTCACAGACTTTCTTGCTAAAGCTGCCTTCAAATCCCAATGCTCAGATCTCAGGCTCCTCTTTTGCTCAGATTACAAGTGTGAGCCACTCTGTGCTAGTGCACTGCGTGCTGATGCTCCAAAGGGTCCTTCAGAAACCTGCCATCCCCCCTCCTCCCCCCACTCACACCAAGACTGAAGACTCACCCTAGTATTGAGGCCCATGGCACCTCAGTCCCCAAGCCAGCCAGGATGTCCATCTGCCACTGGCTGGCTGGTATGCGCCAGCCTCCCTCCTTGACTCTTACTCTGAAAAGTCCTTACCTGCTTTCAGGTGAGAGATCCTGTTCCCAACACCATGGAGTTGCCAGTGGAGACCCAAAGAGACTGAGCCTGCAACAAACCCCTCTGTACAACTACTTGAAGATTTTGATGTGTGGGTCAAAGGGGGTGGTGAAAATGTTGAGAGGATGACACAGATCAAGATGCTTTGTGTACATAAAGTACTTTGTTAAAGAGGAAAAATATCCAATACTTATCCTAAAAAAATTAAGAAAACTGAAGGAAGGGGTGGGTTGGGAGGGACAGGCAAAAATGTTGAAAGGGGTGACATTGATCAATATGCACTATATTAATAAAATGCTTTGTTGAAGGAAACTCCTTTGTATACCTACTTAAAATAATAAAAAATAGTTTTTAAAATAAAATAACATAAATCGCTGGGTACTGGCAGCTCATGTCTGTAATTCTAGCTACTCAAGATGCTGATACTTGAGAGTCACAGTTTGTTTGAAGCCAACCTAGGCAGGAAAGTCTGAGAGACCCTTATCTAATATTAACTACTAAAAAGCCAGAAGTATCACTGTGGCTCAAGTGGTAGAGTGCTAGCCTTGAGCAATAAAGCTCAGGGACAGCACACAGGCCCTGATTTCAAACCCAGGACCAACACAAAAAGATAAACAATAGATAGATAGATAGATAGATAGATAGAAACATACATACATACATACATAGATTGATCAATTGGTATGTGAAAGAAAATAAAAAAGGAAGGGAGGAAGGGAGGGAAGAGAGGGAGAGAGAGAGGAATGAAAGTAAAAGAGGGAGGGAAGAAGGGAGGGAAGGAGGAGAGAAGAATGAAGGAAGGGATGGTGGGAGGGAGGGAGGGAGGGAGGAGGAGGAAGGGGGTGGAGGGAGGGAGGGAGGATTACTTCCAGCCACTACCCAAAACAGCAACCAGGATGAATGGTGACTCCCAAGGCCCAGGATTATAGTCATGAGCCACCAATGCCTGACTCTCTGGTTTTTAAGTATGTACTCACAATAACTGATCTAAGCCCATAAGAAAGTAAACACTAAGACACATGACCTTGTTTCCACTGATGTGTTCGCGCTAAGGTATGCTTGTGCTCCTCCTCTATTTGTATTTTTCTCTGCCTATTGAAAGCATAATTTGAGCTTACCTCTCTGTATTTCAGTCTACCTGTTTTGAAGTGGAAAAGCTTTGAATTGTCCTACCTACCTCAGATCAAAGGCCCTTCCTGCCATGCCTGTCAGTAGAACCTGCAGTCCCAGACTCTTTCCTCCTTTATTATAGTATGTGATGTCCTTCCTTTGAGGAAACTATGAGCAGGACAGAACTGATTGCCATCACAAGAGCTAGTGATCTAGATTGGCTAAAGAGATTTCATAAATTGAGGCAGATGGAAAGATCTATGGTAGCATTTTCACATTTACCATCACAGGACTCACCCAGGGTCTCATTGAAGACATTGTCATAAGAAGCCTTTACGTTCAATGACTATGAGAAACCACCAATGATTCTAAAAGAAAAAATTTTAAAGGCCAGGGAGAACAGGAAGTAATTATATATATATATATATATATATGCTGTTCTTTGCAATTTTGTTCAGCCCTACTCTGAAATTGCTGTGGAAATGCTGCTCTGGGGTGGTCAAATAATAAGTGTGTGTGTGTGTGTGTGTGTGTGTGTGTGTGTGCTGATTGATACTGGGGTTTGAACTCAGGGCATGGGCACTGTCTCATAGCATTTCTTGCTCAAAGCACACTTGAGCCACAGCTCTGCTTTTGGATTTTGGGGTGGTTAACAGAAGATTAAGAGTCTCACAGACTTGTCTGCTTGGGCTGGCTTTGAACCATGATTCTCAGATCTCAGTCTCCTGCTCAGCTAGGATTACAGTCATGAACCAATGGTATCCAGCTTAAAAGTATTTTTAATATTTTCCTCCAGACTCAGCTGTTTGAGGTCCTTTTACCCATTTGACTAGGAAGTAGATTGAAAAGAATTTTCTTTTCATTGCAACAACAAAATACACAGGGTGAGTTTTGCTTTGTTTTGTTTGAATAGAGACCATTGGATTGTTTAGCAACTAGTACTGGAGGCTGAATGTCTAAAGAGCATAGCTTTGCCTCCAATGAGGTCTTGTTGGCAGGGGCGTATCATGGCTGGCAGGATCATGAATGAAGCACAAGCAACAGAGCAAGGTCACACGGCAAACAGCAGAGAGTGGGGACAAACCATTCTTTCTCCTGGATAACAATGTCCTCTCAAGAACTAAGCAGGATTGGGTATGCCTGGGGCTCATACCTCTAATCATAGTTCCTTGGGAAGCTGAGATAGGAGGATCATGGCTCAGAGCCAACCAGGAAAGACTGTGAGATTCTTACCTCTAATTAATCACTAGAAAGCCAGAAGTAGAAGAGTACCTTAAGTGGTAGAGCATTAACCTCGAGTGAGAAAGCTAAAGGACAATGCCCAGGCCTCAAGTTTAAGCCCCAGTAACTGCAGAAACAACAAGAACAAAAAGAATGAAGCAGGATCTAATAAGAATGACCTTGATCTCTTGGGAGAGCAAGTCAGAGTCAGAGTGGATTCATGTAGTAATAGAAGATGAACCACAGGTCTGAGAGAGGAAGTGAAAGACATAGATAAGAACAAGTTCAAGGGTGAACACGGTGCCAGTGTGATCTCCCATCCACCTCTCCAGACACATGGAGCTGTGCCATGGGACACTTCTGCCATAAAAGTGGGGTCTCTCCTAACAACTCAGAAAGCTGAGATTTGAGGACCATGGTTCGAAGCCAGTCTGGGCAAGAAAGTCTGTGTGATTCTTATTTCCACTTAACCAGCAAAAAGTCAGAAGTGGAGTTGTGGCTCAAATGGCATAGTTATATTAAAAAAAAAAAAAGCTCAAAAACAGCACTTAGGCCCTGAGATCAAGTTCCAGATCCAGCACCAAAAAACAAAAAAAGGAGGTATCTTTGTGTCTCCTCAGAGACAGATAGTTGAGTACCAAGGGCTTCTCTGAGCTGAGGTCTCCTAGGGGCAGGAATCAAGCTCTGCTGCCTCAGTTTCCCCAGCACATAGGCAGTAGAGTGACTTCTTGAGACATGGACCATCGGCTCAGCCACATTTAGGATTTATCGGCTGCCTTTATGGGGGAGCCTTGGCCATATGTTTTCCTGAACCTTTGTTTTTCCATGTCTCCCCAGACATTCTCCATACGCCTGTGAGAAACAGGCAGAAAGGGTCTGGGAATGCAGACACCGGCCGTGAGTTCCTTAGAAGAGGGCACAAGGTGGGGGGAATTGTTTTCTTCCATTAAGCCCTGCCCTGAGCAGAAAGAAATCATCTTTAAGCTCTTGTCTTGGGTGACATTTTCCCTGACACAGGATTGCTTTTCCTCACCTGTCTAAACGAAGTAAAGAGGATCCGATATCCACTCAAGCCCGATCTTTTCAGCAGATACTCAAAGGCTAAAGCTAGGATAATTTATTATTCTTCTGTTTTAATCCCATAGAGTGGATTGTGAACTTCCAAACAGTAAGACATTCTTCTGAGAAAAGAGCCCCTCGCTCCCTCCCCCGCCCTTATCAGCCCAACCCTGGCCAAAATAAGGGTACCTTCATGTTGGCTTGGGCTTCAGGATGTATTTGTGTCCTGTCAATAACTAATGCTCAGGATTGTATTTCACGTCTTTAGAAGAATCATCTAGAAAACATGCTAAACACCCATCCCCTACCCCCAAAATGCACAGCAGTTACAACGCCTTTTTATGTTCCTTCTGTAGCCCTTATAGAAGAAAGGGGGAACTGCCTGTATCTATTTCACTTGGTTCAACTTGCTTCCAGAATCCAAGCATGCTAGTTATATTTCTTTTCTTTTCTTTTCTTTTTGTTTTCTTTTTTTTTCCCCAGTCTGTCGTGGGGCTTGAACTCTGGGCCTGAGCACTGTCCCTCAGCTCTTCAGCTCAAGGCGAGCACTCTACTACTTGAGCCACAGCGCCACTTCTGCTAGTTGTGTTTCTTTAGAAGTTGTTTCTTTCATAAAATATCATATCCAGATAGGTTTTGCAAAGCACATGAACCAAAAAAAAAATTGATGTCGCTCTTCAATTAAATTTTATTTGTCTTTTGTGTTGATTCTGGGGCTTGCTCAAGGCTGGTGCACTACCACTTGAGCCACAACTCCATTTCTGGATTTTTGGTAGATCAAAGAAGATGGATCTTTCAGATTTATTTGCCCAGGCTGGCTTCGAACTAGGATGCTCAGATCTCAGCCTCCTGAGTACAAACCACCTGTGCCTGATTTCCATTAAATTCTGGATACAGATTTTTAGATGAAGCCACATTTAACTGTGGTTTGCATTTGACACCAAAGCAGGCCAGTACCTCACCCAGATTGTACAGGTTCCCATTTCCCATTAAGGGCTTTTATGATCATTAAGAGATACAAGGCTCTCCAAGCAGACTTTTTTCTCATGAATGAGTGAATGAATGTATGAATAATAATACCATACACATACAACCAAACATACATGATACCACATACATAGATATACAACCAAATACATAATAACACACATTCACATGCAGATGTAAATGTAAATGTCTAATGGTTATATTTACATATACAAAACTGTATTTAACTATGCTTAGCAGCAGAGAGGAGGCAGACAAATTGAAAAGAGAAGGGTAAGAGAATAGTCGATATATTAAATGGGCATATTAGTAAAAATAGAACCAGATAACTTGTGCATATGGGTGGGACTGTAAGCAATGGGGGAGGATAATAAAAGAGGTGGCATTGACTAAGATCCACTGTCCATATGAGCTGATTCGTTGCATTGAAACCCTTATACAACTACTTAAGGATAATAAAAAGAAAGCAAAAAAGCCCTTCTCTACAACATAGATGTCATAAAGTGATTCCCAAAGATCAAGGAGCCTGTCCCTTGGCTCCACAATCTCATACAGCCAATATTTTTAAGAAAAAGTTAAAAAGAGAGAGAGAGAGAGATTCAGTTTCAGCAGATTTAGATTCAAGCAGAGGTTTAGTTAGTATCCACCAGGGCATTTGGTTCCAATTACAATTGTTATTTTCGGAATTGATTCATTCAGACATAGCTATCAGCACCCACTGTGCTCAGGAGATCTGTGAAACATCAAGGAATCAAGATGGATCCCTCCCAGAGTGTCCCATCTACTGAGGGGAAATGGTTATCTTCCAAGTGCATTCCTAGCAACCAGGCTAGAGATTAGTAGGAAAATCCAAGAGCTTCTTATTCATACATAGCCTTCCTACATGCATATTCTAACTCATTTTTAAAAAATAATCATGATCTTTATATCATTCCCCTTATGGACAATCATATGCCACCTAGGTGACCTAGGCAACAGAGATCACGTAAGATTATAAAGGTACTCAAAATGTGAAGTCACTCAGTGACTGCTCACCTGTGTGCAGAGTTTCTGGTATTAAACAAAACTACTTCACTGCCCACTACATGCAAGTGATACTTCAATGTGATAATAAACTATCTCCTGTTGCTAATTGACTTATCTACTATGCTGTTCTTTCTGTTACTATTTTAGAGTATACTTCTTAGACTTATGAAATGTTAGCTGTGACCCATCCCAAAACCCTCAGCAGGAATTCAGAAAAAAGGCCTTGTTACCATGGAGACGGCACTCCATAGTGCTTTCTGGGGATAACTGTGGACTTTGAGGGCAGTGGTTTCAATTCTGATTCATGTATCCGAATGTGTTTATGACTTAGCTTTTTATCTAAAAGTTTACAAGGTGAGACAGACTCAGGGGGCTCACGCCTGTAATCCTAACCATTCAGGAGGCTGAGATCTAAGGATCGCTGTTCAAAGCCAATCAGGGCAGGAAAGTCCTTAAGACTTATCTCCAATTCACCAAAATGACAGAAGTGGATCTGTAACTGAAGTGGTAGAGTGCTAGCCTTGAGCACTCTAGCCTTGATTAGCCTTGAGCTCAGGGACAATACCTAGGCACTGAGTTCAAACCCTAGGATGGTCACACACACTCAAATAGTTTAAGGTAATAATTTTTTTAATTAATAAAAATACATAAAATAGGTTTGCATAACTTTTTAATGTTTTTTTTGTTTTATACTAAGTGTATTACAAAAGAGTAAAAGATGCTGAACACAAGTGGCTTACACATGTCATCCTAGCTACTGAGGAGGCTGAGATTTAGAGGATTGTGGTTCAAAACCAGCTCAGGTGAAAAGTTCCCAAGACTCCCATTTAACCGGCATAGCTGACATAAACATAAACCTGCTGTGCTGCCTGTCCAGTAATCCTTGCAATGTGAGAGGTTGAGATCAGGAGAAGCTCAGTTCCAGGCTACCTCAGACTAAAAAGTCTGAAACTCCATCACAACTGAATAAAAGCTCAGCATACTGGTACACACTGTCATCCCAGCTATAATATAAAGTCTACAATAGGAGGATCATGATTCGTGCTGTTTTGAGCTAAAAGTGATAGTCCATCTCAATAATAATCAGAGCAAAGGAGGAGGAAGCTATGGCTCAGCAGTAGAGCACCTGCCTAGCAAACACAATACTCTGCAGAGTTCAAGCCCCAGCACCAAAACTTTTTTAGAAAAAGTTTAAAAAAGAGAGAGAGAGGGAAAGAAGGAAGGAAGGGAGGGAGGAAGAAAGGAAGGAAGGGAGGTAGGGAGGAAGGGAGGAAGGGAGGAAGGAAGGAAGAAAGGAAGGAAGGAAGGAAGGAAGGAAGGAAGGAAGGAAGGAAGGAAGGAAGG
>NW_012267217.1:29721930-29755986 GCF_000151885.1 Dipodomys ordii | reverse complement strand
GGGAGGGAAGGAGAGGAAGAAGGAAAGAAGGGAGGAAGGAAGGAAGGAAGGGACGGAGGAGGAGGAGAAGGCCAGATGTGGTGGCACAGTTATCCAGAAGTTGAAGGCTGAAAGTTTAAAGCCAGGCTAGAGGAAATAGATCTCAACATGAAAATAAAATGAGAAGGCCTTGGAGCATGACTTAAGCGGAAGAATGTGAACCTAGGCTAAAGGAAGCCCTGAGATCCCTAGAACTGAAAAGCAAGTCCAAAAACTTAGAATTTATAAAGAAGCTACATTTGTTAGTGAGGAAACCTTCAAATGTAGGAGGTGTGTGGTATTCACCGAGTCTACAGGAATGTCCCAGCCTGCAAACTCCCTCCCCCTCTCCCCCCCTCCCCCCGCCTTGTTCACTGGCCACCAATGCAAGCCCCACTCCTGGGAAGAGTCCTCCATGGTTGTGCCATTGCCTTTTTAAAATTCTTTTTCCTGCAGTATTTGGTGCAACACCCCCTGTGCAGGTTCGTTGCCTGGAAAGTACAGTGTGCCACACAGGCTGGGTGACCCATAGTCCTCCTATTATGCTCTGTGTAACAGCTCTTCGACACAAGCAAGAAATTATCTGATGATTCATTGCTCACCATGATTCCTGTCACTAAGTGACACATAGCTGTGTTTGTTTGCCAGTTCCTCACCCAAAAGCATGAATTCCTTGAGTATAGAAACTATGGCCCATTGATTTCTGGATTCTCAGCTCCTGGCACATGGAGGATATTTATTATTGACAACATGACTTGCTTGCTAAGTAAACCAATGGAAAGTTTCCTGAAATAACAGGATACAAGTTTCTAAGTACATAGTTTGTGGTTGTTGTTGTTTTAATCAGTCTTCAGAATACCTAAATTAAAAGAGGTTGAGGGCTAGGTCCTGTAGCTTCACATCTGTCATCTTAGCTACTCAGGTGACTGAGATCTGAAAAGCCAAGTTCAAAGCCAGTCCAAGCAGGAAACTCTGTGAGACTCTTATCTCCAATTAACCACCAAAAATTCAGAATTGGAAATGTAGCTCAAGTGATAGAGCATCAACCTTGAGTAAAAAGTGAAGGGACAGCTCCCAAGCCCTGAGCTCAAGCCCCAGTACCAGTACTGGGTGGAGGCAGGGGAAGAGGCCAGATGTTCCAAAGAAATGAGAGCACATCCCCTATTCTCCCCTAATCCCAATCCTAAAAAAGAAGCCCCATAGGAGATCAGAGGATCGTCTATGATTGGCCAAACCACCCTCACTATGCTTTTTAACAATACTGTAATAAAATAACTGAGGCAGGTTATGCTTATAAAGAAAAGAAGTTTCATTATCTCATAGATTTGGAGATAATAGCACAAACATCAGCTTAGCTTTGGTCAAGACATTATGGAGAAGTCATAGTGGCTAGTGCATGGGTGACAGAAGTCATCTCCCAAGAAATGAAGGTCTCATAAACATTAACCATGTCAATCACCTGAGGACCTCCCACTAAGTCATACCTCCCACAGGTACACCACCTCCCAGCAGTCCCACATTGAACACCCAGCCTCCAACAGCACCCAAACCCTGAGGATCCACTCACCACACCAACTCTCTGCACCAACAGGGTTAGAGTCACACAGAAAATTCCAGAAATCCCTTCATTTCAGAACAGTGCTGGATTCCTTTTCATAAGTAATATGAAATGACGATACAAACTCCAAAACTAGCATTAACACCCCAGCCCTAGTCTGGGGCTAAATAGCAAAGCTATAGATTAATTCAAAATGTGATTTACTACCCTCATGTTATGTTGAGGTGTGTGTGTGTGTGTGTGTGTGTGTGTGTGTGTGTGTCCATATGTGTATTGTCTGCCACTACTGGGGCTTGAACTCAGGGCCTCAAATTCTCACTTAGCTTTTTCACTTAAGGCTGGTGCTCTACCACTTGAACCACATACCTACTCAATCTTTTCATCCATCCAAGGATGGTATGAAATGATATTCTGCTAAGCAAAAGAAGAGAGAAGAATCTGTCAGCTCTCTTAAGCTCTGTGCACAATTATACAATAATTCAATAAATAACCAGCCACAAAGCCAGCTCATACAGAACAGGGCTGAGTCCTTTGGCATTATGACATTGATGCCAGAAACACGTATGTGTGTGTGTGTGTGTGTTTGTGTGTGTGTGTGTGTGTGTATTGTGGTTTGAAACCAGGGCCTTTTCCACTCAGGACTAGCATACCACCACATGAGCCACACATCCACTCCTGGTTATTTTTTTTGGTGGTTCATTGGAAAAAAGAATCTCACAAACTTTTCTACAAGCTTTGAACCTCGATCCTCAAACCCCAGCCTCCTGCGTAGCTAGGATTACAGGCGTGAGTCATCAGTGTTCAGCTCCTGAAGGACATTCTTATATCCCCTCCTCCTCCCTCACATCAGAGTTACGGGTTCCATATTCTCTAACTGTGAAGCTGCCAGACAATGCATTGCCTGCATTGCGTGAGTGTGAACTCTGCTTGGAGTTCACTGAATGGTTGCCCAGGAGATTGGAATTTCTGCTTCTTGCCACACCCAGATTTTTTGTTTAAGTCTCTGGAACCCAGGAATCATATTCTACTATGTGCATTAATAGCTAGAGAAAAAGAAAAACCTATCCATTCCTTGCTTCGTTCCCTACTGGAGACCTTCCAAGAGTAAACCTAAATTCCCTTTCTGCCTACATTGGCCTCTCTCTCCTTGCTCTTGCCCAGGGGGAAAAAAAAAAAGGAGTTTGGCTTATCTTGTCCTACCAGCTCCAAAATGACTTCTGGCTGATTCACTCATTCCATGAAAGACCAAAGGATTAAGAGATATGGCCAGGCCTTATTCTGGACATTGAATTCACTCTCTAGGCACGCACCATAGCAAAGGTTTGTACAGAAACTTAACACCCAGTGCCAATAAAAATCTGTGCCATCAAAAGCAAGTCGAAACACAATGACATCCAGCAAAGCGGCCAACAGATTGTCAGCCTGTCCTCCTGAGCAAGACTTTTTGCAGAAATGCCAGCAGAGAAGTTAAAGAAGGAGCCAGGAAGGGAGTGGATTCCACAAGTCCCTGGTTACTCCTGTGGCTGCTGCTAGAAAAACACATTCTTGCCTCTGGCATCTGAGCCCTGCAGCTGAGGACTGCCCGCCTGCCTGTGTGGCCGGCAGTGCCCTTGAAATGTGCAGGTACCATGGGGTCCTGCCAGCTGCCTGAGCCTCTGCCAACTGAGCGACGTCGTTACCCAACACGTGCCAATTTCCTTGTGCCGCAATGGTCAGACTAACCTTGCATGTGGACAAAAAGAAATCTTCTGGAGTGTAGGGGACTGTTTTCCAGCTGGACTCGATGTTTTTGGGAGGAGCCAGCTGGGAGCAAACCTCCAATAGGAAGGAGGATTTCTCAGGAGGGATGAAGAGGGGCTGAACATTAGCATCAAGAGAAAACAAATCTAAAAGGCCTAAAATCTATCCAGGACTTCCAAGCAACTTCGGGAACTACCTTTAACCATTGTTTGCTTCCCTATCTAATTTTCTTGACAACAAGGTATTTTTTATATCCAAAAGAGTCTGCTTCCTACAAAAAAAAAAAAGGCCATAGTTTGTACTATTCACCTTGAAGATAATGAACACGCCAGCAACAGGGATGCCAGAGACAGGGGAGACAGATCCAATGACATCTGAAGACACGACATTGCTGTTGCATAAAGGGCAGTAAGGAATTTGGGGGCAATTGCTATAAATCTTCCCAGCCACTCTTACTGAAGTTCAAACGTGAACAAGTCTAAATTCAAGTTCAAATGCGGACACACAATATTTAAGCCTCTTTGTGTGTGTGTGTGTGTGTGTGTGTGTGTGTGTGTGCTTATGCTCATGCACACCAGTGCACACTGGTATTAGGGTTTGAACTCAGGGCCTGGGCACTGTCCTTAGTATTTTTACTCGAGGCTGGTACTCTGACACTTGAGCCATACCTTCACTTCCAACTTGTGGGTGGTTAACTGGAGATAAGAGTCTCTTGGATTTGTCTGTCCAAGCAGGCTTTGAACCTTGGTTCTCAGATCTCAACCTTCTAAGTAGCTAGATTGCAGGTTGGAGCCACTGATGCCCAGCTTCATTTAAGTCTCTTCAAAGAAAACAAAAAAGAATGAAAAACTAGGCCATCACTCCAGATGCAAGCATCCTTAGGAACAAGGAAAGCTGCTATGTTGGCATGGTCGTGATGGTGCAAAGTACTCACAAAACCTTCTGTTGCACTAAATGAAGAGAGGTTTTAAAGAACAGGTCCACCTATAAGGAGCAGGCATGGTTAGGGGAGGGACAGGAAGAGAGCCTCTAAATGCTGTGGGAGGGGGAGCAGAGAGGCTTTCTCCTGCCCCTTGAAGCCAAGCCCTTCCTTAGCTTGCAACAGCAGCAAGCTACACCACTTCCCACCATTGAGTTATTATTAGCTCAGCAGGATGGAGAATCCTGTACAAAGAGCACGGTCACTTTCCTTTCTAGAAGTCCTATATTTAATTTATGAAGTCATGTACGCTTCCTCTGCTTGTGAGAGGTCAGACAAGGATTGAGGATGCCCTTGGGAAAGGAGCTAACTGACATCCACTTGGTGTGTGTGTGTGTGTGTGTGTGTGTGTGTGTGTGTGTGTGTGTTGTGTGTATGTGTGCGTGCATGTATGCATGTGTACTTGTGTGCCAGTACTAGGGCCTAGGTGCTGTTCTTAGTTTTTTCATTCAAGGCTGGTGCTCTACCACTTGAGCCATACTGCCACTTCTGGCTTTTTGTTGGTAAATTGAAAATAAGAGACTCATGGACTTTCTCATGCCTAGGCTGGCTTGGAACTGCAATCCTCAGATCTCAACCTCCTTGAGTAGCTAGGATTACAGGTGTGAGCCACCTACCAGCATCCAGCCAGCTCACTTAAAGGGATTTTTTTTTATTTTGTATTATTTTTAAGTAGTTGCACAAAGAAGCTCCCATTCTATAAAACAGTATATGAATACAAAATGTCTGATAACATCGTCACCCATTGCTCCTAACCCACCCCTACTTAAAGGGATTTTGAGGAAGAATGTGAAGCTTTTCCTGCATAGTGGATGGAATATGAAATAGTGCATAAAAACAGCTAAGCCTTAGTTCCTCAGGAAGAGGCAAGAGAAAGCACCAGCGCTGGTAATGTGGCTTAGTGGTAGAGTGCCTGCCTAGCATTCATGAAGCCCTAGGTTCAATTCCTCAGTACCACATACACAGAAAAGGCCAGAAGTGGAACTATGTCTCAAGTGGTAGAACGCTAGCCTTGAGTAAAAGAAACTCAGGGACAGTGCCCAGCCCCTGAGTTCAAGCCCCAAAACTTGTGTGTGTGTGTGTGTGTGAGAGAGAGAGAGAGAGAGAGAGAGAGAGAGAGAGAGAGGACCAAGCCTCTGAAGTGAGCTTCTTGCAGCCCCAGCAGACCTCTGGCCAAAGGCATTCTGTGATCAATGACAAGAGCAGCCACACTGTCAGTCACTACGCCCCAGCCTTGTCCTTGTACATCTCTCCTGCTGCTTCCCCAAGGACTGTATTCTGCACTGTCAGCCTGTACTGCTGATGATATTTCAGCTAGAGGCTGATTCTTACTGTCTGCAAGGAGCTCTGGAGTGTACGTGACAAAGACACAAGACACCAGCCCTTTGGTGGGTCTGAACAACACTGAGGGAACTAATAATAATAATGATGCTGGGAAGAACAGTGCAGGATGTGTATTAATGCAAGATAAAGACAGAATCCACACAGGAAGGTTCAGATCCATATTCCATGCCAGAAGTAAGCTTTAAAACGTCCCTAGCATGCATGTACCAAGTAATCAAAGTCCTCATGGAGTGTTTTTCCAAAAGAATTCCACCAATCTGCAAGATTGGTTTGACGGTTACACATTCCTTCGAGTCTTTTTCTTTCCTACTCGTGAAATCACACTTATCCTCACTGGAGCACTGGGATGTGGAGGTATTTTATAGATACATACTAGAAAATATGTGAAACAGGTGAGGGACTGGTGGAGGGGGGTGTGGGGGGAGAGCTGATGCCATTGTCTTTGAAAGAGGTCAAATTTTCCATGCACGGAGGGCTGACAAATGTATTCTGTCACAATATGGAGGATGACTAATGTTACAGGGTGGGGGTGGAGGATTGCAACTGAACACCAGATCAGAACACCCTGGAAGCAGGGCTTGCAGGGTTCACGTTAGCAGGCCTGATGTTGGTTTACTGAGATTCTCAAAGCATGTCATGCCGACCCCGCTGGTTCGCAGAGGGGGAAGGGACCAAAGCCTTACCATCTTCACGTCTTTCTATGAGTATCAGCTACTGGTCGTCCTCTTGTAGGAATAAAAAATAATAAACGGATGAACTTACCCCACTTTCTAAAATCTTATTTTGAAATAAGTATTAGTAGGTCTTTACAGTCCAGGGCTCTAGGTTTAGGAAAAATGACTTGACGGAAGTCCCAGAAGCATCAGATATCAGGAGCAGATTGTATATAGAACTGTGAATCAGCACAAAGGCCAGGGTCACTGCCAGAGAGCAAACAAAGCAGCAGCAGCAGTGCAACAGCAACTGGTCCCTGTCCTAGTGTCGCTATAGTTACTCAGAGAGGGGAACTCATTATTCCCCAAGGGTCTAGGCAAGCCAGAGAGCCAGGAATGAGTGTGAATTGTACCTGTTTTTTGCAAACCTCTGAGAATCCTTAGGATGGTAAACTGCATTCTTCATAAATGTTTATTAACTCTCTCAAGACCCTCTCTGTTCCCAGATTTATAAAAGGTTGAGGGCTGACAGTATGCAGCTTGTCAATCAGAAGAAAAACATGCTGGAAAGAAGCAGGAGAATGCCAGGCACCTGTGGCTTGTTGCTGTAATTCTACCTCATCAGGAAGCTGAGATCTAAGGATCACTGTTTGTTTGAAGCCACCTGAGGACAGGAAAGTCCATGAGACTCTTATACTTCAATTAACCAGCAGCAAGCTGGAAGTAAAGGCATGGATCAAGTGGTAAAACACCAGTCTTGAGCAAAGTAAAGCCAAGTGAGAATACAAGGCTCTGAGTTTAAGTGGAGGAGAAGGAAGAGGAGGAGGAGGAAGAAGAATAACAAGAACAAGACAAATTAGAAGAAGGAAGAGGAGGAAGAGGAGGAGGAGGAGGCCACTTGAGGACCAAGATTTGCATCCACTACCAACTCCTAAGAGTACTGAAGGCTTAAGAAAACAATTAGATGAACAAACAAGTTGTCTGGGAGACCCTTTGCAGAGAAAAGTATCCATCTGTCTGAAGACTATGCCAGGAGAGTAACATATAAATTTCAACTAGTCAGGAGGCAGAGATCTAGAGGATCAAAGTGCAAGGCAAGGCAAAAGCACAAGGCCCTATTGAAAAAAATGACTCATCACAAAGGGCTGGGAGTGTGGCTTAGGAAGTAGAACCCTACCTATCAAGGCTCTGAGTTCATAATCTGTACATTATTTAACTAAGTAAATGATTGAAATAAAGGTGAGACCCTAGAAAGGCAGGACAGCAGGCCTGAGGGACAGGGAGAGGAGGTACTAGTGGGCCAGGGACAAGGGCAGTGTGTTCTTGGTTTCTTTCTCGCAGACATAGGCTGCCAGTAGCTGCCTCAGGAGGGTTCCTGCCCAGCCAAGATTTGGACATTTCAGCCTCTGCTGTAATTAAAGAAAGTGTTTGCAAAGAGAGATGGGATTCAGCAAAAATGACTAGTGCTGAGTGCAGAAGCATTGAATAAATGAAAATTGATTAAAAGGGTGAGTTTGAGCCAGAAAGAGAAAACAAATAGGAGCCAAACGTTGACAGCAGTAAATATGCCGTCAGAGGGGCTCAGGGTAGAAACTTTCTGGCTCTTCTCTGTGTCCATGGGATTCATTCAGCCTGTGTACCTGCCTCTATCCTGCTTCACAGAGCCTTTACTTTGCAGATAGAAGGACTCAACAAAGATGCGCTTGACATTTCGGTCAAGGTCCCTCACAAGACCTTACAATCCCCATGCATTCTTCTCAAAGGCAAAACATTGCCCACGGCTTGGCAAAGAGCCATTGCAACAGCCACAATGCAACCCTCAATCTTATCCACTCAGGAACCCATCGAGTTTGCTGGTCTACTGGAGGAGAGATTTGATTTCCATCCAACAGTCCTTCTCCCATCCAGCTATGTGTATGAGATGTCCTTTATCCATCTACAAGGGAAGATACATCTTTGCAGGGACATGTATTTTAGCATCTGGTCACTCTAAGGAAGATCCCTGGTGTCTACACCTTTGGTGGCACTAGGAAGATGTAGTAGGAAGGCCCATGGAATCATAATCCCAAGTGCTCATGACATACATAGAGCTGAGGAAACGATGGCCAACAGTGATGGAGTTCAGACATCAATGTATAGGGATCACTTGTGAGGATAGGTAGAGCAGATGGGTGGGTCCCAGTTAGGGGTTCGTGACCTAGTATATTTGGGATAGGACCTGAGAGATGATAGAACACTTTGGAAAATACTAGTTCAGACACACAGACTAGCCCAGTTACCCTAGGGTGCCTGGCAGAATTCTGTGGCCAAACAGAAATCATCTCTCTAAAGCCAAGCCCTCATGCTTGAATAGCAGCCACATCACCAGACTGCTAACCCCCCGAGATCTGTGTGTAGACACACCCCTTCCCATGCCATAATAAAGATGAAGATTATCCAAGACCAACAGAGCCCCACTGGATTTCTTAAATAGTCTCATGGCCTTTCCTGCCCTAGCTGGCTGAGATCCTCAGATCCCAGCCTCCTGAGGAGCTAGGATTACAGACATGAGCTATCGGTGTCTGGCTCCTTAGTGTTTTCACTCAAGACTGGCATTCTACCAGTGACACAAATCCACTTCTAGCTTTTTGTTGGTTAATTGGAGATAAGGGTCTCACAGACTTTCCTGCCTAGGCTGGCTGTCATACATGATCCTCAGTTCTCAACTTCGTGAGTAGCTAGGATTACAGGCATGAGTCATTGGTAGCCCCTTCCTAAAGCTTTGTAAAAGTTAAAAGCAAGAAAACAAGTTCATTATAACTTTGAAAGGTCAAAGTATCATCTAAATGTGTAGGAACATATTTCACAATGCCAGGGTGCTTTCAGTCAAAGAGCAAATTGTCCTCTGGATACAGGTAGCTCATGCTTATAACCCTAGCTTCTCAAGAGGCTTTCAAAAAAATTTTTTAAGCAAGTCAGTGAAATTACAGTAAGAACTGGACCCTTCTTTGAAACTATAGTCTTCCTTTTAAAGAAAGTGCTAGAAAGAGCTTGTAGAAGAGCTAGAGATGTGGCTTGGCAGTAGAGTGTGTCACACACAAGGTCCTGAGCTCCAACCTCAGCATTGAGCTGGAAAGAAAAAAGAAAAGAAAAGGAAAAGGAAAAGAAAACAGTATGTGGATAGAGTGGGGTAAGAGAAAGTTTAATCAAGAAATAGAAAAACTGGGCCAGGGATCTGGCAGCTCACACCTGTAATCATAACTACTCAAGAGGCAGAGACCCAAGGATCACAGTTCAAAGTCAGCCTGGGCAGGAAAATCCATGAGACTTCCAATTAACACCAAAAGGCCTGAAATGGAGCTGTGGTTCAAATGTTAGGGCCCCAGCCTTGATTGGAAAAGCCATGTTAGTGGAGGCCCTGAGTTCAAGTGCTAGTGGTGGTGCACATGTGCACACATGCTCACACACACACATGCACACATGTGCGTGCACATACACACACCTAGAAAAAAAGAAAAGGAAGAAAAACAAAAATCACAAGCCAAGTTGAGCACTGGTGGTTCATGCTTGTAATCCTCGCTACTCATAAGGTTGGATCTGAGGATCACGATTCAAAACCAGCCTGGGCAAGAAAATGCATGAGACTCTTATCTCCAATTAACCACTAGAAAAACAAAAAACAAAAGTGGTTCAAAGTGGTCTTGAGCAAAACAAGTTCAGGGACAGCACCCAAACCCTGAGTTCAAGCCCTACAACCAACCAACCAACCAACCAAAACAAACAAACAAAGAAAAATCAGAACTCACTGTCAGCGTCCTCTTAAGCAGAGCAGAGAAACTAGCTGGCTTCACTAAGGATTGAGACCAGAATGAAGCACTGATCTCAGAAAGCACTCTTCTAATTTGCATTGACTTAGATGTACCTGTTTAGACTCTACCTTCATGTCAACATTTTCTCTTTAAAATTAGGTGTTCATTGTTTGTTTATATCTTAGTTTTTTATCTTGGTAGTACTGGAGTTTGAACCCAGAACCCCCACACTCTCTTGGCTTGCTTGCACAGCTGGTGGTATATCCCTTGACCCATGCCTCCGGCCTGGCTTTTTGTTGGTGAATTAAAGATAAGAGTTTTACCCATTTTTCTGTTTGGGCTGGCTTTGAACCCCAGTCCTCCAGATCTCAGCTTCCTGAGTAGCTAGGATTACAAGCATCAGCTAATGGTGCCCCACTTACGATGCTCTCTTCCTGTAGCCCCTCTCCTGTGTTACAGGAACACTTCAATAGTGGTTTCATTTACTTCAGTAGATCACGATTACTAAAAATAATTCCTCTGGGCCACTCCCTGTGCCTGCTCTCCACAAACAAGCTTGGAAAGTTAAGACAGGAGTCAGGCTTTCTTTCACACCTGATCTGAAAATGACTCTATTTCCTTCCACCTGTGCTTTCCTGGAACGCATTACTTCTGCTGCTTTGTCTGCCCATTTCTCAGAAGAAGGAAAAAAAAAAAACTTTCACAATCTTAAAACTGATCCGCACTGCTGCTCTTGCCAGCCTATGACAAACAGGGTCATGAAGTCTTGCCCCTGCTCCTCCCCAACACCATCCAGCCCAGCCAGGGGAGAAAGGTTTGCTTTATTTTTAATCTTCCCTTACCAGGGTAGACTTTGTCAACAAGACATTAAAACAAAGCACACGTCCTGAGGATTTCTAACACTGCAGACTTTCTCAGCCTGCCCAGCAAGTCCTGGGGACAACTATGTTCTTTCTGCTCAGTCACACACAAGTGAAGGACAGACAAAGCTCCAGTCAACTTTTTTTTTGGAAATCACTGCTTCTTTACATTTCTGGTTTCTTAAGAAGCCTCTTACTATAGATTCCAAACTGAGCAAACGGAGTTAAATGCTAGCTTCACTAGATTCCAAAAATTCTTCTGATGTTGATCCTAAAACCTTGGATGATTTGCTCATTGAAAGAAAAAAAAAGAAAACCAGGTGTTGGTGGCTCCCACCTATCATCCTATTACATGAGAGGCTGAGATCTGAGAATTATAGTAGGAACACATGTCCAAGAAACTCCAATGCACCAGCAAAAAAAGCCCAAAGTGGAGGTATGGCTCAACTGGTAGAGCTTCAGCCTCCAATGCAAAAGTCAAGCAAGAGCATGAAGACCTGAGTTAAAGCTCCAGCACAGGCACACACATAAAATAATCATAATTGGTTCAATAGTAGGTGGTATTAACCCAGAACCCAAAGAATATCCACACAATATAAGTGAAAATCTAATCTTAGTTTTCAGGGTTTTTTTTTTCCTTTTTTTGGGAAGCGGGGGGAAGTAGAGTAGGGGGGTACCAGTCCCAGAGCGTGAACTCAGGGTCTGAATGCTGTTTCTGAGTTTTATTGCTCAAGGTCGGCACTCTACCACTTGAGCCACAGCTCCACTTTCGGCTTTTTGGTAATTAATTGGAGATTAAAGTCTTGTGGACTTTCCGGCCCAGGCTGGCTTTGAAGAGCAATCCTCAGACCTCAGCTTACTAAGTAGCTAGGATTATGGGCATGTGCCACCAGCGCCCAACTTTCTTCTTTTAAATTTAATTGTATTCATGAATTAGCGCACATTAATGATACAAGAGAGTTTTAATTTCACGTCACAGCTAGCACTAACCAAGCTGCAGTGCGTTGCCCTGATGATCAATATATAGGATGAGTAGTTGAGAGGAATTTGCAGAAATCCCCTGTACCTGAGTTGCTTCCATTTAACTGCCCCTTTGTCCCACAAAAAGAGGTAGGTGACATCTGTGAATGTCACTCAATGACAAGCAAGACTTCAACCCTCATGGACCACCTGACACCTGTGCACCCCTCCAAGAGTATCACGACCAACTTCCTCTGCTCTATACCTACTTCTAAAACTTCTTTTCTCACCTGGATTGGACTAGCGCCTCTGCAATTAGGCTCCAACCTCCCTATTAAAGAGCTCATGGGTGTGTGTCACAGATCTCATGAAAACCAAGGTCCACAAGATGCCAAAGGTATGGCACCACTCCCTGCTTTAGCGAGGGTTGTTTGGTTTCATGGAAACGGACGTGCATAGGAAAATAGAGGCAGCTGTTCGAGTCTCCTCAGCTTAAACCCATATTTCTCTTTAAGCTATATGAAGCCTGGGAACAAACTCCTTCCATTTCTGGAACCTTCCAGAAACATTCCCTGAATTCCAGCAATGCTGAGAGGGGAAAAAATATAACTGTTTGGAACAGAGGGCCTCCAATATACTACAACCAAAGTACAGAAGCTTCTCTTCGTTTTGATATGGAAGGATATGTTGGGTCAGGGTGGTCCCGGAGGATTTGACAATTAAAAATAGAAAATAAGCTAGTCATAGGTGGCTCACACCTATCATCCTAGCTACTCAAGAGGCTGAGATCTGAGGATCACAGATCCAAGCCAACAGGAAAGTCCTTGAGACTCTTATCTGCAATTAACCACCAAAAAATCAGGAAGTAGAGGTGTAGCTTAGAGTGGGACAGGGCTAGCCTTGAGCAAAACAAACAAACTCAAGGACAGTGCCTGGGTCCAAAGCTCCAGGACCAACACACACACACACACACACACACACACACACACGTATATTAAGGAGGATGAGATTGAATCCAGAGATTCAGAGATAATAGCTACAGATGGGTCATAGGGCTTGGTGAATATGACTGTTGGGGAATTCACCATGGTCAGACATGTTCAGGTTGGTGCTAATCACCTGAGCATCAGGTATGACGTCCTCACAAACCCTTGCAAGGATCATCCTACCAAGCTCAGAGTATGGACCAGTAAGGAAAATAGTCACCTCTTGTTTTTCCTTTGTTCAACATGGTGCCCTTTATGTTGTCAAATTAAATATATGACACGTACAGTGTTCAGAGTCAGCAGAGCTGGGTCAATTTCTGCCTTCTGTACATTCTGAGTTTGTGTTTTGTGGTATTGTTGTGTGTGTGGGGGGCATTACTGGGGCTTGAACTCAGGACCTGAGCATGATTCCTTAGCTTTTTCACTCCATTGTGACTTGTTCATACCTACCATGATCTCATACCCACTAGGACACATGGTAGGTTGGCACTCTACCACTTGAGCAATACCTTCACTTCTGGCTGTTTGCTGATTTGTTGGAGATAAGAGTCTTTAGTACTCTCTTGCCTCAGGTGACTTTGAACTGCAAACCTCAGATCTCAGCCTCCTGAGTTGCGAGGATTATAGGCATGAGCCAATGGCATTCAACTTCTAGAACATTCTCTGTGAAGTCACACGGAATCTTCTCTGCTCTCCTGTTTACTTAGCAACAAAACAGTCCCAACTCTACAGCCAGAAGCTACTCTTAAACCCAGACATAAAGCCGGTGTCTCAGCCAGCTGCTGTCCCTAAAATTCTCATGACTCCAAGGCCAACACTGGCCTTCCCATTAGCCTTCTGCTCCCTACTAAAAAGCCACTATCTGAGGTTCTCTACATGTAATGAGCCTCTGGAAAAGGAGGAAATTCTCCTGGATGATGGTGCTATGCCCCTGTGGAAAGGAAGTGTCTACTTCTCCCTCGCGGATGCCTTCTTCCATGCTTAACCCCTTTTTCCACATCCCAAGAAAGACCTCTACCAAGTGAAAGATAAGACTGAGTGCCACAAGGATACAGAGTGAATGGAGTGAAGACCAACAGACGGTCCCTGGGACAGCCCAGACCTGGGCCATCCGGCAGGCAAGTGGCTCCATGAAGAATGAAGAGGCCACTTTAGTTGATGTCCTGAGTCATCTGCCATTTTCTTTTCTTTTTGTGCCCATCCTGGGGCTTTAACTCAGGGTCTGGGCTCTGACACTGAGCTTTTTTTGCTCCAGGCCAACACTCATCACTTGAGCCACGGCTCCACTTCCAGCTTCTTAGAGGTGAACTGGAGATCAGAATCTCATGGACTTTTCTGCCCACGCTGACCTTGGACTACAGTCCTCAGATTGCAGCCTCCTGAATAGCAAGGATTATAGGTATAAGCCATGGCTACCTGGTTCATCTGTCATTTTAGAAAGTCTCAACTGCTCCTGGAAGAGCACCAGGATGGAGAGGAAGATGATCTACAACATGAGCAAGTTATGAAGGCTGCACGTGCCAAAACCCACTGGGTTGAGGATAGTAACAAGGGGCACAGAATGGTGTCCCCTTAAACTTGGGAACAGAAATGTAACATGAGGACCAGAAGCTGAGGTGCCTAGATTTTCTTCCTGCCTTTCCCTCCTTGCCTCTGCTCCTTTTTCATTTCTCTAAGTCTCCCCCACCCAGCACCTCCAGGATACACACGGGGACCTACCTGTAGTTTCTGACCTCTTCTCAGCACCAGCCACATGCCGAGGCCCAGGACAACCAGACCCTAGAGCACTACAGCAGAGGTGAAGCTAACTGTGGACCAGTCCCCAAACAAGCCACCAAAGAGGGAGAGAGAGCAGGAGCCTAATGCCTGTGACCCTAGTTACCCAGGAAACTGAGAGATGAGGATAAAGGTACAAAGTCAAGAGTGGTCAGAGAAGACCATGGGATTCTTACTGCAAAATTAAACAACTAGAGTTGTGGTTCAAGTGGTAGAGTACCAGCCTTCAGTGAAAAAGCTAAGGGAGAGCACCCAGGCTCTGAATTCACACACACACACACACACACACACACACACACACACGGGGGAGGCTAGGAAAGGGTTATAATGAGCATAAGAGAAGAGGATTCCATTCCTATAAACATACAGAAACAGTATCACCCAGCAAAGAGAAAGTAAGATCATAGGAAGAAAGACACCATAATTAGACTAGCTGGCCAGTGTGCAGGATCGTCGAGTGCAGGAGGAAAAAGAAAACAGAGAAAAAGAGGGCTATGGGGGAGGGGAAGGCTAGGAGGTTACTCATTTCATCAGATGCACCCACATACTCTGGTTTTGCCCCCCCGACTCCCACTATGCTGCGAAGAAAATCTCAATTTTAATTTCTCTAAGAGTTCCTGGTCCATTGAATACCCAAAGACTCTATGCCTGTTGGTGTCAGGTGGTCCTACAGTGACAACATGAAACAGGATTGAAGCTCTTGGCATCTTCTTCAAATAATGTGACTGAAAATGATGCCAATGTAGCAGAATACAGAGGTTACAAGAAATAGTAGGTATTTATATATGCTCATGATGTGTGCGCGCATATGTATATGTGCATGTATGTTGTGTTATGTGCACACCATATGTTCCTTTCTCCTCACACACACACATTCCATGTTCTAATAGGACTGTGACTGAAGTCTGCAGACACCTACGAAGGACTCACTCTGGCCAAGCCAAAACCCAGTCCCACCGCTCCAACACTAGTACCCACGGTGAAGTCATTTACTCTAGCTATTCTGTGTCTTGTAATGGAAAAGCCAAAAGTGCCCTGAGGTGGACAGCCTAGGCATACCCTGAGCAGGAAATCTCATCAGATTGCTCCAAGATTTCTTCAGTCTTTACTCCAAGAGTTCACCACATCACAGCTGTAGGCAAACCACAGCCACAAAGTAGATGGGTCTGCTTTGAAAAAAAGAGAAATACTTTAAAATTTTGATTCTAATTCACCCTAGCTTTTCTTTTAATGGCTTTCATAGTGAATCAGCCATGAGGACCCCTATTTTATTCTTTCCTTAATCTGTGTGTATATGTATGTATATATGCCTTAAGTGTGAATAAAGATGACTGATAGAAATTAGTATTTGTAGAGATGGATGCTATTAACTTTTTTTCTCAAGTCTGAATGCAAAAGAAATGGAAATTCATTAACTGGCCAGCTAAAATAGACTGAAAATGTTCTGAAGGTTATGTAAAGATTTTTTTTAAAAACTACAAGTTTTACTACTTTTTTATTTTATTTTATTTTATTATTGTGAAAATACTGTACAGAGGAGTTATAATTACATGGGCAAGATAATGAGTACATTTCTCATCAACCATTGTAGCCTCCTCCTTTGTTTCCCCTTCCCATCCCTTCCCATCCACCCCCTGTTCCCCCACCCAACCCTCCTCCCCCGCCACCAAAGTTGTAAAGTTTCATTTTCGACATAACGACTTGTATGTCTCATTGTTGCAATGGGTCCACCTGTATCCCTATTTAAACGATTTGTTTTTTCCCTTCCCCTCCACAAATTATACCGACATCAAATACAGTGAAAGCAGGGGTTATACCGTGGGGGAGGGACATACAAAGCAACAAAGAAATATTTGTCTAAAATATAAGGAATTTGTTTTTCTTCTGGCCCATTTTGAAAGTTGTAAAAGCCAAAAAGTAAAGAGAAGGACAACTGCTTTTCTTAAGTTACAAAAAAAATGCACTGAATGTGGCAGGTACTGCCTCTGTCTTGGGACACATGAGCAAAAGAATGCATCCGAAACAGGGAAACAACGAACAAAATGAACCTTCCTCTAGCCTGGTGGAAACATCAGGGGATGTAAAGATGAATTTAAGACACGGCTCTGGCAATTAAGACTTTCCTGCTATTTCTGAGTCACAAGTTGGGTTATCTACTTGACAAACAGTATGTGAACGCGAAAGCCGAATGGAATAAAATCAATGATCCAGGTTCCAAATTTATTGGAGCGGAACAAAATCCCACTATTGTTTTTCATGTCTAATGTGAGGCAGACACTTGCTTTAAAGCTGGAGGCTGAGTTCCACATTCCCACAATTTAACGCCCTTTCAACCCTGGCTGTGTCACACTGTAGGTGGTCTCCGTATTTTCCTTTAGCAAGCTCTTTTCCATTGCATGTTCCTTGCTTTGGAGATTTCTTTTTTTTTAATGTGTGCGGGGTAGGAGGTGGGGGAGGGGAGGAGAAGCACAAAACTAGAATTTTAATAAGAAAATAACTTTAAAGCCTTTGGTGTGAAAAAAAAAATCTAAGCCTGAGATTTCATGAGCCAAACACACAGCAGCAGACTTCGCTTTACCTTTTTCAGACAACTCATTTCTCTCCATTTGCAACAAATAATTCCTAGTTAAAACTTCATGTCTGCTAGACCATGGCCATTGAAAACATATGTCCATCCAGTTATAGCTTCAGACACAATCAGAAATCATTTTAGTTCCCATTTCAAAGACCAAAACAGTAGCTTATATTTTTTTAATATATAACCAATTGTTTCAAACCATCTGGAGAGCTATACCTTTCTGTCTTTATAGACAGATTCTTGTATTTTTTAAACAAAAGGGAAAATAGGAAATTCTTAGGAAATCTCTTCTACAAATCCAACACCCTTCATTCTTCTTGGAGAATTCCTTCACCCACCTCACTGTGTTTACAAAACACACAACTATCATGTCAATATAAATAGAAACTGTTCTGCCTGGAACTGCCCATTCTACTTCAAGTTCTTCACCATAAACTTTCAACCAAACACACACACACACACACACACACACACAAGCACAATTCAATGACTCCACTGGAAGATCGGTGACAGCTCCAGCAGATTCTCCAAGTCCTGTCACTCACTCCCTGTGACACGGCTAGGATTTCATTCAGTGGCAGAATGCTCTCCTAGCATGTGGGTTCAATTTCCATCATTGCAAAACAAAAACAGATATGCCAAAGCTGGGCACCAGTGGTTCAATAAGCCTAGCTACTCAGGAGGCTGAGATCTGAGAATCATGGTTCAAAGCCAGTCTAGGCAGAACAGTCTATGAGATTATGATCTCCAATTAACCACCAAAAAGCTGAAGTGGAGCTGTGGCTCAAGTGGTAGAACTCCAACCTTAAGCACAAAAACTCTAGAACAGTGCCAAGGTCCTGAGTTCCAAGCCCCAGGATCAGTACACACACACACACACACACACACACACACATACACACACACACTAAGACTACTAGCTTTTGGGGGAAAGTGCTTTCCAAAGAGGTAAGGACCCACATTTGAATGTATTGTTGACCTGTACAAACTATACTATGTGTGTGCATGTGTGGGTGTTTTTTGTATGTGTATATATGTGTGTGCTTGTGTGCGTTTGTATGTGTGAATCAAAAGGAAATCTACCCACACATTTACATCTCTTCTCCCAAGTTTCAACTAACACTGGAGTCCTTCAGACAATAAAATAGTGTGAGCTGATGCAAAGTGAACTTTTAGTGACATTATTCTTATATTCCATTAACCTTTTTCTGACTTAAGTGCAAAGAGCAATCTATCATCAGAGCCTAGTGCCAGTACTATGAGTTGAGGAACAAAAGTTAGGGTTTAAATAATATAGAAATTCTCTGGATTCCTGGGGTTTTTTCCCTTGCAAAGTTGATTTTCAAATGCACTTTGTATTACCTTGGTTCAGTGAGTCAACATTGTGCATGTTTTAGTCTAAGCAGAGGGACATTTTTGCACCCTCCACAGGTGTAATAAAGTGTTTTTGGTTTTTCTCCCTTACCCTCTTAACGCTCATCACTATCACCGTCAAAAGACTCTCCCCACTGTATGTGTGGTTATTGTTGAGTTTCTTCTGTCAGACCAGCACGGTAACTCGTGTGAAGATCCCAGCTTCTGTCTCCACAGATGACACTTCTAACCTCTCCCTAGGCAAATGAGAAGATCACCAAGCAGAGCAAGGTCCCACCCACAAGTCTTTCTGCTTACCATAATCCCATGGGGCAAGTGTGTTTCCAAGCCTCATTCTTCTCTTCGGAAGCTGTCCCCAGCCTGTCATCACTTAGTACTTCATTTCATTACATTTACATTTGATCAGCTGAGGATTAAATGGGTTCAGAAATAGCCCAGACTCCAGGATAAGGTATCGGCCTTGAAATAAATGAGAAGTCTGGTTATACTGCCACTTCCAGGCACTAACCTTCAGCCTGAGAATCACTAGCACATTTCTTTCTAATGAAGCAGCTGAGGATGAAAGAAAACTATACCACCACCATCCTTTGTGTGTGTGTGTGTGCGCGCACACGAGTGTGTGCACATGTGTGTACACACGCACATGCATGCACACACGTGTGTGCGCACATGTGTGTGCATACACATGCACATGCATGCATGTGTGCACACGCATGAGTACTGGGGTTTGCAATCAAGGACTAGGCACTGTCCCTGAGCTTTTCCACACAAGACTAGAGCTCTACCACTTGAGCCACAGCTCTACTTCTGCCTTTTTGGTGGCTCATTGAAAATAAGAGTCTCATGGATTTTCCTGCCTGGGCTGGTTTCCAATCCTGTCCTCAAAGCCTCCTAAGTGGCTAGGATTATTAGTGGCCACTAATACATTTCTGAGTAACTACTGCCAGACCTATAGTAGTTTTCCATACAATCTTCTACCTTTGGTTCTGTCCTCTGCCTCTTCCTGGTCACAATGGTGGTGCCCATGGAAGAAAACTCTAGGATTTGAAGAGAGGATTAAGTGATAAGGGTTACAATGCAAACAGATGTGACCAAAAGTCCCCCAGCAGCTTTTTGCCTACTCAAGTCAAACTCCCAATAAGATCAACCTTCCTCCAACTCCCAATAAGATGCAGACTTCTGTGCCAAGTCCTCCTGACAGATAGCTCCCTACAGTCCCAACATGTCCAAACCTCACATCCCTCATCTTCTACACATGCATGCGAGTATCTCAGCACTCAGGCCAGAAACATGGGGTTCATTTGTCTTCTCTTCCAATCACAGGCCCACCCAATCCCCCAGTGACAATTGTCCACACACCTGCACACCTATCCGACATACACCCTATATCTGATCACCTCTCAGATCCACTTCCACTTCCTGCATCTGGCCACCATGGTCTTCTACCTGGATCCTGACAACAACCCCTTGAAGATCTCTTGGCTTTGTTTCTCCTAACTCTCTGTTCCTATGCGTCTCCCTTGCACGGAAAGCTCGGGTCCTTGTAGAGGCCTGCCTCTCCCTGAGTATGGCTCTGACAACACCTCCTACTCCACCTATGCTACCCCCCTCCAAGATGTGCCAAAGTACAAGCCCGGACTGGGGGAACCCGGACATACAGAGATGTCCTAGAATTTATGAGCGCCTGTGGTCAGTCTCCAGGACTGCAAAACAACACACAAATCAGGACTTTTTTTAAAGACTGAAAAAGTACAAGCCAAAGCCTTTGTCCTTGCCATTCCACTTGCTTAGAATGCTTTTCCCTCTGTATCATCCTTGCTGACTTGTATCTTAGTCAAATATTTCCTAACCAGAAACCTTGCTCTAACTAGACCATGTAAGACTGCATTTTTCAGACCTTTCTTACTGTTCTTTATTCATATACTCTTTTTTTTTGGGGGGGGGTCTGGTACTAGGGCTTGAATTCAGGGCCTACACACCGTCCCTGAGATTTTGTGCTCAAGGCAAGTGCTCTCCACTTGAGCCACAGTTCCATTTCCAGCTTTTTGGTGGATAAAATTCTCACAAACGTTCTTTCCTAGGATGGCTTTGAACTGAGATCCTCTCATCTCAGACCCCTGAGTAGCTAGGATTACAAGTGGGAGCCACTGGCACCTGGTGTATATTCTTTGTGTGTGTGTGTGTGTACTCCCCCGTGTGTGCATTTGTGTGTGTGCATGTGTGTGTGTGTGTGTGTGTGTGTGTGTGTGTGTGTGTGTGTGTGTAGTGGGGCGGGGATCCTGAGGCTTGAAAACAGGGCCTGGGTGCTGTCCCTGAGCTTTGATGATCAAAGCTACCACTTGAGCCACAGCTCCACTTCTGGCTTATTGGTGATTAATTGCAGATAAGAATCTCACAGGCTTTCCTGCCCAGGCTGGTTTTGAACCATGATCCTCAGATCTCAGCCTCCTGAGTAGCTACAATGATAACATGAGCCATTGGTGCCCAGAGTCCACCTTAATGTTTCCCTAGTGACCTCTGTGGTACCATCAATGCAGTTGTCCCTCTCCACACCAGCCATGCTGATGCATGCTGGGTGCTCAGCCAATGCAGCCAGCTCTCCAGACTACACATGGACTATGCATTTCTTCTTTGCTATTCTTCCCTAAATGATTTACAACAACAACTCTTTACATCATACTGGGTATCACAAATCACCTCAAGCTGACTTAGGAGGATGTGCAGAGGGGAATTATGTGTCTATCGACTTTAATATGTAGAGAGAGCCTGCCAGCAATCCTCTGAGGGTACCAGCTGACTATACTTCATAATGTATGGTAAGGTCACAAAGCACTGAGCTGAAGCAGAACAGCATTCATCAGGCACTGGGTGCTAGTGCTGTCTTATGGCCTGTCCATCCAGTAGCCCATTCGAGTTTGGCCCAACATAGAAGCAGGAGCTGAAATTCCTTACATACTGTAAAACTGGGGCATTTAGGAATGAGCCGTCTATCAAGCCAGGGCTCTGGTCCTGATCCTCCACTTACCAGCAAAACTGACAAGCACAGCTGGGAAGCTGCCAGAGCCACAGGCCTCACCAGAGCAGGATTCAGAGCCGGGTATGGCTCCCATGCCCAGGCTGCCCCCATGGACCCCTTCCAGGTGACACATGCTGGCTTCTTCAAAGGCAATCAGTTACATGAGCTTTTGACTTTTTTTTAATGCTGGGATTAAACTCAGGACCTTGTTCATGCTGAGGAAGAATTCGACCTCTCGGCTTCATCCTCAGCCTCATGAGCCTTTATTGTGTGTGTGTGTGTGTGTGTGTGAGAGAGAGAGAGAGAGAGAGAGAGAGAGAGAGAGAGAGAGAGAGAGAGCATGCACATGTGTACCAATCCTGGGGCTCGGACTCAGGGCCAGGGCGCTGTCCCTGAGCTCTTCTACTTAAGACTAGTACCCTTCCAATTGAGCCACAGCTCCACTTCTGGCTTTTTGGTGGATAATTGGGGATATGAATCTCACAAATTTTCTGTCCAGGCTGGCTTCAAACCTCAATCCTCAGATCCTAGCCTTCTGAGTAGCTAGAATTGCAATGGAGCTACCAGTTGCCTAACCATGAGCCTTTCATGATCCCATTCTCAGAGACTGGTTTTAACCTTGGCTGACACCAGTCACCACATAAGGAGCTGTAAGTACAGCCACTGAATATGCATGCATTGGGTATGCATCATCATCTGTGGCTCTGCTCGCTCAGATTTAAAATATCGATATGTAAGCCATGCACTCACTGGTGGCTCATGGCTGCAATCCTAGCATATCTCAGGCAGCTGAGATCTGAGGATCACAGTTCAAAGCCAACCCAGGCAGAAAAGTCTATGAGACTCCTAAATCCCATAGTTACCAAAAAGCCACAAGTGGAGCTGTGGTTCAAGTGGTACAGTGCTAGCCTTGAGCAAAAAAGCTCAGGGACAGTCCCCAGGATCATCAGGACTAGCGCACGAGTGCTCACACACACATACACACACCATATATATATATATATATATATATATATGAATTCAGATCGTCTCTGAATGATATATATATATATATGTGAATCCAGATTGTCTCTGAATGATATATACATCATTTATATATATCTGAATCCATATAATCTCTGAATGATATTATATATATGAATCCAGATTGTCTCTGAATGATATATATGTATATCATTATATATATAAATATATATATATATGTGAATCCAGATAATCTCTGAATATATATATATCATTATATATATATGAATCCAGATCATCTCTGAATGATATATATATATATATATATATATCATTATATATATATGAATCCAGATTGTCTCTGAATTACATATATATAATCTGTTAGAGCACACTTGCTTGTTGGGCCAACAATGCATCCATATGGTTGACCATGGACATTGAAGGATTGTCTCCTCCAGCTTGAAGCCAAAGATAACTTAATATTGTGCATTAAATGCCCTAAACATCCCCTTCCTATTTTCTCCTCAGAGGTTCCATTGTAAACTCACACTCAATTTGAAGAAAACCCAGGCCACAAAGGGCCAATCACATCCCCCTCCCTCCCTGATGGAAAAATGGAAACAAGGAATGATAATTTTGAATCCCAAGTGTGGAATCCACCGCAGATGTCTCCCATTGCCTGCCCTGACTTTCCAAGCCACATCTGGATGTAAACTCTATTCGGCAATTATAAACAATAATTAACACAGGCTGACACAGAATGCATTCTGGTTTCCCCAGGAAGCTCCTTTTACTAACATCAATAAAAGACAAGCACTGGAGTTGGGAGGGTAGTGTGAAGAGATGTGGTCAGAAATAGCTTATTCACCATAAGCAAATGATATAACATCTGGTCCTCCCTCTGGCCCCTCACATACCAACTCACAGCTGCCCTGAATGAGAACTAAGGACCAAAATTGGTTTATTCCACATTGAAGCTTCAGCATTCTGCCTTATCACTCAAAAACATCCTTGATACTAATTAGCAGGTGATAAGAGACTATCTGGACTCATCAAGTCCAGCCCAGCTACGTGAACTTAGCTGTCATCCTGTTCTGCTTCAACCCTAAGTATACAATGTTTTAATTTGCTTTTTGGCCTCAATAAGACTTACAAGCCACTCCATCTTCATGGAGCAGACTCTGGAAAAACCCTTCTGATGCTAAGCTGCTAGACACAGCAAGTACTATTGTTTCACCTCTCTACCCCCTTCTCTCTTCTCTCCCAGAAAATTACACTATTTTATAAATCTGTGCCACACTGCCTTGAGCCTCAAATAGTGAAACAAGTAAACATAATACACACATGAGAGAGAGAGAGAGAGAGAGAGAGAATTACGTGAAGTCTAGGGATGTGGCTCAGTGGTAGAGCACCTATCTTGTCTATATAAGGCTGTGGGTTCCATCCCCAGCACTAATAAAAAAGAAAAGAAAGTGAAAAAGAAAAGAAAGATGAAAGAAAAAGGGAGAGAGAAAGGGAAGAAAGGAGAGAAGAGAAGAGGAGAGGTAGAGGAGGGGAGGGAAAGGGGAGAAAGAGAAGGAAAAAGGGAGGAAGAGAAGGAGGGATGGAGGAAGAAAAGGAGAAAAGGAGGAAAAGAAGGAAGGGAGGGAAAGGAGGAAGAAAGAGAAAAGAGGGAGAAAGAAGGGAAGAGGGGAGAGGAAGGAGAAAGAGAAGGAGGGAGAGAGGGAAGAAGGAAACTGAGCACCAAACTATCAGTAAAGCATTATTCTAGCTAGGGATCCAATATCACACATAGGGTCTGAGTCAGGCTAGAAAAGATTGGGTGATAAGGAGTCAACATCGTCCACAGGATCTGATCTCTTACTAACCAGCTTTAGGTGGATTATCTGCTGGGCTCTATGGATGGCTTCCATCTGCCCTGTTTCCTAGGATGGCAGGGTGGGGGGAGGGAGGGAGGGAGAGAGAGGGAGGGATGGAGGGAGGGAGGGAGGGAGGGAGGGAGCACGCGGGTTTTATTTCTTTTAACAGCACCATGCTGTGTTGGAGCATGTAGCAAATGTTCCTCTGTACACTGGCAATGGCTATTTTTCTTCTGTAATACAAAAATCTGAAAACGACTACACGTGTACAGACTTGTTTCAGAGGATTTCATCAGCTCTACTGATCGTTTGCAGCTCACAAATCTCTATTGAACCTCTGCACTTTTTCCCTTGCCCAGAAACACGCCAGCTCTCTCTCTCCTCTCTCTCTCTCTCTCTCTCTCTCTCTCTCTCTCTCTCTCTCTCTCTCTCTCTCCCTCTCCCTCTCTCTTTTCTTTTTTTTTAATTCTTGATTTACAAGGCGAATTTGGCATGCAGTTCACTTACATATGCTGATTTGGGCTTATTGAAGGCAGGTGCACTCTTAATATATGTGGACACAGGGACCCCCTTCCATCTCATAAAAGAATACTGGGCACGCTCTCATGTGGAATATCTGCTTGCTTTTATTCATAAAACTGAAAATCTAAGGCATTTTTGTATTACTTTCACAGATTACCACGAACAAATGAGGATAAGCAGAAATAATGTTCCAACCATACAATGGTACCATATTAAAAAGGATTGGAGCCAAGCACTGGCCTCTATCCCCTGGACAAAAGGAATCCTTGAGCTGAGAGCTTCTCTTCTCTTCGTGTTCTGGATTAGTGCTGTATAAACATAGTCACACTACTCTGTAGGGACAGGTAAATGCAATACCACATTTCCATCAAAGCAAGATGTGTGTGCAGCCTTTGCATTGTTCAGGAAAAAAAAGAAAACAGAAGAAAGCAGCTTCAACAGATGCATAGTTGTTTTAGATAAAGCTGTGAGCCAATGTGAGAAAACCTCATTGAGTGACCTCCAAGGCGCCTGCGTCATCATGGTGACTGATCCTGGATGTCCTTTGAAAGGTCTCACAGGTGCAAGATGACCCCAGCTGCAGGTGATGGAATCTGACATCTACAGGTCAGTCCAGCGAGCACCTCTTAAGAGGTCTGCCCCACCCCTGAGGCAGCCAGAGGAAGAAGAGAAAGGGCACAGGTGAGTGCTGTCTGTCTGGTGCTCCTTTGAGGAGTATGGGGTAGAGGAGTTCCTCGGTAATATTCAAGGGAGATGCACTAGACTTCCTCATGTCTCTACATAGAGTAGCTACACTATATGCTGCACTCATTATATGGTGCACTAAAAAAAACATGTGTCCTGAATGGATGAATGAATTGAAACAAAAAAGGGGGCTGAGGGTGGAACTTAGGTTGATGTTAAATGTAAAATGAAATGGTGTCTCATAGAGGGGATTTGTTTTAACATTTTTTTTGGTCAGTCATGGGGCTTGAACTCTGGGCCTGAGCGCTGTCCCTCAGCTCTTCAGCTCAAGGCTAGCGCTCTACCACTTGAGCCACAGCACCACTTGTTAGAGGGATTTGTAAGATATTGAAAAAGCCAGATCCTCCAACTTAAGCTCCAAAGAAACTTAAGCAGGGGTGTAATCAATGGTCCACAGAGCAGTCATACAGAACAGAATCCAGTTTGGCTCACTCACTTCTTTGTATGTTAACTGTTGGATATCATCAAGTTTACAACATGGCAGAGTTCATTAGTGAGCATTGGTTTTATATGTCCCCTTTGTAGAAGAGACATGAAGAACCACAGTCAAGACTGGAGTCTTGAAACCCTGGGCATGAATCCATGGTTTAATCAAGGTAGTGGGGGAAGTATAATGTGGGCACTATTACACTGGTATACATTGGAGTATTTTCCCAGCAATAATGATTCCATTTCCAATACTTTGCCTTTTGTCTTCACTTGATTTTGATGTTGCCAGAAATGTCCAATTGGCGGTTCCAAATTTAACATGGAAACCATCCACCCATTGCCTCCGCTGACATGGACACCCCATTGCATTCTCCTGTTCCTAGGGTAACTTTCAATTTGACTCTATCCCCCCTCACACTACTGGTGGTTAATCTAACCACTGCCTTCCGTGAAGGAAGGCTAGGTGATAGGACACAGTGAACCCTAGAAAGTAGTACCCACTGTGGACACCTTCATTTTATAGATAAAGAATGTGACTTGACAATTGACCCATGATATCACACAGACTCAGTATGTATGCAGTAAAAGGTGAGCATAGTGTATAAAGTCCAAAAGAAAGGAAAGCTGGCTGAACACCAGTGGCTCACACCTGTAATTCTAGCTAGAGACTAAGATCTAAGGATCAGGGCTCAAAGCCAGCACAGACAGGAAAATTTATAAGGCTCTCAGCTCCAATTAACCACCAAAAGGCCTGAAGTAAAGCTATGGCTCAAGTGGTAGAGCCATAATCTTGAGCAGAAAAAACTCAGAAACAGTGTCCAGGAGCTGAGTTCAAGCCCCAGTAAAGGCACACACACACACACACACAAACACACACACACACATGCATGCACCAAAAAAAATTCATTAAGCAAATCCAGACAACTCAGTATGCAAAATGGACACACTCCTTGCATCTGTTCTCATGGACCAACATTTTGGCAGCCTTGTTGACCCTGGACTTCTCTTCTATCCTCTTTTCTGATCTTCTCCACATCCCATTTCCCCCTCATAAGAACTGAAAGTCTGCTTTATTTTTAGTAACCAGGTCATTCATCCAATAAAGGGTAACAAATATGCACAACAATTATATTAAGAAATAATTCCAATAAACAATGGGCAAAAGATCCAAGAAGAAATCTCAAAAGTAGATATGTAAGAGGGTGGCTCACACCTGTAATCCTAGCTACTGAAGAGACGGATCTAAACAGTGCACTTTGAAACCAGCCTGGGCAAAAAAGTTTACAAGATTTCATTTCCAATTAACCATAAAAATACCAAGATGAAGATGTATCTCGAGGGGCAGAGCACTAGCTATGAACAGAAAGAAAAAACAAATGAGGCCATGAGTTCAAACTCTAGTACTAGAGTTTCTTTCTAACTAGAGTTAGAAAGAGAGAGAGAAAGAGAGAAACCAGAAGGAGGGAAGGGAAGGAAGGAAGGAAGGAAGGAAGGAAGGAAGGAAGGAAGGAAAGAAGGAAGGATGAAGGAAGGAAGGAAGGAAGGAAGGAAGGAAGGAAGGAAAGAAGGAAGGAAGGAAGGAGGGAAGGAAGGAAAAAGGAAGAAGGAAGGAAGGGAAGGAAGGAAGGAAGGAAGGAAGGAAGGAAAGGGGGAAGGAAGGAAGGAAGGGAGGGAGGGAGGGAAAGATTTGTGAAAGTCAATGAAGAACATCACAAGATAATCAACATTAGTCCTAAGTAAAATTAAAACACTTGATAGCATTTCACAAGCCAGGTGCCAATGATTCACAGCTACAATCCTAGCTACTCAGGAGATTGAGACCTGAGAACTACAGTTCAAAGCCAACCAGAGCAGAAAAGTCTGTGAGACCCTTATCTCCAATTAACTACCAAAAAGCTAAAAGTAGAGCTGTGGCTCAAGTGATAAGGCATCAGCCTTGAGCAAAAAAGCTAATAGAGAGCACCCAGGTCCTGAGTTCAAGCCCCAGTATTGGAGCCAAAAATTGAAATTAAAGAAAAAGAAAAAAGCTGACAATTTCACCAAACTGTGGCAAGGATAGAGAACAAACTAGAATAGTCATGCATTGCAAATGGAGGTTAGGAAAGTCAGCTACCTCAGGAAAACTACATGTTCTGTTATATATAGCTTATGTTGTTTAATCACTTTGCCATCCTGTTTTATGGCTACAACCTGGCACCAGATTTGGGCAAAACAAAAAACAAAAAAAAAATCTACAACCTAATATCTCAAGATAAAATGTTCCCAATCAAGGAAGCCTTTCTTCTCGCCAACTGCTGGTGATTCATGCCTACAATCCTAGTTATTCAGGAGTCTGAGATAGGAAGATCACAGTTGGAAGCCAACCTGGACAAAAAGAGTCCAAGAGACTCTGATCCCCAATTAACCAACGGGATGTTGGAAGTGGAGCTATGGTTCAAGAGCATCAGCCTTGAGTGAGCAGGGCAAGGGAGAGCAAGAAGTACTGAGTTCAAACCCCAGTACCGGCACTAAAACAATAACAATTTATTTATTATTAACAACAAATAAAGAGGATAAATAAACACATCATAAAACAAAACATGAGTGCCTCCCAAAGCATGCTCATTTGTTTACAAAGGAGCAAAAACCTTACCTGGGTTTGAAGTTCCCATATCTGCTTGCTTCTCCCTGCACCAATAACACCTCGGGAGCCCTGCCAATGGCAGCCTGAGACAATTACATTCTCACATACATGCGCACACACCCCAGCTGTGGGCACTGGAGTGCTGCAGATTGAGCCAGGCCGTGTCTCTTCCAGAGCCACAATCTACCCTTTCATGCCGCATCACATATCTGCAGAATCTGAAGTTCAGCTGTGCTCATGGGTAGGTGGTGAGTGCGGTGTCATTGGGGTCCTTTTGTTGAGACCTATCACTTCACATCCCTTCATTTTCACGAGAGAAAGACTGGATATTAAATTCCCGTGCATGGAGCCGAGGATTTCCTATAACAATACCGACACAGAGCCACTGCTCAGAGATGCCTTTGTTTCCTCCACAGCACTGTTTTGATGGGAGGGAACCACAAGCTAGACAGACCCACCAAGCAATAAATAGCCTGAAACTCCTCTGCACAGCCTCTAGTGAGCAATGATACAACCTTTGGACCATTTCAAGTCTTGCAAACTTGAGGTTGCATCAAGCTCACTCAGTCAAAGAGACACCACCACACACATCAAAGTAAAGAAAGACTGCTAACTGCAGTGGCTCATACCTGTAATCCTAGCTACTCAGGCTGAGATCTGAGGATCATGGTTCAAAGCCAGCCCAGGCAGCAAAGTCTGTGAGACTCTTATCTCCAATGAACCACCAAAAAAACCAGAAATGGAGCTGTGGCTCAAGTGGTAGAGCACCAGCCTTGAACAACACCAAAAAAAATCTAAGGGACAGTGCCCAGGCCTTGAGTTCAAGCCTCAGTACCTACAAAAACCAAATCCTCAAATCACTTCCAAGTCTGCTTATGTGTGCATGATAAGACATTTTCCAGTAAGGATTCCTCAACTTGGGTTTCCTCCAGATTAATCTGACTTAGAAGCTGGCACCTATCATTCATTGTGAAAATAGCCACAACAATGTCCCCACACTTGATGAGCACAATCATGATACGGTGTGTTTACATAACTGCTTGTCAGACTACTCAGCAAAATACACAATATATTTATCAAGGATCATTTAGAAAGCACACTTAATGAATGAAATTCCTCTTCAGAATACATCATAACCATGGCTTTTATCCAGTGGTCAGAGCCCAATTCAGATACCCTAGGAGCAGGGAAAAGAAGCTCATTGGGCACAGGTAGATGGATGCTTTGGTTTTATATCACCCCAGTGGATCTTCACTCGCTCATTCCTGGTGCTGTTATGGTATTCAATACACTTGCAAGAAGAAGATGTGGTGTGGGATAAGGAGAGACTGATATACCCTTCAATAAACCCAAAGAGCATCCTAAACGAACACCAAAGGTCTCTGATCTGCTGCAGGAAAACTAGACTGCATGAAAGACCAAGGTTGCTCATCAGAACCAGGCAACCAGAGCCCAGAATGCAAACCTGGCTCTTGCACATTCTCAGTCTCTGGGCCCACCCCAGTCTGGGGCTGCTGACACCATGATTGGTTGTACTCCCCAACTCTAAGGAAGGCATGAGCAAAGCACAGGCTCTCTGCACAGGAACTACTTGTCACTGGGGTTTGACTAAGGATGCAGCTGCAGGATGCAGAGACTTCAAAAGAGATAAGACCACCACGTGCCAGTGGCTCCCTCATGTAATCCTTACTACTCAGGAGGCTAAGATCTGAGAATCACAGTTCAAAGCCAGCCCTGGGCAGGGAAGTCCATGAGATTCTTAGAGACTCTTATCTATAATTAAGCACTAAAAAAGCTGGAAGTGAAGCCTAGGCTCAATTGGTAGAGCACTAGCCTTGAGCAAAATAGCTCAGAGACAGTACCCAAGTCATGAGTCTAAACTCTAGTACTGGCACATAAAGGGGGGAGAAGGAGGAGGAGGAAGAGGAGAAGGAAGAGGGAGGAGGAGGAAGAGGAGGAGGAGGAAGAGGGAGGAGGAGGAAGAAGAGGGAGAAGGAGGAGGGAAGGAAGGAAAGAAGGAGAGGAAGAGGAGGAGGAGGAAGAAGAGAGAGGAGGAGGAGGGAAGGAAGGAAAGAAGGAAGAAGGAAGGAGAGGAAGAGGAAGAGGAAGAAGAAAGGAAAGAAGGAGAGGAAGAGGAGGAGGAGGAAGAAGAGAGAGGAGGAGGAGGGAAGGAAGGAAAGAAGGAAGAAGGAAGGAGAGGAAGAGGAAGAGGGGGAAACAGTCTGAGGAACACCATACTCCCCAGGCTGACAGGGAAGTTCAAGCTGAGCATTTGCTTTCAGAAGCCAAGAGAAGGAGCGTAGATGATGATGATGATGGTGATGGTTATGATGACGATGATGACGATGATGATGATGATGATGCAGAACTAGGCACCAGGCAAAGGGAAGCTTCTTCAAACAGACATACTTGACTTTTTTCTCTCAGGGCTAGCACTCTAGCACTTTAGCCACACCTTCAATCTGGCTTTTAGCTGGTTAGTTGGAGATATGAGTCTCCCAGAGTTTTCTGCCTGGACTGGCTTCAAACCTCAATCCTAAAATCTCAGTCTTCCGAGTAGCTTGGATTATAGGTGTTTGCCACTGGGGCCTGGCTCATACTTGACTTTGTAACCACTCTGGTTACAATAATCTTCTGGATATTAAGTTTGTCCGCTACCAGTAATTAATGCATGCATTTATATGCAGGTGGTAACATACTTCATCACACACACACACACCAAAAAGCATAGCTATGGATAAAATAACAGATAATACAGCATGCTGACGTGCACAAAATAAAACAGAGATGACTCAGTTGCTTCTAACCTGTGGCTACAGAAAGAATTTAGCTCTCATCAATGCGAAACAATATTCCACGTGTTCAGAACCAACATGAGGTGCTCGAGGATCTAGCAATTTTCAACAAAGATCAGACTACCATGATACGAGGAAATGCCTGCTACTGTTATGCCATGTATAGTTCTACCAAACAACCACTTGAAGACACCTTCAGATCAGGTGTGGATAGCAGGGGCCTCCCAGAGGAGCATGGGAAGCATGCTGCAGACCCTGACACTGCGGGACATCAACTACATCTGTACCTGTTCTTTACCAGACCGGCAAGGAAGCGCTTCACTTTCTAGAACTATCCTCCCTTGTTGCATCAGGATGCCCTATAAGAGATCCGACGCGAGCTCTATTTCTTCTGTGTCTCAGTGTACCATTTTATAGCTTGCAGGCCAGGTGGGTTTAGGAACAAAGAATGGTCCACTCTGTGATGCAGCAAGCAGGCTTGGTGGTATGGGTGGGAGTGGAGGTGTCGATTCATGAGTGTAGACTGACACTGGGCACCTTCAGACTGCTGGACTTCACATCAGGCAGTCCAGGAAGCCACCCATGGCTCCTCGGGATCAAAGAAAGCATAGAAATGATGACACCTTGGGGTTAGCTTGCGAGGGGATAGAAAAGAAGGGAAGGGGAGGGAGAAGGGAAGGGAGAAAGGAAGAAAGGACAGAGGAATGAAGGGAAGGGAAGGGAGGGGAGAAGAAAAGGGGATGGATGGGGGAAGGGAAAAAACAAGGGAAGGGAAGGAAAAGGAGAAAAGAAGGGAAAGGAACAGGGAATGGAAAGGAGAAGGGAAGGGAAAGGGAAAGGAGAGGAGAAGGGAAGGGAAGAGCAGGGAAGGGATCAGAAAATAGTTCTAACAACCTGACTCTTTGGAGTAAGACCCTTGGCCACCTTGTGAGGGTCAGGACCGGCTTTCTGCCCTTCTAAGGACTTGACCCTCTCAATCGGGGTCAGTGGGGCACAATGCTCCCCAGAGCCTTCCTGCTCCTTTGGGGGCCAGCCCCAGGATTGGAAGCACAGCCTCTGCTCAGGATCCATTCCACCTTCTGCACGAGGAACTGACTGCTTTCTGGATTTCATTTTACAGCGACTGACTGAGCTTTCTTTCCAGAGTGTGTGTCCAAAAGGCCATGAGGTCTAAGAGTTACGAGTAGTTGCATTCAATAAGTGCTTACTATTTGCCAGACTTTCTGCCCAGTTCCTAATATCTCGCATCTCATTTAATTGTCACATCAGCCCATGAGGGAGGTTAGGGTACTATAGTGCCTCCCATTTTATGAGTGATAACAGTGAAGCACCAAGAATTTAAATAACGTGCTAAAGAAGCAGGTTAGGGGTTGACATGGGATTCAGATCCAAGTCTTTTTGAACTCAAAGTATTTTCTGGGGATGGGGGTGAGAGGGAGTAATGGTGTCATAAAATATGGAATTTTTGTTTCTGAGTTCTGAGGACTGCTAAGACAACTTATCTCCTTTATTTCACATTTGCAATCACCAAATCTGTCACTCGTTGCCAGGCCCGGAGCATGAGTATGGGGTGAAGGTTCAATAGTACATTCCCAGAAACTTCTGGAAAGGGTTCTCACATCACCAAAGATCAGCACACACATGGTTGTCATTTGGGTTTATTTACTAAGAACTCTAATGTTAGCCCTGGGCACTGGTGATCCATGCCTGTAATCTATCTACTCTGGAGGCTGAGATGTGAGGATCATAGTTCTAAACCAGCCTCGGCAGGAAAATCTGTGAGACTCTAAGCACCAATTAACCACTAAAAAGCCAGAAATGGAGCTCTGGCTCAAGGGGTAGAGTGCTAGTCTTGAGCACGAGAAGCTCAGGAACAGTGCCTAGGCCCTGAGTTCAAGTCACAGTAGTGGTATGCACGCTTGCAACCTCTTTGTGGTCATTTTTTGTTCATATTTAGATTTTGTAAATAGATGAGGAAGTCATTTGGCAATTTTCTGTAGGGCTACAGAAAATGGGGCTGTAGGCTGAACCTGGATTGAAGCCAATTGTGAGTAGGGTTGTGTCCAGATGCCTTTCTTGGCTGGGTTAGAGGTCAGGCCATTTGGTGCTGGTTTTCTATCCACAGTCTCCTACAATACTTGCTGGAGTTTTCTGAAACCTATGGAAAAATCGCAGTCCCTTGGATTATGAATTCTTGAACGATTACTTTTTTGTTTTGTTTTGGGCTTGTTTGTTTAGTTGTGTTTTGTTTTGTTCTGGGTTTGAACTCAGAATCTTACACTTGCTAGTCAGCGAGCTCTACCACTTGAGCCAAACCTCCAGCCCTTCCTGCTTTAAGTTCATTTTTGAGATAGTCTTGCAGTAACTTTTGCCCAGACTGGCCCTTTTTTTTTAATTTAATTTTATTTTATTTGTGAACATACTGTACAGAGGGGTTACAATTGCATGGGCAGGATAATGCGTACATTTCTTACCAAGCATTGCAGCC
>NW_012267217.1:29675824-29720733 GCF_000151885.1 Dipodomys ordii | reverse complement strand
GTGGCCTTCCCTCCTCTGCTCTCTGAGAAGGAGTGAGGACGTCGGGCTTCTACTCACGCCGAGTCTTGGATCCTGGGTCGTCTCTGGTCTGCAAATTGCAGGATGAAGATGTCCGCTCCTTGTCGGTTCTTGCTGGTGTTGAGTAGAATCCACTCACCCGCTGCATCTGACTCCTTTGTCCCGGGCTCTCTGTGACTCAGGTATGGCTGCAGCCACCGCTGGGACCCTGCCACTGCCGCGGCGGCTGCTGGCAAGTGCTCAGATTGGCTTCCCCTCTGTTGCCTAACTCTCTGTCCTGTGATGGCACACTTGGTGTGATTCTCTGGCTTAGGACTGTTCACTGGAACTCTAAAACTGCTTTCTATGCAAGAGCTTGTTCAGAATCCAGCTTCTCCTCCGCCATCTTCCTCTGTCCAAAATCCAGACTGGCCCTTAAGTGTGATTCTCTTCCATCTACTTCCACCCCCCACACTGGCTAAGATTACAGGTGTGTGCCTCCATACCTGGCTCCCAACTTCCTTATTTATTTATTTACTTTTGCAGCAATCAGTCATTATTGGGTGTCTGCCTTCTGGTGGACACCATGTTGGCCCTGGGGTGACCAAAAGGGAGGAAGGTACTCTGGTTCCATGAATTAAAATCTCTGGCAAAACAGCTGACCCTGGGAGTTTGGTTTTTAAGTCAGGTCTGTGTGTGTGTGTGTGTGTGAGAGAGAGAGAGAGAGAGAGAGAGAGAGGGGACTTGAACTCAGGCCCGGGCACTGTTCTTTAGCTTTTTCACACAAACCTTTCCCTGTACCACTTGCGCCATAGCTCCACTTCTGGCTTTTTTTTCTGGTTAATTGGAAGTAAGAATCTCATAGACTTTCCTGCACAGGCTGGTATGGAATCTTGATCCTCAGATCGCAGCCTCCTGAGTAGCTACCTCCTGAGTAGCTAGGATTACAGTTGTGAGCCACCGATTTCTGGCTACTTGGAACATCTTTCATTTTGAAATAGTGGTAAGTTATCTGAAGGGAAGGTTCCACATACCTTCCCAGTAGTAGTCATTGAGATGGTGGAAGGCAGGGAAAACACAATGTTTGGAGCTAGCCTGATGGGGACATATTATTTTTTCCTAGTCTGCCATTTATAAACTAGATTACATGAGGCCTATCGATGCTTCAGTGTTTTGCTATATAACATAAAGGTTTGTGTGTGCATGTGTGTGTGTGTGTGTGTGTGTGTGCGTGTGTGTGTGTGTGCATGTGTGTGTGTGTGTGTGTGCGCACATTCATACACATGCCAGCCTGTGCAGGTCCTGCACCTTGAATTCATGGCCTGGATGTTGTCACTTTGCTCAAGGATAATGCTCTACCAATTGAGCCACAGTTCCACTTCCAGCATTTTTTAGTAGTTAATTGGAGATAAAAGCCTCACAGACTTACCATCCCTGCTGGCTTTGAACCTCTGTCCTTAGATCTCAGCCTCCTGAGTAGCTACAATTACAGATGTGAACTACTGGTGCCTGGCTCAAGGTTGCACCCTATAAAGAAGAATCATCTCAAAGTAAACACATTTAACACCCTGTTTGAGGGTGAGTTTAAGAAAAGAATGTTGCAAAAACAGTGCTTGAAAAAAAGTTGGGAAATATGAGCCCAGAATAGCAGAAGGTGTCAGAAGAAAAAGGAGTCCTTATCCACTGTATTAATCGTGTTTCATCTGATGAAACAGCACAGCATAAATACAGTGTACCAAATATACCTGGATTTGGGAAGTGCCAGGAATTACTCATTTTGCATCAAAGCATTTAAAGATAAATACACGATAGGGAAAGAATTGGGCTTAGGGTGGGAGAGTAGGCTGCAAGCAAACTGCAGTGTGTGTGTGTGTGTGTGTGTGTGTGTGTGTGTGTGTGTGTGTGTGTACTGGGACTTGACCTCAGGGCTTGGGCACTGCCCCTTAGCTTTATTGCTCAAGGGTTGAGCTCTACCACTTAAGCCACAGCTCTCCTTTCAGATTTTTGGTGGTTAATTGGAGATGAGTCTCACAGACTTTCCTACCCTGACTGTCTTGGAAATATGATCCTCAGATCTCAGCCTCCTGATTGTCTGGCATTACAGGCATAAGCCACCAATGCCTGGCTTCAAAATCTACTTTTACAGTTAACTGATTACACTAAAATGTAGAAAGCCCATGTAATCTGAAATAGGTGTGGTACTATTTATAAAACAGGTCAGTTCTGCAGTTTTCATAAGGAAAGTTATACAGTGTATGAAATCTGGACGTTTTTTAGGAATATATCATAAAATTATCAACCATAGTGCTAGCCTTGAGCTGAGGAGCTGAGGGACAGTGCCCAGGCCCAGAGTTCAGGCCCCACGGCCGGACCAAAACACATAAACAAACAAACAAAAAAAAAACCTTATCTACCACAAATGGTCTCTCAGAGAACAGCAATGATAACACAGCCCATCAACCTTCATTTTCTAAGCAGCATATTGCAAACTCAGAATTTCCGATGAATCATTTATGTGTGTGTGTGTGTGTGTGCGTGCGTGCGTGAGTGCACACGCATGCACGCATGCATGCACACTAGGATTAGGGCTTGAATTCAGGACCTGGGTGCTCTCCTTTATCTTTTGCTCTCAAATTCCTGTTCTACCACTTGAACCACAGCTTTACTCTGTTTTTTTGCTAGAGATAAGAGTCAGACTTTCCTTCCCAGGCTGGCATTTTTTTTAGGGGGGGTCCGGTCTTGGGGCCTGAACTTTGGACCTGGGCGCTGTCCCTCAGCTCTTCAGCTCAAGGCTAGCACTCTACCACTTGAGCCACAGACATTTCCAGCTTATGTGGTGCTGAGGAATCGAACCCAGGGCCTCATGCATGCAAGGCAAGCACTCTACCACTGAGCCACCTTCCCAGCCCCCAGGCTGGCTTTAAATTTCCATCTTCTATCTCAGCCTCCTGAGTAGCTATGATTGTAGGTATGAGCCACCAATACTCAGTACCAGTTTTTATTATTATTCTGAAGCCAGGAAGAAAAATTTCCCCATGTTTTGAACTATCAACCAAGTGTTGAGAATTATTAACTTCCTTCAATTCTCCAATAATAATAATAATAATTACATGTCTTGTATTATTAATGTTATGGCACATGTGCAAGCAGAGAAGGGTGCTTGATTTGACTCAAATTTTAATCTAACAGAGTTTTAGCTGGTTGTGCAGCTAACTTATCTTTTTGGGGGTTTCCGGTAGTGGGGCCTGAACTCTTGGCCTGGGCACTGTCCCTCAGCTCTTCAGCTCAAGGCTAGCACTCTACCACTTGAGCCACAGCGCCACTTCCGGCTTTTTTCTTTTTGCTTATGTGGTGCTGAGGAATCAAACCCAGGGCCTCGAGCATACAAGGCAAGCGCTCTATCACTGAGCCACCTTCCCAGCCCCATAACTTATTAATACTTAAATCTATCTGATGGTGTTTTTCTTTTTTTGCCAATCTTAGGGCTTGAACTCAGGATCTGGGTACTGTCCCTGAGCTGTTACACTCAAGGCTAGTACCCTACCACTCAAACCAGAGCTTCACTTTTTTTCTTTTTGAGTAGTTTATTGGAGAGGAGAGTCTCACAGACTTTTCTGCTGGGGCTGGCTTTGAACTATAATCCTCAGATCTCAACCTTCTGAGTAGCTCAGGATACAGGTATGAGCCGTGACACTCTAAAATCTATGTCCGATACATCATAACATCAGCCTTACAAACCAGTGAATAGTCCCAAAGAACTTCAAAGTTTAAGATTTAAGAATTCTACAAAATTGAGAACAGGGCTGGGAAGTTGGCTCAGTGGTAGAGTGCTTGCCTCACATGCATGAGGCCCTGGGTTTGATTCCTCAGTACCACATAAGCAGGAAAAAGCCAGAAGTAGCGCTGTGGCTCAAGTGGTAGAGCACTAGCCTTGAGCTCAAGAGCTGAGGGACAGCACCCAGGCCCAGAGTTCAGGCCCAGGACTGACCAAAAAATAAAAATAAAAAATAAAAACAGAGCAAGTACTGGCTTGACAATGAAATTGATGACAAATTAATATATTCTGAAACGCTGATTGAAGCTGATCAGGCCTGAGCCCCAGCTCTCAGGAGAGGTCATGTGTTACTTTAGACATCACCTGCTTTGGATGAGGAAATCTCTTGTTTGAGTCCATTCCGATCACCAGGACTATGAGAAGGTGAGAAGCAGCTCCATCCACCACAGCCTGCATTCATGGAGGAGTCATCATACTCAGAACTCTGAGTGAGTGGCATGCACCCTGCACTATCCAAACCCTGCTCACCTGTACATCTCAAAACAAGAGTTATGCTTGCCAGGCATTGGAAGTTCCTCCTTGTCATCCTAGTTATTCAGGAAGTTGAGATCTGAGGATCACAGTTCAAAGCCAGCTACGGCAGAAAAGTCTGTGGGATTCGAATCTCCAGTTAATGAACGAAAAGCTAGTAGAGTGGTGGCTCAAGTGTTAGAGTGTCCGTTTTGAATGAAAAATGCTAAGGAACAGCATCCAGTCCCAGAGTTCAAGCCCCAGTACCAACAGGGAAAAAGTTACGTTTACTGAGACACTGATTTAAATGTACCAAACTTTTTTTTTTTTTTTGCCAGTCTTGGGGCTTGAACTCAGGGCCTGAGCACTGTCCCTGAGCCTCTCTGTGCTCAAGGCTAGCACTCTACCACTTAAGCACAGTGCCATTTTCAGGCTTTTTCCATGTATGTGGTACTGAGGAATTGAACCCAGGGTTCATGCATGCTAGGCAAGCACTCTACACTAAGCCATATTCCCAGCCCTAAATGTACCAAACTTTTAAAAGGCTAAGAACAAAACAAGTTCAAACACTGGTAGATCACACCTGTAATAAGGAATACAGGTGTGTAATTATAGCTAGGCTTCTCAAGTGGCTGAGAGCTGTGAATCATGGTTCAAAACCACTCTACAAGACTCATATCTCCAGTTGACCAGCAAACAGCCAGAAGTAGAGCTGTGGCTCAAATAGTAGAGTCCCATCCTTGAGTTCAAAATTAAAAGGAAAAAGAAGGTGAGTGTCAATAGCTTACGCCTATAATCCTAGCTACCAAGGAAGTCTGAGATCTGAGCATCAAAGTTCAAAGACAATCCAGACAAGAAAGTCCATGAGACTCCTATCTCCAATTAACAACCAGAAAACCAGAAGTGGAGCTGTGGCATAAAGTGGTAGTGCCTTGAGTGCAAAAGCTCAGGGACAGTGCCTAGGACCTGAATTCAAGCCCCCTGATCCCCCCCAAAAATGAGCAAGGGAGCAAGTTGAGTTCAAATCCCATTATCAAAATAATAATAATAACAACAATAGCTAGAAGTAAAGCTCAGTGGGACAGTGTGCATTTAACCTGCAAAGAGGCCTCAGGTTCTATCTCCAACACTGAAAGGAAACAAAAAGAAAGCAAGAACAGAGAAATAAAGAAGAAAGGGAAATCAGAAAAAAAATCCTTCTTACACTACTGCTGCATATACAACTTGAAGCAAGAAAAACAATTTTTTTACATATACTTAAGGCACGGAGTGTTTGTTTTGAATTATATAGGAAGAGACATCTCATTGGAAGGCTTCTCACCATGAGTAATTGGGGTTCTTAAATTTTGTTTTAGCGGGGTTACAGTTACGTGGGCAAGCTTATGAGAACATTTCTTATCAAGCATTGTTGCCTCCTCTTTCGTTTTTCCCCTAGCATCCCTTCCCTCCCATTTCTACAATGGTTTTTTTTTTTTAACCTCAGACTTAAGGTTATGAAGAAGTCCATGGATATCTCCTAACAGTGTAATCCAGCTCATCAAGAAGAGAGAAGAAAGGTGTGAAAACTGGGTTGAAATGACTTCATAAAATTCACTTTCAGCTTTTGTCAGCATGTAGAGGACAGGGGGAAACTGAGCAAAACCAAGTAGCATGTTCCTTTGCTCTGTCCATTCCAAACCCTCTTGCAACAAAATAACATTAGCATCTTCTTTCTCTGAACAAGGCAGAGGAAAACAGGGGTGGTGGAGTATAAAGAACCCTATTACACCATAGATGGCAATAGAAACTGTTGCACCCATTGTGGAAAACAGCCTGGAGATTGCTCAAAAAGACTAAACCTGGAACTACCCTATGATCCAGTAAGAATACTCTTGGGAATATATCCAAAAGATTGCAAGTTGGGATACAGTGAAGACACTTGCATATCCATGTACATGGCTGCTCAATTCACCATAGCCAAATTATAGAAGCAGCCAGATGTCCTACAACAAAGGAATAGATCAAGAAAATGCAATATATAAATATACACAATGGAATTTTACTCATCTATTAGGAAGAATGATTGATATTATGTCATTTTCAGGGCAGTGGGTGGACCTGGAAAAACTTAAGTGAAGCCAAGCTCAAAGGACACAGGTTTTCACACATATGTGGAAGTCAATTGTAACTTACAAATAGGATCAAGTGCATATATGCACAAACCTATAACTAAAGTATGGTATAGGCAAGGGAGGATTCTACTAACATACCTCCTTAGAACAACTAACTTACATTTCCACAAAATGAATGCCTGGAAGCTGGGCCATGTGTTGGGAGATGAGGTCAAGGGTCTGGGGATAGGCAATTGGAGAGAGAAAGGGTGGGTGAATGGAGTCCTAATATTCAATGCATTCATGTAAAAACAGAACCAGGTAATTTGAGGGGAGGTGTGAGATTGGGAGAGATGGGGGAGAGTGATGGAAGGGGTGACACTGATCAAGATGCATTGTACTGGGCTGGGAACATGGCTTTGTGGTAGAATACTTGCCTAGCATGCATGAAGCCCTGGGTTCGATTCCTCAGTACCACATAAACAGAAAAAGCCAGAAGTGGCACTGTGGCTTAAGTGGTAGAGTGCCAGCGTTGAGTAAAAGAAGCTCAGGGATAGTGCCTAGGTCCTGAGTTCAAGTCCCAGGACTGGAAAAAAAAAGATGCATTATACTCATAAACTGACATGTTGAATTGAAGCTCCTTTGTATAATTACTTAAATATAATAATACAAAAATAAGAATAAAAAGTTTATTAAAGCTGGGCACTCGTGGCTCACACCTGTAATTCTACCTACTCAGGAGTCTTGAGAGCCGAGGATTGTGGTTCAAAGACAGCCTGAGCAGATTAACTACCAATTAACCAAGTAACCACCCAAAAAGTGGAGCTGGGGCTCAAGTGGTAGAACATGAGCCTTGAGTAAAAAAAAAAAAAAGCTCAGGAACAGTGCTTAGGCCCCAAGTTCAAGCCCCAGGATATATATACACACCTATACATACATACATGTACATATGTATATATATACATATATATGTATATATACATATATTCATATATATGTACATGGCAGAAACAAATGTTAAAACTGAAAACTCCAAGAACTGTGAAGATGTGATTATTGTTAGGGGAAACACATTTGCTGTGGCGTATACACACACACATACAAGCACACATCTTCCTGTGTTTCCATGGGAAAAGGAGTTCTATTGAAATCATATTCCTGGGTTTTTTCCACCCCTCAGTCTTCCCCATGAAGAACATACATGAGTTGGAAAAAGAACCCAGATGAGGTAGAGGAGTGGATTTTTGTATTTTTTAGAATAAATGTTCGTTGGTTGTGGGGCTTGCACTCAGGGTCTGCCCTATCATTGAGCTTGTTTGCTCAAGGCTAACCCTCTGCCACTTTGAGCCACAGCACCACTTCCAGTTTTCAGGTGGTTAACTGGAGATAAAAGAGTCTCACAGACTTTCCTGTCAGGGCTGGCTTCCAACTGTAATGCTCAGGTCTCAGCCTCCTGAGTAGCTAGGATGACAGGTGTGAACCACCAGCACTCAGCTAGAAGTTTATTGACTCCCTAAGTTCTCAGTATCTGATGCACAGACTAGGAACCATAAATAAATGAGGACCATCATTTGGAGACCAAAATGATAAATATAGGAGACAGCAATGGCTTTAGAGCTGTGCTAAATTTAAGTCATGCGGGATTCTGTCCTTTGCGGGTCTTAAGAGCACTTGGTATTTCATAACAGGCTGGAATTCAACGGATACTGGCCACCTGGGGCATTAACAAGCAAGGAGGACAAATTGGAGCCTTAGAAAATCTTTGCCGGGTTCTTGGAGCTTTGACATAGGCCTTATTGAGCTAGGGCAGCTGAAGAAAGAATTTGCTTATGGGAAAAAGATGTTTTTCTGCAGAGACCTTTAAACATCAACATGCCAAACAATGGTGAGCTGCCTACACTTTTCAGGCAGGCCAATAGACTGGGGGGCTGGGGCATGGGGCCTTTAGTCGTTAGACATTTGAGTTTCCTGCATACCACAGCGTTCTAGGCGACATTTGTCTTTAACTTGTTTTGAACAGATGTGCTTCACTGAACTCAGGGCCAGGTGAGGAATCGCATCTGGATGAGAGGTTTGAAGCTCCTGTTTGACCAATGCCTATTTACTTCCTCTCCTTACATACATACCATAAGACCCCAAATTGTCCCAGCTCTCAGAAATTATATGAGAATCTGACTTTAGATTCCAGAGATGCCAACTGTTGTATTATAAGATTTTATTAATAGTGATATAAGAAAAAGACTTCTTTGGTTCATGGGTAGATTCTAAGTATTTAAAAATTTGCCTTGTTGGGCACTGGTGGCTCACACCTGTAATCCTAGCTATTCAGTAGGCTGGGATTTGAAGATCATAGTTTGGAGCTAGCCCATCAAGGAAAGTTTGTGAGACTCTTATCTCTAATAAACTACCAAAAAGTCAAACAAGTAATAAGAGTGCTAGTTTTCAGCAAGAGAAGCTTAAGGACAGAACACAGGCCCTGAGTTCAAGCTCCAAGACCAGCAGACACACACACACACACACACACACACACACACACACACATGGTAGTTGCCTTGTTGGTCCTTTCATTAAAAAAAAAAAAAGACTGAAAGAACAAACAGCTCTTGTCACTCACACTTGTAATCTTAGCTTCTCAGGAGGCAAAAATCTGGAGGATCAAGGTTCAAAGCTGGCCAGGAAAGAAAAGTCCATGAGACAAAAATTAACCAGTAAAATGCTGGACTGAAGACATGGCTCTAATGGCAGAACACCATTCTAAGCAAGGAGGCCAAGGAAGTGCGATGCTCCTGAGTTGAAGCCCCAGTACAGAAACAAAAGCAAAACAAACTACTCAAATAGAGAAAATACTGAAAATAGATCAGAATCATGAACAGAAGTAAAGAAACAGTTCAATGAGATGACTGCAAACCCCAAAATGAGGAATGTATTTGAGAAGGTCTGCATCTCAGTATTCTGCACCTAAGAATTCTGCACCTAAGTTTGCTTGGATAATCAAAGAGAAATTAGATGGACTTGAAAAGCAGGCTTCCGCCTTATTATCTGATATGAAGTGGGGTTTTTTTCATTTTTTAATAATGAAATCAAAGAGAAGACAGGAGAGGAATGTTGAGATTTTAGAAGCTGATTTGAAGTAAAGAGATATGGAGAGGAAATGACAGATCACAAAGAGAAAGATACACACACACACACACACACTTCACCATCTAAAAAGAAGGTATTACAAGAGAAGGCCAGATTATAATTGTTTCCTTTCAAAATAGACAAATGGGGCCCAATGATATTGCATGAGCAGGTTGAGACAAGCTCTCAGTAAGCAGAGTGGAGTGGTTTTCCCTGAATAGTTGAGGTCCCTCAACCTCCTAAAAATCTGCCTTAAGGAGCTACAGGGAGCCCCAATCTCCAAAAAGATCAGAAAGGGAATTCTAACTCCATGTTCCAGAGGACATGGATAACCTACAGCCTGAACACTATTTCACTTATATTTAGAAATATATTTTGTTAAACCTATTAGGTGACAATTGAATTTACAAGAAAGAAAGAAACTCAAGATACCAAATACAGCCAGGGGCTGGTGGTCCACACTTGAGGATTATAGTTCAAAGCCATCCCAGGGCAGAAAAGTCATGAGATCCTTTTCTTTTGCAAAGCAAGAGCATTATGCAATTATGCAAGAGCATGCAAGGCCTTGAGTTCAAAGACTGAGTTTTTGTATCAGCACCAAAAAAAAGTCAGTTTTTCAACCATCAGCAAATGGTCTCCATATACAAGGTGGTCTTTGTATGTGTATGTGTATGGCCTTATGGATCATAGCTGCTCGAGTAGTGAATGTGCCTTCTGTATCCCTGCACTATGAGACAATTGCCTAAAAATGCAGTTCTCAAAACATGTCTTCCCAGAGTTAAGCCACGTATACATAAAAAGCTCAACTATGGGCTGATTCGGTGTGTCTCTTGAAATGTCATCAAGAAGGACTGTCAACTTTCAAATCCTCACAGCAATAGGCAATAACCCCTTGGTCCCATCCAAGATGGCGAGGTCAAACTAAAATTGCTGTCTAGAGCCAAAAGCTGAGGATGACATCATTTCTGAATGGATGGGTAAGGAGTCCCTTATGAGGACTGAAATTCTTGTCTGTCTCATCCAGAGTTCTGGAAGGAAAAACAAAGCCAAACACAAACTTCTGAGAATATAAAACCTCAGGCCACAGATAAACAGAGCTTGGAGTTTGAGATAACCTACCAACATGATGTAGAACTCCCCAGAGCCAATAAACAACCTGAGCCATCTGTAGGATTCTAAAAAAATAACACAGTCATAAAACTACATTGTAGGAACTATCCAACAAACTTAATCCTCAGCAGAATTCTACCAGCTAAAGTTCTGCTAAAGATGAACTCACAGGCCAAAACTACAAAATACATGCTCCAACAAAAGCACAGTCAGCAAAAAAGAACACCAAAAGTATAAATCATAAAGCAATTTTATAGAGACTTCAATATAGATATATTAGAATAGATTTTAAAAATAATTAAGGCGGGCCATTGGTGGTTCACATCTGTAGTCCTAGCTACTCAAGAGGCTGAATCTGAAGATCATGATTCAAAGCCAGCCTGGGCAGAAAAGTCCATGTGTGATACTCTTATCTCTGGTAAATTCTCAGCAAAGGCCGGATGTTGCACTGCTGCTCAAGTGGCAGAGTGCAAGCCTTGAGCAAAAGAAGCTTAGAGACAATACCCAGGCCCTAAGTTCACACCCCAGGACTGGAAAAACAAACAAACAAACAAAAACATAATTAAAAACACCATTGAAAAAGTAGGCCACACTTAAAGGAAGCAACTAAAACCTCCCAACTAGAAGTGCTAGAAGTAAAGACTATAGTTTGACTATAAACTGTAAATAGATCCAATACAGACTATACAGAGACTAATGAAAATTGTTCAATTGGAAAATCTGAAGCTATTATCACAGACAAACTTATGATAGAGATTAGTCATATAGAATAAAATGAATAGTTCAGTTTACATTAGAAGTTTCTGTTTGCTTGTTCGTTTCTTTGCCAGTATGAGGGTAGGAACTCAGGGCATCGCGTGGCTTGCTTGCTGATACTCTACCACTTGTGCCATGACTCCAACTTATCCCTTTCCTTGTTAGTTGGAAGATGGAGTCAGATCTTTCTGCCTGGTCTGGCTTTGATCTCAATTCAAAGACTTAACCTCAGTCCTCCAGATCTCAGCCACCCATAAACTGGGATTATAGGAGTGAGCTAGCAAGGTCTGGCTTCAATAGAAGCTTAAAATATTTTACTGTCAGTCATTTCCCTCTCATTTTATTGTTATCCGTTATTTTGGCTTCTCTCTGTTCTTAACTCTCCGGAGGTTAAAAACTAGTCATAACTATTAGTAGCTCTCTGGTCAATATTTATTTAGATGTATTGATGTTTGTCATTCTTTTGTCCAAAAACATTTTTTATATCCTTGTCCTTTTTTTTTAATCTAGATTCACTAGCCTTCATTCCAAAGTCCTTCTTTGGTCTTTCAGCAAGTATCTAATATAACTTCCAAAAGAGCTTAAGATAGATAAAAGTCATAAATGTGAAAATGAGAATATAAAAATGCACAGAAGATATTCTTTGCAATATATTATCATCATAGAAGAGCTTATATAACAAGCCACACCAAAAAAAAAATTACAAATGACCAGACACCAGTGGTACACGCCTCTAACCCTAAATACTCAGGAAGCTGAAATCTGAGGATCATGGTTAAAAACCAGCTCAGGCAGGAAAGTCCATTAGACAAGAATCTAATTGTAGATAAGAATCTCCAATTAACCACCGAAAAAGCTGGACGTGGAGCTATAGCTCCAGTGGTAGAGCACTAGCCTGGAGCAAAAGAATCTTGGGGACAGTGCCCAGGACTTGAGTCTAAGCCTCAGGACCAGCACCAAAAAAATTAAAATTAAATATATATTCATATATATTTATACATATATTCATGATTGGTTAATTTGATAGCCTTAGAATTTAAACTCCTATATGACAAAAGTTACTATTATCAAAATGAAGGGTTAATCTACAATAGATATTTATACCACAAACCATGTAACCAACAAAAGATGTCATCCAGAATGCATAAAAAAGATTAATCAACATGATATGAATTCGGCAATGAGAAAATTATATAAACATGGAATACAGAGAGAAGGAATACCAAAGTCACAATAAACATTTAAGTTTACCTTCAGACTGGGTGCTGATGGCTCATGCCTGTAATTCTAGTTACTCAGTAGGATGAGATTGGAGGATTTTAGTTCAAAGCTAGCCCAGACAAGAAAGTCTATAAGACTCTTATCTCCAACTACCCAGTAAAAAGCCAGAAGTAGAGATATGGCTCAAGTGGTAGAGCACTAGCCTTGAGAAAAGAAGGCTTAAGGACAGAACCCAGGCCTTGAGTTCAAGTCCCATTACTCACACATACAGCAAGAAAGAGAGAGACAGAGACAGAAACAGAGACAGAAACAGAGACAGTGAGACAGAGAGACAGAGAGGTGAGATGTTAAGAAAGACACTCACTTTAGGACTTTTCACTTGAGTGAAAAATATAAATAGGAAATTCCCCCTTGACAACTGTTAAATCTTTTTTTTTTTACTGTGAACGTCAGCCAAATTAACAGACCATAAGATGCTGAGAAGCAAAAAGAAGTTAAATAAGGCCAAAGACCCAAAAGCAGTAAGAAGTCAGGTATCATTGGCTCACACCTGTAATCCAATTTACTCAGCCTGTAATCCAAGTTATCCAGGAGGCTGAGATCTGAGGATCTTCCATTTAAAGCCAAGAAAGTCCAGGAGACATTTATCTCCAGTGGCTCCAGTGGTAGAGCCTTGGAACAATGCTCAGGCCGAGTGTAAGATCTAGTACTAACACACTCACACATAAACACACACATACATACAAATAAAGAGGGCATTCTAACTTTGGGACAGTGATTTCCTCTGCAAAAGGAGAAAGGAAGTGGGAAGAGAAAAAAGAAGGTATCTACATATATTTTAACATTTTATTTTGCATGAGAAATCAAAAACATGGGTACATGTATGTGCATGTATGTACGCATGTGTATGTGTGTGTGTATGCAGATGGTCCCTGACTTTATGATGGTCCAACTTAAGGACTTTCTCTTTTTTTGTAGTGAACAAAATAAGAAAGGTTATTAGGAAAAAGAATACACTTTATTCTGCAAACTGATTGCTTCTAGGGAGAGAATGACCCAGCTTATGATTTTCAGTAGAAAGTATTCTCGGAATTCTGAATTTGGATGGGGTCCCAGGCCCACACTGTGTCTCTGATCCTCTCCCCACACTAGCAGTGCAGACAGCATCACTGGTACACTTTGAGCTGCTGAGCTAAGATACCCAGTAGAATGGGTTTATTAGGTACATTTTTCCATTTAACAATGTTTGTGTGTGCATGTGTGCCTGGGACTTGAACTCGGGACCTGGGCACTGTCCCTGAGATTCTTTGCTCAAGGGTAGCATTCTACAACATGGGCCACATCTCCATTTTCGAGTTCTGGGTGCTTAATTGGGGAGTTTCAAGGTTGTTCTTGTTCAGACTGGTTTCAATCTACAACCCTCAGATCTCAGCCTCCTGAGTAGCTAGGATTATAGGCGTGAGCCACATGCACCCTACTCACTCACAACATTTTTAAATTATAATGGGTTTACTGGAATGGTGCATCTACATATAAACAAGTTAACATTTAGTTTTGTTCTTGGTGGTGATTACAAAGGTATCTATTAAACTGTTTACTTTTTATAGTTGAAATGCTTTATTGTTCAACCTGGTTATAAAGCTGAATCAGTTTCTGAATAAATAGACACAAAGAAGTAAGAAGGAACTCCACATAGCTAAACCATGACAGATTAAAAGAGGAGAGTGCATAGTAGTCGATGAAAACAGGGCTACATTTATGCATTAAAGAGTTCTTATCATTGTCTAAATTATGACATATCTGCTTTTTAAAGTACTGACTGGGCACCAGTCGCTCACACCTGTAATCCTAGCTACTCAGCTCTGAAGACTGTGGTTCAAAGCCCAGTCAGGAATGTCTGTGAGACTTTTATCCACCAAAAAGCCATAGGTGGAGCTATGGCTCAAGTGGGAGAGCATCAACCTTGAGTGAAAAAGTTAAGGAGCAGTATTCAGACCCTAAATTCAAGTCCCAGTATGAAATGCCTTTAAAAAGTGACTTTAAAGCACTTGACCTATTAAGAATAAAAGAAGCAGAGCTATAAAATATAGCACTGTTGGCTGTTCTAAGTGTAAAATAGACTGCCTGGATTTGAACCCAGATTTCACCATTAACTAGATGCCACCTATATTAGTCAACCACTTCTGATACCCTGTAGAATAAGCATTACATTGGTATCAATTATGTAAGGTCCGTATAAGGATTAAATAAAAGGATGATATTAAGTGCTTGCTTAGTGCCTGAAAAAGTTTTAGTACATGCTCAGAAAATACTAGCTGTTACCAGAACACTCCAATCTGATCCCAGGGGGTCATACTGAAAGAAACTCTAAAGACCAGAAGATTGTCAACAGAAATGCATAGCTACGCCCATGAAGATTTCTGAACTTTGTGTTTAATAACTTAAAATTTAATATAGATAGGATGAGAGAAAAACTGTGTTGATTTTGTTATTTACCTCATGTGCTATATTTTAATATAATTTCTACTTTCACTCTTAATATGTTCAAGCTTTACCTATTTCCATTTTACCTGTATCCCTATTACAATTGTGAATTTTGTATATCTAATCTATTTTGCTTATGAATATTTTTACTTTCTTATAAGAAGCCAATAAAAACATCTGACAATTTTTTCTTAGAGGAAAAAACCACTAGCTGTTATAAATACCATTTTTATGATAGACATTAAGTATGAAACTACTCTAAGCTTTCTACCAGCTATACTAAGTAAAAGAGTAATTTAAGTGGCTACATCAATCCCATTGCTTAAGATGGATGGATGGATGGATGGATGGATAGATGGATGGGAGATAGGAAGGAGTGAGCAAGAAATGGAAAGAAATTTCTTACTAGTTTGATGATGACAACACATTTTTTTCAAGTTCTGAATTTTGAGTTTGTGCATAAATCTCCAAATAATGGGCCTGATTCAACAAAATAAGTATTTGACTCAATATAAATTTAGACACTCTAATTTCCTCTCCCATTGAACTTTACTCTAAAGTAAATTAAGGAACTGGTAAGTTGCCTGGACCTCTGAGAAAAATCATAGAAATTCAAATATGTGTAGACACACAGTGCGCATGCACTCACATACACACACACATTCACATGGTCCAGTCATGAAGTAATGTTATTAAAGATTCTGTAAGAGCAAAGATGGCTTCGTACCAAATACCAGCAAGCAGACTAAACACCCCAGATTTTTTTCCTAAAGTGTTCCTTATTATTAGAGAAGAGTGAGGGACATACAAAACCATAAGGAGTTAAAATTTAAGAAATTTCTGCTTTTCTAATCTTGGAGTTTTATTCTCCTAAGGTTTTTTTTTATTCTCCCTAGGTTTTTCCATTGCCTTAGTCACTCAAGCATTATATAGGAGAAAAAAAATCCTTTGAACAGGTGCCCTATTTATGAAGACATTTATAGCCACCGTAAAAATTCAGGAAAATTGTTATTCCTCCTCCTTTTCTCACTTTTTCTGCTGAAGAACTAGAGTGGTAAATGGATCTGAATTGCATGCTCTGACATATTTACCTAACCTAGATCTTTGAATGCACACCAAAAAAAAAAAAAAAAAAAGCCAAGTTGGTACTTGTTTCCTTTTATTTCTGTTATTCTAACGTCTTTCTCCAGGACTAACTTTGGACTTTGAATTTATAAAGAGTCTTACAAAGAACCAATAAGAATGATAAATTGCTGGATTCAAAAGCCTCTGTGGTTTATTTCAAACCCATAAATTAATAGTGCTGATTTTAAAAGATGGTACAACCAAGTACTATCTTTATAGTTTAGCTTACTCAAAACTTTAAATGATTATTATTATGGAGAAAGCTTGTACATGGAATTCTCTCATTAGCAGTGATTTTCCTCATTATCATCATCATTATCTCTATCTTCCAAAGTCCTAAAAACTTAATGATGTTTTTATATTGAGGGTTCTCGATTGATGGGAGTGGAAAGCATTAACATTATGACATTCTACATGCTCCAGAAAGCGATAGGAAGTAGGGGACGTATTGGAATTGGGCTATGAAAGCGAGATTCTTTAAATTCTCGCTATTCTTTTTGGCATTCTCATCGAGAGAGCCTTCAGAGACTGGAAACTTGCAGAAGCCATGACTAATCTTGGCAAAGCCCTGTTATGAGCTGCCTTTGCAAAATGAGACTTGGGCTGCCAGCAACACTTGTATCGCCTCTGTTGTATGGTGTCTCACACCATCCCATTTCCAGCCTTTTCTTCTTGTGTCTGTTCTAGAAGAGTCTCTCGTTGGGTGCAACCAGGAAACACAGGGTTCTTGGAAGATGGTTCATCTAGAGACAGAGACTTGGACTCAAGGCACTCTTCCGAGTGCCTTCTTGAAGAAGACAGAAGTGATATTAGGGAGTTGGGGTAACTTTTTCTTGAAGTCTCTTGGCTAAGAATTCCATGGAAAATTGTGTGTGTGTGTGTGTGTGTGTGTGTGTGTGTATGCACGCATGCGTGTGCACACGCACATGCTGGTGCTGGGCCTTAAAGCTCCTGTTTGGCTTCTTTCCCCTCAAGGTTGGTGGTACTCTATCACTGGAGCCACATCTTCCCTTGTGGCTTTTGACTAGTTAATTGGACCTAAGAATCTCTGAGTTTTCTGCCCAGGCTGGCTTTGTGATCCTGAGCTCTCAGCCACCTGAGTAGCTAGGATTACAAGTGTGGGTCATCAGGGCCCAGTTTTCCACTGAATATTTTGACACCACCATATTCCGCTTCCACCATCCTGTCTCCACCTCTCCATTTTTCCCCCTATGCTTTCCTCTCAGGAAAGTTAGCGTGTCAACAAGGAGCCTGTATCTTGTCTTTAAAAGAAAAAAAAAATCAAAGGTAGTCATCTCCCACACAAATAATAGAAAAGAATTATTATAAAAGGGGCAGTGAGCAATGGTACTGTGGCTTAATTGTGGCTAAGAAATCTAGGCAGCCTGTTAGGAGTGAGCAAACAGCAGCTGGGAAGCGAGGTTCAGGCAGGGGCCTGACCCTGAGTTCAGAGAGGGACAAGCAGGGCAAAGTATGTGCTCTGTGTTGTAACCTTCGTTTTTATGGCTATCTGCTGGTGGGCTGTTTTGCCTCGTTCTGGTCTATTTCAACATCCATTTGTGCTCTTCCACGAGTTTCTTCATAAACACATTTTTTTAACTCTACCTTGCCAAGCAGGAGTCCTCAGCCCTGGGCCTACCCCAGTGAGCGTAGGAGGTCTCCCCTGTCAGACTTCAGGAGCAGAGGCATCCCTTGGTGGCCTTTTCCCTGGTACCTCTCCACAATCTCCCCAAATAACTCTCCACCGTGATGCAAACCAGGGCCCCCCCCAGCAATGCAAGCAACCCCCGGCTCTATCTTCTCACCAAGTGCAGTGATCTCAGAGGAAAAGAATCCACCTTGTCTTTCAAAGTTGTGTAAAGAAGAAAAAAAAATGAACTAGGTTTGCTAGTAATTCATATCAGATACTCTTCCATGTCTGAGTTTGTAAACTAGAGCTGAAGGATTGGAGATATACAAGAAAAGAATGTTTCTGGGAAGGGAAATCGATGAGGCCACCCAAGCAGGCAGGCAGTGGGTGATGCCGATCATTTCTTGAGGTCTCCTGATGGTAAGTCAAGAGCTAGCAGGCAGCTGAGGGTGAAGAAGGAAGTAAATGGCTGAGGATGGGTAGATAGTTGGGATCTGTCACTTGCTAGCAATGTAATGAAAAGAGTGAGCTGACCTCTGTCTGCTTTGGTTTTCCCATCGTACTGCAATGGTCCTTGTGCCAATGGCCCCATGCAAACCACACTAGTGTGAAGCACCTGTCACACCTATGATGTGTGTCTTTTAACTGTCATAGGGCCTCTACCCTTCATGTTGTTGAAGCCACAATCATTCGGTGTTACTAAGCTTCCTCATCTTTCTTAGCCTTCTCACACTGAGCCATACCTTCACTTCTGGCTTCTTGCTGGTTAATTGGAGGCAAGAGTCTCATGGACTTTCCTGCCTGGGCTAGCTTCAAACCTCAGTCCTTAGATCTCAGCCTCCTGAGTAGCCAGTATAACAGGCATAAGCTACTAACACCTGGCAGAGCCCTGATAGTTTAAACAAATAATGATATAAAACACATCTTTATGTATGTTCTAACATTATATTATCTGGACTCTCTTGAAAGTGTCTTCCAAAATGCAAAAACGCTTGGGCTTAGGGTTATGGCTCAAGTGATACAGTGTTTACCTAGCAAGTATGAGGTCCTTGGCTCAATTCCTAGAATAGCATAAAAGAAACATATATATATATATATATATATATATATATATATATATATACAGAATTCATGTTGACTAATTTTAAAGATAAAAATGGTGTATGCTATTATTGCTAGTGTACTATAACAGGCATAACATTTTTTTCACATTAGGGTGTATTGGTTGGAAGCTCTAGATCATTCTAAATCAATCCAGATCCTTATACAAGATTGTTAAGTGGAAAGTGAAATCCAGTTCTAAATTTTACCATAATTTACAAATTCCCCTAAAACTTTAAGAGAATTTTATAACTCAACAGCTTTTATAATTCAAAAATTCTCCTAAATTGTTCTCTGAACACATGTCCAGTTCAGCTAAATAGTGAAAGAAAAATGTTTTCCATAAGTAGAATCAAACCTAGTATATCCAAACAAGCACACAACAGTCATAAAAAGGAAAACAAAGTCAGGTCATTGGTAAGAAAATACAGGATTTCACACTTTAGCTATTTTTCTCTCATAGACACACTGAGTTACAAAGTTAAGACAATGTATTTAAAGGAGTAAAAGATAAACCCTACAAATTTGAGTCAGTCTGGTCTTCACAGTCTAGAAATTGACCGTGAACTGGAATGAGAACACTCTAGCTTTCAGAGGTAACATGAACACATGGTTGAATACATGTAAACACTCTTGATACTTCTGTGAACAAGACCATTATGGACATCTGTGTTCTAGAAAGAGGGGGCTAAAAAATACTAGGCACCTAAGAAATCTGTAAGTTTAACAGGCGGAGTCAACACTAGATACCCTGTAAACATACTAGAAGACAATTTTTTTAAAGAAAGAAGGACAAAGAAAAAGTGACAGCAATAGAAGTCAGAAACAGCCAGGAGGAAAGAAGGAAGTTGTATAAATCAGTTCAAAAGATAAAAGATCACCTCAGCATACAAATCATGGCCCTGATCTCCCCTAATAAGATCTGCTGCCACAGCTGGAAGGTCAAGATAAAAGACCAAGATGTTGCAGCAAGAAAGGGGATTTGGGGGAAAAGGCCTTGCACAACCAGGAGCCATCCCCTCTACTGGCTGAGCTGATAAGCTACAGCCTTAGCCAGTAGAGGAAAATGGCTGAGATTACTAGAGACGAGTAGAGGGGTTCAACGACCCATCTCTTCCCACTGTCCACTCTTCATACTATTTCTCTTGGTTTGAAAAGGAAAAGAAAATAAAAATCAAGTCAAAGTAGACATAGCTATTCTCACCTCCTATTGGACACCATCAGGTTCAGATGAGTTTCAATATAACTGAATGTCCTCGTCCACACCATACTGCCAACAACAACAAGGTTGCCTTACAAAATAACCCAGGTACCAGACAGAAGGGATTCCAGAGGGCTGGGCCCAGAGCTTTGTTTAAGGTAGAAACACTAGTTGGAACATGAAGACTGTCATGGAAACCCAAAATCACCCCTAAACTAAAATCACTGGCATTTAAGACAACATCTCAAAACAGTTCAGAACTGATTTCCACACAGTACACAGACAAATCTTGGCAAAAGCCAGGCAAGACTAAAAAGGGTAAGATGCTAATCTTTCCTCACCTTGTGGTGCTATAGTGAATTCGTTTCTGGTAGCTTTTAGAAATACCTTCTCTCACCCAGTACTGGTGGCTCATACCTGTAATCTTAGCTACTCAGGAGGTTGAGATCTGAATATCTTGATTAGAAGCCAGCCCAGGCAGCAAAATCCCCAGACTCTTTTCTCCAATAAACTACTACCCCTGCAAAAAAAAAAAAAAAAAGGACAGAAGTGGAGCTATGGTTCAAGTGGTAGACTGCTAGATGGGAGAAAAACATAAGCTCATAAATAGTACCCAAGGCCTGAGTTCAAGCCCTGGGACCAGCACAAATAAATAGATAAATGAACAAACAAAATGCTGTAGTCTTTGGGTTGGGTTGTGTTATTTGAACTCTTACTAATGCAAAAAAAAAAAAAGTCCTTGATCCTCATTTAAGACAGTGGCTCACTAGCTCAATATAAATTCAGGGGAATGAGGAGTCAGGACAATGGCACCAGTGTTCAAGAAGGAACTGCTGAGGGAGTTCTACAAAGCTGGACTATGCTACACACCTCCAAAACAATTTTGAACCCTGGAGAGTGAAATAGCTGAACTGGTACCTGTGTCATCCATTCCATTAAAGAAACGGTGATCTAGATTGACATCTGTATAAGCCTTTGATTTATTTCAATCAGTTTCCCCTTTTGAGTAAAAGAAAAAGACACTGGAACTAACATTTAGGTTCATAATATACAAATATTAGTATTGGGGGCAAATCCATGCTAGGAAATAAATGTCTTCTAGGAACTGTAAATAATCAAAGTGAACACACACACACACACACACTCACACACTGTGGGCACTGTAGCATGATTCACAATAGCCAAGACAGGGAAACAAGTTAAATCTCCAGTGACAGATGAATGGATAAAGAAAATTTATTGCTGAATTGAAAACTAAAAAAAAAAAATGTTTACTCAACACCACACAATACTTTCAGAACCTTCCACCTTTAGCATTACATTCAGCACAGACAAGTCTTGTGACCAGAGATTGAAGGATTTGTTTTTTCCAGGCAAGCAATTCCTAGCTGTAGCTAGATATCCTACAATCTAACTCAACTCTAACCCCAGCTCCCTGGAGCTAGCACTGACCCCACAATTAAGAACTTGGTCTCACAAGACTGCCTCTCACTTTAGGTACTTAGCTGCATGCTTCAACTATGAAAAAGCTAAGAGACAGCACCCAGGCTCTGAGTTCAAGCCCTGGTAGGCACCAAAAAAGGTGGGGGGAGTCTTTCTCTGAGTTCTGTGATTGAACCTGAAAAGATGGGGAGGGATGGGGGACACTAATTATATCTAACTGATGTGAAGTTGACTATTTTAGGCACCTGTTGTAAGTGGAAGCATGAGGTATTCTTTTTCTTTCCATGTCAGGGTCATTTCACTTAGCACAATGTCTTCCTGGTTCATGTATGTTATTGGAAAGCATAGGACATAAATGCTATTCAGTTGTATATAGCTGTGACATAGAAAGGAATACATGTCAGTCTCTATTTTTATGTCCTGACACACACGCCCAAAACTCTTGAAGTCCCTGAAATAGTAAGAAATATTTGAATGCAGGTTGGATGGCTGTGAGGGCTCCCTAGTCTCTGGGTAGAGGCTAGTTGCCAGGGAAACCAACTTTGCCAACCAGTGGCCAATGGTGTGAAGAATCATGCCTCTATAAAGCAGCTTCCACGTCCCCATGGAAGACAGCTGGACATCCACTGGTGTCTGGGGAAGAGAGATGGCACCCCTGGAGAGAGCAAGCAAGTACAGCAACAGCTCTTTCTATCTATCCACCCTATGCCTCTGCTCCATCTGGCTGGCCCTCAGCTGTGTTCTTTATAATAAATGGGAAGTAAAGCCAGACACTCTGGCGGTTCACATCTATAATCCTAGCTACTCAGGAGGTAGAGATCTGAGGATTGAAGTACAAAGCCAGTTCAAGCAGGAAAGGCTGTGAGATTCTTATCTCCAATTAACCACCAACAAAACAGAAGAAGAGCTGTGGCTCAAGTAAGTAGAATTCAAGCCTTGAGCAAGAAAAGTCAAACAAAGAACTCAAGGCCCTGAATTTATGTCCCAGTACTGGCATGCACACACACTCATACACAAAATGGAAAATACTAAAGACAGACTCAATTACAGTCTGCTAATTATTCATTACTGGATAGATAGATAGAGATAGATAGATAGATATGTAATATATAATACATGTAATATAATATATACGCACATATACACACTTTCAGAAAAAGTCAATTCAGAGGATAAATATGATAGAATAATTCAAATTTTATTTAAGTAACAAATTTCATTTAAACCAATGACAGCAGGAACTTTTAAGGTCAATAAAACAACACAAGAAATAGATGGTTCTAGAATATGGTGATGAAGGTATAGAGGTACCACTGTGAAAACACAGGGCGAAGGAACTCACAAGCAACTCCAGACAGGAATTAGGAAATCACTCTTCCAAGCAGTGCCAACAGCCAGAACTTTAAAAAAACAAAAAGCCTTTCGAGAATAGTACAATTTGTATGGCTCAAATTTCAGGGTATACTGGTAAACAACTGGGGAAAACAGGAAAATGATTAATGTGATTATAAGGTATTAATAAAGTAATTGTGGGTATGTTAACACACCCACAAAATCCATCCTGAGTCAAGAGTTTAACGCTTATGTTTTCAAAATACAAAAATAAAGGGATTAGAAATAATTCAGTTACAGAGTTCGTGTTTAGTCCAAAAGAGGTTCGAAGCTAGATCCCAGGCACCACAAAGAAATAAATAAAATCAATACTGAAACAAAGCTCCTTTGGCATCATAGAACAATATCTAGGCACAAACCAAAATACTTGGAAAACACAAAGGGAGAATTTTTTTCATCCTATGATTGGATTTGAAGAGGTTTTGTATTGGTTTTGTTTTATATGTATAACAACAAAGGATTACATAACTACCATAATTCCCAATAGTTTAAAAATTCAAAATATTAAATTTAGTACCTGTGATCAAAGCTTAAAATAACTTAATAACTTTTTTGTTGTTGTACATAGCAACATCTTCCTTTGACTCACAACCAACAAACTTTCCATTTGTGTATGTCTCCTGGTCTTAAGGCTTGAATTCAGGGTCTCTCATTCAGCTTTCTTGCTCATGGCTGATGCTTTACCATGTGAGCCTTGCCTCCAGTCAGGCATCTTGCTGGTTAATTGGAGATAGAGTCTCAAGGACTTTTCTGCCTGGACTGACTTCAAATTAGGATCCTCTGATCTCAGCCTTCTAAGTAATTGGGTATATAAGCATGAGCCACCCGGAGCCCCACTGACAGAACATTTTAAAGATCTACTTGGAAATAGTTCAGGCTTAAGGGTTTTCTTTGAGCAATTGCCCAGGGACCGGAGTAGGCAGCAATGTCCTTGTTTCCATTTAAGCTTTGTTGTGCAAATACTTTAAGAAAACTTTCCTTTTAGAGAAAAGTGGTCATGAAAAAGCTGCAAGAAAGAGGTACTAGGAAAGCAGCATCTCTGCAAAGCCAGTGTGTAAGCCTGAGGGCTATAAACTGACAACACCATCATGAGCTGCTTACCAATAGGAGCATACTCTAAGAATTGCATTGTTCAGGTGTTTTCATGGTTGTGTAAACATCAGAGAACAAATTTACACAGATTTAGATGGTATAGCCCACCATACAACTCAATTGTTTGGTATAGCCTGTGCTTCCTAAGCAATAAGCTGGTACATTTGCCCTTGAATGCAAGGGCAAATGTAATATCATTGAAAGTACTAGAGATTTTTCAGTACGTTATAGTATTTCAGGACCACTGTGTTATATGCACTCCATCATTGACAGGAAGGTCATTATACAACACGCGTCATGTGTACTTATTCTAATATAATGCAAAGCTCAGTGCTATTCTTGTGTGTGTGTGTGTGTGTGTGTGTGTGTGAGCATCTCTCATTCTCACCTGACTTTTTCCACTCAAGCTAGCTCTCTACCCCTGAAGCCACAACTCCACTTCCTGCTTTTTGCTAGTTAGTTGGAGATAAGTTCCTGTCTGAAGTGGCTTTGAACTATGATCTGAAGATCTCAGCCTCCTGAGTTGCTATGATTACAGGTATGAACCACCAGCACCCAGCTTGAGTGTATTCTTCTTTTCTGTCACTTGCAGCTTAGGAATCTGCTATAATAATTGTCCGGCACCTTGGCTCTTTCAGGTGACCCTCCTTATGATCCCCCACTGTACAATCAGGACCCCTTGTGTATCTCCATCCCCTTTCTACAGGTTAGGGACTGCCTTTCAGCTGCCGCCACAAACCTCCCACAGCACCAAGCCTCTACCTGGCACTTGGTAAACATTTATGAATGAAGAAACGGCATGATGCAATGAGTTAATCATTCCGACCCACACAAGAGTCAGCCAGATGAGGAACGAAAGAGGCCTGCAAGAACACCACTTCCTGACCAACACGTGACATATTTCTAAAAGAGAAAGCACTGATGTTGAGCACTGGCCCTGTTCCTTGCTTGCCATCTGTGTATTGTCTGTACACTAGAGATAAATGATTATAAACAGTGTATGCATCTAAACCACAGTGTGGCTTCATCGCTAATAGAAAGTATTGACTGAAGGAATGTTCAGGCCTCATGCACACAGATCTCTGGATCCCCTGACTCCAAGATGCTGTTGAAATCTCAGACTCCAAAAACCATACGGACACCACCTTCTGAAAGCATCCATTCTTGCAAAGGCTTGGAACTCTAGTCTGCCTCATTCCATGCTACATTGAACAATTAGTATGTGCTTCTTCCGAAATTACACACACACACACACACAACACACACACACACACACACATACACACACACACACACACACACCAGCTAGTAAAGAAGAGCAGGAAAATATCTTTATTCCATAAACTGTAGGGGATGTGGACATAACTGAAGAGATTTCATGCAAGAATCTTGCATATACATTTATCTAATTTGGGGAGGGAAGGAGAATAACAAAATGCTGAAACAAGGACACAGGATGACCCATGGCAACAATGATACCCACAAGACATGTGACACTATGTTGGAAATGATCTTTATAACTTCCATGGTGGGGGAGGAAGGGGAGGAGGAGAGGTGCGAGAGGGAAGAGATAGTAGAAAAAAAAAGGAAGGGGTAAAAATGTTCAACAAGAAATGTACTCATTACCTTATTCATGTAACTGTAACCCCTCTGTACAGCATCTTTACAATAAAATAAAATTTTAAAAAGAAACGTGCAGGAAAGAGTCTAAATTCAACCCATGGATGCGTAATCTACACAAACACAATACAGATTTAAAAAAAAAAGAGAGAAGTAATCACTGTCACTATAAATACAATATGATAAAAAGAGAAAATAACTAGAAAATAATTGAGTATGCACAAACTCAAGAGCATGACCCCAAGAGTTATCTTACCTAAAGGGGTATCCAACCAAAGTCAAAATCTCAACTGGACCCAGCACAGGCTAGTTCACACACCTGTAATCCCAGCTACTCAGAAACCTGAGATCTGGTTCAAAGCTAGGCAGGGTAAGAAAGAGCATGACTCTTATCTCTCATTAACCAGCAACAAGCTGCAAGTAGAAGTATGGTTTAAGTAGTAGAGCATCAGTCTGGTGAGAAAAAGCTAAGAGACCGTGCCCAGACTCTGAGTTCAAGCCCTAGTAATGGCATGAATAAAGGAATCCAGTTGGAGAAAGCAAGATCTCTGTTTTCCTCACCACATGACCTCAAAATTTGGAACACAAATCATCCCAGTAAGTGCTTTAGGTACCGCTCTCTTCCTTAACGAATGTCATAATTTTAGCAAAGGTAAAATTCACAGCACTGGCTATTTTTGCTTTGCAAAAACATAAAAAAGGATCCTGGTGAATTTTTCATATTGAGTCAAGGTGCATTTTCCAGTGTGGGATAACTTCGCAACTGAATTGATTTTTTTCTTCTTACTTTTTTTTTTTTTGGTCCATTCATGGGGCCTGAACCCTGGGCCTGGGCACTGTCCCTCAACTCTTTAGCTCAAAGCTAGCACTCTATCACTTGATCCACAGCGCCACTTCCGGCTTTTTTCTTTTTGCTTATGTGGTGCTGAGATATCGGACCCAGGGCCTCATGCATGCAAGGCAAGCGCTCTACCACTGAGCCACCTTCCCAGCCCCTTCTTCTTACTTCTATGAAGCTACTGAAAATGGTTCTAGAATAAGTGTGAAAAGTTAAAAAAAGAATAACCATGTTAACACTAAATCTCTGGAGATTTTCTTAGTGTGTAATTCTCTACATAGGTTAAAAAGTTCTATTCTGAGTTAGCACACTCAAATATCTTTTACTGTATTTTGAAGGTTGTTTTCACCTCAGCCTCAAAGAAAATTGAATATAAATAGATGATAGATAAATATATAGATAGATGATAGATAGATAGATAGATTTAGAAACTTTAATCTTGCCATTTTAGCAGAACCCAAAATTCTACTAACTTTTGTGTTCTAAAATAAGTTAACTAGCCGGGTGCTGGTGGCTCACGCCTGTAATCCTAGCTACTCAGGAGGCTGAGATCTGAGGATCGCGGTTCAAAGCCAGCCCGGGCAGGAGAGACCGTGAGACTCCTATCTCCAATAAACCACCAGAAAACCAGAAGTGGTGCTGTAGCTCAAGTGGTAGAGCGCTCGCCTTGAAGAGCTGAGGGACAGCGCCCAGGCCCAGAGTTCAAGCCCCACAGCCGACCAAAAAAAAAAAAATGTAAAATAAGTTAACTGCCCATCTAACAAGCAAGGCATTCACCAAAAGTCATGATTCCTAAAAATTGTGAAGCAGTCTTTCATTGTCATTAATCTTTTTTTCCAATTAGGGTACTGGGGCTTGAAATCAGGGCTTCTCGCGCTTGCTTTGCTTTTTCACTCTGAGCTGGTGCTCTATCACTTGAGCCGCTCTTCCACAATAGCCACTCCTGATGTTTAATTATCCTGGCTTCAAACTACGATCCTCTTGGGTAGATGGGGTTACAGATATAAGCCACCAGCATCTGGCTGTAACTACTCTTAGAATACTTGTTTTGAGACACTGCAAATTCAGATGCACATTGTGTAGCAAAACTGCACAAGACCTGCATAATCCACTTCCATAATAACTTTTTAAAACTAGAAATTGAATGCAATTTTCTTCCAGATTCTCCACTGGGTTCTCCTTTTACAAGATGCTTCTACAGCTTTCAAGCTGTCGTTTTACTCTTGTAATTACCATTTTATACCTTTATGATGTCATGCAAAAAGATTATCAGGAAACCTATTCTGAAACAGTAAAACAGCCTGAGAGTTTTATGAGCAGAGCTTGAAGGAAATCTGCTCACAACAAAAAAAAGAAAAAACAGAAGAAACAGTCAGCTGTTCTACAAGGAGAAGGAGCTATTCAGACAAAACATCTGTTTTTACACATTTGTATAATCCTTGTTTGAAGATTTATTAGAATAGGGGAGTTCTTCTGAATGTATAACATGTATAACATATACATGTCTGAAATAACATGATCAAACCATAACCATTAATACACACTAACACCATCAATGAAGATTTATCAACATTTATGGACACTGCTATATATAAATATGATCACATGTGTACTTGGTAAGCATTGGTTTTATTACTTGACTTATCAGCATTCTTAGGTAGAAACTACTAATTTTTTTTTTGCACCAGTACTTGGACTTTAACTCAGGACCTTGAGTTCTCACTTGGCTTTTCCACTCCAAAGCTGATGCTATAGCATTTGAGCCACACTCCACTTCTGGATTTTTTTTTGTTAATTGGAGATAAGTGTCCCTGGATTTTCTTTGTCTGGGCTGGCTTTGAACTGAAATCCTCATATCTCAGCCTCCTGAGTAGCTAAAATTACAATTGTGAGCCATCAGTACCATGTAAAACAAAAAAAAAAAATGCTATATAAAATGGGAAGTAAAGATGTACCAGGAACTAACTTATGTTCCACATCTGCCTGAGTATTTACAAGACCTGCACAAATGCAGAAGTGAGGTGTGAATAGCCTCTAATTCCTCCCAGCCCATCCACAAGAAAATTTGCCCATGTCATTGAGTCTCATTCTGAACTATGCTTCCTATGGATTATATCTAGTCACACCTCAGAGCAAGGCTGTGTCTCTAAAACCTCATTTTGAAATAAATTGCCAATTGAATAATTTTACCAGTACTGGCACAAAATTGTTTTTTTTTAAAGAAAGCATAGGAGATATATATTATGGAATCTATTATTTTAGAATTTAGAAGTATTTTATTTGGATTTCTACATTGCTGCTGGTAGAGAATGTGTAAAAAGCAGGAGATGACCCTAATGCCTTCACTGTTTAAGGACTCCAAGATCAACCAGCTTCTCATTCTCACAGGTAGCATCCTTGACCCCTAACATCAGGATTCAAACAGCATTCTTACAAAGATATAGATATAAGGGCTGGGAAGGTGGCTCAGTGGTAGAGCGCTTGCCTTGCATGCATGAGACCCTGGGTTCCTCAGCACCACATACGCAAAAAGAAAAAAGCCGCAAGTGGCGCTGTGGCTCAAGTGGTAGAGCACTAGCCTTGAGCTGAAGAGCTGAGAGACAGCACTCAAGCCCAGAGTTCACACCCCATGACCGGACCCAAAAAAAATTTATAAAAGATATAGATATAGACATAGATATATTTGTGTATACATGTGTCTCTGTGTGTATACATACAGATACATACACATACATACACACATACAGGTATAATCTTTTGCAGTGCTAGGGATAGAACTCAGGGCCTGGTGCATGCGTTCTAACATGGACCTTCCCCAGCACTAGGAATTGCACCATAAGTTGAATCCACAAGAGACTATCCAAAAGACAGTAGACACCCATTTTTTTAGCTGACAATCAAACTCTTTATATACTTATTGAACAAAAATAAGGCTAAAGTTGTCAAACTCCTTCATTTTGAAACCATCATTAACTGAGTGATTTCCTTAAAAGTATTTCCTAGCTAGGCACCTTTGGCTCACACTTGTAATCTTAGCCTTGAGCACAAAAGCTCAAGGACAGTGCTCAAGCCCAGAGTTTAAGCCCCAGGACAGGCACAAAGAAAAAAGTGCTTTTTATATAAATGTCACTGAAACAATAAGAAATATTTAAGAGCTAGGTGTTGGTGGCTCACACTTCTAATCCTAGCTACTCAAGAGTCTGAGATCTGAGGGTAGTGGTTTGAAGTCAGTCCATGCAGGAAAAACTATAAGATTTTTATCTTCAATTAAGTACCACAAAAGCCAAAAGTGGAGCTATGACTCAAGTGGTATAATGCTAAACTTAAGCAAAAGGCTAAGAGACAACACCCGTACCCTGAGTTCAAGCCTCAGGACTGGCACAAAAAATAAAAAGAGAGAGAGAAATATTTAAGCCATTATATGTGTTGAGATACATGCTTTCAGCACAGAGAAATAAAGGAAAGAAGGAAGGGAGGGAGGGAGGGAAGGAAAGAAACAGGGGAAGGAGGGAGGAAAGAAAGAGAGAGAGGGAGGCAAAGAATTAAAATATATTGTCATTATCTCTCGTGAAACATTATAGATTAAAATGTTGATAAACATTCAAGATTATTGGACTTCTTCTAATTCTGTGTCTCCCACTATTACTTGAAAGTAACGGAAATATTAAGTGATCAAAATAAAGAAACCTTGACGCTTCAAATGTTTTCTATTTTCCATAGGAAGAAACAGAGTCCACTCAACTGAGAGCACTTGCTAAAAACAACAAATTACAAACAAATATTTCAGGGTATGCTAAGTTTTCATAACTAAAGATTACATTTATGGATGTAATTTAATTACATCATAAACAATGACAACGTTTCACTTTTGTTTTGAAAAAGAACTTCTGATTATGGACTACAGTATTTCTTTTATATAATTATTTTCATTTTAAGTTTAGAGAGCTGAAACTCCTTAGATTCCATTCCTCATGATAGTGTTGGAATGGACTTTTTACAATGTATTCCAAATTCCAAAGCAAGCTAAGACGAATATGCTGGATATCTCAGATGTTAGAGGGAAAAAAATAAAAATAAAAAACACCAATCTCTTCTATCAACAAGCTACAGTCAACATGTCACTTAGATAAATTAATATCTTCACAACTCTCCCAAATTGCTGCCAGATATTTTTATTTTGTCAGTAGGGGGAGGAAGAGGTTGTAATTTTTGATTTATGGAGATTCTCAAGAATTTGTTGCTTAATTCTACTTTAGTAATAAAAAAATCTTTGGATATCACTCGTTTGAAATATTTCAGATAGTCTAGCATCAAAAGCTCCCATCTCCAGCAAATTGTTCAACCCTTCCTCTGTGTGTGTGTGTGTGTGTGTGTGTGTGTGTGTGTGCGCTTTTCCCCTTAATCATTCCTCCTCCGGAAGACTTTTGAACTGTAAACAGTCAGGATTTAAGACCTTTAACATCAGGGGAAGCTTCAGTATACAGCACACCCTCACAGATATTTACATTCTCATGTGATTTCTATAATTTTCCTAGCTACTGCTTGGAGTGGTGATCCAGGGTAACTGGAGTGTTTAAACAAGGGCGTGCCGAATGGGTCAAGGGGAGTTGGGATGGGTTCATGTTTGCACAGTACTTTGGACTAGACAAACTCAACACTGAGTCTATTGTACTAAATATAAAAGGTGCTTTATTTGACACCAGAGACCAAACAATGGTAAAATAAAATGCTAAAGTGTAGGAGTTGGAGGAGAGGAGGAAAGAGGCTCTGCTGCTATAAAAGTGATCTACAAATCCTCTGAAGTTACACGATCTGGGTTGGCTAAGCTTCTGCTGCTCCTCTCCAGTGTGGTAGAGACAGACAGGCTCCAACTCTGCCTTCACAACAAGGTGCATGCCTGTTGGTGCTGTTAAAAATGTTTCAAGGATTTGCAGATGCAATCAAGTGATAGAGTTCTGTCTGACAAAGAAGAATTTAAGACATAAAGCTAGAATATAAAGTAACTGCTTGGATGTTACCCCTCCAGTCTCTGTTCTCTCTAAAAAGTCTTTGATTTACCTAGGATGATGGGATGTGACTGAATCAGTTTTGCAACTTCATTGCACACATTCAACAAATACTTCCTAACTTGGCTTATAGGAAAAGAGCATTAGAAAGGACTAGAAGGCACAGGAAACTAATCAGCCAGTGTCTGCCTGGGAATTGCCAAGGGACTAACAAATCAAATGAAACCAAATAGGCTTTTAGGGGCTATAGTAATAGCTCACGTCTGTGATTGTAGCTCCTCAGGAGGCTGAGATCTGAGGATCATGGTTTGAAGCCAGCCCAAGCAGGAAAGTTTGTGAGACTTTTATCTCTAATTAACCCTCAAAAAGCTAAAAGTGAGGCTATGGCTCAAGTAGTAGAGCAGGAGCCTTGATCAAAAAAGCTGAGGCATAGCGCCCATACCCTGAATTCAAGACCTAGTACTGGCACACACACATGCATGCATTCACACACACACACATACACACACACACACACACACAGAAATAAATGTCACAAAGCAGTTCTACACCTACAGGTAAGAAGAAAACTTTTGTAATGATAAAGAATCAAATAGGCCCATGAAATCAAGATAGAAAACATTTTTATCAGACTTGGGAAGACTGCAGATTTCAATGAAGAATGGTCAAATCTCCATTCAGGCCACCATGATAACCTCATAAGAGTAGAATTGAAACTTCCTTTTGCACAAATTCTTGATGAAAACTGCATGTGTGTGCATATATATGTAGCTCTACACACACACACACACACACACACACACACACACATATATATATTTAAATGAAAACCTCATGGGAAATAGTCCTTTAAATAAAACTCAATATTGTCCAAAGTTAAGGAGGGAACAATAGAGTTTGGGTTTTTTTTTCTTCCAAGAAAATGCCAGAGAGCACAAACCCTCTGGCAAAGAACAGGAAAGTGAAGGAAAAGCTTTCCCCATTAAAAAGAAACAGCTGGACCCTGAGTGGTCCAGGGCCTGTAAAACTCACACTTTGTCACTTTCCGATTAATATTCTTTTTGGATCTAAACCTTCAGCCAGTAAAAGTCCATCTTTGAAAGGACTACCAAGAGCAGTTCATAGCCAGGAAATAAGAAATACCCCCTCCCAGCCACATGAAGCTTTTTCTACCAATGTCACTCCAGCCTTCAGTTCAGAGCAATCCCTTCCTGAACTCTATAACTACCTCCTGGGGCCTGTCCGTTAAGTTAGATGACTATCCCACTGGGATAATACACAGTCCCTGCCCCTTTGCAAGTTAGCTTATAGTTTAGCAAGGGAGATTACAACTGAATAGAAAAGAAGTGGGCAATTATTTCTTGAAATGGATGCATATGCAAGAGGGAAAATAACCTAAGAGGATCCTTCACACTTCAAGGTGAGCGGAGTTGAACTATCTGTTTTCTTCTCCTGAAAGGTTTTGAGAAAATCACCTAAAACTGCATGCAAAGAAATGCCATTGCGCTATTGTAATTGACAGGATTTTAGAATGTGTAACTTTCCTTACAGTTGCTCAAATCAAAATTGCTCCACGAAACAGCAGAATTGTTCACAATGTGGAAAATGAACTATGCAACTTGTAGGCTGGAATGAGACGGGAAAACTGGGGGAAAGGAAAGGAAGGAATAACATTGTCCAAAATAGAAATGTACTCATTACCTAACTTATGAAACAGTAACCCTTCTGACAACACCTTAATAATAACAATAAATTAAATTATATTTTAAAAAACAGAATTGTTGGGTTAGCTCCTCTTTGTGTTTGCTCTGTCTTTCTGTCTCTGTGTCTGTGTCTCTGCCTCTCTCTGTCTCTGTCTCTCTCTCTATCTCTCTGCCTCTCTCTCCTGATTTTCACAGCCACCATGACGTCTACTTAAATTTCATTACTTCTGATAGCACCATTTGCCAGAAGTCTGCCCGGTGAGGGGGTACAAAAACTAAGCAAGAAGCAAATATATCTCTCTAAATAGCTAGACACACTTTAAGGAAGGTTGAATAAGAGCAGGATTTTGAGCCACTCACACCACAAAGGAGACTTCCACAAAGGAGAGAGAAGATGAACAGGCTAGACCAGAACTCCATGGCTGGTTCTCCCCACTGCTTCTAGAATTTACTGTGACCACAACCAGATCTTCTACCTTCTGGGAAATCCCGTCTCCAGCCAACAGTGTGGATACTTCAGGATAGGAAGAATGATTAACAAATCAATGGTGCAAAGATCTTCTAGCATTCCTCACTCTAAGCCTTAGTTCAAGATATCATCTGTGGAGTCAGTAGCAAGCCAAGAATGTTGAACAAATAAATTCTTCTCCTTTTTTTAATATTTAATGCTTTCTTCATCTAGAAGACAAAAAAGGAAACACAACACTGATTAGAAATGTTGATAGTGGCAATATTCTTTTCATCATGGCAGTAAAGAGTAATAATAAATTTAATATTACAACACAAAGTTTTTGGGAATGTGACAGGTTGATACCTGTGTAATGCTGAGCACTAGTAGCTCACAGCTATATTTCTAGCTAATCAGGAGGCTGAGGTCTGAGAACAGCAATTCAAAACCAGCCAAGCAGAAAAGTCGCTAAGACCCTAATCCCCATTTTACTAGCAAAAATTCTGCAGCAGAGCTGTGGTTCAAGCAGCCAAAAGAAAAGTTAAAAAAAAAAAGGCCAAGAAAGAAGACAAGGCCCTCAGTTCAAGTTCCAGACCAGCACCCAAAAAAAAAAAAAAAAAAACCTTGCTTAGTTGTGCGAATAGGATTCTTTCTTCTTCAAAGGCCCATAGAAATGCTTCCATAAGAGGCAAATCTCTGCTGGGTGCTGGTGGCAGAGGTCTGTAATCCTAGCTACTCAGGAGACTGAGATCTGAAGATCTCAATTCAAAGCTAGCCCAGGCAGGAAAATCCATAAGACTCTTATCTACAATTAAGCATCTGAAAACCAGAAGTAGAGCTATAACTCAAAGTGCTTGAGTACTAGCCTTGAACATAGTAGCTCAAAGACAGTAAGCAAGCCCTGATTTCCAGCCCCACCAGTGACCAAAAAGAACAAGCAATTTTCCAAATGAATTGGTCATTTCAGGGACTAAATTGGACATGGAAGTACCTCAGCCTAATGGCAATCTTGGATTTGTAAGTCTCAATGGAGCCCTTTCACCCTGGCCCTTTAGAAGCAACTTCATCCATAGACCTGTCTAGCTTGAAGGAAGCCATCTGTCCAACACCCCATTCACTTCAGAGCACACCTTGACCCTGCAAGTTACTTCCCTGCCCCCTCTTCTTCTGCTAAACCACGAATGGAGCTTGATTTTTTAAGAGTCACTAAAAGACCCGGTGAAAACCTTCAGTGCAAGACTCGGTTGCCAGCTTTCCCTAACCACTAAGACATACAACCTCCCCTAATAAGCATGGACTGCTTTGCCTAATCTGATCTATTTTTTCTCCCTGGCATTCTTTCTCTTTCAGTCTCCATCTCTGTTTCTATCTCTGTGTGTGTATCTCTCTCATTTTGATGTTCAAAGTATGTATGCCATGTGTTCTCACTTCTCACTTTCCATCTCCATATGTGCTATAGATTGGCTAATGGAATGTCCCCAAAGGCCAGATGATAAAGGCGTGGCTCTTAGATTGTTAAGAGATGGTAGCCACCAGTCACTAGTGGCTCGCACCGATCATCTTAGCTACTCAGGTACCTGAGATGTGAAAATCACAGTTTGAAGCCAGCCCAGACAGGAAAGTCCATGAGACCCTCTCTCCAATTAACCACCAAAATTCCAGAAGTAGACCTGTGACTCAAGTGGTAGAATGCTAGCCTTGAGTGAAAAATTTCAGGAACAGCACTCAGGGTTGGCACAAGAGAGAGAGAGAAAGAGAAAGAGAGTGACAGACAGACAGACAGAGAAAGTTAAATCCTACTACAAGGTCCCCAGTCACTGTGCACATGCCTTTTCACATCCCAGTTGTCAGTTGAGTGGTTTTCCCCATCATATTCTCTCCACCATAATGTGCTGCTCTATTATATACGACCCAAAAAAACCAAGCCAATACCCAAACACAGCCTGAAACTCCAAAATCTCCCAGCAAAGTCATCTTTTCTCTCTATAAGTTGATTAAGCTGGGTACTTATTAACTCTCTCCAGTTCAAGTCTGCTGTCATTTGCCTTGGACACAGATCATGCACTGGTCAAGACTGTGAAGTTCATACATTGAAAGAGGATGAATTTTTGTTGTTGTTCCAGCCTGGAGCTTGAACTCAGGGCCTGGGTGTTGTCTCTGGGCTTTTCTGCTCAAGGCTAGTGTTCTAGCACCTCCTGAGTAGCTAGGATTATAGGCATGAGCTACCAGCACCCAGCTAAAAGAGGTAATTTTTTTTTGGCCGTTGTGAGGCTTGAACTCTGGGCCTGGGCGCTGTCCTTCAGCTCTTCAGCTCAAGGCTAGTGCTCTACCACTTGAGCCACAGCACCACTTTTGGTTTTCTGGTCGTTAATTGGAGATAAGAGTCTCATGGACTTTCCTGACCAGGCTGGCTTTGAACTGCCATCCTCAGATCTCAGACTCCTGAGTAGCTAGGATTACAGGCATGAGCCACCGGCGCACAGCTGAGAGGATAATTTTTTAAGTAATGAAAACAGCCTAATCATATTCCCTATACTCCTGAATAAAGGATTCATCACGAATGAGTCCTCAACCCAAATTGCTCACTTCAAAGCATTCTCAACAAGTGAATCCTCAACAATCTAAGTAATGTCGTCTAGGTGTAGGGTCTATTCTTGAACAGATAGAAAATTTAAAAACTAAGAGGAAGAAGAGTAGTATAGCGATGTAAAGCAGCAGGTTTATTGAAAACAAAAGCAGAGAGGGGTCCAGGACCAGTAGCACAATGGAGTACTCTTGGGGGGCGGTGGGAAGCAGTGCAATAATGGGCCACATGTTGTCTACCGTGTGTTATGTCTGCCATTCTTCTATCCCTATCCACCTAATAGTTTCGCTTGCTTTGTATATGACAATGTGTTGTTTTTTGTTTTGGTGTGTCCTGGCTGTAAATCTTCAAGTATTCCAAGTATAGGTTCTCCAGATTGTTAACTTGAAATGCCTGTGTTTTCCACTGTGGAAGTGATTGAAAGACCCAGCAAATATGCGTCTATGTCATCATCATAAACTACTTGGAATGGAAGTGACAGTCTTGATTGTCCATTCTCAAAAGGGAGAAAGCTCAGTTAGGATAAGCCGAGCAGCAAGTTTTAAATGATATGAAGTACTTCTTCCTTATTTCCCATGTCGTATGGGCATCATGATAACTATATTACGATCCACTTGGTGAATTTTTCATGTCAAATACCTAGATTTCATAAAGAAAAACATGATTTAAATCTTAATAGTATGTTAAATGAGGATATTCTTACTCAAACTAAACACTCAACATCGCTGCTAATGAAACTAAATGTAGACATCAAATTTGCATTTTTAAGGTATTTGCAGCAGTAAATGTTAACCAGCTTGTTTTTAATCAAGTAAAAAAATCTAAAATAGAGCCACGCACTGGTGGCTCACAACTGTAATCCTAACTACTCAGGAGGCAAAGAACTGAGGATCGCAGTTCAAAGCTAGCCCAGGCAGGAAAGTCATTGAGACTCTTATCTCCAATTATCCACCAAAACCAGAAGTGGTATTGTGGCTCTAGCCTTGAGCTGAAGAGCTCAGGGACAGTGCCCAGGCCCAGAGTTCAACCGCACAACTGATCAAAAATAAATAAATAAAAAATATATAAAATATAAAAAGTCTGAGTCTGAGGCAAAGGTAGTATCTAAGAAATTACAAGTGACCCACAATGGAAGCAATCCTTGTTGGGTTATAAGTTTAGCAGGCAGACTCTTTACATGGCTTAACTTTCATTTATTCACTGGACAAATGTTTATTATGAGCCCTATATCAGCCAGAAACTGACTCATAAATAGTAAAACAGGTATATTTCTGTATACTCACAGATTCTTTTAAAAATGAAAATGAAAAATAAAAATGCTTCCAGTAACAATGTATAACCATAGTAAGAGACAGCACCTACTGATTCAAGTGGAGTCAAAACTGTTGGTCTGAATGGGTTATATTTGAAGTATTAAAGAAATTTTCAAATATGATCACAGAACATTTGTTTTTCAATTTTGGAGAGAACAGGAAAGATGCCCAAAAGTGGAAACAAGGAAAAACAAGTGATAGCTAAACTTCATAAGTTAAAAAGCTTTGTTTTTCCTTACAGGAAAAAAAATCATGCAATAAATTATCAAGTGTAGACTTGTAAACACTTCCTAAAGGAAGCAGCAGTCACAGAGCGCCAGTGTGGATTTGCTGAATCAAAACAAAATGAAGTCCACTATGACCCACTGATGGGACTGTTGAAACAGTATAGCACAGGGAAGCTCAAGACAATTGCCACTTAACAGAATAGCTCATAATACTTTTTTGTATACATTATATGCTAATATAATACTGATAGCATCTCAATGATTAAAGAATTAAGAGGAAGGAAGGTGGTTGAGGCAGATAGAATAAGTTCATTCATGAGTGAAAGAAGCACAAAGCAAAGCAGATTCTCAGAAGAGAAGGGAAACTCAAACTCCTTTTGGTGTCTGCAATCCTCTTGCCTGGGCCCAATCAGACATTTGGTCCCTATTCCTCCCCCCATCCCCCCCCCACCTTAAGGGACTGTATCTTTGGTTTGATTGGTTGAACCATGGCCATGTGCCACTGGGGACTCCCTGATTGGATCCTGGAACTAGGAGCTTGGAAGTCTCCTTATGATTGGATCTCCCCATCCTCAGAGAATGAGAGAGGAAGTAGAGGGCCGGACCTCCAACCTTACCAGGTTGCCGTGGTAAGGCACATTTGTGGAGGTGTTGGAGCCCTTACGGCCTGATGGGATCAAGAGAGGCATTTTGTGTTGTGTAATTGTCCCCTGCCCATGTTAGCCTTTGCCTCAGTTGCCTTTTCTACCTCTAACTACCTAATCAGGGTAAATTAATTGTCCCTCATAAAGTTAATAATACAGATTTTCAAACTGAATACAGACTTCAAACTGAATAAGCTGTTCCAAAATTGAATAATGATCAAATCAATTGAATTTCATTCTCAGTGGTGCAAGTTTTATTCCTGAGTCTGCCTTGAAAAACATTTCTATTTACAAAAAAAAAAAAAGGTCAGAAAGGATCACTCTCAGATCAATGTGACTGGCCACAGCATGACTAAGACCTCCATAAACTGAAGCAAACAAACCAAAACCGATGTTAAACACACTGAGGGATGATCTTTTATTTTTTTTTTATTGTGAAGGAGATGTACAGAGGGGTTAGAGTAACATAAGTCAGATAATGAGTACCTTTCCCTTTGAACGGTGTTACCACCTCCCTAGTTCTCTCCCAGTTTTCCCCTCCCACCTTTCCTAACCCCCAAATTGTAAAGTTTATTTCCAACATAGTGTCTAATGAATATCACTGCTGAATTGGTTCATCCTTTGTCCAACCATTTCTGTGCTTCCTCTTACCCTCCCCAAATCAAATAGATTCATATACAAGACAAAGGTTACAGAAATCAAATACATTAGTGAAAGGAATAGACCAAAGGGGATGGTGGGAATAATCACAGTGTAATAAAAAATCTGTTTCTATTTCTTGGAGTTCATTTTGATAAATATCATTTTATATGATCATATGCACATAGCTATTGGGTTCTTGGGATCCTCTCCTAAGAATATCCTCCTTTGGTTTCACTGTGTGAATTAATTAAGTGCTGTTTAATTAATCATCTAATTATTTGTCTTTTACTACCCATTAGGTTTACTTGTAGATTTACAGGCATATTCTAATTATTACAAATGAGGAAAACCATCCGGCCTATGTTTCCTTGGGTCTGGCTTATTTTGCTTAGTATAATTTTTTCCAGGTCTTTCCATTTCCTTATAAATAGGGCAATGTCATTCTGTCATTCTTTCTGATGGAAGCACAGAATTCCATTATATATATGTACACAACATATTTTCTTGATGCATTTATCCACTGAGAAGCATCTGGGTTGATTCCATATCTTAGCTATGGCAAACAATACTGCAGTGAATATGGTTGTGCTGGTGGCTTTAGTACAGCCTGATTTATGGTCATTTGCATAAATGTCCAGGAGTGAGATAACTGGGTCCTAGAGAAGTACTATGTTTAGTCTTTTGAGGAGCCTCCATACTGCTTTCCAGAGTTGTTAAACAATGGTGTAGTAGTGTTTCCTTTGGCCACGTCCCTGCCAGTATTTATTATTGTTAGTTTTCTTTATAATGGCCATTCTAACTTGAGCGAGGTGATTCACATTTCTTCTATGGACAGACATGGGAGGTACAAAGTTGTGGACCTTTTCAAAATGCATGCTATTGGGAAATCCTTGGTTTATGGGAAGAATGCTCTCAAAGGGCACTGTGGTCCCAGCTGGTTCTCTCTCTCTCTCTCTCTCTCTCTCTTTCTCTCTCTCTCTCTCTCTCTGCTTTCTAGCTGAAGAAGTGAATACTCACTCAGCTACCTATTTGGCCAACCCAGTGCAGTACCTGACCTTAACCTGAACTTCAGACCCATGAACCAAAATGAACCTCTCTTTATTTCCTAAGTGGCCTTTGTCAGGTATTTTATTATAGTAGCAGAAGGATGCCTTCTATTCACACAGGAATGAGACTGAAGAGTGTTTTGCCTGGGGCGTGGGGAGGGAATGGGAAAAAGGACATGGCAGTGACAGATTCTATCATGGAAAAGAATTTTATTCATAATGTACAGCCCAGAAAGTGCCATGGTGCTCAGAGATGGGAGTTACAAAGAAGTAAACACAATGTTTTGTGCATTTGTGTGACAGGAGTGTCCTTTCTAAAGAAAGATTGGCAATAGACAATAAAAATATTTTGACAAGACTATCAGAAAAATTACATAGCTTAGTATTTTCTGAACAACACTATTATAACCCCACAATTGTTACTACATGTGATAACAATAAATATGTTCAATGGGATGTCTTTCTATGCTTAGTCAACAAATGTTCAATGTTTACGTCTGTGCAATTAGCACAAGCCAATTAGCACAATGGCTCACGCCTGTAATCCTAGCTAATCAGGAGGCTGAGATCAGAAGATCATAGTTCATTCAAAGCCAGTCCACTCAGAAAAGTCTGTGAGATGTTTACCTTCAATTAATCATCAAAAGGTTGAAAGTGGGTATGTGGCTCTAGTGGTTGAAAGCCATCTTTGAGCAAAAAAGCCAAGCAAGAACATGAGGCCCTGAGTTCAAGCCCAATAACTGCGCACAAAAAGGGGGGGGATCAACTATTAGTACACTGACACAGGAGAAATGAGAGCCCTGGATCTTCTTCTAAAACCTTGAGCCCTAATTTAGGAGAAGAGCTCATGTTCCTGACTTTAAAAATTTAACAAAATCCTTAGAAGTGTATAGGACCAATAAGAAAGATTTTATTTTATTCATTTATTCAGTCATTCACAACAGTACACCACAGACACTGTATTAATGTACTAAATGACTCACACAAAATGGGAATCATTTCCTGACCTGTGACCTCCATGAACTCAATCTAGCAAGTGAGAAAGGCTTGTCAATAATCACAGTACAGTGTGATCAGAGCATAAAAAAGAGCTTACTTCACTGGGTGCTATCTACTCGGGAGGCTGAGATCTGAGGATCAAGGCTCAAAGCCAGCCCAGCGCCTCCCCCCCAAAAAATGTAAATGCTTATCTCCAATTAACCATCAACGTGCTGGAAGTAGGGGTGTGGCTCAAGTGGCAGAGTGCCAACTTGAGCACAAAAGCCAAGTAAGAGAACAAAACCCTGAATTCAAGCCCCAATACTGGCACAAGAGAAGAGGAAGGAGAAGAAGAAGGAAATGGAGGAGGAAACGAAGGAGGAAGAAGAAGGGGAGGAGGAAAGAAAAGAGCTGCTGAGCTGTCTACCAGGCACAATTGAGATAAAAGAATAGACTGGAGAAATCTTAAATGAAGGAGACTATTTGTGATGGCTCTTGAAGAATGTGTGAGCTTTCCACCGCAACATCAGGAACGATGGAGTATCTTGGAGAATTATGGAAACAGAGAAAGGCTGGCAGGGCCAGGAGTCTTGGGGGAAAGAGGAAAGAAGACGGAGCACCGCTTCTCTGAAGGTCTCAGGCGCTCTGCCCTGTGGTGGAGAAGGGTCATGATCAGACCTGCGCTCTGAGGCTTTCTCTGGCTGTGAGAGCAGTTGTTTACATGGGAAAGGGCAAAGTGCAAACAGAAAAAAAAAATCCTCCAAGGAGTCCTGGGGCTTGATGATGAGGTCTGACTAATGTAGTGATCTCCATAATTTGTGGAAATAGAATGACTATGAGAATCAGCAACATACATGTGCCTCCTCCATGAAGAGCATCCACTAGGAAGCTACATGATGGCTTCTGTGATGTCACTCACTGAACCAATGTTTAATAAGTTCCTACTATGTGCAATGTACTAGGTACAAAGAGTAGGGTTAACCACCAGGCAAGAGCCTCTGCCTTCTTGGCACTCCTAGTTCTAATAAACAATCACATAAACAACATGTTGAGACTGCAGGTACAAAGGATATTGCAAGCAACTGTGATCTCCTGTAAGAAGAGTGTTGAGTTTTGCCTTTAAAGGGGTAAGTAAGAAGGTACTCTAAGGAGGTGGTATTTGAACAGAGGTCGGAAGGAGAAGTAAAAATGTGTTCCTAGCAGGGGGCTGAGCATGGGAAAATTTGCTGACGCAGGTGAAAGAGTTCATGGCAAATGAGTTTTAAAGAAGAGCTGGATGATCCCTGGCCAGGTGCCAGTGGCTCATATCTGTAATCCTAGCTATGCAGGAGGCTGAGATCTGAGGATCACAGTTCAAAGCCAGCCCAGGCAGGAAAGTCCATGAGACTCTTATCTCCAATGAACATCTAAAAGAAGTTGAAAGTGGAGGGAGGAGGAGGAGGAAAAGGAAAAGGAAAAGGAGGAAGAAGAGGAGAAGGAAGAAGAGGAGGAGGAGGAGGAAAAGGAGGAAGAAGAGAGGAAGAAGAGGAGGAGGAAGTGGAGGAGGAGGAGGAAGAAGAAGAGAAGGAAGAAGAGAAGGAGGAGGAAGTGGAGGAGGAGGAAGAAGAAGAAGAAAAAGAAAAGGAGGAGGAGGAGGAGGCAGCTATGAAGACAATGACAACAACCTGGTCCCCTAGGTATACATTACAACCCCATCCCCATTAAATGTTCTGGTCTGTGAGGACAAACTGATTTTACCATTTAGCATCTTGAAGGCAAGTAATTATTTCCAACCAAATCACACTGACCGATTGAATTCTTAGCATGCCATCACATGGTTGATCTTCCTCCAAAACCTATCCATACCTTCATGCACCTGTTCAGCCCTCTCTTCCTCCACACAGCATCAAACAAGATGGCAGAGAGATGCTACTGACCACCCAGGTTCCAAAATAGCTTGTGATCTGGCTTCTCTTGAACCAACCTTGTGGCGATCCACAAGTGAAGAGGTCAAATCCTCTCACTGTTCTTAGTACCCCTCATAGTAGGTGCATAGTAAGCAGGTGCCCCACTGAGTTCCTCCCTCACAGAATGTAAGCTTTTTTGAAACATAAAAAGGTACACTCATGGTAGATATGGAAAGTATAATAAATATTCACTAAGGTTTTTTTAAAGAAAGAAAGAAATCAGTTTCATATGCCAACATTATCTCTGTATACTTTCTTCAGAAGTATGGCAAGATTGTCCTTGAAACTTTAGGGGCTCTATCTTGTCAATAAAAAAAATGAATCTTCAGGAGAATAGAACAACCTCAGGTAAGCTTTTTCCAAATGGATGTGGGAGTTGCAGGGTTTGGAGACATTCCAATCTAAGCACTGAGAAGCATTTATCAAGCCTGCCCGAGTTCATCAGCCCTGTTAAGGTTAATACGTAAGGCTCAGTGGTTATTTTAGTTGAGTTAGATTTATTACCACATTTAACTTAAAAAGAAAACAATCAAACTGAAGAGAGCCCTTTCTTCTCTCTCATCAAGACATGAGTAGAGCAGAAACAAGAGCAGCTGATGATAAGCCAAGTCAGAGCTATATTCCATTTGGTAGAAAAAGTGGGAACTTCTTCACAACATATGGTAGTCCAAACTTTCAGCACAGAAAAGAAAGAGAGCAAAAAGGTGAGCCCTTGGTGCCTGCCGAATTACAGGCAGCTTTTTCTTTCCATGCATGAACAAATGGAGGCGATGTGGCTTGCTGAAGCATCATCATGATGCATCCTGATCTTCTGGGCCTCTGGCTCTTCAATACCCCAGATGTTACTACTAGTCAGGAACTATGTAAATATGTGTCCTGATGACAGCATCCCATGGGGTTCATTCAGCAAGAATGCACAGGACAAGAAAAGACTTGTTTATGGAATGGGGGAGAATGACTTTGATCACAAAGTCCTGGACAGCTGGATGCTGATGGCTCATACCTGTAATCCTAGCTACTCAGGAGGCTAAGATCTGAGGATGGTTCAAAGCCAGCCTGGGCAGGAAAGTCTAGGAGACTCTTATCTACAATTAACCAGCAAAAAATCCAGAAGTAGAACTGTAGCCCAAGTGGTAGAGCACTAGCTCAGGGTCAGTGCCCAGGCCCAGAGTTCAAGCCCTGGGACTGGCACACACACACACACACACACACACACACACACACACACAGAATACTAGACACTTAGATGAGCACATTCAATTGAAACCCCTTTTGGATGTTCAGGAGAAAAAAAAGAAAATTTAAAAAGAAAAAAGAAGACTGTTTACATAGCTGTTTACATAGAGAGGTTTCTGAAGGCCCAACAAAATTGTGGTACTTGTTTCCAAATACAACCAAAAATAAAATTAGAAGTTACTAAAAGAGTATGTTTGCACAAACTTTTCACCTACATTAACGTAGTAATAACTATAATTGAACAAGAGATGGCCTGTGAATGTGTCATAAGCCAGATTTTGGTGGCTCATACCTGTAATCCTAGCTATTCAGCCTGAGATCTGAGGATCACAGTTCAAAGTCAGCCCAGGCAGGAAAGTCTGTGACTCATCTCTAACCAGAAAAAGGCTGAAAGTAGAGCTATGGCTCAAGTTGTAGAGTGCTAGCTTTGAGCAAAGAAAGAAAAGCTCAGAGACAGTACCCAGGCCCCGAGTTCAAGCCCCGGGACCAGCACACACAAGAAAAGGAAGGAAGAAAAGAAAGAAAGTAAAAGAAGAAAGAAAGAAAGAAAGAAAGAAAGAAAGAAAGAAAGAAAGAAAGAAAGAAAGAAAGAAGGAAAGAAAGGAAGGAAGGAAGGAAGGAAGGAAGGAAG
>NW_012267217.1:29631156-29675774 GCF_000151885.1 Dipodomys ordii | reverse complement strand
AGGAAGGAAGGAAGGAAGGAAGGAAGGAAGGGAGAGAGAGGGAGGGAGGGAGGGAGGGAGGGAGGGAGGGAGGGAGGATAGAAAGAAAAGGAAACCTATATGCTCTTCAGTACTTCCTGTTCTTAATGACACTTTCTGCTTTGAGAGTCTTCTGACCCCAGCAATCTAGAAATCCATTGGTCATTCTTCACACAATGTTACAAACAAGTTCCAATTCTCTGGCAAGATGTCAAACATCTACTTTGACCAGGTACAATTGATTGCAAGTGACAGTGTCCAGCACTTCTCCAAATTTTGACAACTATGTAACAACAAATAAAAAACAGCCCAATGATTTACTGGTTTCGTTCTCCATTGTTGTGCTCTGTGTTTCTTTAAGAAAGGTGCAAGCGTATATATGAGAGTCGTGAAACCCAGTGGTTGCCATGGTAATTATCTGTGTTTAGAGAGCACTCTGAGTAAAGGTCTACACAGTGGTTGAAGAAGAGGGCATGGTAAAGATGGCACTTCAAGAGCCTAAATCATGTTAAGTCCTCAGTTGAAGGAAATGTTTAGGGAAAAAAGGAAAATTTAAGATTTCATCTGGGAGAGCCATAGTTCCAAAGGATGTTTTACTCTAAGGGTGCTACACTCCATATATGATGGTCAGATCATAGCTATAGACAGAAAATAAGACTCAGCAGGCTATCATTACTGGGAAAAGGGGAGTCTTCTGTCCAGGGAGTCTTCCCAGATGATTTATGTGGAGACAAATTGGCTCTTTGACTTCCCATAAGCTGGTTGTTCAGCTCCTTTAAAAATCTCTTTGTAAATTCCAGGTGATGACTGTGCATAAAAACAGTAGGTCGTCAGATGCATCCAGTCACAGCAGCGTGAACAGAATCCCATGAAAAGAATCCCATGAAGGTCAAGAGGTGTGTGTAACTGACTCATGGGATTCTTTTCTTTTCCCTCTTTCTTGGAAGTGCAAGAGCAAAGAGCCTGACGAAGAAGGAGGAGGAGGAGGAGGGATAAAGAGAAAGAGGAGAAGGAGGAGGAAACAAACAAGATTGTTGTTAGTGGCTCCTGTCTATAATCCTAGCTACTCAGGAGGCTGATATAGATCTGAGAATCATAGTTCTAAGTCAGCAGAGCAGAGCAATCTGTGAGACTCCTATCTCCCATTAACCAGCAAAAAGCCAAAAGTGGAGCTGTGGCTCAAGTGGTAGAGCACCAGTCTTGAGTGAAAAAGGCAAGTGATGGAAGTGGCATTGTGGGTCAAGTGGTAGAGAACTCGCCTTGATCTGAGGGATAGCACTTGGGCCCAGAGTTCAAGCTCCGTGACTGACAATAAAAAAAAGGCAAGTGAGACTATTAGAAACCTAGTTCAAGCCCATGTACTGGCAATAACAGTAAAAATAGCAATAATAATAACAATATGCAAAAAATAAAATATGCATATAGCCAATAAACATAAAGAGAAGGTCAACATCACTAATCATTAGGGAAATGCAAATCTAAACCACAAGAAGACACCTCTTCATACTCCCTTGGGTGGCACAAAAAAAGAAGGTAGGAAGGAAGGAAAGAAGGAAGGAAGGAAGAAAGGAGGGAAGGAAGGAAGGAAGGGGAAGGGAATGGAGAAAGAGAAAGAAAACAAGGAAAGGAAAAGCTCAAAGAAGGATGGATGTGAACAGACTAGAGCCTTGGACATTTCAAATGAAAATGTGAAGTGGTAGAGTCACTATGGAAAATAGTACAGCAATTCCTCAAAAAGTTGAACATGAAGTTACCTTATAATCCAGCCATCCCTCTTCTGGGTACAAACTCAAAGGAACTGAAAGCTAGGTTTCAAGGAAGTCTTGTAGACCTGTATTTTTCACAACTTCATTTGAAATCTTCCAAAGATGGGGCTGCGAATGTGGCTCAGTGGTAGAGTGCTTGCCTTGCATGCATGAGGCCCTGGGTTCGATTACTCAGCACCACATAAGCAGAAAAGAGCCAGAAGTGGAGCTATGGCTCAAGTGGTAGAGCGCTAGCCTTGAGCTGAAGAGCTGAGGGACAGCGCCCAGGCCCTGAGTTCAGGCCCCATGACCGACAAAAAATAATCTTTCAAAGATGGAAGCAGTTCATGGATCCACAGAAGAATGAATAGGTAATAAAATATAATACACACAATGGAATATTATTCAGTGTTTAAAAGGAAGGACATTCTGCCACAAGCTACTTATTTGGAACCTTAAAAAAATTATGCTTTGTATAATAGGCAAAACACAAAAGGGCAATTACTGCATGATTCTGTTTGCATAAGGGACCTAAATTAGTAAACTCATAGAGACAAGAAAGAAGCAATGTGGTCACCAGAGGCAGTGGGGTGATGAGAACGACTTTATCGTTTTACTGGGTGTAAAGTTTCAGGATAAGAAAATGTAGTAATAATGGAGATGGATGTTGTACAATATGGATATACTTAGTGTCTCTGAACTCCACTTCTAAAAATAACTGAAATTGTAAATTTTATGTTATGTATATTTTACCACAATTTTTTTTAAAAGAAAGAAAGAAAGGCTCTGTCATGCCAAAAGAACTTTGGGCAGGCCATATTTGTACAGCATTATTACTAACAGGGCCACTGAGCCATCACATAACCAAAGTTGTTCTGTTTTGCAACTCGGTATAAAAATAAAATTATGACTTCTCCTAACTCATGGCTTTCATTAGAAGTCCCTAAAGCAAAAATGTTTGAGGCTAAGTGATATTCACAAGAACCTTTCCAGGTTCTTCAGACCCAGTTGCCAGTTAGATAGCAATCAGGACTTCCAAGCTCATGGATTGACCTCTCTGAAGAATGTAGGAGCCAACCCCAGCATTTCACATTGGGCTTAGTTCTTGGAGCACAGAGCCCTTCCTGCCTTGTTTGTATGAAACTTATGCAAATGTTTTTAGAAAGTTATTTCTAAATATTTCTAAGCTTTTGACAATAAAGATCTGAAGCTGATTTGGGAAATAGAGTCTGTCAAAGGAAAGAAAGATAAAGGCGTCACAGATGGTTTTGTCAGCAAATAAATACTGGCAGAGAAAGGGGTAGCAAGTTAGGAGAAATTTATAAATAAATGGAAACAATCAGGCTATAGGTTTTAAGGAAACTATGTGCTGTGTCAGTGTGTGGAACCAGGATAATGTTTATTCATAAGACAAACGGAATTAGAACATTGCTGCATTCAGGAATGTCCCAGTTATTTGCCTAGAAGTAAAGTGTAGGACACTAAAAAGATGCAGATTCATCAGGAAGCAATGGCAGTAAAAATAATCTGAATCCTAGAGGCTGAACCCAGGAGGCTGCGATCTGAAGCTCTCAGTTCAAAGTCAACATGAGTAGAAAAACTCAAGAGGATCTTATCTCCAATTAACCACCAAAAAGCCAAAAGTAGAGGTGGGGCTCAAGTGGTAGAGCACTAACCTTGAGCAAAAAGGCTAAGAGACAGCATCCAGGTCCTAAGTTCAAAACCCAGTACCAGCCCAGAGAGAGAGAGAGAGAGAGAGAGAGAGAGAGAGAATTAAGAGATCCGTATAATTAACATCAGGCTTTCTGACTGGCAAAATTCTACACTAGATATTATACAAATAAGCCATATCCAAGTGTTTCTAGAAATATATGCATTGACAGGTTGAGTCACTCACCTATTCCAAGCAGATGAATGATAAACTAGACCCATCAATCTAGAACACAGCATCGGAGCAGCAGAACACAGAATCATGTTGTCATGGTATCATTGGCCATCCTTGGTCCATTCTCTGCCCATAGGAAAACCAAGGACTAGGTCTTAGTGAAAGGCAGGAGACCAAGTTTCCAGAGCATCCTGGGACTCATTTCACAATGAAAATGCCATGATCTTGTAGGTAACCCAAAGCAAGAAGAACTCTCAGGAGAAGAATGACCACAGAGGCGAAGGGAGGTTCTTTCGACTTCTTGAGGTCCAAGTCAGCCAGGATGTAACTCCATCTGTTCCACACAATTCAAAGACCTGTACAATGAGTCACATAATGTAAACTTTTTTCTACAGATGGCAGCAAGCTTGGTTCTTTTCATCAGAGCTGAATAATTCCCCACCACCACCAAAGAGACCATATTTCCCTCCTGTAGGGAAGGACTTAAACACTAAAAAGATTCTTCTCACCCTGGCTCCATTCCAGGATAAAAATTCGACCTCTGATTGTCAGGAGATCCATCTTTAAGAACCATGTTATCATGTATTAATCCTCTCTCACCATGGTCTTCATGCCACCAAGGTTTGCTTTACAAATATTTATTTTAGAGGTTGGGGGTAGGGGGAGTCTTCCCTGTATTTGGTAGTAGTTTTATTTCATTCACTTCAAAAAGTACAGTCGGCGTGTAACTCATCGGGGCCTCTTTTCTCTGTGGCATTGCTTTCTTAAAACACTGCAGAATTGAGCTAGACAGGTCTTTTCAAGGATGAAGGTTCTTTTGTAAACACAATCTCTTTAAAAATCAAAGCATATTTAAGCCTCAGTCTCTTTTGAAGAGAAAGGTCTTTAAAAAAAAGGGATAGAAAGTTTGAATTGTTTTATGGTTGTTGTTGGGTTTTTTGTTGTTGTTGTTGTTGTTGGTAGGGTTTGAGGTTTTTGTGTGTTTGCTCAGTTGAGTAGCAAAATAAGATCTGAGCCTATTACCTCATGGATGGTTGCTTTCTCTAAGCCTAAGAAGCAAGTGTTCAACCTAAACTGTTTTATCAGTTTCTCTACATGAAACCTGAAGCTGAAAACCAAATGGCAATTTCTTTCATAGCTGAAGTTGGGAGGAAAAGTTTTCACATTAATCTTGAGTATTAATAATAATATTATTACCAAAGTATTCGCTGTCCCAACTAGCAAAGCATTTCTGAAGCCACAGATGTGAGTAGCCTGTGATCTCATTACCAATGCAAAAACTATCGCATTTTTTTGTATTTCTTTTTTAACCATAGCATTTTTGAAATAATTAAAGACATAATAACAGATGACAGCCACACAGCAATTAGGATGTAGCAGAAACTATATTAAGTACTCAGTTTTATATACTCAATTTTTATATACTGGATTTTATTCAAACCTCAGGCCATCCCAAAAAAGGAATATGCAGAAAGATAAAAAAGAACAAAGGTTAGATCATTTATAATTTGTTTAACATCACTCAGTCATTAAGACTGAGCCTGAAGCCAGGTACCCGGGGCTTATGCCTTAAATCCCAGCTACTCATAGGACTGATATCTGAGAGTCAAGGTTCAAAGCCAGCCCAGATAGGGAAGTCTGTGAGAGTCTTTTCTCCAATTAACCACTAAAACCTAGAAGTGAAGTTGTGGTTCAAGTGATAGAGCATCAGCCTTGAATGGAAAAAACTAAGGGACAGTACCCCAGCCCTGAGTTCAATCCCCAGTGCCCACATAGAAAACAAAACAAAACACAGACAGACCCTGAATTATAAATCCTTGACTTCTAGCTACCACCACCCTATTTACCTCCCTAAGACACAGGAGTGATTTTTTTTTCCTCCAGTATACAATAAGTAAAAAACATTTTCTTTGTGCCAGGCACCGGTGGCTCACGCCTATAATCCTAGCTACTCAGGAGGCTGAGATCTGAGGATCATGATTCAAAACCAGTCCAGGAAGGAACGTCTGTGAGACTCTTATCTCCAATTAACCACCAGAAAACCAGAAGTGGTGTAGTGGCTCAAGTGGTAGAGCACTAGTCTTGAGCTGAAGAGCAAGGACAGTGCTCAGGCCCAGAGTTCAAGCCCCACAACCAACACACACCAAAAACATCTTTATGACTAAGTTTGTGCATATTTGTCCCATAGGCATCTCAAGATAAGAGAGTTTGTGCTAAAATTAAGAAGGCACTGGAGAAAGCGCAGGCACTGGTAGAAGCCCGCGGGACGCAGGCTGAAAAGCACAAGCTGCTGTTACAAGTCCCAACGTGCTCAGGAGATTTCAGGGAACACAGGAAATAAACTATTCAACAACCACAGAGTAGGATCTTGAACAACGGAACAAGGTAGATTTTTTTTTTTTTGGTGAGTTAAAGAAGATGACTTCAACACTTCAGGAAGACTCTCAAAGAATACTAATTTAAAATCCTCTGACCCCCCCCTCCATACCCACCCCTTTCCTTCAAAGAACAGAGAAGCCAACCTAGGAAACAGATGACACACACATGCCATTTGTTCTCAGGGGCCAAATCAGTAGGAGCATGCCATTTGTTCTCAGGGGCCAAATCAGTAGGAGCATTTGAGCCTATGGACAGTGGACTCAGACAAGAGTAGTCCATTCACTGAGTAAATTCTTTTGGAGCTATAAATGTCTAATAGACAATGATAGTGTACACGAATATTAAGTGGCTTACAACTGTAATTCTAACTACTCAGGAAGCTGAGATATCAAGATCACAGTGCAAAGTGAGACAGGGAAGGAAAGTTCATGAGACTTTTATCTCTAATAAGTTACCACACACAGAAGTAGAGCTGTGGCTCAAGTGATAGCCTTGAGCAAAAGCAGCTCAGGGACAGTGTCCAAGCTATGCTGCCAGGACTGGCATGCACACACACACACACACACACACACACACAGTCCCAGTATGTTCCAAATAGAAAATAGTGAATACAACATAGGTACATTATAAAGGAATATGAGAAAAGTCTACACTGAAATTATAATAAAAGTTTACATTTTAGTCTCTCAGCTATTACCTAGCAATAGGTCTTGGAGATGATTTGACTTCTTTTGCTTATCTGTGGGCTATAAATTTTCTATTACAAATATGTTAACAGAAAAGGAGAAAACCATGGCTTTTGCTCATATTTTTAAGATTACTCCATGCAGGTGTCATCCCTGAATCCATAATTTGTGGCATCACAACAGGTGACAGGACCAGAAGTCCTCAATCTCCTAACACTAAAAAAAGGAAGCAAACTGGGCCACCTATGGAACATCCTTGTAAAAACGATCAAGTGTGAATGTAATAGAGCTCTACAGGTAACTTCCATTTACAAGAAGTACAGCAGTGAGGCACTATTAGTTCACACTTATAACCCCATCTAAAATCTGGAGAACAAAGTTCTAAGCCAGCCAGAAAAAAAAAAACTGGAAATAGAGTTGTGGCTCAAGTGGTAGAGTATTAGCCTTTAACAAAAGAAGGTCAGGGCCAATGTCCAGGCCCTGAGTTCAAACCCCAAGATCATCACACACACAAAAAAGCAGGTGAAAGAAACTAGGCACTGGTGACTCAAGCTTGTAATCCCAACTACTTAGGAGGCTGAGATCTGCAGATCGTGATTTGAAGCTAGCTTAGGCAGGAAAGTCGATGAGTCTCTTATCTCCAATTAATCACCAAAAAGCTAGAAGTGGAGCTTTGACTCTAATAGCAGAGCACTAGCCTTCACCAAAAAAGGTTCAAAGCCAACACCCAGGCCCTGAGTTCAAACCCCCCCCCATGACCTCCCATGTGCAAAAATAAATAAATAAATAAATTGAGCAAGTAAGCCAAAAGACAAATACAGATTGTGGAACACAATGGCCTGGATTCTACAGAAATGACAGGAAGGCTCAAGACACATGATGAATGGAAATCAATATCTAATATATCCATGGAGTATTGGGAATATTTGCATTCTCTCTAAAATTCATGTCAAACTACTTTGAATTTATTTGAAATTCTTTGTAACAAAATGCACAATCAGAGTTTCAAGCTTTTCTGTGTCAAAGCAAAATGCTAAGGTATATAAGAACACACACCCATCTGGGACTCAGCTATTTCAAAGGGCAGGAAAAACATCCTCTAGGCAAGTTGAACTTTAAGATGCTTAATCTGAACCCACTTGAGTAGTCAAGGTAGCTGTAGAAATGCCTGGGTTTCCAGAGTTATAAAGAGAAAAAGACATCATGATGAAGCTGGATAAATTCCATTAAAGGCTGTATTTGGAATTCAGAAACAATTCATGCAGATTAGAGGAAATAGTTAAGGATAATATCTAACGTATGTGTACAGTGCTTTATGGCTTATATGTATTTCAGGTACATCATTTTATTTCATCACCGTTTAATCTCCTTGATTCTATTTCAAGATGAAAAGATTACTTTCCACCTTCTACAGAGATTTTTGCAAATTCATTTGCCAAATATTTTCCACATCCTAGGCACTGTGCTCAAAGCTGGGAACATACGGCCTTCATCTGCATCTGTCAGAACCTCCAGCTAAGATTAATAAATGGTCAATGTCAGAGAAAAGAAAGCTAACCTCACTGTTATAGTTTGGATCTGGACCCGCTTCCAAAGATCCTTGTGTCAAAGGCCAGTATTACTGGGTGCTGGTGGCTCACACCTGTAATACTAACCACTCAGCAGGCTGAGATCTAAAGTTTGTGGTTCAAAACCAGTCGGGGGTGGGGGGAGGAGGCTGGGAAGGTGGCTCAGTGGTAGAGTGCTTGCCTTGCATGCATGAGGCCCTGGGTTCAATTCCTCAGCACATAAGCAAAAAGAAAAAAGCCAGAAGTGGTGCTGTGGCTTAAGTGGTAGAGCGCTAGCCTTGAGCTGAAGAGCTGAAGGACAGCACCCAGGCCCAGAGTTCAGGTCCCACGACCGGACCCCCCCCCCAAAAAAAAACAGTCTGGGCAGGAAAGTCCATGAGACTCTTATCTCCAACTTATCACCAGGAAACTGGAAGTGGTGCTGTGGTTCAAGTAGTAGAGCGCCTTGAACTGAAGAGCTCAGGGACAATGTTCAAGCCCTAAGGTTCAAACCCCAGAATCAGCAACAACATCAACAAAATTTTGAAAAAGCATCTGTCCAGTTCACAAATCAAACACCAACACCCTGAATCACCCCCTTCCTCTGATCCAATTCCCTTCTAAGTGATAGACAAGTCCCAAGTCTTCTAATTCTCGTTTCTAACTTGTCCCTCCTCTCAGCCACCCCACAACACTATCTCAGTTCAAACCAAATCTTGTCTCCTTTTATCCATTCCAACCCACAAATTGACATCTTGAGTGACTTTTTTCTCTCAATCTCTAAAATGTGCTTCTGACTAATGCATTTCTCACATTAGAATTCCTCAATTCACAACAGCCACAAAAAAAAAGCAACAATTCAATATCCACTGATAGAGTGAAATGTTACTCAGCCTTAAAAAGGAAGGAAGCTTGGGCATTAATGGAGCATATCTGTAATCATCTATTCAGGAAGCTGAGATCTAAGGATCTCAGTTCAAACCCAGTCAAGCAGGAAAGTCTACAGGACTTCTAACTCCAATTAACCACCAAAAAGCTAGAAGTAAAGTTGTAGCACATGTGGTAGAGCACCAGCCTGGCTGGAAAAAATCACATGCAAGTATGAAGCTCTGAGTCCAAGCCTCCAGTAATGGCACCAAAATTAATAAGCAAGTAAGTAAATCAATAAATTCAGGGCTCCCGTATTCAAGTATGAGCTCCGGAGAGCCAAAGCTGTAATTGATCACCTGCTCCAGCACTGCGTGCAATCTAATCCTGTCAGGCAACCTGGAAAGTCAGTTAAAATCTATTGGAGAAACAAGTCCTGGTCACAGAGGGGACTCCTGCATGGAGCACAGACAGAATTTAGTGCCCAAGAACTCTAGAAGATTCTAGATCTAAAAGACCAAAATGTCCTCATGTCTATGCTAAATACCTGCACATGCTTATTGTACATTCAAGGAAAGAAAGCATGTTGTGCCCTTTGTAGAGTTTAACTCCACTTGATAGGAAAGTGCAGTCCAACTGAACCATTACAAACTTATAACTCTGTATATGTGTGTGTGTGTGTGTGTGTGTGTGTGCACGCACGTGTGCACGCTTGGACTGTCTCATTTTTTGAGTTGGTGTTCTACCACTTAAGCCACACTTCCAGCTTTTTGGTACTTAATTGGAGATAATAGTCTCAGGGACTTTGCTTCCCAGGCTGGTTTCAAACCAGGATCCTCAGATCTCAGCCTCCTGAGTAGCTAGGATTACAGGTATGAGCTCCTGATAGTTCAAACTCATATCTTTTAAAAGTATCTAAGAACTTTTAGCCCCAGACACAGCTTGAAATGACTAAAACAAATTACCTTGACGAGTTTCTGGCTGAGCCTCTGCCTAGTACTGGGCATCCATGGGCAGAGGACTCTGCTTTACCAGGCACCCTGTCTTTCAGGGACTGCTCGATGCAGGCCTGCTCTGCACAGGTGTGCCTGGGGTGGAACCAAAGGACAAGGAGACATCCGAGCACTAAGCACATTACTTAAGTGGAGTCCTGTCAATGTCAAGGTTATCATTGGCCAACTGAACATGTAAAAGTATCCCAACGTGTGACGTCTACCTTACTGAAACCTCTGGTTCTGACATTACCTTGAACTGTGGTTAGAGCTAAGGTTTCCATTTCCCCCCTACACATACCCCGCTTTCCCTCACCTCCTCCCTCCTCACAGGATATGTTAAGCCTCAGGAAGAATGCCTTGGTAAACACAGTTTTCTGTTTAAACATGTTAATAATTGCCGAATTTGGTTTGGGGGGAATGTTTTATTATAATGGCTGTTAACAAGACTGTCAAAGCTCTTCACCCACCTCATGAGGAAGAAAAATCTAGGTGGTTCCAAGGGTGGTCCAGTACCTCTTGAAGGATTAGCAGTCTAAATACAGAAAGAAAATTATCCAGGGATAGAGGGGGAGGGAGGACAGGAGAGAGGGAGGGAGGGAAGAAAGAGAGAGAGGAAGAGAGAGAGAAAGGAAGAGAGAGACACACATACAGAGGGGGAGAGAGTGCACACAAAAGAACAAAGAAGTTTAAGCTGAAGATGTAGTGGTCCTTAATCCTTCCCAGGCTCTATTTTTCACAAGTCCTCTGAGGACCTCGTTGAAAGGCAAGGTCTGAGTTGGGGTCCTGCAGAGGGTCTGGGAGTCTGTCTTTCTAACAGACCCTCCCTACCCCAAGTGATGCAGATGGCAGATCTAAGGCTCACACTGGAATAGCTGGTCCTCCAAAAAGCAAAAGTGCCTGGGTCCATCAATATACATTGATTGATTCATTCAACCTTTTAAAGAAAAAAATAACTTAGGGGCTTTTGTGTTGATTTCAAGAAGTCTAGGGTAAGAACTATGTCAGACACTAATTTCCTCAAGTCTATCCCTTTGGGGGACTTTCTGAGAAAAAGTCAAAATCTCAAATCTCCATTGAATCATTTAATGAGAGAGAAAAGTCACCTTGGAAAGAGGTTCCAGAGACCCACCTAAGGAGAGAAGTCACATTGAACACAACAAACAGAAGGAAAATTTTGCCTTTCAGTAACCTAAGAGTCTTCCAATGTTCTCAACCTAGTTATTTGTACCTTCAAAACCTTTGAAGGATGGACTGGGAAGGTGGCTCAGTGGTAGAGTGCTTGCCTTGCATGCATGAGGCCCTGGGTTCAAATCCTCAGCACCACATAAGCAAAAAAAAGCCAGAAGTGGCACTGTGGCTCTAGTGGGTAGAGCACTAGCTAGCCTTGAGCTGAAAAGCTGAGGGACAGCACCCAGGCCCAGAGTTCAGGCCCCATGACCAACAACAACAACAAAAATCTTTGAAGTTACAAATAACAACACTCCAGTGTTCATATTTCATGAATACCTACAAAGATGGAAGCTCAACCTAATTAGGTTCCATAGTCGAGCTCTTATTATAAGTCCTCTCATCAATATTTTGTGAAATAAACAATGCATTCTCATTTTACTTTATGTATAACAGGATTGAATGACCCTGAATTTGTACAAATGTGTTGTGTGTGTATGTGTTTGTGTATGTGCCAGTCCTAGAGCTTGAACTCAAGGCCTTGCATTCTCATTTGGCTTTTATGGCTCAAAGCTGGTACTCTACCACTTGAGCAACACCTCCACATCTAGCTTTTTGGTAATTAATTGGATCAGAGTCTCATGGGTTTTTTTTTTCTCCCTGGAGCTAGCTCTAAACCATGATCCTCAGATCTCAGCCTCTTGAGTAGCTAGGATTACAGGTGTGAACCACCAGCAATTTCAAGACCTGGGGCTGGGAAGGTGGCTCAGTGGTAGAGTGCTTGCCTTGCATGCCTGAGGCCCTGGGTTCGATTCTTCAGCACCACATAAGCAAAAAGAAAAAAATGCCGGAAGTGGCACTGTGGCTCAAGTGGTAGAGCACTAGCCTTGAGCTGAAGAGCTGAGGGACAGCACCCAGGCCCAGAGTTCATACCCCACGACCGGACCCCCCCCCCAAAAAAATGTCAAGACCTCTTAGGGTGCCCCATAGTGAAATCCAGACATTTCATTCTTCCAAGAATTTGGCTAGCTGTTCCCAGAAACCTTCAGTCTCCTCCTCCTCCCTCCTGGCTCTGCCTTCAACCTCCCTGCAAAAGGTACTTATTTAGACACTAAAGGTAAAGGGTATTGAAAAGCACATTCCCCTGGGTCCTTATAGATTACCCCAGTACCCAGAGGCATGTACATCCACCCAGGTCTTGCACTGTGACAGGATATGTGTCAGCACCCACACCTACTCACAAGCAAGCAGGCAATGGTGCCAAAAGAAACACAGTGGCTTGACACAGGGCCACTTCCTGACCTAATGTTAATGTGGGCACACACACACACACACACACACACACACACACATGGATGCAAGTCACAAGCCTGATCTCTGCCCCCTAATTCCAATCCCCTGGCGTGGCTCTTTTTGCTCCAGGAGTTCCTCAAGTCTGCAAGTGTTCAAGCAGGACCCCAGAGGCAGTGACACAGGGGCAGGGGAGAGGGTCGGGGGAGTCAAGGGCACAGCAGGACAAGGGCCCCAGTACTAATTGGCCCAGGAGCCACATGCCCATTGTTTTCCTACAGGAACCTGAGCAGCCACACAGCTAGCCCACCAAGCAAAGCTCAAGCACATTCCAGAAACCTGGGCTGCCTGCCAACAGGGCCTGCCTGCCTGCAAGCTCCCACCCCCTGAAATCCAAGCCTGAGGACCATTAGCCCAGGAGCCCTGCCAGATCACAGGCTGCGCTACAGTGCAAGGGGAGAGACCACAGCTGGCCTCCCTCCCTCCCTTTCTCTCTCTCTCTCTCTCTCTCTCTCTCTCTCTCTCTCTCTCTCTCTCTCTCACTCACACACACACACACACACACACACACACACACATGGCCACTGAGGCCAGAGCAAAGCAAAGGCAGCAGTATCTTAAACCATACCACTGTCACTTGTTGACTCACTTTGATGGAATCCCCACTTTTCGCTCTGAAAAGAGGTTACTAGGTTGCTATGATGGGCAGCTGGATTATACTGTCAAGGAGTCCAGGTTCGCATGTAGGTTTGCAGGGCTGGCGGCTTTGTGTTTCCCATTGATTTCTGTTCCACAGATCTGCCCCTAAAATCCCAACAATAGGAATCCTGGCTATGTGGGATAGAAACCTTGCTATTAACGTTACGTCTTGTCTAATGCAGTATTGCCTTAGGAGAGTGACCTTTATCATGACTTAAGATACCAGGGAAGACTGAACTTTGCATTAAAAATGAATAAAATAATAATAAGCTGAGTGCTGGTGTTCAAGTCTGTAATTTTAGCTACTCGGGGCTGAGATCTAAGTAAGGATCACAGTTTGAAGCCCATGAGACTCTTATTGTCCAATTAACTAGCAAAAAAGTCAGAAGTGGAGCTGTGGCTCAAATGGTAAAGCCTTAGCCTTGAACAAAAAAAAAAAAAAGTTCAGGAATAACACCTAGGTTCTGAGTTCAAGCCCCTGGAGTGGAACAAAATAATAATAGTGACAATAATAATAATGAGAAGGGATGAATGGAGTTGGGAAAGATGGGAAAGAATGATGGAAAAGGTAACATTGATCAAGATGCATTGTGCATATTAAAAGGCATATTGAATTGAAACCCCTTTGTACAACTACTTAAAGACCATTTTTAAAAAATAAAATAAATAAATAAAATTGTAGATGGGTTATACCGGGATTTCACATTGGGTTAATGACGACACTCTGCAGCTTCATTTTGCACGCCGTTTTCATGTGAGTTATAATTTATAATAAAAAGGAGAGGTTTGCAAGTATAGTTCAAGTGGTAGAGTTTCTCTAGTAAGCTAATAAGCACAAGGACCCAAGTTCAACACTAAACACAGAAAGAGAAGACAAGAGAGAAAAGAGAGAGAAGGAGGGAACTGGAAGAAAGTGAGAGAAGAGGAGAGGAGGATGGAAGGAGGGGAGAAAAGGAGGGGAGGGAAGAAGGCAGAGATTGAGGGAAGGGGAGTGGAGAGGAGGGGAGCATGGGGGGGAGGATCTGGAAAGGTAGGATAGCAAAGGAGAGGAGAGGAGAAAAGAGGCTTCCAAATTTTATCTTTTCAATTCACATATCAACTTCCCCCTCTTTCTCTCTTGGCTCTCCTTTGTACTGAGTCCAACAGAATGGAGCCCATCCATGAACCCCACAATCAGCACATCGAGGTTCCCATCATCCTCCGGGTGCCATTGAGTGCTCCTTTTCCTTCCAAGATTGGGGAGCCAAGATGGTGAACTGAAGCAAGCGAGCACTTATCCAGCTTCTCCGTGATTTCCAGTTGAAATAGCCCAAAAACAGCTTCTCAAAGATGGTGGTGACTAAGGGAACACACCAAAACTCCACAATGGACAGACATGGACTTGCACTCAGAAGTTCTGGTTATGAGAACAGTGGGCAAGAAAGAGTGCATTGGTGTGTTAGCCACAGTAGCTAATGGCACAGCAGACAGAAAAGCTGTGATTCCCTGCAGGCCCTAGGCTTGGGAAAGCCTTCCCTGTGGGCATTGGAAGGTGTGGGATCTGCTGCATCCTCTCCTTTCAGTTTGTTATTCCACCAGCTGTGTGGGTTTTATCTGGGCACCTGATACCCCAACACACAGCTGAGCCTTGCAAATACATGAGCTTCTGTCTTGTCTAGAGTAAACTCCAAGCTAGACAACTTGGGTTCTGTTCTCCTTCTGCACTCCAGTAAGGAAACAAAACTATTCCAACAAGCTCTGAGCCAGACCACTTCCACTGACTGTAAGCAACAAAAAAGAAGAAGGGGAGGGAGAAGAGGAGGAGGAGGAGAAAGAAGAGGAAAGAAGAGAAGGAGGAGAAAAGAGGAGGAAGAGGGAGAAGGAAGGAAGAAGAGAGAGAAGGGAAGGAGGAGGAAGAGAAGGAAGGAGGAGGGAAGATGAGAAGGAAGAAGGGGGAGGAAGATGAAGAGAAAGGGGGAGGAGGGAGAGGAGGATGAGGAGACGGATACTATCCTCAGCCTTTGCTCCTCGAAGAGGTAAATATTAAAAAGAAAAAAGAAAAAAAAAAACCTCTCACCAAGTAAAGGAAGATTGGCATCAGTACCTGCTCTTCACCAGATGACCACTCCAGAAGAGGCAATGCTTTCATTTTGGTTTTTGCTTTTGTTTATGAAAGCTTTTATATTTATTGACTGATTGCATATGCACATATTGTTTAACTTGTCAAATTTATTTTTCTTCATATTATTTTTGCTACTTTCCTACTCTTCTAATTGTCAAGTCCATTCTTCTCTCTTTTACATTAAAGCCTGTTTTTCACCTTCTTAATGCTTTCTCCTTTTTCATTTATTGAATATTATACATTTTTCCTATTCCATTGTCCATTTTATACTTTCCTATTTTTTTTCTTTTTCTTCCTATCATCTCTTAAAAACTATTCTTTATCTTATCTCTGCCCTTTGATTCCTGCTGGTAGAGATGTGGGTATCATATTTGTTGTTGGTTTTTACAGCTTCTATACCTGATTCCTTGCTACATGTTGCTGTTATTGTTGCTTGTCCTCCTCGCTCCCCACCCCATTCTCTGTAGTTTGGGAATTGAGTACACTTCAGAACACATTGTAGAGCTGAGCTTTACTCTCAACCCAGTTAAGAGCCAGCACACCTTGTTCTACTCACAACCTATCCAACCCCATTTGAATGTCGTGGACAGTAGATATTTTAACTCATATAAGAAGAGTATAAAGAAGACTTTATTTTTAAAAGCCGATGTTCTGCATCTGAGTAGACACAGTGAGGGCTAGGAAAGCTGAAGACCCACTTCCTGGTCATCTACCCTTATAGCAGAAATATACAGAAACAACAAAAAGATTATGTATACTGTAGCTATAAGGGGTTATAAACAGGAGCTGTTATTGTACCCTTTCAGTCCAAACTTAGTTGACAAAATCACAAGAGTAATCACAAAGGGTGTACCCCATACATTTTACAGTCTAAAAACATACCTACCAGAAAATGTGGTATATATACACAATGGAATTCTATGCCTCCATCATAAAGAATGACATTGCCCCATGTTAGGAAATGGAAAGACCTGGAAAAATTATATTAAGTGAAGTAAGCCAGGCCCAAAGAAACATAGGTCTATGGTTTCCTTTATTTGCATAACTAGTATATGTCTGAGTCAAGCAGAAAAGATCAGATAAGTTGATGTTAGGGAAACGAACCTAAGATATGTATTCAAATGTTTTTTTCTTCATGTGATTGTTTCTAACACATTTATAAGATGATTTCTTTGTTGCTTTGTATGTCAAAGCAACATTAGAAGTATCCCACTCTGGTGAGACCTATAGAAGAAGCAATACATACTATGTAGAAATAGACCGATTGCTACCACAGTAGTCATAAGGAAGGTTCATCATAATCTGATATCCCAAGACACACCATCAAGAGAAGGCTGTTCCATAAGAAGACCCACATAAAAGTGAAAGGTCAGTGGCTCACACCTGTAATCCTAGCTACTCAGGATGCTGAGATCTGAGGAACACAGTTCAAAGTCAGCCCAGGCAGAGTCATAAGAGTCAGAAGACTCTTATCGTCAACTAACCACTAAAAAAAACTGGAAGTAGCACAGTGGCTCAAAGTGGTAGAGCACTAGCCTTGAGGAAAAGAGCTCAGGGACAGTGCCCAGGCCCTAAATTCAAGCCCCACCACCAACTGAAAAAATTAAAAGTGAAAGAGAGAGCCCATCCAGTAGATGCATAAATCTCAACACAAAAATATAAGAAATACAAAAATAAGGCAACATGACTCACCCTAAAGTTAATAATTCTCTAGCAATTGACTCCAAAAATATTAGAGAGAATGAAATTCCAAGTAGAGAACTGAAAAGAATTATTTTTTAAATTATGAATTAAGTCTGAGAAAATATAGAAAAATAACAATGAGTTAAGGAAAATAATACAGGATATGTACATGAAGTTTAATAAAGGTATATTTTCAAAAAAATGAAGATCTTAGCAACTAAAAGCTCAATGATTCAGTGAAAAGCCTCATTAATAGATTAGATAGATGAAAGAATTTCAGGACTTGGAGTGAAGGCTGACGAATTCAGATAGTAATAGAGAAAAAAAATTCATAGCACTTGAAAAAGACCTCTTGGTCATAATTTAAAAGACCAAACTTCAGTATTTGGGGCATAGAAGAAAGCAACAAGGTACAGAAAAATGATGCTGAAAAATCTATTAAATGAAATAACAGAAAATTTCCCAAATCTTGGGAAATGAAAATCTGGCACAGGAGCCATTTAGAACTCCAAAAAGACATGACCAAATAAGAACTCACTATGCTTTATTATTGTTAAAAAACTAAGAGTACAAGACAAAGAAAGAATGTGGATAGCTGTGAGAGAGAAGCACCAGCCCACTTATAAACAGTCACCTATTAGCATTACAGCATATTTCTCAACAGAAATTCTTTTTTTGTTGGGGGGGGGGTCCGGTCGTGGGGCCTGAACTCTGGGCCTGGGCGCTGTCTCTCAGCTCTTCAGCTCAAGGCTTGCACTCTACCACTTGAGCCACAGCACCACTTCCAGCTTTTTTCTTTTTGCTTTTGTGGTGCTGAAGAATCGAACCCAGGGCCTCAAGCATGCAAGGCAAGTGCTGTACCACTGAGCCACCTTCCCAGTCCTCAACAGAAATTCTTAACTGTCAGTCAAGAATGGAATGATGTACTTCAAGCCCTTAAAAGGAAAGTAAACTTCCAATCTAGCAAAGTTATTAATTTTAAAAATAAGTTATTATTTTTTAATCCTTCAGCAAGTCAGGTACTAGAGGAGTACCAGCCATGAGTGAAAGAACAAATGAGGCCCTGAGTTCAAGTTCCAGTACTAGCACACACACACACACACACATCCAAAATATGCATCCAAATGAAGTCTTGAATACTGTCAAAATTGCAAAATGTACTATGTAAAGGAATCCTATGCACCAAAAAGAAAGATAAACAGAACCATAAAGACACATGAAAGAATAAAGTCCCCTAGGGCAGTAGATAAACAAATGGTATATAGAAAATAACCCTTAATAAACAACAAAATGACAGGAACTAGTTCATGCCTTTCCATGAAGGTAGATGGTCAGAATTCTCCAATTCTGGATAAGTGAGTTAGAAAAAATCCAAATTCTATGCTACCTGCAAGAAACACACTTCAACAGCAAAGACACACAGAGACTAAAAATATGAATGGATGGATAAAGGTATTCTAAGCTAACAGAATTCAGAAGCAAATAAGAAGCTATACTCATATCTAACAAATCAAAATTCAAACAAAGAATTAATCAGAAGGCATAAAAGCCACTACAAATTACTAAAGGAAATAATCCATTGAGAAGATACCATGATTATAAATATATTTTAATGGGAAAGTTGGTGCACTAAGTTTCATAAAACGAAGAGTATTGAGCATAAGGGTTAGATAGGGTCCAATACAAATACAACCTGTGACTTCAATGCTGCTCACTCACCAATAGTTTATCCAGACAAAAAGTCAACAAAATAACTTTAAATGGACTTAACAGACATCTGTAGTATATTCCATTCAACAAATTAAAAAACGTCCTTTCTAGTAGCCATAGAACTTCCTTGAGAAAGCTAAGGAGGAGGGGTTATTTTTTGTTTGTTTGTTTGGTTTGATTTGGTTTTGGCAATACTGGAGTTTAGACTTAAGGCCTCATGATTTCTTTGATAGTGTTCTTCCACATGAGCCAATTTGTCGTCCAGCTTTCGCTGGAGGGGTGGGGAGGGGCAGGGTAGAGAGCTTGTACTCAGGGCCTAGATGCTGTCCCTGAGCTTCTTTCTGGCTTTTGAGTAGTTTATGGGTGATTTAGGGTTTCATGGACTTTCCTGCCTGGGGCTTCAAACCATAATTCTCAGAACTCATCCTTCTGAGTAGCTAGGATTGGAGACATGAGCCACCAGTGTCCCACTTTGCTGGTTATTTTGGAGATACGGTGTACGGGACTTTTCTGTTTGCATTGGCATAGCAGTGAGATATTCCACCTCTCAACCTCCTGAGCAGCTAATATTATTTGACATCTTAATATTTATTTAAAAGGTGGATTAAAATTATTTTAATACCTTTCAAATAATGCTACAAAACAACATGAGTTGAAAACGGAACTCAAAAATGAAAAAATAGTTCTCTTTCTTTGATGAGTCCCTGCCTGGTTTGGGGATGAGGGTTATTATGGCTTCATAGAAAGAGTTCAGTAGTGAACTTTCTCTTTCAATTTCATTGAAGAGTTGAAGGAATATTGGTGTGAGCTCTGTTTGAAGGCCTTGTAGAACTCCGCTGTAAAACCATCTGGTCCTGGACTTTTCTTAGCTGGGAGGTCTCTTATTGCTGTTTCTATTTCAATGCTTGATATGGGACTGTTAAGATGGTTTAACTCATCTTGGTTTAAAGGTCCATTTCTGCCAAGTTCTCAAACTTATTAGCATAAAGGTTTGAGAAGTATTCCCTTATAAAGTTCTGAATCTTGGTTGTTTCTGTGGTGATGTTTCCATTCTCATCTCTGAGTTTATTTATATGGGTGTGTTCTCTTCTTTTTCTGATAAGATTTGCTAAGGGTTTGTCTATTTTGTTAATTTTTTCGAAGTACCAACTCTTAGTTTTGTTGATTCTTTCTATGATTTTTTTGGATTCTAATTCACTTAATTCTGATTTAATTTTGATTATTTCTTTCCACCTACTGGATTGGGGTTTGTCTTGCTGCTCTTTTTCTTTTTTATTTATTTTTATTTATATATATATATTTTTATTGTGAAAATACTGTTCAGAGGGGTTACAATTACATGGACAAGATAGTGAGTACATTTCTTATCAAGCATTGTAGCCTCCTACTTTGTTTACCTTTCCCATCCTTGCTGCTCTTTTTCAAGTAGGCTCAGATGTCCCATTAAATTGTTGGTTTCAGATCTCTCCAATTTGTTGATGTAGGAACTCAGAACTATAAACTTGCCTCTGAGTACTGCCTTTGTTGTGTCCTAGAGGACACAAACTACCAGTAGTTTGTGTGTTCATTTTTGTTGAATATCCTGAACACTTGAATTTCATTTCTAGTGTCTTCCATGACCCACTGGTGGTTTAACAGTGTGTTGTTCAGCCTCCATGTGTTACAGGAATTTCTTTGGTGGCTTTTGGTGTTGAGTTCTAATTTTACTCCCTTGTGGTCTGAGAGACTGCAAGGTATAACTTCAATGTTTCTGAATTTGGATAAATTTGCTTTGTGACCTGAAATGTGGTCTATTTTGGAAAATGTTCCATGTGCTGCTGAGAAGAATGTGTATTCTGATGCTGCTGGGTGAAATATTTGGTAAATGTCTGTTAAATCTAGTTGATCTATGCAGTTATTTAGGTCTGCGGTTTCACTGTTGAGTTTTTGCCGAGTTGATCTATCTAGTGGGGAGAGTGGTGTGTTAAAGTCCCCAACAATAAATGTCTTTGGATCTATGTGAGATTTGAGAGAAAGTAGTGTTTCTTGGATTTGGGTGCTCCATTGTTTGGTGAATAGAGATTTAGAATTGTAATATCCTCCTGAAGGAGAGATCCCTTAATTAGTATGTAACAGTCTTCTTTATCTCTTCTAACTAATTTTAATTTGAAGTCTATTTTATCTGATATTAGGATTGAGGCTAAGAACCACATGGTTACCTCAATAGATGCAGAAAAAGCATTTGACAAGATCCAACACCTCTTTATGATGAAGGTTCTGGAAAAATTAGGAATCCATGGAACATTCCTCAATAAAATAAAGGCTGTATATGACAAACATACTGCCAGCATTATATTCAATGGTGGAAAAACTAAAGCCATTTCTTCTAAACTCGGGAACAAGACAAGGATGTCCACTCTCTCCACTTCTCTTCAGTCTAGTATTAGAAGGCTTAGCTACAGCAATAAGACAAGATGCAGACATAAAGGGGATCCAAATAGGGAAAGAAGAAGTAAAACTCTCCCTCTTTGCAGATGACATGATCTTGTATTTAAAGAATCCCATGGACTCCACTCCCAAATTACTCAAGCTGATTCAAAACTTTGGCAAAGTAGCAGGGTATAAAATTAATCCTCAAAAACCAATGGCTTTTCTGTATGCCAACAATGAGAAAAGTGTGGCTGAAATTAGGAAAGCAACTCCATTCGTAATAGACCCACAAAAAGTAAAATACCTAGGAATTAACTTAACCAAAGAGGTGAAGGACCTCTATGATGAAAACTTTAAAAACTTGAAAAAGGAAATCAAAACAGAACTTAGAAAGTGGCAAAAACTCCCATGCTCATGCAATGGTTGGCTCAATATCGTGAAAATGGCAATACTCCCCAAGGCTATCTACAAATTCAATGTGATACCTATCAATATTCCAACCTCATTCTTCAAGGAAATAGAAGAGGCAATGCAAAAATTCATATGGAACAATAAAAGACCTTGAATAGCAAAAACGATCCTCAACAGAAAGAACAATGCTGGAGGAATATCAATACCAAATTTCAAACTCTACTACAAAGCCATAGTAATCAAAACAGCTTGATACTGGCACAAGAACAAACCTCAGGACCAATGGAATAGAATTGAAAACTCAGAAATGAACCTAAAGACCTATAGCCATTTAATCTTCAATAAGGTAGCTAAAAAAATAAAATGGAAGAAAGACAGCCTCTTCAGTAAATGTTGCTGGCAAAATTGGTTAACTACTTGTATAAAACTAAAGCTAGATCCTTATATATCACCCTGCACCAGAATCCATCCAAATGGATCAAAGACCTCGGAGTTAAAACACACACTCTAAAAACATTGCAGGATGGAATAGGAGAAACCCTAAGTCTCCTTGGCACAGGCCGAAATTTTCTTAATAGAGACCCAGAAACACAACAAATCAAAGAAAGGTTGGACAAATGGGATTGCATGAAATTGCAGAGCTTCTACATGGCAAAGGACATAGCTAGCAAGCTCAATAGAAAGCCCAGGGTTGGGAGAAGATCTTCACTAGTCATACAATGGACAAGGGTCTCATATCTAAAATATACCTGGAACTCAAAAAATTAAATCCCCGAACAACAAATCTTCAAAGAAACAACTGCCCAATAAATAAATGGGCGAAAGACTTAAAGAGAAACTCCTCTGAAGAGGAAAGAAGGATGGCCAATAGACACTCAAAGAAATGCTCAACCTCCCTAGCCATAAAAGAAATGCAAATCAAAACAACATTGAAATACCACCTCACCCCAGTTAGAATGGTTATAATCAAGAACTCTAATAACAACAGATGCTAGAGGGGATGTGGACAGAAAGGAACCTTACTACATTGTTGGTGGCAGTGTAAACTTGTTCAACCAATTTGGAAAGCAGTATGGAGGTTCCTCAAAAGACTCCACATAGAGCTCCCCTATGACCCAGCAATCCCAGTTTTGGGCATTTACCCAAATGTTCACAAACAAGACCACACTAAAGCTACCAGCACAACTATGTTTATTACAGCATTATTTGCCATAGTTAAGATATGGAACCAACCCAGATGCCCCTCAGTAGATGAATGGATCAAGAAAATGTGGTATATATACACAATGGAATTCTATACCTCCATCAGAAAGAATGACATTGCCCCATTTGTTAGGAAATGGAAAGACTTGGAAAAAATTATATTAAGTGAAGTAAGCCAGGCCCAAAGAAACATAGGTCCCATGGTTTCCCTTATTTGCAATAACTAGTATATGTCTGAGTCAAGCACAAAAGGTCAGATAATGTTAGGGGAATGAACCCCACGATAAGTATTCAAATGTTTTTTTTTTCCTTTCATGCAATTGTTTCTAACATATTTATAAGATGATTTCTATGTTGCTTTGTATGTCCCTCCCCCACGGTGAAACCCCTGCTTTCACTGTATTTGATGTTGATATAATTTGTGGAGGGGAAGGGCAAAAACAAGTTGTTTAACTGGAGATACAGGTGGACCCATTGCAACAATGAAATGTGCAAGTCGTTATGTTGAAAAATGAACTTTACAACCTTGGTGGGGGTGGGGGAGGATCGGTGGGGAGAGGTGGGGGAGTATGGGAAGGGATGGGAAAGGGAAACAAAGAGGAGGCAACAATGCTTGATAAGAAATGAACTCCGGGGCTGGGAAGTTGGCTCAGTGGTAGAGCGCTTGCCTTGCATGCATGAGGCCCTGGGTTCGATTCCTCAGCACCACATAAGCAAAAAGAAAAAAGCCAGAAGTGGAGCTGTGGTTCAACTGGTAGAGCACTAGCTTTGAGCTGAAGAGCCAAGGGACAGTGTCCAGGCCCAGAGTTCAGGCCCCACGAACGGACCAAAAAAAAAAAATGAACTCGTTATCTTGTCCATGTAATTGTAACTCCTTTGTATGGTATTTTCACAATAAAATAAAATATAAATAAATAAAACAAAAAATGAAAAATACCTTTTTTGTTTTTAAATATATTGAAGGGTTGATATACATGCAGACAAAAATAATTACTACAGCTAGTTAAAATATTCATTACCTCACATAGTGTGTTTTATATTTGTGTATAGTGAGAACAGTTAGCTAACAGTCTTTTCTCTAATGTCAGAGACACAGTGCAATACAATTACAGCATCATCACCTTCTGCCACCAAGCTACACATTAGCTCCTCTAACATTTCTTCTGCAGCTGAAACTTTGTAACCTTTTACCAACAAGTCTCCAATCCCATAACCTCCATTCCATTCTCTGTTGGAAGGAATTCTACTTATTTAGAGTCTACATGTCCATGAGATTGGCAATTTTCTTTCAGTGTCTGTCTTATCTAACATAGCGTAATGTCCTCCAGCAAATGTCCCATGTTATTATAGATGCCAAGTCTCTCATATATTTTAAGTTTCAGTTGTATAGTTAGGCTGTATTTGTTGATGGATACTGTGGCTGATCCCACAGTGAATATTGGTGCAATGACCATAGAAATGCCTATATTGATTTGAAATGCTGATTTGAATTCATTTGGATATGTGTATAGAATTCCAATTGCTGGATCATAAAATAATTATTTCCACCACTATCTCCTTTGGAGATGGAACTCAGGATCTTGGACTTTCTAGATAGATGTTCTACCAATTGAGCTACTCCTCCAACCCATTTTTGTGTTGGTTATTTCTGAAATAGGGTCTTGCTTTATGCCCAGGCCAGGCTGGGCTTCAGTCCTTTTTCCCTGAATCCCTGGAGACGACAGGTGCATGCTGCTGTACCCAGCCATTGTGCTTTTCCCAAAGCTGGCAGAACTTTGTACCACTGTGCCAAGCCAGACCAGGCTGGCTTTGAACAGTGTCCCTTCAATCTCTATCTCTGAAGTAGCTAGGGTTACAAGGTTGAGTCATAGTGCCCAGGAGACAGTTCTATTTCTAATTGGAAGAGGGACTTCATTCTGTTTTACAGGATGTCAGTATTAATTTACTTTCCTGGGGATGGTTCCATTTTCTTCCTATCCTCTCTGACAACTTTTTATCTTTTTTTTTTAATTCCAGCCATACTAGCTAGGTGAGATTCTATCTCCTTGTGGCCTTGATTTGTTTTTCCTGCTGCTCAGTGATATTTAGTTTTTTCTGTACTTGTTGGCCATTGGGAAAATGTCACTTGCCTTTTCACTGTTGAGTTTTTATAATACCTTATAGATTCATCGTATTCATTCCTTGTCAGATAAAACTTTACAAATATGTGTTCCTCTTCTGTAAGTGATCTCTGCAGAAGTTTTGGTCAATTTTTGCTTTTGTTGCCTGTACTTTGGGCTTCTTATCAAGAAAAACTCATTGCCTATGCTGGTGTCTTTGAGTATTTTCCTTATGCTTTCTTCCAATAGTTGCATCATATCAGGTCTTAAATTTAGGTTTTGATCCACTTGAGTTGTTTTTACTACACAAGTAGAGATGGGTCTCTTTTCCTTGTTCTTCACATGGCTATCCAGTTTCCCCAGCACCATTTATTGTTGAAAGTAGGTTTGCTGTAGATGTATGGATTTATTTATATTTTCTGTGTTCTGCTTTATTGACCTGTGTCCTGGTTTTTTGCTAGTACCTTGCTGTCTTTGTTACTGTAGATTTGGATTATGTCTTGAGAATACGTATTATGATGCCTTCAACCTAGTTCTTCTGACTTGATTGCTTTGTCTAAAGCAATTCTAGACAAAAAATAGTAATAATAATAAAGCAATGCTGGTGGTATCCTGATACCACACCTCTACTACAGAGATATAATTTTTTTTTTGGTCCAGTCGTGGGGCCTGAACTCTGGGCCTGGGCACTATCCCTCAGCTCTTCAGCTCAAGGCTAGCGCTCTACCACTTGAGTCACAGCACCACTTTCGGCTTTTTTCTTTTTGCTTATGTAGTGCTGAGGAATCGAACTCAGGGCCTCAGGCATGCAAGGCAAACACTCTACCACTGAGCCAACTTCCCAGCCCCAGAGATATAATTATTAAAAAAAAAAAAAAAAAGCTTGGTACTGGCACAAAAAACCCACTCAAACATCAATGGAACATACTAAAAGACCTAGAAAATAAAGTCATATGCTTAAAGTTATCTGATATTTGATGAGAGCCAAAGTTATACAGTAGAAAAAAAGATAGCTTCTTCCATAATTGGTGTTGGGAAAATTGGACATCCATGTGGAGAAAATGAAAATTGGATCCCTGTTTGTCATCATATACCAGTATCAACTCAAAGTGCATCAAAGACCTCAATGTCAGACCTGAAACTTTATAACTATGGCAAATTAGAGTAGGAGAAACATTAGAAATTTAGGTATAGCTGGAAGCTTTTTTGAAAAAGTCCCAAGGACATAGCAAATAAGAGAGAGACTTGACAAATGAGATTGTATCAAAATAGATAATAGTTTCTGCACAATAAAGGACAATAGTTTCTGCACAACAAAAAAACTAGAAAGACAGCCTGCAATGCATCTGACAACAGCCTAATATCTAAAATATACAAGGAGTTAAAAAAAATCAACCCCCCACCAAAACTAATAAACCAGTTAAGAAATGGGCAAAGAAGCTAAAAAGTGACTTTTCAAAAGAAGAATAGCAAATAGACACTTGTGGAAATCTTCAACATCCCTGGCCATAAAGGAAATGCAAATCAAAGCAACTTTAAGATTCCATCTTATCCAAGTTAGATTAGCCAACATCAAGATTTCGAACAACAGCAAATGTTGGTGGAGCTAAGGGGGAAAGGGAACCCTATTGAACCATTCGCAGGAATAAAACTAGTACAACCACTCTGGAAGGAGGTTTGGAGGTCCTTCAAAAAGCTAAACAGGTATTTCCCTATGGCCTAGCCATGACATTGGGCATCTAACCAGAACATCACAAGCCAGGATACCATAAAGACACTTCGACATCCATATTCATTGCTCCACTATTTACAATAGCCAACTTATACAAACAGCCCTGATTCCCAACAACAGATGAGTGGATCAATAACATGTGGTACTTATACACAATGGAATTGTACTCAGCCATTAGAAAGAATAAGAGTATGTCATTTGCAGGGAGATGGATGGGCCTAGAACAAATCATGTTAAATGAGATAAGCCAAGCTCAGAGACAAACAGCGCATGTTTTCTCTCCCATGTGAAAGCAAGATCTAACATATAACTGGACATGATAACTTAGACAGGATTAGGCATTCACACACAAACAGGCAGACTAAAAGAGGATAAAATTTACCAAAACAAACTCCAGGAAATGGAAAAATGAGATTTTTGTTGTTGGTGGTGGTGGTGTGGTGTTTGTTTCTTGCTTTGGGGATTTTTTTTCCTTTTAGGGGGGCAAAAGAGGGGCACGTAAAGGGAGGGAGGGAAGAGGAACAAATGCAATCGTGGTATTCAGTATAATTGGTATGGAAAATGACCTGTGTGACTTATAGACAGGGAGCGTGAAGGAAGAGGTGACATTGTCCAAAAACAATATATACTCCTTACCTGATTTATGAAACGGTAGCCCCTCTGTACAACACCTTAATAATAACAATAAAATTCTTTTGTCTATTGGGTTTTTGTGACCTGCTATTCATTTGGGGATTCTATTTTCTCTATATCTATGAAGAATTCCACTTATATTTAGGTGAAGATTAAACTAAATCTGTAAATGCTGCTTTAGATAGTATTTTAACAGTATTATCCCTTCCAGGAACATATTAGGTTTTGTGTGTGTGTGTGTGTGTGTGTGTGTGTGTGTGTGTGTGTGTGTGTGTTCAAATGAATAGAATTGCTTTTTTATTTCAATTTAGAAATTTTGTAGAAATATGCTACTGGTTTTTGTAAGCCAACTTTGTATCTTCCAACATACTAAATTCATTTACCAGTTACAACAGCCCTTCGATGAAGTTCTTAAAGTTTTTCTAGATAGAGAATTATATGGGCTCAACAGAGATGTTGGGTGATGTTGATCTCTTTCTCTTGCCTAATTGCTCTGGCCTAAGATTTGCACGGCTATGCTAAATATAAATGGTGAAGAGTACATTCTTATCTTGCTCCAGATCTTAGAGGAAAGTCAGCTTTTCCCCACTCTATATGAAGTTGGCTGTGGTTTTATTACATGTCGTCTACATTATAATGAAGTGCATTCCTTCTATACTTAATGTTATGAGGTAATGTTGGATTTTATCAAATGCTTTTTCTATTAAGTGAAATGCTTATACAATTCCTGTCTTGCATTCTGTTGAAGTGATAGATAATAAGTGTTGATTTTATGTGTTTACAAGTCGCTGAATCACTGGAATAAAGGCCACTTGGCAAGAGTACTTTTTGATGTGTGGTTGGATTTTGCTTACAAGTATTTTGTTGAGAGTTTTTGCATCAGTGTTCATCAAAGATATTGGTTTGCAGTTTTTCTTTTTTGGTATTTTGTGTCCATGTCTAGTTTTGATATCAAGCTAATGTTGTTCTCATAGAATGAGCTTGAGTTTGAAATTAATTTGTATTAGCCTCTTATTAAACATTTGGTAGAATTTACTAGTAATACCATCCCTCCCAACGCTTTGCTTTGTTGGGAGATTTTCATTACAGATTAAATCTCATTGCTCATTGATTCAATTTTTCTATGTTTTTCTGGTTTGATTTTGTTAGATTATGTGTATCCAGCACTGTAGCCATTTCTTTAGGTTTTACAAATTGTTGTTGTATAGTTGTTTACAATAGTCTTAAGATCCTTTGTATTTCTGTAGTATCAATTCCAATGTATTCTTTTCTTATTTTTGTTTTATTTATTTGAGTCCTCCTTTTTTTCTTAGCCTAGCTGACGGTTTGTCATTTTATCTTCATTTTTTTATCCTGGAGCTTGAACTCTGGGTCTGGGTGCTGTCCCTGAGCTTTTTTTTTTTTTTTTTCCTCAAGGCGACCACTTGAGCCAGATCTCTGTTTTCAACTTTTTGGAAATAGACTTTTCAACTTTAATTTGGAAATAAGAGTTTCTCAGACTTTCATAACCCAGCTGGCTTCGAACCATCATCCTCAGATCTCAGCCTCCTGAGTAACTAGGATTCAGGCATGAGCTCCCAATCCCCAGCTTACCTTCATTTATTTTTTAATACTTTGTTTTATTGACATTATGTACTTTTTAGTCTTTACCCGTTTGTTTCTGCTCTGATATTGGTTGCCTCTTTTTGTCTACTCTTTTTTTTTTTTTTGCCTTTCTGTTCTTCGAGTTACATTTTCTGGCTGTTTATTTGAAATATTTCTCTTTTTTTTTCTTTTTTTTTTTTTTGGGTCCGGTCGTGGGGCCTGAACTCTGGGCCTGGGTGCTGTCCCTCAGCTCTTCAGCTCAAGGCTAGCGCTCTACCACTTGAACCACAGCGCCACTTCCGGCTTTTTTCTTTTTGCTTATGTGGTGCTGAGGAATCGAACCCAGGGCCTCCAGCATGCAAGGCAAGCTCTCTACCACTGAGCCACCTTCCCAGCCCTGAAGTATTTCTCTTGTAATATAGATGTTTAGTGCTGTTTCCCCCTTACTATTCTTTTTGCTATACTCCATAGGTTTTGGTGTGGGTTTTTTTCTTTTTAATTTGTTTCTAGAGTTTTTTTAATTTCCCTTTTTATTTCTTAGATAACCCATTGTTCAAAAGTATTCTGTTTAGTTTCCCTGTATTTGTGTATTTTCGAGTAAACCTTTTGTCTATTTTTGCATTTACTCCCTTGTGGTCAGATAAGATACATGCTATAATTTCTTCTTTTTTTTTTTTTTAACTTTGATCAGACTTGTTTGCCACCTAGCATGGACTGTGCTGGCTAGTGTTTCCTGGGTTGGTGAGAAGAACATGTATTTTGCAGCTGTTGGATATGCCAGTTAGGACTATTGGTCAATAGTAGTTTAACAGAAGCGTTTTCCTAAGCAGATTTCTTATCTGGTTAATCCATCCACTGATGAAAGTGAGTTGTTAGAAGCCGCAGAATTACCTTGTGGAATCGACTTCTCCCTTTAGATCTAATGAAGTTTGTTTTAGGTCATCTGTGGTTTACTGTTGGGTATATTTACATTTATTAGTGTAATAGCATCTTGATGAGTTGGTCCCTTAACCATTATATAATGACTTTGTCTCTTTTCATAGTTTGTGCCTTAAGGATTATTTATCTAATGTTGGTATAGCTATTCCTGATAGCTTTTGCTTTGGGTTTGCATGGAAGATCTTTTCCATTTCGGTCTAAGTGTCTTTACCGATAAAGTGAGTTTCTTGGAATCAATATTTTTTTAATCCATTCAGCTTAGTGGTGATAAATTCCCTCAATTTTTATTTCTTTTTTCATGTCTAAAGGATAGCTCATGTGTGAGTGAGTGAGTGAGTGTGTGTGTGTGTGTGTGTGTGTGTGTGTGTGTGCACACGCTGGGGTTTGAACTCAGGACCTGGCCATTGTCCCTTAGTTTTTTCTCTCAAGGATGATGCCCTAGCACTTGAGTCTTACTGCCACTTTCAGCTTCCCCATGGTTAACTGGACATAAGGAAATCACAGACTTATCTAGCCAACTTGGCTTTGAACCACAATCCTCAGATCTTAGCCTACTGAGTAGCTAGTATTATAACCATGAGCCATGGGCACTCAGATGAGTACACTATTTCTGATTGGTAGTTTTTTCATTCAGGACTTCAAATATGCCACCCCACTCTCTTCTGACCTGCAAATTATCTGCCAAGAAATAAGCTATTAATCTAATGGAGACTGCATTAAGTGTAACTTGACACTTGTCTCTTACATATTTTAGAATTCTTTCTTTGTCTCAGGCTTTTGCAATTTGGTTATAATATGTAAAATAATCTTTTATGGTCATATTTATTTATAATCCTTTGGGAATCCTGGATCTGAGTGTCATATCTCTCTCAAAACTTGGAAAGTTTTCAATTATCTCATTGAATGTGCCTTCTGTACCTTTATCGGGAATACTCAGAGTTAGAAAACTTGTTACTATGTGATGGTCTGATGAGTCTTGGAGGGTTTGTTGTTGTTGTTGTTGTTGTTTTTATTCATTTAGGGAAAGATGCTTGACTGGGTTACTTAAAAAGATTTATCTGTATTTGTGGGGGCGTGTGTGTGTGTGTGTGTGTGTGTGTGTGTGTGTGTGTGTGTCTGTCTGTCTGTCTGTCTGTCTGTCTGTCTGTCTGTCTGTGCCAGTTCTGGGGCTTGAGCTCAGGGCTTGTCCATTTACTTTTTCATTCATGTCTTGTGCTCAATCACTTGAGCCAGAGCTCCTCTTCCAGCATTTTGGTGGTTAATTGGAGACCAACAGTCATAGGAACTTTCCTAAGCAGGCTTTCAAATCCCAGTTCTCAGATCTCAGTTTCCTGAATAGGTAGGATTAACCAAAGAACCACCAAAGCCCAGCTCCAAAGATGGATCTTTGTGTTCAAAAGATCTTTCTTCTGTTTGGTCCAGTAAGTTATTGGGGCTCTCAATAGAATTGTTTATTTGGACTTACTGAGTTTTTCAGGTCCAAGATTTCTGTTTAGTTCTTTTTAATAGTCTCACTCATGCAGATCATGAATTCTACCTCTAGTTTTGTTGCATTATCTCTCTGTAGTCTCTTGAATTTCACTGGGTTTCCTTCAAATGTTCATTCTCAATTCTTTTGTAGGCATTTCATCAATTTTCCTTCCTTTAGGATGTGTTGATAACAAGTAACAAGTGTCACCATAACTTGATTTAAAAAAAATACTTCCTGTGTCCCTAGATTGATAATAGAGGATCTGTTTTCTTTACAAATTTCATAGGGTGATTTTCATAGCAAAAGGCTTTCTCCTGGAGATGTGTTTTATGGTGTTATTCCTGTATACTACATTGGCTGTGGTTCCCGTTGGGAATAGCAGTGTAGTCTCCACACAGCTTCTTCGGCTTTGGTTCAGCGTGTGTGGCAAAGGGGCAGGACATGCGCTGCACATGAGCCAAAATGGGAGCAGCACAGTTCACATGGCAATCGTAATCCATTCCTTTCCTTATTAAACCACCTCACATTCCTATCTTACACAGCCTCTCCATTTTGTCCACAGTACATTGTATTCCTCATCCCCCAAATTTCTGATGAACGGTAGTTTTCAATTCTTTCATTTTAGTTCTTGTGGAAAGAGTGTTCTGTGAGCTATCTTCCGTCTTGCCAAGGTTAGTTTCAGGTCTTACATTTATGCCTTTTGTCTGTTTTGAGGGGTTTTTTTATTATTCTGGTATAATATAAAGGTGCAGATTCAGCTTTTTGCCTGTGGGTATTGATCTTTTTTTTTTTTTTTTGTCGGTCGTGGGGCTTGAACTCTGGGCTTGGGCACTGTCCCTCAGCTCTTCAGCTCAAGGCGAGCGTTCTACCACTTGAGCTACAGTGCCACTTCCGGTTTTCTGGTGGTTTATTGGAGATAGGAGTCTCACGGTCTCTCCTGCCCGGGCTGGCTTTGAACCGTGATCCTCAGATCTCAGCCTCCTGAGTAGCTAGGATTACAGGCGTGAGCCACCAGCGCCCGGCTGTGGGTATTGATCTTTTCAAGGCTTGGGTGCTGTCCTGTAATTTTTCTTTGCTTAAGGCTGGCACTGTCCTGGAGCCATAGCTCTACTTAGGCTATTTGATGGTTAGCTGTAGATAAGAGGCTCGTGAACTTTCTTACCCAGGCTGCCTCAGATCTTAGCCTGTGAAGTAGCTCCGATTACAGGCATAAGCTACCTATACTCAGCTAAGTGTCTGTTTATTAATGTGAGTACCACTGTTTTAAACATTACCACTTTGGAACTGAATTTGAAATCATGACCTATAATGTCTCCAATTTATTCTTCATTCTAAAGATGGTTTTAACTATTTGGGGTCCTTTATACATACATACCAATTTTAGACTTTTTTTCCCCATGAAAATGCTCCTGAAATTTTGATAGGAATTGTGTTGAAACTTTCTTTTTGAGGAGTATGGATGTAACAATAATTAATTCTTCTGATATACCAACAGGAGATATTAATTGAACCCATCAAATTCTTTCATCAATATTTTATCATTTTTAATGCACAGATATTTTGCCTGCTTGGTTGATTTTGACCCTAAATCTATCATTCTTTTATGTTACTATAATTGGAATCCATTTCTTGATTTTCTTTTCAGATAGTTTATTGTAGATGTGAAGAGATATTACTAAATTAGAAGCAATAATCCTAGCTTTTCAGGAGGGTCAGACTGGGAGGATTAGGGTTCAAAGCCAGTGTACGCAGAAAGGATCCAGAGATTCCATCTCCAATTAACTAGCAGAAAGCTAGATTGGAGGCCTGAGTTAAGCAGTGGAGAGTCAGCCATGAGCAAGAAAACTAAGTAAATACAAGGCTCTGAGGTTTGTATGTTGATTTTGTATCCTGAAACTTTGCTGAATTCATTTATTATCTGTAACTTTGTGATGTTTTTAATATTCTCCACATACAGGATCATATTATATGCAGGTTGAAATCATTTTAATTCTTCTTTTCTAATTTCAATGCCTTTTAGTTATTTTTTTTGTATAATTACTCTAATTAGAACTTCCAGTACTGTGTTGAATGGGAACAGCAAAAGTAGACATCTTTCCATATAGTAGATCTTAGCAGAAAAAGCTTATGCTCCCTCCTCTCCCACCCCTCCTCCACACCCCTCACCCACACCCCAATTGATCACAGTGCTTGCTGTGGGATTTTCATAAATAGCCTTTTTATTTTATCAAATTAAGTCTCTTCTATAATTTTTTTAAGTGTGTTGGGATTGGGGCTTGAACTCAGGGCCTTGCTTAGTCTTTTCCATTCAAGGCTGGTGGTCTACTGCTTGAGCCACACTTCCACTTTTGCCTTTTGATTGGTTAATAGGATATAAAAATCTCATAAACATTTCTGCCAAGGCTTGCTTTGAACCATGACCCTCAGATCATAGCCTACTAAGATTATAGCTAAGATTATAGGCATGAGCCACCAATACCCAGTCAAGAGAAGTTTTGCCAGACAAATTCTAGACACACATGTTCTACAAATGGTAAATAAAAAAAAAGAAATGAAATGTCTGAACAAACCAATAACAAATAAGAATACTAAATTAGTAATCAATGACTTCGCTACAAAAAGATACTCAGGACCATATGGCTATAGAGATGAATTCTCTCAGACATCCAAGAAATGAATTAATTCCAGTCCTTCTTAAACTCTTTCAAAAACCTAAATTGTAAGCTCATTGGATGAGGTCACAGTCTCTGAGATACTAAAGCTCAAAAAAAGACAGTACAGGAAAGAACACTACAAACTACTCTGATAACCTCAAAAAGGTTATCCCACTGGACCAGGTGGACCACATTCAAGGTTGATTCACTCAATGTACCCATCAGTCATGTAATAGTCCACATTCTGAATTAAATATAAAAACCACACGACCACATGATCCTCGCAATTAATACAGAACAAGCCTTTGACAAAAAAAATGTCTTCAAATAAACTTGCCAAATGCAATTATAGCTAAAAATGTAAAATACTCTCTTGTTCAACTCTAAAGCAGGCTTTTTCTATAGCAAAGTGCTACAATGGAGAATAGTGAAAAGAGCTGAATAAAACCATTAGAGCAAAAAGAGAGTATTTATATAGTACTTTCTGTCTCTCTTTGAAAATGTTTTCCAATCAACAAATGTGCGTTTATTCCAAATGCACTTCAAGTACAAACAGACATTTCCCTGTCTTGTCTGCCAATTGTCTGGCTTCTTGAACCCCCTATGGAGAACACTTGACATCAGCAAGTAAGGGACAGCATGACATTTGTTTGCTTCAAGGCCAAAGGTGAAATGCATTTGTAATTAAAGACCTCAGAATACTGGTAATGACAGAAAGAAATAATTTTTCTTTCCCTACTTTGTTCTTTCTTGTTGTGCATTGTTTCTAAACATTTTTAAAGGACACCTAGGACGACCTAGAATGCAATCATTCATCTTAGGCTTATGTTCGAAAGTAACGCCAACGGAAGAACATTGTGTACATTTTAAATAGTTTAACGTTTTCTTTCTGCTCTCTCTCTTTTGTTTAATGATAATTCTAATTTATTTTTGTGCTGGTACTGGGGCTTGAACTCGGGGCCTAAGTGCTGTCTCTTAGCTTTTTTGGCTCAAGAATGGTGCCTTACCAATTGAACCACAGCTCTACTTCTGACTTTTGGGCAGTTAATTGGAGATACAAGTTTTAGAGCCTTTCCTGACTAGGCTGGCTTCAAACCATGATCCTCAGATCTCAGCTTCCTAAGTAGCTAAGATTATGGTTATGAGCCACCTGTGCTTGGCTCATTCTAATTTTTAATACTCCCAAATATTACCTGTAGAGTGGTTTTCAGAAGATAGTCTTGTTCTTTTTTCTTATAAAATCCTTCTAAGAAAAGCTCTAAATGCAAATCTCAATCCTGCAAAAAGAAAAATTAAGTATATACATATAGATGAGTGCATATATCCAAACTACATTTTTCTATATATAGATATATATGCATTGATTATATTAACATATATTGATATATAGGTATATTGATATTTATATACATATATTTTTAAATATATCAATCTGTACAGATCTAGATTTAAATATAGATTTATATTTTAAATATATAGATATATACTAAAACATATAGATATAACAGATTATACCTATATCTGTTATATATAGTACATATCTATATATTTGTTTTATATATATAGAGAGAGAGAGAGAGATAAAACTGATATATCTGTATATCTGTTATTGCCAGGTGCTGATGGCTCATACCTGTAATATAACAGATACATTTTTATCTGTTTTATAATGTATTATATCATATATAATATATTACATATCGTATATGTCTATGTATCTATATGCTTATATAATATATTGCATCTATAGATATGTATATATAGCAATGAGATAAATATTGATAGATATTAATATAGATATAATGAAAATCCTGTGAGAATTCACTGCATTATGCAAGCCTGCTCTGACTTTGGAATGACTATATAAACTTCACCTACCCTTGACCAAAGAAGGCTACCTCTCATGGCTAGACCTTCCTCCAACTTGGCTATTCTTTGTGATGATGCTCATATACTTTGGAAATTCCTAGTGGGTGCATTATTGGGAATGTTTTGAAGAACTGAAGCATTGTTAACTCTAATGGAACAACACTGCAGCAACTGTTTGTAAAGTAAGTCAACTCACTCCACGCTCTAGCAGCTCACTCCAGTAATTCTAGCTGCTCAAGAGACTGAGATCTGATTACAGCAGTTCACAGATAGTCCAGGGAGAAAAGTTGGCAGGATTCTTATCTCCAATTAGCTAGCAAAAAGCCAGAGGTAGTAGTGTAGCTTAAGCAGTAGAATGCCAGCCTTGAGCAAAAAAAAAAAAAAAAAAAAAGCCAAGCAAGAGCATGAGGTCTTCAGTTCAAGCTCTAGCAAAATAATAACTTGTGTGTAAGTGTGTGAGAGAGAGACAGAGAAAGACAGAGAGAGAGAGACAGAGAGAGAGAGAGAGAGAGTACTAGGTACTAGGACTTGAACTTTGTATGTCACACTCATAACTAGCATCTACCATTTGAATTGTATCTCCAGTTCAGCATCTTATTGGTTAATTGATAATGAAGTCTCTGGGGCTTTTCTGCCCTGGCTGGCTTTGACTAATCTCCATCCTCAAGGTCTCAGCTTCCTGAGTTGTTAGAATTACAGGTATAAGCCATCCAAAATGGCAGTAATGATTATTTTCATAATCTATTAAGCACTTTGAATAAGAACTGCAAGCGTTTATGTTATCTCTTTTAATCATATTATTTCTTGGCTTAATTGGGAGAATTATCTTTTTTAATACGTTATGGTATTCATGGGAAATAAATAAAATTCTACTGTAAAATTAGAAAGGGAAAACAATCAAGTGATATAAAATTGGTAATGAACATATTTTAAGCAAGCAAGGTAAATGAGGATGTATACTAAAAGCTGTAAAGTTTACATTATTTTACTGAGCTGTAACTCCATGTAAGACATTTACTGGAACTTCTCTGCTTTCCAGAAGAGAACTGGGGGTGACTATGTCGGAGAGGAGTTATCTAGGGGTGATAGGAGGATCATAGGTCTTCAGGTTAGTCAGTTTGGGTTGATTTCCCAGTTTTCTAATTACAACCTTTTTATTTGGATCAAGTTGTTCGATCTTCCTTGAAGTCTCCATTCCTTCTATGGTAAGGTGATATAATGGTGTGAATATCTCTTTTAACAAATAGGTGATTATAGGCCAAGCAACAGTAGTTCACACCTATAATCCTACCTACTCAGGAAGCTGCAATCTGAGGATCTTGATCCAAAGCTAGCCTGGGCAGGAAAAGTTAATGAGTGTCTTATCTCCAATTAAACACCAAAAAGTCAGAATTGGACCTGTGGCTCAAATGGTAGAACAGTAGCTTTGAGAAAAGAAGCTAAAGGGCAGCACCTAAGCCCTTAGCTCAAGACCCAGTACAGACACACACACACACACACACACACACACACTCACACACACTCACACACACATGCATACACATGAGCACAGTAAGTGGTTATAAATAAAAGGTACAGAATTCAAAAGATCAGTTTCCACTAGCTCCTATAGGACACTGTCTCTCAGGCCACAGAGGGAGGTTTTTAAGTAAAGATCCAAAATGGTAACTGTAAAAACCAAAGAACTAGGCATGAAACAAGAAGGACTTCAATTAATTTGCTTCATCTTTCCTGTGTCAGCACACAGCAGAGAAAAACCCCTAGCATTCCACCACTCCATGTTCTTTGTAAATGCTCTCAAAGAGTGTGCAGCTCCATGAAAAGTAATGTGAACACAGTGAACACTTAATTGTCTGTAGGAGAGGTAGCTCATGGAGTTTCTGTCTGCACAGATTGAATTTTATGACTGCTTCAAAGTGAGGTCCAAACAATAAAGAGTCGGGTATTCCCTACTTCCCCTCCTCCATCCAGCAGAAATTCTCTCCATCATAGTAATTAGAGATATGTTTTATTCATCAAAATAAGTTGCTATTTTGTATTTTATTGTCCAAAAGCTTAGCTATTGAATAAATAAGAAAGATATTTTTGTACATTTTTATTGTAAAAATACTGTACAGAGGAGTTACAGGTACATGAGCAAGGTAATGAGTCCATTTCCTATCAAGCATTGTTGCCTCCTCCTTTGTTTTTCCCCTACCATCCCTTCCCTCCCACCTCCACAACTACCACCCCCCCCACAAAGTTGCAAATTTCGTTTTCAACTAATGTCTTGCACATCTCATTCTACATGAGATGTACTTGTATCCCTATTAAAGTATTTTGTTTTTACCCTTCCCCTCTCCAAATTAGAGAAGTGTATATCCAAGATGCAGGGTACCGACATCGTGAAAATAGGGAATTTTTTATAAGAAAGCAGAATGTTGATTTTTATTTTCTTGTGCTGGCCTAAGGCTTGAACTCAGGTCCTGGGTGCTATCCCTGAGCCTTTCTGCCCAAAGCTGTGGCTTCAAGCCACAGTTGAGCCACAGTTCCACTTCTGGCTCTTCATTGATTAATTGGAAATAAAACTCTTATGGACTTTCCTTCCTGGGCTTGAACCATGATCCTCAGCTCTCTGCATGCTGAGTAGCTAGGACTACAGGCATGACTTCCATTGTCCCAAAGAATGTTGATCTTTTAAAAATCCTATCAAGCTTACACAGCCAATGGTAAGCAGGGATCCAGGATTAGAGGGAAGGAACTCCATGTCCTGAGAGATTCACATTATTCAGGGTTCCAGAGAAAATGCTACTTACCAAAAAATAAGCAGGCATCTTTGTCCATGGGTTTGCTGAGCTTCTCAGGGGAAATTTCTATTAAAACCCTATGCCCAGTATTTTTTTTTTTCCTGAAACAAAAATGAACAGGAGGAGAAGCCAGGTTGATAAGATTTGTGTCTGGTGTATGATATGGGAGCCAAACATTGCTTCTAGAAGATTCACCTTCAGCGGATATGTCCCTTTTATACACTTACCAAACCAGTGTTGAAATGTACAGAAAGATAGTCAATAACCACAAAAGAGCGGATTTCCACAAAAAACGGGCACTTCCAGCTTTCTGGGCTGATTTTATAGAAACATAATGTACCATTGGACAGAAATAGAATTCTGAGGCTGCTAGGAATTTACTTTTCTTTGTCTCTCTATAGAAGCAAGAGATATTCACAACCTAAGAAGGAAAATGAGCAAAGAACAATTTAAGATACCTTTGAAATGCCTGCAGGAGCTATTTTTACTTTTTCTCATTCCATTGTAACAAAAGGTTCTAAAAATGGACTTGGAAAAGCCAAGCTGTAATGCAGCCATTTGGAAAGTTCCTTGAGAGCGGGAGCCACACACTGCATTTCTTTGTGTCTGCCAGTAAGCAGAAAATAATATTAGGAAACAAAGTTGGAAGGAGAAAGGAGTAACAAGGAGGCAGTGGTGGCCATGTGAGAAGCAAAATCCTGACAGGGACTGCTCACAAGCAGGATACTCCCGTGCCATTTCAGCCTGCCCAATTTGCATTTTCATTTGGAATGAGATTGATAATCCTGAACTGTCTTTAAAGCTAGCCAATAGAAGAAAAGATGGAGATTTACCTAATCATATACATTTTAAACAGATCTTAGGAAATATGCTCTAGGGCCTAGAGTCTTGGCTAAGGTATTGGCCAATGTCTGCCTTCCACATAAAATAAAGTCCAAATTCTGATGCAAGTGCAACTTGCATACCTGTCCATCTGTGTTTGTTTCTCGTCACTATGATGAATACCTGAGAAAATCAGTTCAAGGGGAAAATGATTATTTTGTGCCAGTCCTAGGACTTGAACTCATGGTCTGGGCACTCTCCCTGAGTTTTTTGCTCAAGGCTAGCACTCTACAACTTGAACTATAGCTCTACTTCCAGCTTTCTTGGTGTGGTGAGACAAAATATCATGGTAGTGGGAGTGCATGGCGATCCTGCTTACCTCATGGCAGTCAAGAAGCAGAGAGAGAGAGAGAGGGGGAGAGAGAAAGAGAGAGAGAGAAGGTATCATCTTCAAAGGCATGCCTCCAGCAACCCATTTCCTCCAATCCAGGCCTCATCTTCCATAATTTCTATGACCTTCCAATAGCGCAGTCAACTATGAATTCATCAATGGACTAATCTATTGATTAGGTCATAGTCCTCAAAATCCAACCTTGACTGGATCTCTTCAATGATTGGATTACTATCTGTGGACCAAGACATCAACATATTCTCTCCTTGTAGCCTTGTGGAGTTAGTTGGGACATGGCCATTCAGCCAAACATACACAGTGGAGTCTTCTGTTGAGTTGTTGAAATGATGGATTTGACAAGTTAAAGGATGCCCTTGACCTGCACAGACAAGGAGTAAGCCAGACAAGGAGTAAGCTTCCCTGAGACAAGCCACTGAGGCCTGTAGAATAGCCTCTCCCAACATGTTTCTTTTTATCCGAAGAGTTGCCTTCAATACAGATGCAAAGATGGTGTTTGGCTTGACTCTCTAGTTCCAGAATCATCCTTGCAGGTAAATAGGAAGTCAAACTTGCAGAGTTCTAACTCATTTGTGGTGTCCTGACCCTCTAGGGGAAAGCTTGTGAGTATGGGCTAAGGTGGCCTATCTTCAGAAACACTGAAGACAAGTCCCTGTGGAATGGGCAGGACCTCAGAACGATGTCCAGGGAAACTGAGGCGAATGGATTCCAGGAGCTCTCCTCTCCCTTCTCCTGTACACTCACCTCAATAACTTGAAACTCAGAGGTTTTCATCTTTGATAAAAGCAAATTCCATCCAAGTCTCATAATCTGAAGTCATTCAAATGAAACTATAAGGAACCAGACAGGTGTGAGGGACACTTCTTTTGCTGTTTGTTTATAAATGAAAATGAGTTAAAAAGTAATAAACCCTGGTATGATTCATAGCCTGGCTCCCGAAGGTATTTATAAAAGTGTTTCAGCCAGGCGCCCATGACTCACGCCTGTAATCCCAGCCACTCAGGAGGCTGAGATCTGAGGATTGCGGCAGGTCAAAGCCAGCCCAGGCAGGAAAGTCCGTGAGACTCTCATCTCCAACTAACCACCAGAAAACTGGAAGTGGCGCTGTGGCTCAAGTGGTAGAGTGCTTGCCTTGAGCTAATGAGCTCAGGGACAGCGCCCAAGCCCAGAGTTCAAAGTCCACGACTGACAAAAAAAAAAAAAGTTTCAGCTGGGTCTGGGGGCTCACACCTGTAATCCCAGGTGCTTGGGAAGCAGAGGCTGGAAGATCATGAGTCTCAGGCCAGCAAGAGCTGCAGAGTGAATTGTAGGCGAATCGGGGCTACAATGTGAGTTCAAAGCCAGCCTGTACTACACAAAAAGATCCTGTCTTCAGGAATTTTTTTTTAATCTGTTGAAAATTAGCAATGTTATGATTCAAAATACCCAGTGTCTCCTGGGTAGAGCTAATATTGAGTGAAATTTGTTCTTTTTCCTTATAAATGAAACTATTTAAACAGCTGAACAGATACATCAACTACTACTACTTCAATTACTGTATTTAAATGGAATATACCTAGATAGTAATGCTTAAGAAAACATTTTAAAAGATAGGAGTTGGAAATTCACCTCACTCATTCATGCCGGTCCCCTACTGCTTGAAAGCAAAATTGAGTGCCAGACACAGAGCTATATTTATGGTACTGACTAAATCCTTCCCCCAGGGAACTGTCATCTAGTGAGGTAAACAAGAGACAATCCAAATACATACAATCCTAAACCATAATGCAATCCAATGGGTAAGAGATCCTTATGGCTTTTTAGAAATCAGAGGATGGGGACCAGTTTCAGTCTCTGGGTAACAAAAACAGTCTCTGTGATAGGGTTGAAGAGGATAAATAGAGAAAGTAAGTGGGGCCAGGCGCCGGTAGCTCACGCCTATAAGCCTAGCTACTCAGGAGGCTGAGATCTGAGGATCCCAGTTCAAAGCCAGTCTGGGCAGGAAAGTCAGTGAGACTCTTATCTGCAAGTAACCACCAGAAAACTGGAAGTGGTGCTGTGGTTCAAGTGGTAGAGCACTCTCCTTGAGCTAAAGAGCATAGGGACAGTAGTACCCAAGCCCAGAGCTCAAGCCCCACCACCAACAAGAGAGAAAGAGAGAGAGAGAGAGAGAGAGAGAGAAAGGAAGGAAGGAAGGAAGGAAGGAAGGAAGGAAGGAAGGAAGGAAAGAAGAGGGGGAGTGGAAAACTCTGTGAGACTCTTATTGAAAAACCAGCAAAAAGCCAGAAGTAGAGCATTGGCTAAAGTGTTAGAGCACCAGCCTCAAGCAAAGAAGCCAAGTGAGAGCATGAGGCTTCATTACCAGCACAAAAAAAGAAAGAAAGAAATATCACACAATACAATAGAAAATACAGTGTTTTCAGGTGTAGTGGCTCAAGCCTAAAATCCTGCCTATCTCAGAGGCAGAGACTGAGAGGATTGTGGTTTGGGGCCAGTTGGGGATCTCATCTCAAAAAAAAAAAAAAAACTGATCTTAATGGTGTACATTTGTTGTCCCAGCTGCATAGGAAACACAAACGGGAGTCTCATAATCCCAGCTCATCTGGGCATAATTTTAAGACTTATTTGAAAAGTAACTAAAGCAGAAAAGGCCAGAAGCATGTCTCAAGTGATAGAACAGTTTCCTGGCAAGCACAAGGTTCTCAGTTCAAACTGGACCACTGTAAAAAAAATTTTTAGTAAAAAAGCAAGTAAATGAAGTGTCAAAGTTTTATATGCAGAACATATCAATTTCCCCTAAAAACAAACAATAAGAAGAGAAAATAAAGACTGACCAAGGTTAATGCACAGAAAGGGAAAGAGAAATTGTCAACAACAACAACAAAAAGATAAAAAGAGGGTACAGAAAAAATAGGGTTCAACTCACTAGTTATCAGGAAAGTGAAAAATAAATCAAAATACAACTTTATACTCATAAGATGAATACAGTTTTAAAATCTGGAAATGCAAAAAAAAAAAAAAAGGCCTAAAATGTCAGGCCAATGGGAATTATATTGTCTGCCCTTGGCAATTGTGACTGTCTATGGGTGTGATTACATTTAAGAACAATGTAACAACAGCTGATCAAGTTAAGCTGCTATGGCCTAATATGTAATAATCACACTTTCCAGTGAGCCCTCAACACCTTCTACACACATATGCACAAAGATGTTATTGGCAGTGTGTCACCCGGGCAAACACTGAGAACAAATACACCTACAGCATTTGGAAATCACTTAGGAATAGACAGATGGATCCCTATATATCCCTACAGAAGCATAATATTTATTGCTAATAATGAATACTAAGATGAATTCATTATTTCTACTTGGATTTTTGGTTTCTGTTTTGTGTCAGTACCGGAGCTTGAACTCAGGACCTGGGTGCTGTCACTTAGCTTTTTCTCTCCAAGTGGTGACCCACTTGGTGAGCCATACCTCCACTTCTAGCTTTTTAGTAGTTAAGTGGAGGTAAATATTTCTCAGATTTTCCTGCCTGGGCTGGTCTTAAACTGTGATTCTTAGATCTCAGCCTCCTGAGTAACCAGGATTACAGACATGAGCCACGGGGGCCCTGATTTATTGTATCTACTTGTATATACATAGCCAGTTCTCAGAGCATGACAACAAAAATGCAAAAACATGTAAAATGTACACTAAATTCCTGCACTGGGGATTAACTCAGGGGATTAATTTGGGACGTGCCCTCCAGTCCTTTTGTTTTCCTTTTGTTTTTCAGATAGAGTCTCATTTTGTTATAGGGATCCTCCAGCCACCATCCTTCTATCTCTGACTCCTAAGTAGGCTGGGGGGTGAGGCATAAGTCACCACATCTAACCTATACCTTTGTAATTTTGTTACATATGTGTGAATATATTCATATATACATACACATATGCATGTATGAAATGCATAGAGGAACATGGCACATGCAAGGCACAGGTAAACTAACTTGAGCACAGTGTTTACCTCCAGAAGGAGAGTGAGAAATGAGATCATTGCTGGGGTGGGGTGGGACCATTGTGGCCATTCAACTGTTTCCCTGCTTTAATTTCATTTTGAGAAAGATATGGCAAAATGGTATGTTTTCTGCCTGTATGTCTAATTTAATTGGAAAATGAAATTTTTATTGTCTTGGTAGATACCATTTATCATGTGTGTGTAAGTATCAAAATCCCGGTGTGTCACACAGAATGTATCCAAACAATATGAGAGTGGTCAAAGAGAAATCTACCTCTGTGTAATTGTTTCCCCATTTCCAGTTGGGACCCAAAACAAGATTAAATATCAAGAGAAGTCTTTAAGGATTGTTACAGATTGACCTGACTAGCTCTTAGACCATCACCTTGAAGATGTAGATAATAAATGATAGATGATAGATATATAAGTGAATGATGAAGATACATACATACATACATACATACATACATACATACATGAATGCACTCATATACTCCTTGAGGTTTTTTCTCTGATTTATAGCTTTCCCTCCTATTAATTTATAAGACTTTGAAGTCAGCCTCTTCAGTAAATGGTGCTGGCAAAATTGGTTAACTACTTGTAGAAAACTAAAGCTAGATCCTTATATATCACCCTGCACCAGAATCCATCCAAATGGATCAAAGACCTCGGAGTTAAAACACACACTCTGAAAACATTGCAGGATGGAATAGGAGAAACCCTAGATCTCCTTGGCACAGGCTGAAATTTTCTTAATAGAGACCCAGAAACAGAACAAATCAAAGAAAGGTTGGACAAATGGGATTGCATGAAATTGCAGAGCTTCTGCATGGCAAAGGACATAGCTA
>NW_012267217.1:29622765-29630531 GCF_000151885.1 Dipodomys ordii | reverse complement strand
AAATTAAGTGAAGTAAGCCAGGCCCAAAGAAACATAGGTCCCATGGTTTCCCTTATTTGCAATAACTAGTATATGTCTGAGTCAAGCAGAAAAGGTCAGTTAAGTTGATGTTAGGGGAATGAACCCCAAGATAAGTATTCAAATGTTTTTTTTCTTTCATGCAATTGTTTCTAACACATTTATAAGCTAATTTCTTTGTTGCTTTGTATGTCCCTCCCCCCTGCTTTCACTGTATTTAATGTTGGTATAATTTGTGGAGGGGAAGGGAAAAAAAACAATCGTTTAAATAGGGATACAGGTGGACCCATTGCAACAATGAGATGTACAAATCGTTATGTTGAAAAACGAACTTTACAACTTTGGCAGGGTTGGGGGGAGGGAGCAGGGGGGAGAAGGGGGGGGGAGATGGGAAGGGATAGGAAGGGGAAACAAAGGAGGAGGCAACAATGCTTGATAAGAAATGTACTCACTATCTTGCCCACGTAATTTTAACTCCTCTGTACAGTATTTCACAATTTAAAAAATCATACAATAATAAAAAAGACTTTGGAGTTTGGGTAAATGCTTAGGAAATAAAAGTGATTGGAAATAGAACTCCCAAACTTATTCCTGCCATGGAACTATAGCTTTGTACCTGTCAAGGGATAGATGAAGTGCCTGCCCTGTCCTCTCCCCAGCTTCTAGAAGACACTTCTACCCTCAACTCCTATGACCTCCATGATCTTAGAGTCAACATATGAATGAGCTCATCCAGTATTGTTGTCTCATTTCAGTTAATATCTAGATCCTCCAAGTCCATTCTTGTTGGTGAAAATGACAGGATTTTGCACTTTTGGGTGGTTGAGTGAAAATAGTCAACTGTAGACATAGACATGCTGATTGATCATGGTTGCCAACTCCCTTGGAATGAAAGATGCCTATGAGATTAGTAAATTACACTTCTGGGTATATGTGTGAAGGAATGTCCCGAGAGGATTCTCTAAGGAAGGAAGACACACGCTAAATGTAGGCAACACTATCCTGTAGGCTAGGGGCCCAGATAGAACAAATGGGGGAGAAGAAGGAAGCTATTGGAATAGACAATCTCCTCTCTGCTTCCTGAATTTCATGAGGTGAGCCACTCTGCTGTACCACTCCTTTCCACCATCATGTTTTCCTTCACCACAGGCCCAGGAACCATGCAGCTGGCTGACTATGGGCTGTAACCTGTGCAACTGTGAGCCAAAAGACATCTTTCCTTTTTCAAATCGTTTGCCTCTGGTGTTTGTCACAGGAATAAAGTCTGACAACACAGTATGCCACACTTTCTCTTGATGAACACTTAGGTTACACTTTGCCATGATCTACTTTCTCCAAATAGCTACCGTTGTCTACCCCCACTCCTTCCCTAATTATAGCTTGCTGCTCAGAAAAGTAATTATCTTATCCTTAGATATCTGATCTCTGAGCTGGGTACTAGTGGCTCACGCCTGTTATCCCAGCTACTCAGGAAGCTGAGATCTGAGGATAGTGGTTCAAAGTCAGGCTGGGCAGAAAAGTTCATCAGACTCTTATCTCCAATTAACCACTAAAGCACAGGAAGAAGTGGAGCTGTGGCTCAAATGGAAGAGCACTAGCCGTCCACAAAACTGCTCAGGGACAGTGCCCAGTGCCCAGGCCCTGAGTTTAAGACCCAGTACTGGCATAAATATATATATATATATATATATATATATATATATATATATATGATGTCAAAAGTAGGCTATACATTCTCTATGATGCTGTTCTTCAGGACAATGAGGGCCTCTACAACAGGAGATCAAAGGCGTGGTCCATGTCTAACAGACTGTGAGCGGGTAGAGCTGCCAAGGGAACAAAACTGGGATCCCTAGACAGAGTCACTCTGTGAGCTACCTCCTGTCACTGTGAGCTGCAGCCAGGACAGAAGGTCCAGATTTTGAATTCCAACTTCAGAAAATCATCTGAAAAATGAGGAGCTCTTTCCAAATCACTTGGCTTTCTGGTGGAATTCAACAATTTGTGTGTGTGTGTGTGTGTGTGTGTGTGTGCGCGCGCGCATGCGTGCATGCACGCACACACACACAAATACACACGTGCCAGTAGTAGGGCTTGAACTCAGGGCCTTGCACTCTTACTTAGCTTTTTCACTTAAGGTAGTATTCTATCATTTGTGCCACAGCTCCACTTCTGGCTTTTGGCTTGTCAATTGGAGATAAGAGCCTTACCAACATTTTTTGCTCAGACTAGTTTCAAGCTGAGGTCCTCAGATTTCAGCCTCCTGAATAGCTAGGATTATGGCCTGAGTCACTGATGCCCATCTTAACAATATTTTTGAAATGGAAAATGTTAGTTTTAAGGACTTAATCCATGCATGTAGAAAAAAATACCAAAGGACCGAGTTTGCTGGCTCAAGAATGTAATTCTAGTTACTTGGGAGTGAGATTGGGATTTCGGGGTTAAAGATAGCCCAAGGCATAAAAGTTTCTCAAAATTCCATCTCAATCAATGAGTGGCCATGTGGCTCAAACTTGTTATCCTAGATACAGAGAAAGCACAATGGCTGGGCTCAGTGGCGCACAGTTGCTATCCTCAGTGATTCATAGACGCACGGGCCGTGGTTTGCAGCCCAGGCTGGCCTAGGCATAAAGAAAGACTCTACCTGGAAAAATAACAAAAGCCAAAAGGAACTGGACATGAGACTTACATGATAGACCACTGTCTTCCAAGTGTAAGGCCCTAAGTTCAATTCCCAGTACCACCAAAACTAATGAATATTACAACTCATTCCTCTAGGTTTCTGAAAGGTAATTTCCTTTAAAAAAAAGCTTTCTGCTATACACACAACCCATATTGTAGCAGAGCCACAGGAAGCTCCTTGACCCCCATCCTTTCTCTTATTCCCATGGTCCCTAAGCAGAGGACCAACTCTGAGGTATGCTTACTATAGATAAGGAAAGAGGTAGTGCCTAGAAGTTGTTTATAAGTTTCTAAACCCCATCTTGCTTAGAGCGAGTCAATAATATCAACCAACTAGTGCACTAGTTATGAGGAAGTACATTACATTTTTGCCCAGAGAGCCACACACCATGCTGATGAACTCACTATAACTCTTGGAGACAGCATGTTGAGAGATTCGCATCGCTGTACATTGAGTGTACTTAACTCTAATGACATGCTCACCACCTTCACTACCAGGAGAAATTTCCTCTAAGTGTATCTGGAACGTTCTGTGAGCTCAATCATCTGTGAATGAACAGAAATTGACTACATAGATTATACTCACAGATACTGTCAAAATTTATACAAAAAATTTATACTCTGGGTCCATTGTTTAAATTTTCTTTTCTTTTCTTTTTATAATTTTACTTATTCAACTGTTACTTATTGCTATGATTTGATTGAAATAGGGGTGTGCCCTAAAAGTCTACTTGGACCCTGATAATGTCCTCAAATGGAATAATAAGACACTCTTTCTCTCTCTCTCTCTCTCTCTCTCCCTCCCTCCCTCCTTCCCTCCCTCCCTCCCTCCCTCCCTCCCTCCCTCCCTCCCTCCCTCCCTCCCTCCCTTCCCTCAGCTTCCTGGCTCAAATGTAATCACTGTCATTGTCACACTACCACTATGATGTGGGTGCTTCACCAAAGGCCCAAGCCAGGGGGGCTGGCCAATCTTAAACTTCAACCTCCACAACCAAAATAAACCCTCTTTACTTCTTAAGTAACTTGTGCCAGGTGACTTCAGTTATTGTGTGGTGTGATGTCTGATGCTTTTCATATTGGCTTTACTGAATAGGGCCTCCTGCAGACCTCCCCATTCAGGAACAAGGAAACTGATGGCTCTTTTGCTATGCTGGGATCTGAAATTCGCCTTCCTGAGGCCCTGCCGAGTGTTTTTTTCTGACACTTGGATTTATGATGGAAGAATTCTTGGTTTTGAGTCTCTGAGTTTCCCTGCTTGTGTGTGTGTGTGTGTGTGTGTGTGTGTGTGTGTGCATACTGAGGCTTGAACTCAAAGCCTCACACTCTCACTTGGGTTATTTTACTCAACGTTGGTGCTCTACCACTTGAGCTACCCCTCCACTTCCTGCTCTTTGCTAATTAATTGGAGATAAGAGTCTCATACACTTTTCTGTCCCCTGCCAGAGGCCGGCTTCAAATTGCAATCCTCAGATCTCAGCCTCGTGAGTAGCTAGAATTACAGGTGTAAGCCACTAGCACCCAACTCTGAATTATTTTTTACTAAAAAAAAAAAAAAAAAGATTAACCCAGGCACCAATAGCTTATACCTGTAATCTTAGCTATTCAGGAGGCTGAGATCTGAGAATTGCAACAGAAAGCCAGCCTCGACAGAAAAGTACATTTGTGAGACTCTTACCTCCAATTAAACACCAAAAAGCCAGAAGTGGAGCTATGGCTCAAGTGATAGAGCTCTAGCCTTGAGAAAAAAAAATCTCAGGAACAATGCCCAGATCCTGAATTCAAGCCCAGTACCGGCACAAAAATAAAAAGTGGTAGAGTACCTGCCTGGAAGTAAGAGTCCCTGAGTTCAAACCCCAGTAAAGTCCAAAGTAATTAATTGTAGATTAAACTAATTCTTTTTGTATGTATAAAAGGATTGCTCTCTGAGCTTCCAATTCATAAATTTTTCAATTTCTGTTTCAGCTTCTGAATCCTGGAGAAAAGAAAAGGTCCAAGGCATAGCAGGCATCCTTAAGGGATCTAGGAATCAATGGGCTACACACTGATCCAGCCAAGGCATGTTCCAAACCTGGATGTATCCCTCAGTCTGGAAGGTAGAAATGATTGTCATCACTGATCTTTTAGTCTAGATTGTTTCCTCCCATGTGAAATCAAAATACTAGGCCTTCTGAATTATGTACTTACAGTAAAAGAGGACATGGAGGGGGTTTTTGTTTTTGTTTTTGTTTTGTTTGTCTCTTATGCTGGTCTTGGGGCTTGAATTTAGGGCCTAGGCACTGTCCTTGTGCTTTTTTTGCTCAAAGCTAATGCTCTACCACTTGGGCTACAGCTCAACCTGCAGCTTTTTTCTGCTTAACTGGAGATAAACAATCTCATGAACTTTCCTTCCCAGCTGGCTTTGAACAGAGATACTCAGATGTCAGTTCCTGAGTAGCTAGGATTCCAGGTGTGAGACACCAGCACCCAGCAAAGAGGATACATTTAATAGCTCAAAGAAGATATTCAATCTTTAATCCCACTCCTTTCCCAGAAGCTTCTCATAGGAATTCTTGCCTAGGAATCCAGAAGCCAATATATCTCACCATATAATTGCAAATCAAAGGAGTGTTTTCACACATAGATAGCATAAAGGCAAATAAATCAAGACTCTACTACTTTTATGTGCTATGATCATATTATCAAGGGTCTTCCTGAGGCAAAACATGCTTCATTCAGCAATGCAAATTACAATGCCAAGAATCTCAGAGTCTTCCTCCTAGCTTTCCACCATTCAGAAGCACTGCTTAAAGGGGCTGACCATGAATCTCCCTTATTAGTCCAGTGGGCCAAGTGATATTAATCCAGCAGAGTTAACCAGGAAGCCATATGATTTGAAAACTAGCAAAAAAAATCCTTATTTCAATAATAAATTCTATATTTGAGATTTGTTTTAACTTGGTCTTTTGTCCTCTAGTGTATTCCAAGTAAAAATATTCAGATTTGCCAGGTGCCAGTGGCTTATGCCTATAAAATTAGATCTGAGGATCATTGTTTGAAGCCAGCTTGGGCAGGAAATTCTCCGAGACTCTTATCTCCAATTAACTAACCAAAAAAAGCCAGAAACGGCAGTGTGGCTTAAGTGGTGGAGCACCAATCTTGAGGAAAATAACTCAGGAACAGCACCGAGGACCTGAGTTCCAACCCTAGAATCAGCACTAAAAAAAGAAAAGAAGAAAAAGAAAAAAAACATATTCGTACTGAATGACTTAGGCCTCAAGTGAAGGAAAGGGAAGTTAAGGGTCACTCCATCACCTGTGAATATACTGGTGGTGTCTTTTAGCAGACATAGGCTGCTGCTGACAGGATTCCACCTGATCTACCTGCACACAAATCTGTTTATCACCTTCCCCAAGCCCTGACCTACTTATGTAACCTGGATCACCGCCTTACACTGTTTATGCAGGATGTGTTGGCTATGCATTTTTCTCTTCGGGCAAAACTCCTCTGTGATTTATGAGAAACGGAGATCATGTGTTTCCAGTTAGTTTCCATTTGAGAGCACCAAAATGTTATTTTGTAGAGCTATTTCAATATCCAAAGTGTTTTTGGAAGACATGTTCTTAGGAAAAGAGGTTAACATTCTGCATCAGGAAATCAATCCACAGACCCAAATGATGAGATTTGGTTCAAGAGTAGGAGCCCACTGAATACTAATGGCTCACACTTGTAATCATAGCTATTCAAGAGGTTGAGTTCTGAGGCTCATACATTCAAAGTCAGCCTGACCAGAAGAGTCCATATAAATCTTATCTGCAATTAACCACCAAAAATTAACCACTGAGTTCAAGCCCCAGTATGGGAACAACAACAAAAAAAAACATGAAAGAATATCTCATGACACATTCCATTCATGACTTGCAGTCTGCTAAACTAGTGTTTGCTTTGCTTTATAAATTCTTCAAGGTTCATGTTTTATTAAGTCATTCATTTAATAGGAAGGACACTTGGTAAACATTTTCAAACTCACTCTGAGAAGTCATTTAACTCAAACAATCTTAAGTATAAGTAAATACAAGAAAACAATGGATCTTCCAATTGCCCTTCCTCACAATCCAAATTATAAAGATCATCTATTTTCTGATCTCCACAACAAGACAAAGGAGAGGTAAGCTATGAATAGAAGGTCAAGGCTGTGAATGTCGCAGATCCTTAAGACAGGACACCTGAGGAATGAGTGAGTGGGGGCCAAGCCAAGGTACACTGAGAGACATTTGTGAGAGGAGCTGCCTGGTCCACTTGCAAAGCAAATATACTGGAGTTTCAAAGATTTTAAATGATCTTTAGTCACTTGCTGGTGTCTCCCGCCTGAGATCCAAGCTTCTCAGGAGACTGAGGTCTGAAGATTGTGATTTGAAGCCAGCCCAAGCAGGAAAGCCCATGAGCCTCTTATCTCCATGAACTGGAGGTATTATGGCTTAAGTGATAGAGCTCTACTAGCCTTGAGCAAAAAAATGAAGGAATAGCACCCAGGCCCTGAGTTCAAGCCTCAGGAGATAGATAGATAGATAGATAGACAGACAGACAGACAGACAGAGTTAGATTAAGCTAAGAACTTACACAAGTACACAACTCAGCAGATTAGGCCAGGAGGCTAGAAAAATAAAGCAAGAGATGATGCTCTACCCTGGAGGTAGAATTCTCTCTTTTCCAGGAAACCTCAGTGTTTGCTCTTAAAATCTTCAACTGCGGAGGGGAGGCCCACCCTCATTACCAAGGGTAATCTCCTTTACTTAAAATCAATTGATTACATGTGTTAATCACATCTACAAAATTATTTCAAACATCCAGACCAAATAACTAGGCACCAAGACAAGTTGGCATGTTGCATTTAACAATCACATAGGGTAGAAACCCTCTCTTTAAAAAGGGTATGACCTGATGAAGAGAGTAGGAAGAGCTCTGGAGTTGAGGATAAAACTTGAGACAGAGGCATAAAGTTGCAGAGCTTCTGCAGGGCAAATGACATAGCTAGCAAGATCAATAGAAAGCCCACGGATTGGGAGAAGATCTTTACTAGCCATACAACG
>NW_012267217.1:29610460-29621740 GCF_000151885.1 Dipodomys ordii | reverse complement strand
TGCTTGGTAAGAAATGTACGCATTATCCTGCCCATGCAATTGTAACCCCTCTGTACAGTATTTTCACAAATAAAATTTAAAAAAAGGAAAAAAAAAAAAAAGAAGCCAAAACAGATGAAGAGGGAAAGGGAAAAATGATGTCTTAGTGTGTGCTTTCTTCTTTCTTCCTTCCTTTCTTCTTTCTTTTATCCTTTCTTCCTTCTTTCTTTTTTTCTTTCTTTTTTCTTTCTCAGTGTTGGGGATGGAGCCCAGGGTCCTGCATCATACATGCTAGCCAAGTGCTCTACCACTGAGCTACGCCTTCTGCACCATAGATTTGTTTATTTATTTGGGGAGGGGGTGTCTATTTAGTTGGCTGGTGTTCATTTGAGAGGTGTTGGTTTAATTGGTTGGTGTTTGGGGGGAAAGTAAGTTTATTTTGTCATTTGATTTGTTTGAGGGACATGGGGGCCGTTTTGAAGCAGGATCTCCAGATGTAACCCATGCTGGTCTAAGACTCCAGATTTTCCTACATCAGTCTCCTAAGTCTGGGATTGCGGGCATGTGACACTATACCAGGATGTGTGTGCTTTCTTTATTAAGGAAACAAAGCTGGCAAGTTAATAGTATAAAATGCTTTCTTAGTGTCTAGGTGGAGGTCAGCAAGGCATGTTTCTGACACATAAGGAATATTTATTTCAAATGGCCATGCGAAATATCATCAAAGCAAAACATTGGTCCATAGCTCCTTCTCTATTTCCAGTTTTGCACTGAGCCAAAAGGTGACCTATAAACCAAACAACAACAACGACAACTTATCATGCCCTTTATATTTTCCATGCTAATGCTGATTTCTCAGTCCCTTCCATTCGCATCATAGCATCAAAACCTGAGGGTTTGGAAGAGCTGTGTCATGTGACAGGAGTCCAGGCTGAGTGGCACCATGGCTTGGAAAACAGGTGGGTGGTGCACACAACTGTGAAGACATATGTAAATGCATTTATTCCTCAAAAAAACCTGTGAAATTCTTCATTCAGTTTAGGCAAGTTTAAATAGAAGTGACTATATATATAGTCGTATATAAGCGTGTGTGTGTGTGTGTGTGTGTGTGTGTATTCCTAAAAAGAATTGCTGCATATAGCAAGAATGCTTTTATTATCCCAATTTAGCTGTGAAATAATTCCCTTCAGAGACTTGATGGATTAAAGAGAGATCCCTCACAGCATTACAGAAAAGATGAGAAGATTCATACAATATAGTTTTGTTCATAACACATCCATATCACCTTTTAATACCCAGCAATTGCCACAAAGAAAATGGAAAAATGCTGCCAGAAATAAGAATGAGAGACTGGAGAGAATTCATGCTAACATCTAAAAGTTCAGAAAGAAACCTCAGGAATCCTAGGTAATGGGAAGGTGTGTGTGAAGTGTTATTCCTGGGGTAAGATGTACTATAGGGTGTATGCTAGATTCCTGGGGTAAGATGTACTATAGGATGTATGCTAGGTTCTTGGGATAAAATGTACTATAGGGTGCATGCTGGACTACATCTCATGTTAGAGCCCATCTCTGTTCTTGGCTTCTCAAGTCAGCACACTTTAAATATTTCAATATTACACAGGCAATGCAAAACTGTTGAGTTGGACATTTAAAAGAACTGCCTTCTTAGAACCTAGAAAACTTTCCTATATGTATATATATGGATACATATGTATATTCTTATTTTGCCACTTTGTAGCTTTTATGAAATCTTCCATTTTTCTCAGAGAACTGGGTGGATTAAAAGAAGAAACAGCAGAGCCAGACACCTGTAATTGTGCCTCCTCTGGAGGCTAAGATCTGAGGATTGATGTTCAATGCTGTTCAATGGCCGGAAAAGTCCACGTGACTCTTCTCTCCAGTGAACCAGCATAAAACCAGAAGTGAATCTAGTGCCAACCTTGAGTGAAAAAAGTGAATCCAGGGTAGGAGGGCCTGAATTCAATTCCCAGTACACACACACAAACACGCATACCTGCACACATACAAAAGAAGCAGCAGGTAAAATTGAGGTCTATCTAACTAGAACACTACTTGCTCTAGACTACTGCTGGCCCATAGGACCAACCACACTTAATAAGGTGCCTTCATATGAACCAGTTACATTTACCTGCCAGTCAGTGTTGACAATGGTCCTGAAAAGTGTTTGCAGACTACCTAATGGTAACTGCTCTAGGAAGTGTTTACTTAAAAAAAAAAAAGCTGGAAACCAGTGGCTCATGCTTGTAATCCTAGCTATTCTGGAGGCTGCAATACAAGGATTGAAGATCAAGGCCAGCATGGACAAAAAAGTCCAAGAGATTCTTATCTTCAATTAACCAGTAAAAAGCATGAATGAAACTGTGGCTCAAGGAGCCCAGTAGTAGACGTGAGCAGGAAAACAACAACAACAAACAGCACTCAGGTCTCAGGTTAGTTACAAATATTAAAATAAATATAAAATATTTAATATAAATTGAAATAAGCCAGTCCTTGGAGCTTGAACTCAAGGCCTGGGCGCTGTTGTGTTCTGCTCCTTTGAGCCTCAGCCCCATTCTTTTGCTCTTTGGTAGTTAATTGGAGATAAGAGTCTCAAGGCCTTCCCTGCAGAGCTGGCTTTGAACTGTAATCCTCAGATCTAGTCTTCTGAGTAGCTAGGATCACAAGGTGTGAACCACTGGGTCCCAGCCAGAATTTTTTTTTTTTTTTTGGTCGGTGGGGCTTGAATTCTGGGCCTGGGCGCTGTCCTTCAGCTCTTCAGCTTAAGGCTAGCGCTCTACCACTTGAGCTACAGCACCACTTCCAGTTTTCTGGTGGTTTATTGGAGATAAGAGTTTCACGGACTTTCCTGCCTGGGCTGGCTTTGAACCTCAATCCTCAGATCTCAGCCTCCTGAGAAGCTAGGAGAGGGCCAGAAATTTTTTAACTAGCCAAATTAAGTTCCTCTAACTCCATTTTATTTTTTTTTCCTCTTTAGTATTCAATGAGCCTGCTTACTCCATTTTCTGGATTCTGATAGACTGTAATTCCATGGGCAACGGTAAGATTAACACCCAAATTTCAATAACTCCCTCCTATCTCCACCATGAGGTAGGTTAGTGGACATCCAAACATCTAAATTAAATATGTAAGAATTTTGTTAAGCAACACCATTGTCTTCTGGGCAACCAGAAGGAGAAGAGGGACCTTCAAATTCTGCAAGCCACTTTGCTTTCTATGGAAATAAAAATCTCCACATGAAAAACACACCCCTTGTTGCAACAGGAGACTCCATAAAAGCTTCTTCCAAAGGATCTTGTGGCTTTATTATGGATAAGAAAGGCTGAATGTCAGGAAAAAGAACCCTTAGATATGTATTTTAATTTTTTTTCTTTCATGCATGTGTTTCTAATGCATTTATAAGATTATCTCTTTGTTGCTTTGTATGTCCCTCCCCCACAGTATAACCGCTGCTTTCACTATATTTGATGTCAGTATAACTTGAGGAGGAGATGGGGAAAAACCTATTGTTTAAAGATACAGGTGGACTTATTGCAACAATGAGAAGTACAAGTTGTCATGTCCAAAACGAGCTTTACAATGTCGGTGTGGGGGGCGGGGGGGAAGGAGAAGGGATTGGGGGGGAGGGAGGAGGCTGGGAAGGGATGTGAAGGGTAAACAAAAGGAGGAGGCTGCAATGCTTGGTAAGAAATGTACGCATTATCCTGCCCATGTAATTGTAACCCCTCTGTATAGTATCTTCACAAATAAAATAAAATTAAATTAAATTTTAAAAAAAAGGCTGAGATGGTTACTCAAACAGCAGATAAGACCTTGGCGCTAACATCTCCAATGGCAGCAACAAAAATGGCAGCAGGAAGGAGGTGGTCAAAACATTCTGGAGAATGTCCAGGAGCAGAGACAATAAATAGCTGAAGCTGCAAAAGGTGAGAGACTCCAAAGAGTCCAGTCCACTGAAATCATTCCAGAGAGCTGCCAACAATTAGAATGGGAGTGTCCTAACACCCAAAGTTTGGAACTTATTAGCACTAACTGTTAAGAGGCAAGGGTTCAAGTGGTTTTTCTTTCTTGCTAGTGTTTCTAACATGTTTATAAGGTGATATTTTTTGTTGCTTTGTATGTCCCTCCCCCATGGTATAACCCCTGTTTTCACTGTATTTGATGTTGGTATAATTTGGGGAGGGGAAGGGAAAAAAACAAATCGTTTAAATAGGGATACAGGTGGACCCATTGCAACAATGAGATGTATAAGATGCTATGTAGAAAGCCAAACTTTACAACTTTGGGGGTAAGTGGAGGAGGGTAGTTGTGGAGATGGGAGGGCAGGGATGGTGAGGGAAAAACAAAGGAGGAGGCAACAATGCTTGATAAGAGATGTACTCATTATCTTGCTCGTGTAATTATAGCCCCTCTGTACTGTATTTTCACAATTAAAAAAAAACTTGTTAATAACAAAAAAAGAGCCAAGGGTTCCAATGCTGAAGCTCAAAGGCTGCAACATGAGCTGCAGAGTGTAAGGTGACTGGTATCGAGAAATCAAAACAATCAGCCTCTGCTCCTGCCACCTAGACCTTGAGTCACTGGCTGAAGAGGTAAGTCTCTGGTTCTCCAGGCCTGGAGCCATAATCATCTGATTTTGAAAGCCCTGAACTTGCTCACATGTGAACACTTAGGACTATACGTTTCTAGCCTTTAACATCTGGAGCCATAAGACTCTGTTTCTCATGCCCTAAAGACATGCACCTCAAGATCTGTAAGCCCTTGGCACTCCAAAGCTCAGGGCTGCCCGTGCTGAGGGAGCTGCTCCTTGCTTGTCCACAGGGCCAATCCAAATAGAGCAGGAGGACCCTCAGCCAGCTGTTGTGACACCACAAGACGAAGCACTAGGGTTACGCAGGGTAAATCATCAATGTCACCCCCGCAATCATAAAAGGCAAGTGCTAGAAGCATGTGCTGCTGGCTTAAACGATTTCTTCACTTTATACTTGACACTTGACATATTCTGTGGCTTTAAAGAAAAAAAAAGTATCCATATTACCAAATTATGTATCTCCAAGCTTGGATAAAGATAGATCTCACATAACCCCAAATATGTATAAAGATAATTTTTTAAACCAATGGGATTAGATGACTCCACAACTGTCTACTAATTCAAAGATCTTTTTAAGTTTACATTTCTTTTCAATGTTATGCTGGTTAAAAATAACATCCACCCCCTTCCCATTCATTCCAGAGATGACCCTAGTGACCTTCTCTCCAAGATGCTACTCATAGACACTGCCCACTTGAGCCATTGCCTTTCTGAGATGCAGCAAAGTGGCTGACTCAGTGCTATGGCTTCCCTGTATAAATTTATATTGATTTTTCTCACTGACTGAGAAGTGGGACACGAATGAAACTGTATTTGCATGACAGCAATAGATACATATCCCATATTCAGTGCCAACTTCAGCCTATTTAAGTTCCTGGGCAGTTTAAGGGAAGATTACCAACTGTCTCATAAATAAATATGGAAGCCAGCAGCCTTCTGGTTCAAGATCTCTCTTAGTTGGCAATAAAAAAATAAAATAATTAGAGACCCACAGTGATCCAAAATAGCAGCAGGAGTATTCAGAAGTAGGTTGAATATGCCAATTTGTAAACTCAGTAGAGATGATCCCATCCATAAAGCAAGAACAAATTGTTGTGAGCAGAAAAAAAATAGAGAAAAATGGAAATTTGAGAGATTAAAAAGCATAATATAGCCAAGCACCAGTGGCTTACACCTTTCATCTTGCTACTTAGGAGGCTGAGATCTAATGATTGTGGTTTGAAGATAGCCCAGGCAGAAAAGTCCATGAGTCTCTCATCTCCAATAAAGTGATAAAAACAAAAAGCCAGAAGTGGAGCTGTGGTTCAAGTGGTAGAGTGCTAGCCTTGAGCAAAAGCTCAGGGATAGTGCCCAGGCCCTGAGTTCAAGCCCCAAGATTTAAGGAAAGGAAAGGAAAAGAAAAGAGAAGAACAGAAAAAGGTGAACTACTAGGAGAACTGTAAGAGAAATTGGAGAGACTAAAAGACAAAGGGAGAAAGTCTTTTCTGGAAGCTGAGTTGAAAAAATTGCTTGAGTTCATGAGTTCACTACCAACCTGGCTAACTCAGAAAGGCCTCATCTCAAAAAAAGGGGGGGACAGGGTAAAATAAATAGAAAGTCTCCATTTTTCTTTCCACATTCACTATCTCAGTGAGTAATTTAATGAACGTGCAAAGAAGAATCCAAGAACCCAGCCATAAAATCAAGGGAGCAATAAAGAGAAGCCCCAGGATTTTAGACTAAATAGCTGACTAGATAAATTGGGCAAGGTTGATCAAAATGAGTATGTGAGAAAGGAAAGAAAAGCAATTAGAAAGTCCAGGAAGAACTGAGGAGGTTGCCCATATCCAGCAAAAGAACACTTGCCTGGCATGCCCAAGGCTCTATCGTCATCCTCAGTACTTCAACAGAAAAATCACAGACAAAAACTGAAAGGGAAAGAAGAAACGACAAGAAAAACAAGAGAGGTGCACGGAAGAAAGTACACAGCTTTAACTAGTATTTAAATGGTACTTAATGATGATGGTACTATGATGATCATGCATCATAGTATGATGGTACTATGATGATTATTCATGATGAATAATCATCATAGTACCTCCATGTAGTGGAATATAGAGATACAGTATTTATGATTACAGAGAAAAGTTCAATGTTATTCATCTCGATATTATAGAGAGAAGGATGACAAAAGTTAAGAAGTGGAAGGGAAGAATGAGTTAGCAGTTAAAATGAGATACAAACAGGACCAGCTTCAGAATATGCAACTGTATTGTTTTTCATAGGATCCCATGCTTACTAAAAGAGATCAAATGTACTAGCCATGAGCACAAAAGTTCAGGGATAGCACCCGGCCCTGAGTTTAAGCCCCAGCACCAGCACAAAAGTAAGAAAAAAGAGTGGTCACATGCTTGGTGTAATGGTCCCTTACCACCATCTTGAAATTTGTTATAGCTTTGGAACAAGAGGTCTTACATTTCCATTTTCTACTGGGCCTTGATCCTGAAGATGTATGCTACCTTCAGCCATTAATGGCACAGGAAAGTTCTATTTAGACTTCTTGAAGCAATAAAATAATCTCACAATGACAACTGTGGTAGTGACTATACTTAGACGTGAGAAGAAACAGTGATGGGATATGATATTCAGCCCCTTTTTCTTCCAACCCACCAGAACAAAGAATGGACGGTATTAATGCAATAGTCAGACAATGAAAATAACTAACAGAAAAGCCAGTTAAAAGAAATCAAAATGAAAGGGATGGTAGGGGGAAAACAAAGGAGGAGGTAACAATGCTCAATAGGAAATGTACTCATTACTTTACTCATGTAACTGTAATCCCTCTGTACAGTATTTTTATAATAAAAAAACATATTTTTAAAAAGAAATCAAAATGATTGTCCCTGAGGAAGGAGACTAGAAAATGAAAAAGGTAAGATCAGGGATTATTGAATCTTTTTCTTTGCAGGCAAGGGTGGGGTGGGGTCTGGTCATGGGGCCTGAACTCTGGGCCTGGGCGCCGTCCCTCAGCTCTTCAGCTCAAAGCTAGTGCTCTACCACTTGAGCCACAGCACCACTTCCAGCTTTTTTCTTTTTTGCTTATGTGGTGCTAAGGAATTGAACCCAGGTCCTCATGCATGCGAGGCAAGCACTTTACCACTGAGCCAACTTCCCAGCCCGGATTATTGAATCTTATCATAGGTCCTAATGTACTTTTTTATTGTTTTGAGGATCATTTCACTTTCTTAACTTTTAAAGTATAAAAAACATAATGTACAAATCTATAGTCTATAAAAATTTTATAAAATGTTCGTTATAAAGTAACTAATTGTCTGAGTGCTAAGGGCTCAGCCTTTAGCACTGAGATCTCAGAATCTTGATTCAAAACCAGCTGGGGCAGACAAAACCTGAGCTAACTCTCCAAAAGGCCAGAAGTGGAGGCATCGCTCAAATGGTAAAGCTCCAGCTTTGAGCAATAAAAGCTTAGGAAGAATACGCGTCCCTGAGTTCAAGCCCCAGTAGTAGCACAAAAAAGAGAGAAAGATAGACAGGAAGGAAAGAGGGAAGGAAGAAAGGAAAGAAGGATGGAAGGAAGGAAGGAGGGAGGGAAGGAGGGAGGAAAGGGAGGGATGGAGGGAGGGAAGGGAGGGATTCAATGAACACATAAACTTTCTCATTTAATGCAAATGCTATGTGATTGATATGTTTTTAAAGGGAATTAATAGGCACAGAGCATGTATGGCATAGCCCTCTAGACATTAGCACATTCTATACATTGTATTATCTCAGCCAAAACCAAGGATAAAATTGAGGAAAAAAAGGAATTTCCTAAGCTGTATAGCTAGTTCACAGTGGTCATGTTTGCTTAAAAAGAATGTGTGTCCCATTTTTGCTGTAACATTTTTTTTCAACAATTGGACCTTTGGGGACACAAGTGTAGTTTTTCAGTAACTCCTCCTCATTATAGTCCAGACCCCAACATTGAGGGCTAAGAACTTATACACTAAATACAAACAGTGCCGGGAGAGGTTTGAAGAAATCAATAGTGAGTTGGACCGATCATCCACTCTCCATAGATTTTTCCCACTGCTTACTACAGATCCAAATAATCCACCTTCGGCCAGGTTAAATGAATGAAAGATGTTCAGCCATCTGGTCACATCTATAGTCTGCTGATGTAAGTATACATCATGAGAACAATATGTTTGGAAGGTGGAATCTGGTGATGCTGCTAACATGTTTCATGATCAGAAACTATGGAGTAAACCCTCCCTGACCACTTCAACCCAGACACCGTTGTCTTAGAGGAAAGAATTAATTGAAGCAGTGCCCACACAAGATTGCCTACAAGATAGAAATAATGACAGAATTTGAATAAGTCTTTAAAATGCTACACACTCAGTCAAAAGTTTAAAATAAAATTCTAACATGAAAACCATAGTGGATTTAAATTAAAACTTTATGGATCTTACTGAGTATCAGAATTTTCATAGATTGCATTACTGCCAATGTAGTCAAAATCCCTTAAAGAATTATCTTTACCAACCACATAGTAATCTTACACAGTTGTCTTAAGTTACGTGATCTCTTACAGGAGCAATGATTTAGTGACAGAACGATGGCCATCCATCACCTATCACTTCCAGAGAGAAGGTCTGTCCCTGAGTTATGCTTTTCATTTACTTTTTCTTTTACCTTCATTTTTTGTGCCAATCCTGGGGCTTGAACTAGGGTCTGGGTGCTGTCCCTGAGCTTCTTTGCTCTACCATATGAGCCACAGCTCCACTTCTGGCTTTTAGGTGGTTAATTGGCAATAGTCTCAGAGACTTTCCTTCTGGGCTGGCTTCGAACCATGATCCTCAGAGCTCAGCCTAGGATAATAGTAGCTAGGATTACAGGTGTGAGCCATTGGCACCTGGCTCTGAGCCATTCTTAATAAGCAAAGGCTCTTCTGGACTGTGTTATCCTGGGAAGTGTGGAAGCTCTGACATAATCCTCAGAGCAGAGGAATTGATCTAAGGGCTAAGTTTGAGCCCCTAGGGAGAGATTTGCTGGTGATCTCTGAAGAAGTCAGTCATGTCCTATCTAAAGGGTTCATTTTCCAAGGGTGTCAGCAAGGTCTGTCCAGAAAGAGAAGGACCTCAAGCCAGAAAGAGGGACCCCAAGCAAAGAAATATCATGCAGCCTAACCACAGATGCTCGCAACAAAGGAAGGAAGACAATGATCATGTAGGAAGAAATAATATGGTTAGAAAGCAAGATGAAGGGGAAGCTGACATTGATTTTCTCAGAGCAGTATTGCCAAAGTAGGGGAATGTGTAAGTATCCAAGATAGAGAGAGTAGTGTTGTAGTTTGGGTGTATGGGCCAAGGGCCCATATCATAGAGACTTCCTTCCCAGGGGTTACTGCAGACCTTCAGTAGATTGGACCTAGCAGGAGGGATTTAGGTAATTTGGGTGTGTCCTTGAAGTATTGTGAGATCCCAATCTCCTTGCCTCTCATTCTCAAACCAACACCAGCTCTTGCCATGATGTGTTGCCCTCACCAGTGACCAAACCAATAAGGGTGCCTGATCTAGGATTTGAATCTCCAGAACTGTAAGATAGACAAACCTTGTTTTCTTCATACATAGCCATGTCAGACCTTTTCTTGTGGTGATAGAAAGCTGATTACTACAAAGTGACAGGACAAAGAAAGCTTATGGCTGGTCAGCAAAAACAGTAGTGCCTGGTGACTTCCACACAGGAAGATTCTAGAAAGGAAACATGGGACATCAGAAAAAAGGAGATATCACTGAAAGTGGAATTTGGCTTTCTTAATTATCTCCACCACCAAAGTGTAGCAATATTAGCTAATTCTTTTTCTTTTTAACTTTTCCTTTTTAAATAATTATGTAAGACATAAGAATAGTAGAAAGAATCTTATACATTCATTATTCAGGTTTATAATTTTAACATATTTTCTTTAACACTCCCTGCATATAAATAGTAGGTTTTATATATTTTATGGTTTTATATATAATGTACATGTAATATATATAATATATTACATAATGCATTATATAACATTATGCATATATAACCCATAATACATTATAAAATATATATAACATTATAAACTGCATATAGATATATTGAGAGAAAGAGAGAGTGCCAGTACTTGAACTCAGGGCCTGAGTACTATCCCTTGGTTTCTTCACGTAAGGTTGGCACTATACCACTTCAGCCACAGCTCCATTTCTGGGTTTTTTTCTGTTTAATTGGAGATAAGAGTCTCACAGATTTCCTGCCTGTGCTGGCCTTCAACCTCAGTCTTCAGTTCATAACCTTCTGAGTAGCAAATTACAGACATGAGCCACCAGCTCCTAGCTTTATATCTTTGATACAATATATATCATTCTACTTTTTCCAAACCCATTGAGTTATCTGATAGGCTTCCACCCCTTCATACCATAATTCTTCATAGTCCAAAGATAAGAACATGCTGTTCCAACATCAGAATCAGAAAACTTAACTTGTATTCAATATAATTAATCTATAGTCCATTTTCCATAATGTGTCTAATAATGTCTTTTTTTATTTTATTTTTTTGTGAACATACTGTACAGAGGGGTTACAATTACATGGGCAGGATAATGAGTACATTTCTTATCAAACATTGCAGCCTCCTCCTTTGTTAACCCTTCCCATCCCTTCCCATCCTTCCCCCCC
>NW_012267217.1:29597507-29610410 GCF_000151885.1 Dipodomys ordii | reverse complement strand
CACCAAAGTTGTAAAGTTTGTTTTCGACATACAACTTGTAATTCTCATTGTTGCAACGGGTCCACCTCTATCCTTAAATACCAATAATGTCTTATATATTGCTTTTACCCCAATCCAAAATTTAACTTAGAATCATGCATTGTATTTGGTTGTTATGGAAGTGGCTCTGTGGCTCAATGTGGTAGTGTGCTACTAGCCTTGAGTAAAAGAGCTTAAGGACAACACCCAGGCTCTGAGTTCAAGTCCCACTACCGACAAAACAACAACAACAAAAAAGTATTTGGAGGGGAAAGGGAATAACTAAATGCTGAAACAAGGACACAGGCTGGCCCACTGCAACAATGATACTCACAAGACTCTATATTGGAAATGAACTTTATAACGTTGGGAGGGGGAGGAATAAGGGAGGCAGGGGAGGGAAGGGAGAGTGGGAGAAAAACAAAGGAGGGGTAACAATGCCCGACAAGAAATGTACTCATTACCTTACTGAGGTAACCATAATCTCTCTGTACAGTATCTTTACAAGAAAATAATGTTTTAAAAAAAAATAAGTATTTGGTTGCCATGCCTCTCCAGTCTCCTTTAGTCTAGACATGCCTCCATTTTCTTTTCCCTGGTAATTCATGGCATTGCCCATTCTTAGAATCCAGGCCAGTTATCTCTCAATTTAAACTAACCTGAGATATGCATTTCAGGCAGAAAAGCTTCTTTGAAAGCTAAGAACGGCTCTCAAAGAGCCAAAATGGATTGCTGGAAGGTAGTTTGTCTTGTGGTCACAAATGTACCCTTTGATTGTTCACTTAACTTGGGTTAAGACAACTTTTCTTATTCATATAATCAATAAGGAATCTGTGTGTAAATCTTCACCTCTCCAAATTTTCATCCATTCATAATTCTGGCCCGAATATAGCTTTACTCTGTTTACAAAGTTGTGAAGTACTATTCCTTCTACTGTTCTTTCTAGATTTATCAGATGGCATTCCATTTGAAGGAAGACCTCTCTCCTCTTGATGTAATTATTTATCGTGTGGACTTCAGGGTTTGTACATAACTCAATAAGTTACAGTCCATTACTGCCTTCATTCCTGTGTGTGCTCAATTGATCCGCATAGCCAGGCTTCCTCAAGCCTGTCTCTGTATCCCTTGGCAGTGTCCCATCATTCTGTGAGCACTTCTTACATGCTGACATAACAGAAAGTACTTTATGAATCGGCCATTGATGCAAGGAGTGCTGATCCATTTCAGTGGCACATTTTATTTCTGTCACTATTACAGAATACAGAAAGAATTGGCATATAAAGAGAAATGAGGTTATTTTCGTTCACAGTTTGGGACTGTGATTGATTAGCCCATTTCTTTTATGCCTGGGGTAGAGCTGTCAAGTGATATCTGGTATCTGTGATGGGGAATGTAAGGCAGAGCAAAACCACTCACTCCATGCCCAAGGAGAAGAGCGTGACAAGGGCACATGGGCCCTGATCTTCTTTATGCCCATGCCCCCGATGAGCTAAAGACTATTAGGCTCCACCTTTTAAAGTTTCCACCACCTCCTAATAACACCACCCTGGGTACCACAGCTCTTAACATCTGGGCTTTTGGGGACATCCAAGATCCAAACTCCAGAAAACATAATATTAAGGAAACCAAGATTCAAAGGCACCATGTAGTATTAACGGAACCTTACTGGGAAGCATCCCAAGTCACTGTAGAGAGCCTTTTATCATTTCCCTGTGAACTTTACAGAAAGGGCACTATTCATCAAATCCAGGAAAAATGTTATGCATCTCATCTCGATTCCTATTTCCAAAAAATCTCATCAGATGGTTGTAGAGGTTGCTGTCATGCTAAAATCCCAGGTGTTGTCCATAGCATAAATATTCCAAGTGCAGTGTCTTTGGCTGCTTCTCTGACACTCAGTCTCCTTTAAATTTGTCTTGGGTTTAGAATAACCTGAATGGCTCCTTCAGTGCTTTTGCCTTTAGATCAAGGACATGATCACCAGGCAGTTACCCTTGTCTTCTAAGAACTTTCAGTTCATCACAGAAACCCACCAGATGTCCATGTAACTCAGGGAGCTAAAAAAAAAAAAAAACACTTCCTCAGCATGCCAACTAAAACTGCTATCTGAATACATGTGCCAGTAGCCCATGCCTATGATCATAGCTACTCAGGAGGCTGAGACCTAAGTCCTAAAGCCAGCCTAGGCAGGAAACTCTGTGAAATTCCTATCTCCAATTAACTATCAAAAGTCCGTAAGATTCTTGTCTCCAATTAACTACCAAGAATCCAGAAATTGAGCTGCGGCTCAAGTAGCAGAGTATAAGCCTCGAGCAAAAAAGCGAAGGGACAGGCCCTGAGTTCAAATCCCAAGGCCCAATACTAACATACACATGCATACATTTTTTTTAAAAACCTGCAACAACTATTTTCTCTTTATCAGCTGTGATAATGTGGTCGTCACAATCAGAATTTATTTGAATCAAAATTCCTCATAGCCCTGTAAGGGTAAGGTCAGCATAATAGTCCCAGTATTCAGGACTCTTGAGGGTTTTAATTGCATCCAACACTGAACCAAAGCTGGGGGCTAGCAGGTGAAGTGAGCAAGGGGGAAGGCTGGTTCAGTGAGAGGAGAATGTGCAGCCATATTGGGTCTCTGGTCAGCGTCAGCCCTTCCATGTGTCACGGTGGCACATTCTGGTACAGAGAGATCTAACAATGAGGACTTGGGCCTTCAAGGTCCTGAAGTTAGCATCTATTTGGCTCGTTTGTATTGCATACTATGTGGCCCGATGCTGATATATTAAGATATTCTTCTTTTTAAGTATTATATTTGCCTTTTAAAGGACTTCTCTGGAGACCAAAGCCTAACAAAACCTAGTCATCTATCCTCTGGTCTAAATGTCAGGCTCTGAGGTAGATATTTAAGAAGTGAGGCCTAGGTACAGGCTGCTAGTGAGACACACCTGTCATCTTAGCTACTCAGGATGCTGAGCTCCAAGGACAGCAGTTTAAAGGCAGAGAAATCTGTTAGACATTTATCTCCAATTAACCACCACAAAGCTGGAAATGGAGATGTGTGGCTCAAGTGGAAAAGCACCATCTTTGAGTAAAAATGATAAAGGACAGCCCTCAGGCCATGAGTTCAGGCCCAGCTATCAGAGAGAGAGAGAGAGAGAGAGAGAGGCTGCTGTTCATCATGGAGCTACTTTTCTGGAAATGTCTAGATCATATTATATAGGTGGCTGTCTCTAAACCTAAGTTCATCATCAATTCCTGCCCTCTGTGCATGATAAGCCTAGATTGTTGTTCATACCTCACCATTCAATTCAGTCTCCACGCTGCTTCTGGCTCTTCAAGTGGTAAGCATTCATAAAACTTCTGAGAAGTCAAAGTCAGGGCCAACTTTTGTCTAGTTCTAAACTAAGGCATAGCTCATTGTTGCTCAAGGCCCATGTGCTGTCAGTAGAAAGCCCTAAGGTCCATCAAGTTTCCTTTCCATGAAGAATAAACAGGTAATAAGCCCTGGGAAACACTCTATCTTCTGTGAGGCTAAGTATTCTCAAAGTAAGTTAAAGAAACTGACTCACTTCTAGTTCAATATGTTAGTATTACTACTGATTCTTTTCTCCCAACTAATTCCCATGTGCCAAAGGGGTAGAGGAGTGGAGAATTCTGTTTACTTGCATAGCAAGAGTTACTGCTTAACCAAGCCGTGCTCAGCATGTTTGATAAGAGACCAGAAAGTAAGAAACATACTTCCCACCCACCTCTGGAAGTTAGCAATTAACTTATGAAAAGCATAGAGATGTACCAGACTGATTCAACAAATATTCTAGAAGGTACAAGAACCCTGTTATTCACCTCCTGTCAGCAATGATTTTTACATATAGTGATGAAGGAGTACTTCCTGATATAACTTTATGATGGGTGGTAGAGTTTTTTGAGGAAAAACTAGTTTAGTAGTTGGAAAGAAAGATATGAAAACTGAGAGAAATGGCAAAGAATCTTTCATCATTCAGAACAGAACCTGTTGGTCTGCATTAATAGCTATATCCATACTGTCGACCAAGATTCCTTGATTCACTAGACTTTAGTCAGCTTTCTGGACCCCTCTCAACAAGGCCAATCTGTATATTTCCTTGTGGAGTCCAATTTTAGGAAGAATGTTGCTAAGTTTAACTTAACCTGAAACACCCCACCACTACCACACACACCCACACACACATAATCACACAGTATCTCATCACTCCATTCCTCTTCTCCCACCATCCCTCAGGTGAGGCCTCATCACCCTGGCCTGTTTTCAGCAAGAATCTTGTTAGATTCAATCCCCCTCATTCCTTGCATTATCTCTTAGTTCCCATCAACCGACTACCCAACTCCTTAGCTATGAAGTCACACTTGCTCAGACTATGTCCAGCGTCAAGCCCAGTTCTATCTCAAGTTCTCATCCCTTCCCCCATTTTGTGTGTGTGTGTGTGTTGGGCCTAGAGCTTGAACGTAGGGCCTCACATTATTGCTTGGCTTTCTTGCTCAAGGATGTTAGTGTTCTACCACTTGAGCCACCCAGCTTTCCTTTTCCTTTTTTTCCCTGCCAGTCCTGGGGCTTGAACTCTGGACCTGGGCTCTGTCCCTGAGCTTCTTTTGCTCAAGGCACGCACTCTACCACTTGAACTGCAATGCCAATTCCGGGTTTTTTGAATAGTTTATTGGAGACTAGAGTTTCCTGCCCATGCTGGCTTCAAACTGCGATCCTTAGATCTCAGCCTCCTGAGTAGCTAGGATAACAGGTGTGAGCCACCAGCACCCCACCACTTCCAGGGTTTTTTACTGGTTAATTGAAGATAAGAATCTCATGGAGCTTTCTGACTGGGCTAGCTTTGAACCACAGATCTCAGGTTCATGAGTAACTAGGATTAAAGCCATGAGCTACCTGTACCAAGCCTCTTTCCCCCTATTTCAACAGCCCTGAGCAGCATGTGTTTTTAACACTGTAACTGCTGCCCAGCTCTGTTTTCTTTTACCCTCCCCAACACTACATACATATAAAGATCTATAGACAAAACCAGAAAAAATTTGAGTCATGACCAGTTATGAAAGGAAAGGAGGGTAGGAAGGAAGGAAATATCCTATGGATGGTTAAAATCTTTATTTGTTCTTTATATAAGAAATCTAGCAGCCCTGGTACCAGGATAGCCTTCTTTAAAGTTTACCTCTAAGGAGCTGAACACTAATAGTTCACAACTGTAATCCTAGCTACTCAGGAGGCTGAGATCTGAGGATCATTGTTCAATGCCAGTCCAGACAGAAAAATCCAAGAGTTATTTTTTTAATCTCCAATTAATTAACAACAAAAAGAATTGCCAGAAGTGAAGATATGGTTCATGTGGTAGAGCACTAGCCTGAGGAAAAAGCTAAGGGAAAGAATAAAGCTCTGAGTTCAAACCCCAGATCAGGCATATTAATAAAGTTTACCTCAAGGGAAATAACAGGAAAAACTCTTTTTTTGGGGGGGGGTCAGGTTGTGGGGCCTGAACTCTGGGCCTGGGTGCTGTCCCTCAGCTCTTCAGCTCAAGGCTAGCGCTCTATCACTTGAGCCACAGCGCCACTTCCAGCTTTTTTTTTCCCTTCTGCTTATGTGGTGCTGAGGAATTGAACTCAGGGCCTCATGCATGCAAGGCAAGCGCTCTACCACTGAGCCACCTTCCCAGCCCAGGAAAAACTCTTTTCAACAACACTGTGAATGTCTGTACTTTAGTACCAGACTATTAGATGACATAGTACAGGAAAAACCATAGCCACTAAGATAGTTTTGATGACTATATCTCTTGACACTTCCAAGTGCATCCTGTGGAAAATGACAGCAGTGTGTCTCAGGAAACCAAACCAATGGTCAGTTGTACATAATGTTCTCCCTGGCACGTTCTGGGACATGGTCAACTTATATTAGGAAAGGTGTCTCAAGACTGCTGGGAACTGTTCTTGGCCTAAGCACTTTCAGGTTGGGCTTGTTCAAGGATTCCTTGAAATTTGTTTTTCTTTTTGTGGTTCAAATTGCTTGTTTAATTCTATTGTGTCATTAGAACTCTTCAAATGACCCCACCATCTCCTAAGTTCTTTTGTACCTTGAGTATAAAATTTCAGTGCCTCATATATTTCTGTTCTTTCTATACAACAAGAATTGCTTAGTCTGCTTATCTAAGGATATATTTCTACATTTAGATAAAAAGGACAATATTTGGGGCTGGGAAGGTGGCTCAGTGGTAGAGCGCTTGCCTTGCATGCTTGAGGCCCTGGGTTTGATACTTCAGCACCAAATAAGCAGAAAAAAAAAGGCGGAAGTGGCACTGTGGCTCAAGTGGTAGAGCGCTAGCCTTGAGCTGAAGAGCTGAGGGACAGTGCCCGGGCCCAGAGTTCAGGCCCCACAACCAGACCCAAAAAGAAAAAAGGACAATATTATCATTAGCATGTATAAATTACATGAAGAGGTTTTATTATATTTCCATACATGTATATAATACACTGTGATCAAATTTACCTTATTTACCTTTGATTATTTTTAAGATATGGTCTCATGTTTCTTTCCATGCCCAGCCTGAACCTCAATGCTTTAATCCTTCTAGTTTCCATATAGCTGGGATGACAGTTACACACCTCCATATGGAGCTTTTATGGTTGCAGTAGGATCTGATTCACTTTTTGCTTTTTTGGCTTTGATCTAGTCACATCATTGTTATATCTCCATACACGTTAGTGCTGCATTTCAATAAATTTCACTCCTAAGGAGGCTGTTTTGTTTTTTTTTTTTAAATGAGAGAGGGAAGTTATGTCAGTAATGAGGCTCGAACCAGGGCCTGGGCACTATCCCTTAGCTTTTTTTATTCAAGGCTGGTGGCTCAAGTGGTAGAGTACTAGCCTTGAGCAAAAGAGCTCAGGGACAGTGCCTGAGCCCTGAGTTCAAGCCCCAGGACTGGCATAAAGGAAAGAAAAGTCAGAACTTGCTCCCTACCTCTCCTGCCTTCTCTCAGCTGTGAGCTCATCAGTGAATGGTGCCTCGTAGTGGCCTTAAAGTTAAGCAGTCTTCCTCAGGATGGCCCTCCCTTGCTGAGCCCATCCAACTGAGAGGACTTGGCCCATGTCCACACAGACCCACCTCTCCCCCACCCTCCCCCGCAGCAAACCCAGCCGCGCCGCATCCTCCAGTGACATATGAACCCAGCCTTTCCGCTAGAATCCCTTCTGCTCATAAAACACACAGCGTGTTGATGTGACAAAGTATGGGTCCTCACCCTCCCCCCCCAATCATTGTTCTGCACAGCTTATACAAAATGAGTGGGAGAAGTTTTGGGGACCTCCATCTTTTTCCAATTCTGGAACATGTGTGTATGTGTGTATACACACATATATATGCATATATAAAATTCACTTACATTTCAAATATATATTATATATATGTAGGCTAAAAGTATTTTTACAACATATTTTGTTTGTGTGTGTGCCAGTTATGGGGCTTGAACTCAGAGCCTGGGAGCCGTCCCTGAGCTTTTTTACTCAAAGCTAGTAGTACTCTACCACTTGAGCCATAGCTCCACTTCTGAGGTTTTCACTGGTTAATTGGAGATAAAGACTCTCATAGAGTAAGTTAGACTCTGTGTAGTTTTTTTTTAAAAAAAAAAAAAGGAAGAAAAGAAAAGAAAATCATTATGTTAAAGATTAGGAGTATATGTTAATATAGGTTTCATGTTTTCTCTCATTGGTGGTAACTATAAATCTATAAAACTATAAATCTATAAGTAAACACACCAGGAGGTATGCAAAGCAGTTACACATGAATTAACGGAAGTATAATAGACTCTATGGGGAGTTTAAATGGTATAAATCTTTAGAAAAACTAAGTCAAAGCCCAACAAAATAAGTACCAGGAAATGAGTACTTGCAAGTACTTGCAAGAAAGTACTTGCAAATAAGACCAAAGGAAGAGGGGCAGAAGGATGAAGGGGGAAGAGGAAAGAATGCAGGCAAGAATTCATTATATACAAAATTAAGGAAAATAAAGGAAGCGGTGCTTCAAAGGGGGGGTGACAGTGTGGAAGGGGTGGCATGGAGCAAAGTGCATTGTATGCATAAACTGCTTTGTTAAATGGCAAAAATCTCAATAGATATCCTACAAATTTAAGAAAAGTGAGTGAAGAGGTCTGTTGGGAGGACTGGATGAGAACCGTTGAAAGGGGTAAACTTGAGGGCTGGGAAGGTGGCTCAGTGGTAGAGCGCTTGCCTTGCATGCATGAGGCCCTGAGTTCAATTCCTTAGCACCACATAAGCAAAAAGAAAAAAGCCGGAAGTGGCGCTGTGGCTCAAGTGATAGAGCGCTAACCTTGAGCTGAAGAGCTGAGGGACAGCAACCAGGCCCAGAGTTCAGGCCCCACGACTGGACCCTTCCACCAAAAAAAAAAAAAAAAACAGCAGAAAGGGGTAACTTTGATCAAGATTTGTCATGTTCATAAACTACTTTGTTGAATGGCAACTCCTTTGTAAAGATATTTTTTTAAATGCTTTTTTAATCTCATGGACTTTCCCAAGTAGCTTAGACTTACAGGCATGACCCACCAGTGCCCAGCTGTTAGAATATTTTAACGAATTCTATGCAGGAAACAAAAGTTCATGGTATAAAATTTTATAAAATTTTAGTTTTTGGATTTTAGGATTAGATGTGCTCAACTTGTATTAGATTTTAAAATACACTCTTAATCTTTTTTCACATTTTTTATTGTGAAAATACTGTACAGAGGAGTTACAATTACATGGGCAAGCATTGTAGCCTCCTCCTTTGTTTACCCTTCCTATCCCTTCCCATCCTCCCCCACATTCCCCCCAATCCTCCCCCCACCACTGCACCAAAGTTGTAAAGTTCATTTTTGACATAACAACTTGTATATCTCATTGTTGCAATGGGTCCACCTGTATCCCTATTTAAACGATTGGTTTTTTCCCTTCCCCTCCACAAATTATACCAACATCAAATACAGTGAAAGCAGGGGTTATATTGTTGGGGAGGAACATACAAAGCAACAAAGAAATTAGCTTATAAATGTGTTAGAGACAATCACATGAAAGAAAAAAATTTGTCTACATATCTTAGGGTTCATTTTCCTAACATCACCTTATCTGACCATTTCTGCTTGACTCAGACATATACTAGATATTGCAAATAAGGGAACCCATGAGACCTATGTTTCTTTGGGCCTGGCTTACTTCACTTAATTTAATTTTTTCCAAGTCTTTCCATTTCCTAACAAATGGGGCAATGTCATTCTTTCTGATGGAGGTATAGAATTCCATTGTGTATATATACCACATTTTCTTGATCCATTCATCTACTGAAGGGCATCTGGGTTGGTTCCATATCTTAGCTATGGTAAATAAGGCTGCAATAGACATGTTGTGCTGGTAGCTTTAGTGTGGTCTTGTTTGTGAACATTTGGGTAAATGCCCAAAAGTGGGATTGCTGGGTCATAGGGGAGCTCTATGTGGAGTCTTTTGAGGAACCTCCATACTACTTTCCAAAGTGGTTGAACAAGTTTACACTCGCACCAACAATGCAGTAAGGTTCCCTTCTGTCCACATCCCCTCCAGCATCTGTTGTTATTAGAGTTCTTGATTTTAGCCATTCTAACTGGAGATGCACTCTTAATCTTTAACACAATGATTTTCTTTTTTTAACTAAACAGAACACTATTTTATCTCATTATGTAGATGTACAAAAGGGTTTCAATTCAACATGTCAGTTTATGAGGACAATGCATCTGGATCGATGTCACCCCTTCCATCATTCTCCTTCATCTATCCCAACCCCACCCAACAATGATTTCCTAAGGGGGGTGGGGCAGCATGGGGAAGACTTGTGTGGAAAGGTCAGAGAAAAAAATGAGGGAAAATTGCCAAAGTTTGGAAAGGAGCAGAATGTTCCTGTCAACGTTGTATCTCTTCTAGACTCCTCATTAAGAAGAGAAAGAGAAAAAAAAAAGAGACTCACTTCCAAAAGAACTGACCATTTCCTAGATCTCTGGACTCCCTTTGGAGTCTAAGCTAGAGAACCTCAGCCGATAGGAAGTTAGTAGGAGACTGATGGGTAAACGGGAGGAAAAGGAGCTTGGTGTTTATTGAGTGTCTAAAGGCAGTGGCACCTCACACACAGTGGCTGATTCCTCCTCTACTTCACTCTGTCTCAGCCTGGGTTCTGCACACAGGGGAGGACCTGGATGCCCAGAAGGGCACTTTTCCCCTATTATATGAATTATGATGGCTGTCTTAGTCTGCTTCCTGCAGCTGTAATAAAATGCCTGATGGTGGGTAATTTATTGGCTTTAAAGTGTTTATTTAGCCCACAAGTTTGAAAGTGAAAGTTTAAAATCTGTTTGTTCTTAGTAATGTTCCCCATGGCTGCCACGATATACCAGAGAAGCAGAAGAAACGGCCATGTGCAGAAAGACCACAGGTTGAAACAGGAAGCCACAGAATGTGAGAGGTTGGGATCATTCTTGCAATAACCATCTACTCACACACGAACTGACTAGGCTCCAGCATTAACACAATAAGCCCTTCTAAGGTTTCACACACACACACACAATGTTCTAACTGCCTCTTATTAGGCCCCACCTCTTAAAGGCCCATGGCCTCTCAGCATTGCCCACTGAGGAGCAAGCTTCTAGCACATAAGCCTTGTGGGACACATTCATACCGTACCTAAACACACACCATTACCAAAATCAGAAGTTAGCTGCTTTGTGCTGGATCTACAAAGAATGTAAGTCCATACTAGGCCTGGAGAGTACAAAACCCCTACCCAGAAAATCCACAGCTTTTCTCTTTCAAGTCTTTGGCATCTGGTCACACTTCCATGTCTCAGATCACCCAGGTTCGAGTGGCATGTGGAATGACACTCAAGCCTCCACAAATGAGTGAACCTCCATGCATCAGCCAGAGGCAGCTCCCCGGTGCCTGGCAGAAAGGGACCGCTGAGATAATTTTCCAAAGGCCCTTTTTTGATGAGATCTGAATGGCAATCTCACTGCTCCTGGCCTCTCCTGATCTGGCACCAATCTGTGAACCAGATGCTTGGGCCATGTCCTACCCTGATGATTAGAATCGGGCTCTGTAGCCTCTGGTCCCATAGCCGAAAGCCTAAACTAAAGTACACTTCCATTTCTCACCGAACAGTTAATTTGATTAGTTCCACTCTCAGATTGTTTGCTAGCTTTCTAATTTGAAGGCCTTCACCAAATGGAATAATAAACAATTATTGTGTGTATGACTGCAATTAGGACAAGTGTCTGAAGTTAGAAAATGTAAATGCTTCTTTTCTTATTTGCAAGCAGGCAATCCACATAGTTAAATAACATTAACAGCCATTCATTTCAAACCAGGTCCCTTCTATTTAATAATTCAATTAATGTTTATTATGATTATTACTTATAGTTAATGATATTGGTGTTTATATTCTATTTCATAGTCACAGGCACTAAGTTTCTCTACAACTAAATATTCAGGCACATGCAGAGAAACTTATAGATACTTTTCAGGGTCCATTTTATTGAAAGTCAGCTCACTGAAATGTTGATAGTATAATTCTGGTGCTATTAGACAACAAAAAAACAAAATTACCCATCTCCAAGAATATTTCTAAATTTAACATGAACGCTATCTTCCTCAAATTAACATTTCTCTTTAATCTTCTTTTTTTCTGTCCTAAACCCTGTCGGTTAGTGACGCAAGCAGGATGACCTCTTTCTGAGAGAAATACTGCCAGCATCAGATACAACATTTCACAGACTCCTGTTCTCCTATTAGTCCAATTTTCAATCCCCACTCAACCAGAGAGAGATAGAGAGATACACTGCACTGAAGAAAAATTCTATTAATTTCATAGCCATTCAATTAAACAATTACTTCTGCAACTTCTAAGTTCTCATTTGGCCTTCTGGGAGACCATGCCAAGACTAGCTCTAGGACAAACAAGTATAAAGCTTGTTCGCATTTTGTAAAAAGAGCTAGGAATCAAGGACATGTTTATTATAAGTAAAATTCTATGGATGTTCTAATTAAACATTGTATAATTTTGTATATATTTGCCAGTTCTGATTGGAGAATAAGGGAGAACATTTTCTTCCTTCCCTCCTCCATGGCATTAAATTTCTGCTCAATTTAAACCATCAACAGCAAAGATGACTGAGATACAACACAACCTATTGGTTAAGAGCCTGGATTGTGGCGCCAGGCCTTCTGGAGAGACTCCTGTGTTACTAATTGTGTGCATTTGTTCAAAGTACTTAATATCTCCACATTCTGTTTTCCTCCTTGGAAAAACAGGAATATGATGGGATACCTTTCTTGCAGAAGCTAAGAGGATCAAGTGAATTCGCAGCTGTAAAATATTGTCACTTTAGGTATTTGAAAATAAAAGGGGGAAAACGCAGTGCCGTCACTGAGAATGAACCATCTCCAACCTGTCAGAAGATCAACAGCAAGTTAAGAACACAAAGAGAATGGTGAATGGTCTAAGTCATGATTCCCTTATGTAGGAAATTTAAAATGCTCCAAAATTTTGCCGGGAGCCAGTGGCTCATTCCTGTAATCCTAGTTACTCAGGAGGCTGAGTTCTGAGGATTGTGGTTCAAAGCCAGCCTGGGCAGTAAAGACGAGCCAGGATGGAGGCATGGCTCAAGTAGTAGAGCACTAGTTGAGCAAGCAAGCGAAGCAAGCAAAAGGCCCTGAGTTCAAACACAAGTCCTGGAAAACAGATACGTAGAAGATAGATAGATAGATAGATAGATAGATAGATAGATAGATAGATAGATAGATAGATAGATAGATAGATAGATAGATAGATAGATAGATAGATAGATA
>NW_012267217.1:29573927-29597457 GCF_000151885.1 Dipodomys ordii | reverse complement strand
AGGTAGGTAGGTAGATAGATAGATAGATAGATAGATAGATAGATAGATAGATAGATAGATAGATAGATAGATAGATAGATAGATAGATAGATAGATAGATTGGCAGGCAGACAGACAGACACAGACAGATACATAGAGTGAGTCTAGGAATTTCAAAACCCTTGATCTTCATATGTGAAATACTTAAAAGTGTAGCATGGAAGGAGCATCTGGAAAATAAAAACTGTCATGATTTCTCTTCCTTAACTGTCATTTCAGAAGAGGAAACAGAAGCGCAGAAGAGTTAAGTCACTTCCCAGAGCTGCGCAGAACATTAGCACTAATCCAAGATCAGACTCTTGCTCTCCTAACCCAGGTCCTGTGTTTTGCTGTGACGTTGCACCACCTCTTTACACACAGATTCAGCCTGAAGCTCCTGTAAAAGCTACTCAAGTCCAACAAGCCAGGGTATTCCCCTTCTGGCTTGGGTCAACATCACATGTTGGGTAAAGCCACAACTCTCTTCTAAATCAAAGCAGACCAAATGGTGTTCCTACCACTGGCCTGTGGAGAAAGAATTTCAAGCATGGAAGGTGAAGAAGCAAATTCAGCACCCTGAGTCCTAGCAAGGCAGGTTCTGCAGCAATTCTACTTCTTAGTGTGCACAGGTGACATGCTGTGCCTTGCTCTGACTTTCCCAAGAAGCAGAGGGATAGGACACTTCCTGGAGGTACCCCTTCCATGGTACACTGCAAGTAACTTCTAGAGTCATCTAGAAAACTCAGTCCATCTCTCTGGACCCCAGAGAGAAATCAAAGAGGCTTCCTTCTTGTGCAAGAATGGGGTCCCTGGATCTCAGAAATCTAGCCCTCTTTCCCCCACAACCCTAGAGCTGGCCTCTTCGTTCAGTAAGTTGTCACCAGAAACACTGAGTTCTCCTAATATTTCAAAACTCATCAGAAAGAATTACTTTTTCTGTTTCTACGTGCTTTCAAGGTGACAGAATTCTAAGTATTTAAGTGGAGCACTTAAACCTCTCACAGTGCAGAGAACTAAGCATTCTGCTAATACAAAGGCATAGTATAGTCCTGGAAGAAAGGAGGGGTGATCATTATTAACATATGCCAAGAGATGCCCACTCCTGGCAAAGTGGACTAACAGGGACTAAACTAACTCTCCTTACCAGAGACTACCAAAACCCAGTGGTGGGGGATGTGGCAGATGAAAAGAAATACATTAAACAGCAGGCAACACAGGGCAGTGATTCATGAGCGAGATGGTGTGGGGGGTGAGCTTTACTGCTGCCCTCGCTTATTTCCTTGAGAGAGTTTTCAGCCCAGTGTGCCAGGAAGTGGAATGCAAGTGTGCTGAGCTATCCCTGAGCTGAGGAAATAGAGCTGTAAATCTGGGAGGCCAAGGTTTGCAGAGCAAGGTACTAGAGAGAAGAGAGCTGAGCTGAGAGATACCTGTGTAGAATTACTCAGCTAAATACCAATAAGGGCACATGTGTGAACAGGACCCCTTGCAGGGGAGAAAAATACACAGGTAGAACAAAGGAAGCAAGTCCTAGAACTTATAGAGAATGGAAAGTCACTCAGGTTACCATCTACCATTGTGGAAAATCACACAGAGTATCAAGGATGACACCATTACAGTGGGGAAAATGAATTGATTCTGAAAGCTGCACTGGTAACACATAATAATAATTATAATAATAATAATATCAACCCTTGAAACATTCACCATTTTACATGACTATTTGCTATCCAAGAATAAGCCTCAAGAATCTTTTTTCTTTTTCTTTTTGATTACCAATACTTGGGCTTGACTTCAGAGCCTACCCTTTAGCTTTTTTGCTCAAGGCTGGTGCTCTACCACTTAGCCCACAGCTCTACTTCTTGCTTTTTGCTGGCTCATTATAAATAAGGGTTTCCAATTTTTATCTACCTGGTTGGCTTCAAACCACGATCTTCAGATCTCAGCCTCCTGAGTAGCTAGATTACAGACATGATCCACTGGTGCCTAGCAAAAATATTTCTAAAAATACAAACATATCAATTATCCATATGGATAAGACTCTCAATGTCCTGACATCTAACAAAAAATTACCAGAGCTGGGAGCTGGTGATTCATGATTGTAATCCTAGGATTACAAGCCTCCTAGGAGGCTGAGATCTGAGGATCATGATTCAAAGCCAGCCCAGGAAGGAAAGTCCATTAGACTCTTATCTCCAATTAGCCACCAGAAAACCAGCAGTGGTGCTGTGGCTCAAAGTGGTAGAGTGCTACCTTTTGCCTTGAGCTAAAGGACAGTATCCAGACCCCAAGTTCAAGCCCCATGACTGGCAAAAATAAAACATTTAAAAAAAGACATGTTACACATCCATTTCACAGCAACTGTATTCACAGTAGCTAAGAGGTGAAGAGGATACAAATGTCCATTAGTGGGTAAATAAGAAACAAAATGTGAAGTGCACATTCAATGGAATATTATTAAGCCTTAAAAAGCAAGGGAATTTTATCATTTGATTCACATGAATGAATCTTCTCTTTGGAGGAACAGTCCCAGAATTGGGACTCAGGGCCCTTCTACTTACTAGACAAGTGCTCTACCACTTAAACCATACCTCCAGATAGATTTTCATGGTATTACCTGGGCTGGATTCAAACCTCTGTATCCCAAGGATCTGGAATTATAGTCATGTATCACCATGACTGGATTGTTTTTGAAATAAGATTTCACTAACTTTTGCTGGTGATACAGGTATTTGCTGGAAATACAGGTATATGCTACCATGCTCAATCCCTATGAATAAATCATGAAGAGAAAACAGAGAGTAAAACAAACCATACACAAAAAGGCAAGTACTAAGTGATTCCACTTAGATGAAGTCCTGGTGGGGAGTAGAGTCGGGACTGAAAAGTTGTTTAATGGGGGTAGAGTTTCAGTTTTGCAGAAGGAAAAAGTTTTGGAGCTCTTTTGCAATATAGTGAAAATATACTTGATTAAAACATAAATATATGACTGAACCATAGAAAGTTATAAAAATAATATCAGATTTGGAAAGAACTCCTATAAAAGAAGAAACTATAAATAGAAGTGATGCAATTAGAAAAGACATCAAAATACTAACCCAACTCTATCTTGTACATTCAAGATATTAGGCATGCTAACATACTAGCAACTAGGAAAAGAGATACATGTGTGTGTGTGTGTGTGTGTGTGTGTGTGTGTGTGTATACATAGACAAATGGGTGGATAGATGGTAGATAGATAGATAGATAGATCCAAATCAAACTTCTAAAGTTGAAAACACAAAGTATTAGATGAGAAACATACTAGGTAAGGCTAATAGAAGACTGGACATTGAGGAAAAAATTAATAGGCTGGAAAATGTGGTAATATGAATTATAATATAATATAAAAGAAATACAGAAAAAAATATGCTAGTGCTGTGGCTTAAACTCAGGGCTTGGGTATGGTCATTTAGATTTTTCACTTAAGACTGGTGTTCTATTACTTGAGCCACAACTTCATTTCTGCCTGCTTGTTGGTAGTTAAATGGAGATAAGATTTTCATGGACTTTCCTACCTTGGCTGACTTTGAACTATAATCCTCAGATCTCAGCCTCCTGAGTAGCTAGGATTATAAGCATAAGCCACCAGTGCCCAATTACTTTTATTTTTTCAGATGTACAAATGTAGAATCATGCATTTTAGCAGACCTGAAGTACAAGAAATACAAGATAATATGCAAGAAACAAGTCCAAATCTGTCCAAAGATAAAACACGAAATATTTTATAATATTTTCATGAAGAAAAATATAAAATAGATTTAAACAAATGTAATATGGACACGGTGTGATAGATACTAAAAGTGATATGGGGAAAATGTTTTCAGACATACACAAAAGGAAATGACCAAATCTGACTAGTAAGATCAGTGACTTTTACTACGGAGATGCACTGTGAATGGAGTCCTGAGCAACAGGTAGGAACAGAGAAAAGGAAATAGGCTGGAACAGCAAGAGGTAAGAACATGGAGTACATACTGGCAGGGCTACATTCACAAGAGTTTTTATAAGCTGCTAGGCTGCACTGAGGAGGAGGGCTTAAATGATTGACAGAGCTGGGCGGATGTGATGAGCAAGCTGGAAACAGAAGAACTGACCAGGAGAGTCATGATACTTCCTATAAGACCTTAGGTCTTCCACGGGCAATGAGGAGTTGCTAAAAACTTTTTTGATCAGCCACATTTTCTGTCTCACGGTATTTTATGAAGGTAACTTAGATTGAATGCAAAGGGCAGACCAGGAAAGAAAAGAAGTCAAGGTCAAATGCAAATTCAAAAGTTAATCCAAGACTTCCATGTTTATTGCAGCACTGTTCACAATAGCCAGGATATGGAAACAACACATATGCCCCACTACAGATGAATGGAGCCAAAAATTGTGATATCTATACACAATGGAATATTGTGCAGCCATTAGAAAGGACAAAATAATGGCATTTGCAGGGAAGTGATGGAACTAGAAGAAATCATGTTGAGTGAGATAAGCCAAGAGCAAAGAGACAAACAGCACATGGTCTCCCCGATAAGTGGATGTTAAATCCAAAACATAAGGTCATACAACAAAGTAAGTAAGACTTGAGAAACAAAGGACCTCCACTCATCTGGTCGAATCATTACCATGCTGCTGACCATATATATGTGCACATCTGAGGGAAACCAGGAGGAGGACACAGAACCAGAGGGAAACAGGGGAAAACATACAACAGCGGGACCCATCAGCTGCACTGGACACTGATCAAAACGAACTAAGCAACTCAATGGCAGTGATGGGAGGGAGGGAATGAGAGGGAAAGAGGGAACAGCTGACACTAAGCAAAAGGAAAGAAATGTAGATATCACCCGATGTGGAAGAAACAACTGTATAGTCAAAACCCATAGAACTCATAAACTTTGTAGACCACAATAGACAATTTGCCCCATGAAAGTTAGAATGTGTTTGTGACTTTAACTAAGCATCACTATCCCACAATACTGTGAAATTATGTAATCACTTAATCACAATAAAAAATTTGCAAAAACTAAAAATGCCTTGTAAACTGAAAAAAAAGTGAATCAAAGTATCAGCCACATGCCAGTGACTCACACCCATAATCCTTGATACTTAGGAGGCTGACAGTTGAGGATTGTGGTTCAAAACCAGCCCAGGCAAAAAAAGTCTGTAACACTCTTATCTCCGCGTAACTAACAAACTGACAGAAGTAGAGCTGTAGCTTAAATGATAGAGCACCAGCCTTGAGCAAAATGAGCTAAAGGATATAGAGCTCCTGCCCTGAGTTTAAGCCCTAATACCAGCAACACAAAACAAAGTTGATAAAATTATCATAAAAAGTTGTTGAGAAAGAACAAAGTAAGGAGCAGAAAGAAGAAATATGTACAAGAACATTCCAAGGGAAGAATCTGAGGAGCAGCCAGGAATGACCAAGTCTACCCTAAAGATACTGGCCTAGGAAGCTGAAGAAGTGGCAATACTAGAAGAGAAATAGATCATCAGACACTAATCTGGTTTTGGAAATATCAAATTTAAGATAATAACAAGGTATAAAAAGGACGGTAGCTTAGATAAGTGTCCCTCAAAGACTCCATTTCTAACCTTGGTGCTCATCTAAGAGGTGGAGTCTGGAGGGAGGAAGTTAAGCTATTGGTAGCTATGGCTACCAAGAAAACCACACCCCTTGCTGTCTGTTTGTTCCCAAGCTGCCATGAGGTAATTTATTGGGCCACCACTGGCCTAAAGGCAATGGGGCTAGGATGCCCAAACCTCTAAAATCACAAGCTAAACTTTTCCTCCCTTATAAGTTTCTTGCTTCATTATTGTGTTACAGAGACTGAAAGCTTAGTAACACCCAGTTCAACTGACAATTCTCAAGTGAATTTTATGGCAAGAACTTTGGAAATTAGAGGAGATCCCATTAGGGATGAAGGCTGAACCCACCCTAGTCCCTCAGCACCCCACAGGCTGGGGTGCTTCCTACCTGATCTGGGGGTGGGGAGTTTGGCAGACTTCTGTGCAGAAGATAGAGGACCCTGGACTCCACAAATCTTACATATCTGTGTGTGTGTGTGTGTGTGTGTGTGTGTGTGTGTGTGTGTGCATGTGTACCAGTTCTGCAGCTCAAATTCAACAGAGCCTGGTGCTCTCTCATGGCTTTTTCGCTCAAGGCTGGTGCTCTACCACTTGCTCATAACTCTCTTTTTCCAGATTTTTTGCTGGTTAACTTGTGGTAAGAGTGTCACAAACTTGTCTGCCCAGGGCTGGCTTTGAATCACTATCTTCAGATCTCAGCCTCCTGAGTAGCTAGAATTATAGGCGTAAGGCACCAGCACCCCGTCATGGCTGCCACTCTTTCTGCTGTTCTCGCCACCATTGCCGGGGCCGGCAAGCTTGGGGATATGACTTCCAGGTTGCCCACACGTGAACAGCAAACTCACTATCTGCAAGGCTGAGGAGAAACTTTCTTCTGACTCTGGTGAAGTCTTGAGGTAATGACACATGTTTGGGAGAAGAACTCTTTCTCCAAGATGCAAAGTCCATAATGTTTCCTTGGGGACAAGAGGCCTGGTAAAGCATTTTGCTCTCAGCCACCTAAAGTTGTCATTTACTGAAAAGTTTTAGTATACGCCTTGTGAAATGTGATAGGTAATGTAACTGACTCCCTTTATTTCAGTTTAGCTTCTTTTGTGCTGGGACTTGAACTCAGGGCCTTCTGCTCTTTCTTGCTTGGCTTTTTCACTCAAGGCTGGCACTCGATCACTTGAGCCACCGCCCCACTTCTAGCTTTTCAATGGTTAATTGCCAAGGCTATCCTGCCTGGACTGGCTTCAAATCTCAATCCTTAAACTTCAGCCTCCTAAGTAGCTAGGATTACAGTTGTGAGTCACCAGCACCTGGCTCAGGCATATGTTTTAAATGATAATGTTGCTTTAACTTGTGTGTTGGGGGGCAGTGGGGTTTGAACTGGGATTTGAACTCAGAGTCTAGTTTCTGTCCCTTTTTTACTCAGGATTACTGCTCTACCACTTGAGCCACAGCTTCACTTCTGGCTTTTTTGATGATTAATTGGAGATAGCTTCCCAGGCTTTCCTGACCAGGCTGACTTGGAACTGAGAGCCTCAGATCTCAGACTCCTGCGTAGCAAGGATTACAGGTGTAAGTCATGAGCTATAGGCTCCTTTAACTTTTTTTTTTAAGTTAAAGTAAACAGCTAGGAGTACAACTCAGTGGTGAGACCACTTGCCTAGTTTGATCTCTAGCACCACAAAAAATAAGTAAAATCAAAATAAAGTAAAATAAAATTTAAAATAAGATGGAGCAAAATAAAACAAAACAAATGACTTGGAGATTCTGTTTTCCTCAGTCCTCCCATCCAATCAACACAGTCCCAGGCCAAGAAGAAAAAGCTGCTTTCAAAGGCAACTACGAGTGTGCTCTGAAGCATTGGGTTGCAAAGGTTTAAGGGTTGTTATTTGTTTGCTTGTTGAAAATCCTGTAGGTCAGGTGCTTGTGAAAGTATATGGAGTGAAAGGGAAACAGCCCCTTGGCGTGGTTTCTACCTCGGCCACTGTGTCTGTTATTATTCTGTTGATTCACTCCATCATCAATCATAAAAATCAAAAGTGACGCATCAGACAAAGGCCCAAGGACTCCCTGAAGGCCTGTGTCTCTGTCTTTTCAGCATGGTCCTCTGTGTCACAGTCCTCTGGGATCACAGTCCTCAAGAGGACTCAAATCCATTCTTTCTCAGAGACTGGCATCACCTGGGTTCGTTTCCACCCACATGTCAATGACCCACTTTCAGAGGTGGGGGGCGGGGGGAAAGGGGACAAGAGGCAAGCTGGGTTACACAACACCACAGATGTTTATTTCCCTTGTTGATGATCACTCTAAATAACACTCCCTGATGGGAACGAGGCTGCCCTCCATCCCCAGTGCACCTCAATCACACATCTACACACTCACCACACCAGGGCTAAGGTCGAGCTGTCAGGTGCTTACCACGCTCTATCCAGGGCTCTGTGCTGGGTACTAAAGCCTTGCAGGCCAGGTGTCCTAGGCCCCAGAGGGGCTAATAACAGAATGCTGCTGCAGATACAGGTGTGTGTGTGTGTGTGTGTGTGTGTGTGTGTGTGTGTGTGTGACTGCCAGATATTTGGCCCTAGTGATCAATGGGGGCAAGGATGCTATGAGCATTCTTTGTTACTGTCACCCCATATATGCAGCCTCTAATGTATGTCCCTGCACTGCACCTCTGCTCAGCTCAATAGTACAGGAAAGGCTATTGGGACCAGGTGTGGATCAGCCACAATTTACACAAACATGCAAAAGGTGAACAATGCATTGGAGGCAATGCAAACTGAAAAGCATGGTGTGTATTTGTAGGTGTTTGGGTGTATGCATGTGTGCACATACATGGGTATGTCTGTGTTTGTGCTTTTGTGTATGAATGTGTGCCCATGTGTGCATGTGTACATGTGTGTGCACGTCTGTGTGTGCATGTGTATGCATATGTGCCTAGACAAGTGTGTATGCATGTGTGCATGTACCCCTGCCACACTCATAAAGTTATCCATATGTGAAGTGCACAGGACACACAAACTGCCAGTGTTCACACCAAGAGGAGGGTACTGAAAGTCTGGATTGAGGGTTCCGGAACAGGAAGGAAAAAGGGAAAGGTGAGCAAGCAAGCCTGTGTGAGAGACGAGGAGGTGCAGCAGCAGGAACTGGCAGTGGAAGGCAGGCCGAGGCTGCCAGGAGGGTGGGCTGCAAGCAGGAGGCATACAATGAGCTGCAAAGCCATTGGCAGGGCTGCAATCTGACTACCGGACCCAGTCAAACAGGAAAAGCGCTCAAGGGACAACTCCAAGATGCGTTCATACCCTTTGCCAGAGAGTGTGGGCCCTCCTCTGAAAGGGGAGAGTGTATTCAAGGCTTCCCTATTATGGAAAAGCCCCTGGAAAGCGAGGGAAAAATAAAGAAGCCCCCTTCCCCCAAAAAGGAGGAGAAGAAATTCAAAAGCACGACGAGCGTGACTCCACGGTGGTATTGCAGAGGTCTGGATGTGGAGGCTGAGAGGGTGGAGGCAGCTGAATTATGGGCACCCTCTGTCGAGTTTTGGGGGACCAGGCAGTGTGGCATGAGTGTTTTGCTGAGCACCGAGGCTCAAAACTACTAAATAAAATGGAAGCAACGTGAACACGCACGGCTGTCCTGTTCTCCAGAGCTCCCAAGGTCTGGCCTTCAGAGGGAGGGAGACAAACATAGCTGGTGAATTCCAGTGTCCAGCCACAATGCTTTCCATATGGCTCATATATAAATACTGCTCTGCAGCGCGCAGCTGCAGCTGTTCTGGACAACACCTGGCTCTGTTTGTCACCCTACCCCAAATTTGCTTCAGAGGCCTCAGTTCCACGAGTCACCCTCCTCCATGTCTGTCTGCTTCTGGCTGGTGGTATCATGAGAGTGAAACTCCAGCCTTCCATTTGCCTGGCCCTTGACCACTCAAGCATCCATGCTAGTCCCCTCCTGGTCCTGCATTAGGGTGGCTTGCGCCACCCCAAGGATGGCTTCAAAGACTGATTACCAATGCTGACCAAGTACAGGGGGTTCCTCTACTTGACTAAAGAGTAGAACCCAAAGACCCTACACAGGGGTACTACCTAGAGGGCTATGATGGACAAGAAGCAGAAGAGAGGTACCCACAGGGCAGAAAGGGGAGGCAGTACTGAGCCGTGTCAGAAGACCAGTTTGGATCTCAGCACCCTCCCTGCCAAACACAACGCCCACTTTGAACTGCTGATGTGGAATTTTCAAAATTGAGCATTTCAAGAACGTTGGAAGCCATGTGTTCATCCCTGAGTAGTTTGAAAGCTTCCATGTGAGAATATTTGCCACCTAGAAATACACAAATGGACCAATCAGGCCTCCTTCCAGGCCATCCCTTTGCTCATCTCAACAATTGCAACAGACTCTCTACCGTTCCATCCTCCTCCTTTCTCTTCATCTGTAGGACCTAGGATAGAAGCAGTAGGACACCAGCCCACATGACAGTGGGGTCTCAATTGTGCCAAAACACAGGTTATGCAGAGAGCTTGATGCACTCCCCAGCAAAGAGCTAGGAATGTGGGATGCTAGCTTCCTACCTCCCTACTCCCAGACACAAGGGCCTGGAGAACTCAGCCCTCAGCTACGCCTGGTGAATGTAACAGGGTTGATCCATCTGAACCCAAGAGAAAGCCGTGGTAATGCAGAATGGTGTGGCTACAGCCAGTCTTTGCCTCCTACCACAGGGTGGTATGGCTCAGTTTCCTTATTTAGAAAATAAATTTAGCCAGGTGCTGTAGTTCATGCTATAATCCTAGCTATTACAAAAGGCCGAGATATGAGGACTGCAGTCTGTGTGAAACTTATCTCCAATTAACCACAAAAAAAGCCAGAAGTGGAGTTGTGCCTCACGTGGTAGAATGCTAGCCTTGAGCACAAAAGCTCAGTGCCAGGCACTAAGCTCAAGCCCCAGGACCTGTACCAACACACACACACACACACACACACACGCACACGCACACACGCACACACAGGGAGACTAACACCTGCTCAGAATTATTTAGACAGAAGGATATAATGCTACCAGCATCCTGACAGAGTGGTACCTGCCCTGCTTGTTTCCTCTAGCTCATCATTTGACCTGTTCCAGTCCTCATGAGAAAACAAGAGAAAGAATCAGGGATTTACAGTATGTTCACAAAAAAATGAAATGAAATGAAAAAAAAGAATTAAAAAAAAAGAATCAGGGATTTATCCAAATTTTCTTTTTCTCTTCTCTTCCAATGGTTTATTCCATGGCTAGTTTGGAGCTCTCCTCAACCAACAACTCCCAAATCTTATCAACTGTCCATAAAAGTCCATAAACCCTCTAGAAAACTCCTTCAGAGAACACAGGTTCTCTGGATCAGGACATCTTCTTGGTGGGCCCTGAGGTGTATAGTTTTTTTCCTAAATCCTCCCACCCATAGGAAAATAATTGTCAACCTAGGCTGGGACCACCCCTCCCCCCACACACACACCCTACAGCATCAAGCCCCAGGTACCTTTAACCAGGACCACTCAAGATCATCAAAATCTAAAGATCTCAGACAAGGATGGTCCCTTTATGTCATTTTTTTAAAATGTTGGAATCAGGAAGATCTTTGCAATAAAAACAGTGTGCGTGCCGCTTTCCCAAAGTAATGCAAATCAATAACAGGCTCCTATAATGCTATTTTTAAAAGGCTTTAAATAACTTTTTTTTCAATGCAAAACAACCCACTTAAGCAGACTTAATTCATTTTATGGCCAGTTCTAAAGCTGAATCATGAGTGTGCTCCGAGAGCCACACTGAACCAAAAGGAAGCCATTTCAAATGTCACCAATGCCGAGCAATTCACATCATGACATTAACCCAATAGATTCCACATGGTGTGGACCAGAGGGATAGCATTTGTGTGGCCCCTTCACTCTCTTGTTAGAGGGACTGTGTCTAGCATTGCCCTAATACGATCTCCTGCGTTTCTAATCTAGCCTGTTTCATGCAAAAATAATAGGAAGAGGAGGAAGGGGGAAAGCAGTCAGAAAATTTAATGCATATTCTACAAAATTAAGAAAGTTGAGGGAAGGGTTAGAGTTGGGAAGGATGGGAAGAAAGATGAAAGGGATTGATGGATTGATATTGATCAAGATTCATTGCATTCATAACCTGCTTTGACTTTTTTTTTGCTTTGGAGGATTTTTTTTTAGTCAATTCTGGGGTTTGAACTCAGGAACTGGGCACTGGCCCTGAGATTTGGGGATGAGGGGAGAGATTGTTTTGTTTTGCTTGTTTTTGCTCAAGGCCAGCACTCTACCGATTGAGCCACAGCTTCACTTTGGACTTCTTTTCTTTTCTTTTTTGGTAATTAATTGGAGATAAGTATCCCATGGACTTTCCTGCCTGGACTGGCTTTGAACTATGATCCTCAAATCTCAGCTTCCTGAGTCGTTAGGATTACAGGCATAAGCTACCAGCATCCAACCATTAGCTGCTTTGTTGAATGGCAACTCTTTTGTACAACTATTTAAAGCTAATAAAATATATTTTTAAGGGACAGAAATAAATATTTTTTTGAATTCCTCATCTGAGCCTTTGGCACCTCATGGACTGCAGATAAAGTCAGCTGATATGTCCCCTTCCCCCCTTCCCATTATTTAATGTCACAAGCGTCACAAGGGTGACCTCAAATCCACCATTGCGAGGAAGGGCAGTTCAGCCAACGCACCCGGAGCGCGAAAGCCTACACACTGCCTTTTAATTAAAATTCCAAGTTGGTGTTTTTGTTTTCAGAGGAAGGGTAGGGAGTAGCAAGGTCACTAGGTATAGCCAGGCACTGCCAGAGAGCTGCCTGGCTGCATATTTACACTTGAACGGCTCCTGGGGAAGCCAAACATACTGCCACAGGAAGCATTCCTGACAACTTGCAGAATGATTGCCAGATATAAATAGTTGCCATGGCATGATATATTCTAGCAAGGAAGACCGGAACAAAAGTAGGTTAGTGACTGGCAGATGCCTGGCAGACAGTGGGCATTGGGCCTCAGGGACTGGGCTTTTTCCAGCTATATTTAGCATCCACATTAATGTACTGCTAAACAATGCCCTTTAGGAGAGCCACATAAATCAGAGGAGGAAAGATTACTAAAATTTATGAAGCAATCACAGTGAGAAACCCCTGGGCACAATCATTGTGATAAATACCTTGTTAAGTCCCCGGCCCATCCTCACCTTATGTTTCCTATTAACACAAGGGGTCCATTACTGGGCCCTGCTACTTCCCAAAGGAGACGACATATGCATTTAGGAGTTGTGTGGCAATCTGGGCCCAATCCAAGCTGACAAACCATTTCTATAATTAAAGAGATGGGAGAGTCGGCTAAGCAAGCACGCACCCTTCCCAGGTTTCCCAGGATGCCCACAATTCTCTTTTCTTAGTTGGTCATTTTGTTCTTGTCGATAACAATATCATTACAGAGGGAAGGAAAGGCTTCTTTTTTAGGTTTGTTCCTTGGCAAAAAAAAAATTATGTAAATAATAGCATGTATTAGAGATGAGCCTTTGCTGAATGGTGTATCTGGGTGATGAGGTCAGAAGTCAGGATGCAGCCACACACCAGTGGTTCACGTCTGTGATCCTAGTTACTCAGCAGACTGAGATCTGGGGATGGTGATTGGAAGCCAGCCCAGGCAGAAAAGTCCATGAGACACTTAATTCCAATTAACCAGCACAAAACCAGAAGTATAGGTGTCGCTCAAGTGGAGCAAAAAGTTACGGGTACCTTAGTGCTGGACCCCCAAAAAAGTGAAAATCCATTGCATGGTTTGAAGTGGAGAGAGATGCTGCTCCAGAAGAGAGCAAACTGGTCCACATGAGAACAACGCTAGGGCCTCAAGCATATGATGAAGAGATCGCATGTTTGTTGCCTTGAGAGGACTGACAATCACACTGGCTGATCTGGCTCTTCAAGGGACAAGTCATTCCGCCATGGGCACAATGTGACAAGACCAGGAGGCAATCCATCGCCTGCCCCATAGCGTGCAAGGTGAATGACCATATGCAAAATCCCCTGACTCTCCTAGCTTGCGTCCTCATCTGTAACATGGTGACGACAAGAGCCTGCTATGAGGCACATATAGTTTCAGTTTGTCTTTTTAAAATTCATGGCTTGGCCAGGTGCCAGTGGCTCACGCCTGTAATCCTAGCTACTCAAGAAGCTGAGATCTGAGGATCCTGGATCAAAGAGAGCCCAGGCAGGAAAGTCTATGAGACTCTTACCTCCAATTAACCACCAGAAAACTGGAAGCAGAGCTGTGGCCCAAAGTGGTAGAGTGCTGGGCTTGAGCACAAAAGCAGAAGGATAGCACCCAGGCCCTGAGTTCAAGCCCCAGGACCAGCACACACACACACACACACACACACACACACACACACACACTTTTCTTCATATTACAAGAAACAATTATCAGAATCAAGGGATAAACCACAGATGAGGCAGAAATCTTTGCCAGTTACTCAGTGGATATAGGATTAATATCTACAATGTACAAAGAACTCAAAGAATTGAAAAGGGAAAGAATAAATAATTCAGTTAATATGGACAATTAGATGGTTCTCAAAAGACAACATTTAAATGGCTAATGGATACTAGAAGAAATGTTGTCATAAAGCAAAAAAGAAGTGAGCCTAGCTCTCGTCCCTCTTTTATGTGATCACAACCCACTCTCCCAACACTGCGACATCTCTGCCATCCTGAGGGGATTCAAGTGCCATACCCTTTTGTGTCATGTTTTGTACTGTGCCAGAACTGGAGCTTGAACTCAGGATCTGGCCTGGGTGCTGTCCCTTAGCTTTTTCACTGAAGGCTAGTGCTCTACCACTTGAGCCACATCTCTCCATTTCCAGCTTTTTTGGTGATTAATTGGATATAAGAGTCTCACAGAGTTTTCTGCCTGCACTGGCTTTGAACCACAATCCTCAGATCTCAGCCTCCTGAGAAGCTAGGTTTGCAGGTGTGAACCTAGTTCCCAGCTACTGTCCTATACTCTTAAAACCATAACTGTGAGTCAAACAAGCCTCTTTTTATTTAAAGGTACCTGGCTTCTAGTATTTTACTATAGCAACATAAAACAAACAAATGCCATGTACCTATCAGGAGTTGTAGAAGATGAAGGTCAAAATACCATAGCACCTAACACATTGTAAGCACTCAGGTAACTACTATAACAGCAGTTGATGATTCCCCATTAGAACAGGAGTAATAGATATGGAGAGATATTGAGAATATTGACTCTAGAATTCTAGACTTATCTACCCAAAGTCAGAGAGGAAAACAGGAAAGACAGAAGAGTCCAGAGCTCCTCTACCAGTCATCATTGGGATACAAATCCCTCATCCCAGTACAAATTGAGCCCCCTACCATGCACTGAGCATTGGAACATGAGCTTTGTCTTCCCTCCTTCAAAATGAGATTAAGCATTCTGATCTAGGTCCAAACATTGTAAGAAAATGAGTCTAATCTACTTGATCTCACAGATCACTCACCTTCATGGTGATTCCTATGGGTGTCATACAAGATTCAGAAATAAACAGAACTTGGGAAGATGTTAATGTAATGGAACAGAAAGATTCACAAGTTATTTTTTACCTTAATATCTTTTCTTTCTTTTTCTTTTGTTTTGTTTTGTCTTTTAACCATGGTCCAGTACACATAGAACATATAAGATGGCACCACCTGTAATCCTAACTACACAGAGAGGCTGAGATCTGAGAATCACAGTTGGAAGTCAGCCAGAACAGGAAAGTCCATGAAACTCTTTTTTTTATTGTGAAAATACTGTACAGAGGGGTTACAATTACATGGGCAAGATAATGAGTACATTTCTTATCAAGCATTGTAGCCTCCTCCTTTGTTTACCCTTCCCATCCCTTCCCATCCTCCCCCCACCCTCCCACCAATCCTCCTCCCCCCCCACCACCAAAGTTGTAAAGTCCGTTTTTCCACATAACAACTTGTACATCTCATTGTTGCAATGGATCCACCTGTACCCTATTTAAACGATTTGTTTTTTTCCCTTCCCCTCCACAAATTATACCAACCTCAAATACAGTGAAAGCAGGGGTTATACCATGGGGGAGGTACATACAACGCAACAAAGAAATAATCTTATAAATGTGTTAGAAACAATCACCTGAAAGAAAAAAAAGCATTTGAATACATATCTTAGGGTTCATTTCCCTAACATCAACTTATCTGACCTTTTCTGCTTGACTCAGACATATACTATTTATAACTCTTATCTCAATTTAACTACCAAGAGAAAAGCTGGAAGTAGAGCTGTGGCTCAAGTAGTAGAGCGCTAGATTTGAGCAAAAGAGTGCCTATACCTTGAGTTTATGCCCCAGTACCGGCACATGCACATGCACATAACAGAGACAGAGACAGAGACAGAGAGAGACAGAGAGATTTAGCTGTTGAGCAGAATTGTACTAAAAAGAGTGAGAAGTGGTATTTGTTGACCATAGGTGTGATTTTTAGCCTGTAATGCTAAGATTTCAGTAGCAGGAAATACAAGGTGACTCAGTTCTCAGCCAGGACCATGAATGAGCTGGTTGGTTTGTGAAAAAAACAGGGCACGAAATACCTTCACAGTCTCATACCAAAATCTTGCTACTGTGTGAGTCACAGCTCTGAACACATCTTCAGCCTCTGAATCTGTGGTTCTAGCATCTTTTTGCAAGTTTCATCACCTGTAAAAAGACCACAAGGTCACTCAGTGGGAAAATGGTCTTCTCCCTTCTCTCTAGTTTCTACCTACAGCTCTCACCTGGAAAGCAAAGCTAGTCACAGTTTATGTCTTGCCTTTCTCTGTGCTCCAATATCTTTATACAGGTGAACTCTGCCATTATCATTTTACAGAAACTCTGCCAGACTTTTAATCTACTGGACAAATGACCTTTGGCTGGGATTAATTTTGCTTCCTCTTCCTGGCAGTATTTTACACTGGTTGGTTTCCATCTTGAGAATCCTTTCTCTTTTGGTTTCTATATGATATTGCTATAAGTTCTCGCCTACCTTTTGAATACTCTTGCCCATGCCACATGTATTTCTGATTCATATACCCTGCTATTTCTACATCTCTTCTTTCTCTAAAGTTGTTTGCTCCCTTGTCAGTTTCATAATGGCTTCAACTCTCTCTTCTTGAAACCATGCCTCCTGGATCTGAATCTGTGGTTCTAGCATCTTTTTGCAAGTCCTAAAAAGAGATGTGGAACTCATCAGTATACATTCATGGTCCAGACATGGATTATAAATATCTAGAATAGGCTGAATTGGAGGCTAATAGAGAGTGGTGGGGACTGTACCAAAGTGGGGAGTAACTCCACTCACAACTCCTGTCAATCACTTTCGATGTAAGAATGAGAGCTTCGTGATTCACAGGCTGAATACTTTGCAAGATACATCAAAAGTATACATTTTTAACAATACATTGTATTCTTGCCTTCTAGTCTGGGCCTGGAAGATGGACCCTATCAAGAAGGATGGAAAAAACGGGGACCATTCTTTCATCAAAGGGAGATGACCAAAAGAATAAGAAATGTCCCATGCTTAATCCAGCTATATTCGTCCAGATAGCAATAGAGAAAGACTCACCAAACAAGCTCCACTGTACAATCTTTGCCTTGAGTCTTGAATTGATGTACTCCCCTATAATACTGTTAATACTATACTGTGGTGTTACAGTAAACTGACTGGTCCCTTCCATTTTCTTTTTCTTCCCAAGCTAATCCATCTGCTTACTACTAACCAATTAATCTTCCTGAAATACTCCTTTATTGTACAAGGCCCGTACTCAAAATCTTCATAGCTTTTTTTTTTGGTCAGTTGTGAAGCCTGAACTCTGGGCCTGGGAACTGTCCCTCAGCTCTTCAGCTCAAGGCTAGTTCTCTAACACTTGAGCCACAGCACCACTTCCAGCTCTTTCTGGTGCTGAGGAATCAAACCCAGAGTCTCATGCATGCAAGGCAAGCACCTTACCACTGAGCCACCTTCCCAGCCCCTTCATAGCTTTTTATAAACCCAAATCTAAGTATACATCCTTCTCAACCTAGTAATTCAAGATCCTCTATAGTTTGAGACAGGTTCTAACAGGAGTGGGTAGGAAGCTTGAAGTAAGTCCTAGAGACCAAATCCCAAGAACCAGAAGTTCTGATGTCAAAGGACATGAGAAGATAAAAAAAATTCTTGATTCAAGAAGATGGCAAAAAAAAAAAAACTTTCTTTCTTGTATTCTTCATTCTAACCAGACCCTCAACAGATTGTATAATGTCATTGCACACTGGTGAGGGTGAATCTTTGTTATTCAATCCACTGATTTAATTCTAATCTCTATCAGAGATTTTCTCACAATATTTTTGGTACATACCCAGGAATAATGTTTTGCTAATTATCTGAGATCCCTTTGCCTAGTCAAGTTAGTCCCTAAAAATAACTCTCACAATGATGCTAACATTTGGGACCAGCAACTAAAGGGCCACAAGTGTAGAATAACAGAAGAAAAAGTCCTATTCTAATCCTGGGCCTACTGGATTTGACATAGTGATATCCTAAGTTATGTTGTTTTGGCTTTTCTACCACTCTTAGCCAAAACTTATCCTCATTAATATAAATTCTGTCTAACATATCTGTTCCCAATTCCTAGCCATTTCTCATCAATTGTTCAAACTATGTTATATGTTGTCCCTCAAAATGGCTCAACTTTCCTGCCTCTTTATCTTTTCATATGTCAAGCTGGATTGGTTTTCTCACTGAAATTCTATCCATCTCTTAAGACACATCTCAAATGTCAGATTTTAGCCCCACAAACTCAAGTTCTCTCTCTCTCTCTCTCTCTCTCTCTCTCTCTCTCTCTCTCTCTCTCTCTCTAACACACACACACACACACACACACACTGGTTATCTCTCCTTGACTTGTGTGTGTCTCTATCTCTCTTGCTTTCTCTCTCTCTCTTTCTCTAACACACACACACACACACACACACACACACACACACACATTGGTTATCTCTCCTTGACTTGTGTATGTCTCTATCTCTCTTGCTTTCTCTCTCTCTCTCTCTTTGACTCTCTATGTCTCTCTTTGTGTGTTTTTCTATATTATATCTACTTTTCTCTCTGTGTCTGTCCTTTCCCCCTCCCTCTTTAGCTGGATCTCTTTGACTTTCTCTTCTCATACCCAGGATAGTTTTGCATGTTCCTCTCTTACTTCCTCTTACATTTCCTAACACAGAGTGAGAGAGAGAGAGAGAAAGCAGCTTATACCCCAACATGGACAGCTCTGTGCAACTTGAATAGAGTTGTTCTATGATACCATTGTTTTTAACTGAGTTGAGGAAAATCATCCAGGAGAACAAGTGTTGGGGGAGCGTGTATAAAGGATGTTCTTCCATCTAAGGATGGTTGTGGACAAGGTTTTATGCACATGTGTGAGCTACAGTTGTTGTTTGATGTAAAGCTGTCAAAGCCAGTTCCATGTCACTTCTATGAGCTCTGTCATCCCCTATGAGCTCTGTCATCCCCAGATCCTAGGAATCAAACCGTCACATGAAGTCACCACATCCTGTGCAAACTCTTCCTACCCCTCCCCCAGCCCTGTCATCTCTGGACAAGCACAACCCTGATAGTAACCACTTGATCAATGGGCTACTTAAATATTTGATCATATACATATTTCACAACTTTTGTGTATGCTGGTTCTGGGGCTTGAACTCAAGGTCTGGGCACTGACTCTGAGCTTTTTTTCTTAAAAGGGATAGTGCTCTACCTCTTGAACAATAGCTCCACTTCTAGATTTTTATTCTTGGTGGTTCATTGGAGATATGCGTCTCTCAGAGTTTCCTGCTTAGGATGGCTTTGAACTATGATCCTCAGATCACAGACTCCTGAGTAACTAGAGTTACAGATGTGAGCCACTGGCACCTAGCACATTTCACAACTTTTGACTTGGGTATAACTTTTGTTGACCCTAAGAGCCACAATTCCTTCCAGATTTTTCTTTTGGAACCTGCTCTGAATGACAATAGGAATAGCTTGGCTTGGCACAGGATCCAGCTACGATGCCATGGCATATGGCCTCACTGGACTGAAGCCACACCGCCAGATTATTGCAGGGTCTGATCTTGGTACCTGTGAACTACTCACCTGAAAGCCCCCATTACCGCAAATCATCAGAGATATTTGGCAAAGGATATCTGAATAGAAATAGCAGAGGAAAATACGCTGGGAGAGAAGGTAGACATGCTCTCTCTCTCCATCCCAGGCTATGCTGGGGCTGAGCTTGCCAGGGAGTCAGATAATCACTTCATATGTCTCCCGAGTAACATATGTTCTCCCAGGAGCCGTACAGCTCTTCAGTAAGCTGGTTTGTACCATCTCTACACAGAAGCTTCTGGAAAGTATCTCTGCCTCTCACGCACCCCCTACACACACACACACACACACACCCACACACACACACACATGTTCAGAGTTTCTAAACAGGAGTTAGTGCTGACAGTGATTGTGAATTTAAAAAATAAAATGGATAGAGCTCTGAGCCCTGAGTGAGCATGGAGGACGGAACTGGTTCCAGAAGAGACAAGGAGGTATTGGTCTGCAGGGGTTAAAAATCAAGGCTCTGCACAAGGCCCTCAAGGTCTGATTGCTGATGGCTCCTCTCTCATCAAAGCCTCTGATCTCAGCCCCTGATCCTGCTGTCACCATAGACACAGGCACCATTCTTTCAGGAACTTTCAAAGGGATGAATTCAGACAAAGACCTTGGCTTAGGCCTTGGGCTTATTGTTGTTGTTTCTTTTTTTTTTTTCAATCAACCCTTTACTTTTACCATTTTTTTTTCTACTTTTCTTTTCATGTGCTACTTTTTTTCACTTATTTCATCATTGACTTCTCTTGTTTTTAATAACAACAAAATGTGATGGTTTAATCACCGGGCCACTGATGGCTGACACCTGGAATCCTAACCACTCAGGTGGCTGAGATCCAGAGGATCATGGTTCAAAGCCAGCCCTTGCAGACAAAAAAAATCCTTAGGACTCCATCTCTGAACATCCAGACTAGAGGGGTGGCTCAAGTGGTAAAGTGATAGTTGAGCAAGTGAAGTGTGATGCCCTCAGTTCAAACCCTAGTACCAGCAAAATTTTAAGAAAATCAAATAAGCAAGGGCTTAATGTGCCAGCACCTTTTAATGGTGGTCCTAAGGCCCTAAGTTCTGGATACCTTTTTCTGTATAGGTCCACTTAGTAAATATGTCTTGGCTTTGCTAACCATATACCCACCCCCACTGTCTCGTTACAAAAGCAATCATAGACAAGACAAACCAATGAGCTTGGCTGTGTTCCAACCAAACAATTTATAAAAAGAAGCAGACAGAGCCAGGCACCAGTGGCTCACTCCTGTAATCCTAGCTACTCAGGAAGCTGAGATCTGAGGATCATAGTTCAAAGCCAGCCCAGGCAGGAAAGTCCCCATGAGATTCTTATCTCCGATTAACCACTAGAAAACCAGAAATGGTGCTATGGCTCACATGGTAGAGCTCTAGCCTTGAGCTGAAGGACAGTGCCCAAGCCCAGAGTTCAAGCCCCACAACTGACCCCCCCCCAAAAAAAAGAGGCAGACAGAAAAGTTCAGATGGTAAGTTTAGATGGTAACTTACTGCTTTAGATACAAAGGACCCAAGAAAACAGGCAGAAAGAGTTCAGGCCCAAAGAACCATGGGTCCCATGGTTTCCCTTATTTGCAATAACTAATATATGTCTGGGATAAGCAGAAAAGGTAAAAAGCTATGTACATATGACTAGATAAGATGATGTTAAGCAAAATGGACCCCAAGATAGGGACATGATGTTTTTTTTTCTTTCTTGCTATTGTTTTTAATTACTTTATAATGTACCATGTGATTTTTTTGTTTCTTTGTATGTTCCTCCCCCCATGGTATAACCCCTGTATTCACTGTATTTGATGTCGTGGCCCTGCATCTTGTATATACACTTCTCTAATTTGGGGAGAGGAAGGGAAAAAACAAAATGCTTAAATAGGGATACAGGTTGACCCATTGTAACAATGAAATACACAAACACTATGTTGAAAAACGAACTTTACAATTTAGGCAGGGGGATTTGGAGGAGTGTAGTTGTGGAGGTGGGAGGGAAGGTATGGTAGGGGAAAAACAAAGGAAGAGGTAACAATGCTTGATAAGAAATGTACTCATGACCTTGCTCATGTAACTGTAACCTCTCTGTGCAGTATTTTTACAATAAAAAACATAAAAAAGAAATTAATTCCAATGAGAAAAAAAAAGTTTAAGGCCAAGTCCAGAGCCAGTAACTCACACCTGTAATACTAGCTACTCAGGAGGCTGAAATCTGAAAATCCCATTGAAAGTTAGCCTGCACAGGAAAATCCATAAGACTCTTACCTCCAATCAATTGACCAGCAGAATGGTTCAAGTAGTAGAACACCAGCCTTGAGTCTAAAGCTAAGGGACAGGGCCCAAGCTCTGAGTTTAAGGCATAGGACTATCATACATACACACAGTGGACCAGCACACACACACATACAAACACACAAATTAATAATAAACCCTTGAAGGTACATATACATAAACAAGATAAACACAAAAAAATGTAATTGCAAAAGCTAAGGAGGCAGGCACCAGTTGCTCACCCTTGTAATTCTAGCTACTCAGGAGGCTGAGATCTGTGGGTCACAGTTCAAAGCCAGTCTGGGCAAGAAAGCCCATGAAACTCATCTCCAATTAGCAGCAGAAAGCTGGAAGTGGCACTATGGCTCAAGTGGTAGCGTGCTAGACTTGAGCAAAAAGACCTAAGAGACAGTTCCCAGTCCCTAAGTTCAAGCCCTAGTACCAGAAAGAAAAAAAGTCCGGAAGATTAGTACACCATTTAACAAGCAAACTAATTCAATAAATTAAATTACTCTATTTTAAAACAACTTGTGACTCATTACCAACCGACTGCATGATTTGAGTTTATTCAAATAAGGTCTTTTCTTGTTCAGACTGGACAGTGTGAGTACTTAATAAATAAAGTTTCATGTGAGCAAGTTAATGGCCTAAGTCTGGAAAAGGGCTAAAATCCTAAAAGATGCCTAAGGATCAAGAATTAAAATCTATCTGAAGAATAATTCCATTTGATTGTTTCCCCACCACACATCTAGATAAATGTAATTGCCTTTTGACTGGAAGCTGCTGTCATTTGGATAAAAAGCCCCAAATAACTGGATGACCTTGAATTAGTTATCTAACTTCCCTAAGAAGCAGTATGCTTGTTTTCAAAACCGGAATAATAATTTATGTACTCCACATAGAAGAATTAACGACAGTAAATCTGTGAAGTGCTTGGCATGGCTCCTGACATAAAATGACTGCTTTAATAAGTGCTGGTAGTGGTGGTGATGGTGGCAATTATAGTGGTGACAGTGATAGTGGAGAGAGTAATGATAATAATGGTTATGGTATTGGTGGTGATGGTGATGATAATGATGGTGGTGGTGGAACTGGTGGTAACGATGTAACAATGGTGGTGGTGATGATGGGATGATGATAATAGTGGTGGTGATGGGGATTATGATGATGATGTAATAGTAGTGATGATAATGATCAGAATGGCGGTGGTGACAGTGATGATGATGGTGATGGTGGTGATAATGATAGTGGTGGTGATGGCGATGATGACGGTGGTGGTGGTAGTAATGATGGTAGAAATGGTGGTGGTGGTGATGATGGGGGTGATAATGGTGATAGTGGTGGTGATGGAGATCATGATGGTGATTACAGTAGTGATGGTGATGATCAGAATGGTGACACTGATGATGATGATATTGGTGATAGTGGTGACAGTGGGG
>NW_012267217.1:29566726-29573877 GCF_000151885.1 Dipodomys ordii | reverse complement strand
GGAGATGGTGATATTGGTGATAGTGGTGATAGTGGGGGCGGAGATGGTGATCGTGGTGACCATGGCGATAGTGACGATGAGGATCATGGTGGTGGGAGTGGGGGTGATGGGAGTGGTAGAAGTGGTGAGGATAATGATGGTGATTACAGTAGTGATGGTGATGATGATGGTGGTAGTGACAGTGTTGAGGATGTTGAGTGTGTCAATGGTAATAATGATGGCGATGGTAGTGATGATAATGATCAGAATGGCGGTGGTAATAGTGATGATGGTGATATTGGTGATAGCGGTGACCGTGGCGATAGTGGCGATGAGGATCATGGTGGCGGGAGTGGTCGAAGTGATTAGGATAATGATGGTGATAAGGATCACAATTACAGTGCTGATGGTGGTGATGGCGGTGATGGCCTACCATCACACAGTCTGAGACATACAAAAGGTAATTGAGAAATGCCCATAGATGTGTGAGTTGTTCTGGAAACCTATGTGGTCCCTGAGCTAAAAAGAAAAAGAGACATAGACATAAGTAGACATTAAACTCACATTTGTGAATCAACTGGGTGCCTATCAAGTGTCATATAGAACACATTACTCATTTATATCTCACAGCAAGTCATTGACAGAGATCCTAACTTAAGGATGAAAAACGGAGTGAACTAAATTAAATGACTTGCTCAATTTTACTAACTTAGGAGATAAAGATGCCTGGGTTCAAATTTTATATTCCTTCAATCATGCAACCTTCTGCACAAATAACAAATTAACAGAACCAGGGAAAGCCCCATAATTCTTTTTCAATACAGTAATGGTTTCAAAGTACTAGCTTTATCTTTTTTCAAAGAAGCCTCATCTCTCCTAAAATACCATGTGAATCCCCTACCAAGCTTCATTCGCCTTTACACCTGATCAAGATTGACGCAGCCCTGAGGGTGACAAGCTTAATAATTCTGTTTTAATGTTGACATAAAAAGAAAAGAAAACACAAGGAAGTGGCCCTACCACTGGGAGGTAGCAAGCAGCCATCGGGCAAAGCTCTCTTTAGAAATAGCCATAGATAAATGTTACCTAATTCTATTCCTCAGGGTTAATAGGGTTGAATTTTCTGTGTCTGCTCTGTCAGGGTCTATCTGGCTGGGCTTTGCATTCCAATTCTGGCTTTGTCAACTTCTGTGTGTGTGTGTGTGTGTGTGTGTGCGTGCGTGCGTGTGTGCGTGCATGCCAGCACTGAGATTTGAACTCAAGGCCTCATACTCTCGTTTGTCCTTTTCACTCAACACGGGAGCCATACCTCTAGTTCTTGGTTTTGCTAACTTCTGAAGGACCTTTGGAGGAGCAATGGAGTCCAAGGTTGGGGTAAAGAGGCTAACATGTACTTCCTTTCTACAGTACCTTAACCTTTACTCCCTCCATGAGTGAAAGGTCTTCTATGGATCTATGTTGTCTCAAGATGAGGAAATGAAACCCAGCCAGTACATGTCATGGTTTCTCAGCTAATGCTAAAACAGAACCTCATTCCTGAGCTCTGTGCCAGCCAGGGCTATGCTCTAAATTCCCTCAGTGGAAAAGGACAGGCCCCTGAGATCAAGGCTTTGTAAGCCAGCTTGCTTAGATTCAAACCCAGCTGTGCCACCTCAGGCTGCGTGACTTCCAGATACTGACCTAACATCTCTGAACCTCAACTTTCTCAGTCTGCTTGATGGAATTCTTTTCTTATTTCCTGTAAGAGAATTTATAGATATTTCACAGCATACACCTTGATGCACTGTGAGCATTGGATAAATGTAGTTACTAATTATACCACATGTGTTACTTATGGTTTGGATGTCTCTCACAAGCTGTGCGTTATGGGTTTGGTAATTAATCTGCTGCACCATGGAAAAATAATGGAACTTTTAGAGGTAGGGCTGAGTGGAAGAAGTAAGGTCTTTTGGGGGGGGAGGGAGGTTGCTCTTGAGAGAGATTTTAGAACCCTAACTTCTCTTCTTCATCTTTCTTTGCCATGGAGAACAGCCTGAGTTACCTCAGGCCCAAAAGAAATGGAACCAACCAACCATGCACTGAAACTTCTAAATCTAATAGCCAAAGTAAACCTTTCCTCTTCTTCAGTTGATTGCCTCCAATATTTGTTACAGTAAGAGGAAGCTGACTAACACAAAACTAGAACTATTCTATAGGCCTCTGCTCTCAAGTTGGTTTTTTTTCTCTTCTTTAACTGCTTGAGGCTGAACCCTGACTTTAAAGACTAGTACAGTCCATTGTAGTAATCCCACAGGCTAGTTCTGCACAGGGACCAACCACTCTGGCTATTTGGAAGAGCGAGCAGAGTGGTGATGGTGACAGGAAAATTAGATGTGAGTTCATAAAGCTGATAGAGCGGTGAGTGGCTAATGTAGTTTTGGGCTTTGTTCCCAGTGGCGTTATCAGCAGAGAATAGAGGTGAGTCTCTTTTTTTTAACAGCCTTTCTCAAGCCCTACCTGGAAAAATTACATTAAGTTCTGGGCATTTCAATACCATAAAAGATGTAGGGGGTGTGGGGGGAAGCTGTAGGGAGTTCAGAGAAGAGTAATAAAAGTGATGGGAGGTTGGGAGACTTGATTTACTAGGAAAGATTAAAATAACTAAGTATGCACAGCACCTCGGGAGGTGAGTGCCTTGAGCAGTAAGGGAAACCTAGCAGCCTATAAATAACAGGGACGTGTAAACACCCTCAGGAAGAGTTATTTAGCATGGTACGAGGAGACACTACCCCCCGTGATGGGGGGAAGATGAAGAGAACAATTTATGAAGAACATTGGGAACGCTGGGTTGTTAGCTTTGGTTTTTCTTTCTTAAAGACAGCAAGAGAGAGAAGTTAAAGTTATACCAAGCACGTTCCAATTTAGCAGAGGAAAGGCCGTTTTTCTAAGCCATATGAATCCCCAAGCTTTGCATACAGGCTGTCTCAACCTGTACAGCACTTGACTCCCATGCTTCCTGTGGGGTGATAGGGGTGGGGTGAGTGGAAAGGATCTCGTCTGGGTCAGTACTGGTGCTCAGTCTCTGATACAGAGCACTGCTCAGAAGTCTCCTTTCATAAATATGGGCTGAATGAAACATGACATAGCATGTTGTTCAATAGCAGAAGATGTTTAGCAGTATCTTTATTGTGGGTTGTGGGCTAGAGAGTTTGGGGGTTAAATGAACTACTATAAGAATATAGAGTTTACAATGTACAGCACACTAATATGCTTTTATCTTTGTCTTTCCCCCATTAAAAACATATGCAACGGTTGATGGATAAAGAAAATGTGGTATATGCATACAATGGAATAGTATTCAGCCTTCAAAGAGGAAGACATCCTGCTAGGTGTCAGTAGATCACACTTGTAATACCAGCTACTCAGGAGGCTGAGATCTGAGGGTTGTTATTTGAAGCCAGACCAAAAAATACAAAAGTCTCTTATTGCCAACTAACCAATGAAAAACCAGAAGTAGAGGCATTGCTCAAGTGGTAGAATGCCAGCCTTGAGTGAAAAAGCTAAGAGAGCCAGGCTCTGAGTTCAAGCCCCAGTAATGGCGCGCGCGTGCGCGTGCGCGCACACACACACACACACACACACACACACACACACACACACACACACTGACATCCTGCCAGTTAGGATACCATGGATGATCCTAGAAGGCTTATGCTAAGTGAAATAAACCAGACACAAATTAATGAATATGTATGCACTCATATATAAGGGGAAGAAATTGTGGGATGAGTTTGGGGAGGTACAGTATTTTAGAGATACTGGGAAGAGAGAGAGAGAGAAGCAAATGATAACTGTGAAGAAAGTGTGCCCACATGGGCAGTCAGATTAGAATTTGTTCTGCAAGACAGGGGTAGGGGAGGGGCAAAAGTTCCTAAAGCAGTGTGAACAAGCTGCAATTTAGCTAAAGAACCCCACATGGCTCAAAATGCAAAGCGTCCATTCCTGCACATTTGGCAAGAACAAACTCCAACTGACCTTAGGCTCACCCCACTCTGACCTATACCTCTATGAAGCTGTGCATAGACCAAAACCTGATCAATTGTTCCATGTGGATGTTGGCACACCCTGCTATGGGTGTTCTCTTAATAGATAGGATACATTTCAAGTCACCTTTGTAAAATCTGGAGCATTCAGAACACAGCTGGTCCTGCAACGCTGTACCATCCTGGCAGCTTTATGTGGGATGGTGGGGGAAGGCAGGGGGCTGAGCTGTGGAATGCAGTTGAGGTAGTGGTGGGGTTGAAGATGGGGTGGAGCAGAAGGAATAGAAAAAAAATGTTTTTTTTTCTTTTTTTCTGTGTGGGGGGGGCAGGAAGGAGGAGGTGTCCTGGGGCTTGAACTCAAGCCCTGGGTGCTAGCCCTAAGCTATTGTACTCAAGATTCATGCCCTACCACTTGAGCCACAGCTCTACTTCTGGCTTTTTTTTGAGCTTTTATTTTTTATTTATTTATTTATGTTTTGTTAGTCATGGAGCTTGAATTCTGGGCCAGGGCGCTGTCCCTCAGCTCTTCAGCTCAAGGCGAGTGCTCTACCACTTGAGCCACAGTGCCACTTCCAGCTTTTTTCTTTTTGCTTATATGGTGCTGAGGAATCGAACCCAGGGCCTCATGCATGCAAGGCAAGCACTCTACCACTGAGCCACCTTCCCAGACCCTTTCTTTGGAGTTTTTAATTGGAGATAAAAGTCCCACAGATGTTATGCTTGGGCTGGTTCCAAACCATAATCCTCAGATCTCAACCTCCTGAGTAGCTAGGATTACAGGCGTGAGCCACCAGTGCATGGCTAAGAAAAAACTGTTTAAAATAATTTGGTTATGACTCAACAAGACTTGGTGACCATAATATGCAGAATAGGAGTGGCAGGGAAAGACAAGGAGGTGTAAGTTTTCTCTTGTTGACTCTCAAGTACGTAGCAGATGCTGTGGTGAAGGCAGGCATCCTAGGAGGGGGAGCAGGTTCAGGTAATCAATCAGCTCTGAGTGTACTGAGTTGGGCAAACAATACAAATGCCAGCAACGATTACAGGTCACATATTAGCTCACAGGAGATTCTTGCCAGTGCAAAGGAGAAAATTTAAATTTCATAGATGAGATCCATCTACAAGTAAAAGAAGAAGGCGAAGAGAAGAGGCAATTCCAAAGTCCTCTGTAAGCCAGGTGCTGATGGCTCACACTGTAATCCTAGCTACTCAGGAAGCTGAGATCTGAGGGTCACCATTCAAAACCAGCAGGGGCAGGAAAGTCCATCAGACTCTTATCTCCAATTAATCACCCAAAAAAGCTGGAAATAGAGCTCAAATGGTAGAGTTCCATCCTTGAACAAAGATGCTAAAGGACAGCACCCAGGCCTGAGTTCAAGCCCCAGAATTAGTACACACACACACACATACACACACACACACACACACACACTGATATTTTTCCACTCAATGAGAAAAGCAAGGAGAAAAGACAGAAGAGGTAGAACTATGCTCCCCCAGCTAGTCCCCAGAGAAAATCTGTCCTGTCCAGTTCAGACAGGTGCCAGAGGCAAAGAAGAGACTCTGGAAATGGCAGTCTTCTGTGACTTTGTCTGCTGGTCTCATACAAAATTGCTTGCTCCTACCAAACAAGATTAGCACTTCCCAAACACCTGTCCATGGAACTGCCATGGCCTGGCGGTGGGCCAACCCTGACTCCTTGGATTCATTCTAAACTTGCAAGTTATTGAGTGAGCTACAGGGTAGCAATTCTAGACTGCTCTGTAACAAAAACACATGGTTGGCATTTGCTGGTATGGATCTGTGTGTGCTGGTACTTGGGCTTGAAATCAGGTCCTGAGTGATGTTCCTGAGCCTTCCCCCCACCTCAGGGATGATGTTCTACTACTTTAGCCGCAGCTCCACTTCTGGATTTTTGCTGGTTCATTGGAGATAAGAATCTCACAGACTTTTCTACCCAGTTTAGCTTTAGTCTGTGATCCTCGGATCTCAGCAACTATTATAGGCATGAGCCACCAGGACGCAGCAGCTTTCACTTCTTGACCGTTCTCTTTTTTATCATAGAGGTAGGAAAATGTGGGTTTCTGCATCTTTTAAAAGTGGTGTGATAAGGAGTCCCATGGTCTTTTAACTGGCTTTGTTTTACATCCTCTTCCCATACCTGCCAGTGCTTCATGCATGGTGTACAGATTCTTTACCCTGTCTAGATACCCTTTGAAGTCGTTTCAAACGTCATTTATAATATGTAGGCCTGGACACTAGCAAAACCACTGAATTCCAAACAAAAGAGGATGTGAACCAAGTGCCAGTGGCTCATGCCTGTAATCCTAACTAATCAGGAGGCTGAGAGCTGGACATCCCAGTACAAAGCAAGCCTGAGCATGAAAGTCCATGAGCCTCTTATCTCCTATTAACTACAGAAAAGTGAAGTGGAGCTGTGATTCAAGTGGTAGAGCTCCAGTCTTGAGAAAAAACAACACCCAAGCACTGAGTTCAACCTCCAGTACCTGCACACAGAGAACAAAATGTGTTACAGCACACCTCGCAAAGAGTCACTACCAAGCTAACCTCATTCAAATGTGTAGTCACTGAGAAGGCATTTTTCATGGAACAAATATTTCCTATTCGGTGAAGCTCGAGTAGGCAGCACTACTCAGGAACTATTTGTTTTTGTCTTTGGAATTTGTTACTCATTTAAAGTGGAGTGAACTAGTACTGAGGACGGAGCTCAGTAGTACTGTGCAACAAAGCCCTGGGTTGGATCCCCAGCATATTCAATTAATAAAACATAATCAGTCAATAAAGTGGGCTGAGCTCTTGTGAAAGATTCAACATAGCTGGATCTGGTGGTGCAGTCCTATAATCCCAGCTATTTGGGAGGCAGAAATCAGGAGACTGTGGTTCAGGGGCAGTCCAGGCATCAAGTGAGAGACTACTTCAAAAATAACCAAGGCAGCTAAGCTAACTGGGCATTGTGGCCCACACCAATAATCCCAGCTACTCAGAAGACTAAGATCTGAGAATCATGGTTCAAAGCCAGCCCAGGCAAAAAATTCTGTGAGAAAATATACTTGGAACTCAAAAAATTAAACCCCCCAACAACAAATCCCCAAAGAAACAACTGCCCAATAAATAAGTGGGCGAAAGACTTAA
>NW_012267217.1:29502505-29565276 GCF_000151885.1 Dipodomys ordii | reverse complement strand
TTAGGGTTCATTTCCCTAACATCACCTTATCTGACCTTTTCTGCTTGACTCAGACATATACTAGATATTGCAAATAAGGGAAACCATGGGACCTATGCTTCTTTGTGCCTGGCTTACTTCACTTAATATAATTAAGACTTTTATCTCTTATTAACCAGCAGAAAAAGCAAAAACAGAAATGGAGGTATGATTAAAGTGTTCGGAGTGGTAGAGGGCCAGACTTGAACAAAGAAGGAAAGAAAAAAAGGGAGGGGGAGGGAAGAAGTAAGGGAGGGAAGAAAAGGAAGGAAGGAAGGAAGAAACAAAGAAAGAGAAAGAAAGAAGGAAAGAAAGGAGGGAGGGAGGAAGGCAGGGAGGGATGAAGGGAAGGAAAGAAGGAAGGAAGGGAGAGAGGGAGGGAGAGAGAGAAAGGGAAAGAAAGAAAGAAAGAAAGAAAGAAAGAAAGAAAGAAAGAAAGAAAGAAAGCTAGCTAGGGGAGAGCATTAGGCCCTGAACTCAAGCCCCAGTACTGGCATGCACAATATGCACACATGCACACACATACAGACAACACACAAAGGCAAAAAGAGGCTGCAGGAGTGGCTCGAGTGGTGGAATGCCTTCCCAGCAAATCGGAAACCCTGACTTCAAACTCTAGTACCTCCAAATTAGAAAAACAGAGAGACAGAGAGTTACAATGGAACAAAGAGAGCCAATACTATAGTATCATAGTGTGGGGGAAGTTTTCTTTTGGTTGTTTTCCTGCTTGGGGTCGGGGGTAGACACTTGGGCCCACACACCAGTACTGGGTCTTGAACTCAGGGCATGGGCACTGTTCCTGGGCTTTTGTGCTGCTCAAGGCTAGTGCTCTACCATTTAAGCCACAGCTCCATTTCTGGCTTTTTTTTTTCTTGGTGGTTAATTGGAGATAAAGAGTCTTACAAACTTGCCTGTTCTGTTTGGCTTTGAACCAAGATCCTCAAATCACTGTTTCCTGAGTAGCTAACATTATAGGCATGAGCCACCGACACTTGGTTGATTTTTATTTCTCTCTGAAACAGCCAGGGGTAGGTGAATTGGAGGCTCTACTCCATGGAGATACATCAGGTTCTAAGATTTCCCTCATATCTCCTGATATCAGCCAACCAGTCCTCGGAACACTGGGCTTAGCTGCAAAGCTGAGTCTTCACATCCTTTGAGCATGGTGGTGTGCTGCCCACTAGCTGAGCAGAGATGTCCTCATTGCAGACCCTGGTCTTCCTCTGTGGAGTCCAACAAGTGGTCTAGTCCAGAAGGATGCTTCTTTGAGATCTCTTGACCATGTGTCTGGCAGATTCCCTCTGCTGAGGGTTTGAAAGGGAATTAGGAAGCTAGAGAAGTGAACGGTGCAGTCAAGCTGTAAGGGTCAAACCAAATCAGATCACTTCACTTCTAGAGATGAGAGTCTTCCAGAGACATCTGTGCCCAACCTGGCTTTGAACTGTGATTCTCTGACCTCAGCCTCCAGAGTAAGATTATAGATGTGAGCCACCAGAGCCTGGCTCACTTCACCTCTTCACTTGTACCTGTGTCCAATTCAGCAAAGGAGGAGGAAGAAGATCAGGCATGACCCTTCTGGGTTGGGTGATGGTGACTGAGGCTACACCCCTCCACCACTTTGCATTCTGGACACCACCTCTCACTTGCCATAGGCACCTAGCACAGAAATCCATTCTGGTTCAGGGAAAATGTCACAGGAGAGGACCCCCAGGGTTGCAATACCATATAGAGCTCGATTGGCTAAGGCAAAGTCAGGAACGTGGGGTTCAGGCAGATATGGCATACACTAGGTCATCTGTTGTCTACAGAGCAGGCATGCACACAGATCTTCCTGTTATTTTTAAGGATTCAAATGTGAGGTGTGTGAGGATAACAGAGAGTTGATGAGGGCTTCAAGGCACTCTTCATAAATCTTCACTTACTAAATCTTGGCAACAGCCCCTACAGACACAGAGCTAGAGAGCCAAAATAAGGCACAATGAGGAAAGTCATTTTATCTTAATTCACAACGTTAGAAGAAACAGTAGAGATGAGATTTAAGTCTAGGTGAACTGATTACACTATGTTCTTAAATACTGGGTTTAATCCCTAGATAGAGATGGGGAGCTTCACAAACCTAGAATAACCTACTGCACCTTCCACTGTTATTAAAATATTGGTGTTGCATTGATCTTTGTCACTCGGCATCCCATATGCTTTATATTGCCCAAATCTGAGTCAGCACCTGTGCAGATAATTAAAATTTTTACTGGGCTCAATTCTCCTTTCTCAGAAGCACAGCTGGAACATGTAATTTAGTCCAGTAGGTTCCATTTAACATAGGATACAATACTACATACCACAAGGCACAAGATGGCCTAGTTTTTTATTTCATTTATCCTTTTTTAATTTTTATAATAATTTTTTTGTTATTTTTAAGTAGCTGCACATTGGGCTTCAATGCAACATGTCAGTCTATGAGTGTAGTGCACCATGAACAAGGCCACCCCTGTTCATGGTTCATTCCAAGAGGGCTTAATTCCTCTCTGCACAACTTGTAACTGACATTTCTACTGCTTTCCAAATAGAAACTGTTCACGACCAGATTCAGAAATCAAGAAGGAGATTTTGATCAAAACCTCCCTTTATATACAAAACTTGCTTTTAGATCATTAATCCATAGCTTCAACATTTTGATTACTGTATCCTATCTTTTTTTTTTTAATTTTGTGCCACTACTGGGGCTTGGACTCAGGCTTGGGCACTGTCCCTTAGCTTTTTTATTTTCTAAAGACTACCATTCTATCACAGGGCCCACACTTCTATTTCTGGTTTTTTGGTGGTTAATTAGACATGAATCTCACAGTCTTTCCATCCCGTCCTGGCCTCAAACAGTGATCCTCAGATCTCACCCTTCTGAGTAGCTAGGATTACAGGCAAAAACCACCAGTCCCAGATTTGGGTCCTACTTTAAACATAAATTTTCTAATCCTGAAAATAGTTAATTAAGTCACTGTTAATTGTCTCCTCTCATGGCTCAGAAGCACCACCAAAAGGCCTAAATTCTTCCATTTGCTTCCCATGCCCCAAGTCTAATAGAAATCAGTAACTAATCGTAAGTTTAAATTTTGTTCCTCCATTTGTCACATGGCCCTTAATATAGTTTCTTGAGCATGCTGAGAACCAAAGGGTGTGGTTCTGAATTTAGCCTCCTGACAGACACGTGTTTCGGAGATAAAAACAGCCAGCCAGGAATTCTAAAACTTAACTGTGATGCTAAACTAAAAATACAGAGCTAATGATTACAAAGTACATTTAAAAAAAAAAACTTATTTGATGTTACACAGACAACTTGATTTTCTCAGGTTTGTTTTGTTCCCACACTCCTTTATTACCCTATTAGGAGTCAAACCACTCTCTCCTATGAAGGAGATGGCTTTTTCAGTGATTTTAGATTTGAATCTGGATGAAGACAGTCCCCCAGCTTCCAGATTCATCTGCCTCTTGCGGGCAAATCACTTCAGTCCATAGCAAGAAATGGCGATGAGAGGTAGATACTTTCATATTCTCTCCCTTCTTTTGAGTCCTCTTTTGGCCTACTATTTGGAAAATATTTAGTAAAGTAAGATGATATATTTGTGTACGAAAAATCACATGGATGTGTCACCCACAATGACACACCCACAATGCTGGAAGGTCATCACTATGCCTGTGATCATTTTATGTCCTGTTTGTACTTTGCCATAGTATAACTGGCATCCAATTAACTACATACAATTGGATAACTTGATAAGCCTAACATGCCAAGAAAGTCAAGATCATTAACCTATTTGTTACTCATAAAAGTCCCTACTCCCTGGCTGATCCTTTTCACTGGACCTACCCTGTTCATCTGATCTTTCCAGGACTCTACAATTACCTCAGTTTTCTAAAATCACATTTAATCTTTTTTTTTTTTTTTGCAGAGATTTCTCCATTCTGTAACAGGACTTCACTCTTTCTGGGCAGTGTGACACAGTCTGCACATGCTTGTCGTATGCACAGGATTTTACAAAGCCTTTGGATTTTTATAAATAAAGTCATATGTCTTTGTATGAACATATGTTTTTAATTTTATGGGGGTACGTGTGTAAGGGTGTAATGGCTGAATCTGTTGGTAGTTTGAGAAACTGTCAAAATGTTTTCCAAAGTAGTGGAACAAGTTTACATTCTCACCAGCTGCGAATGAGAGTTTCCGCTCCTCCTGATCCTTGTCAACACTTAGTACAGTTAACTTTTTAAATGTTAGCCCCTTGCTAATATACAGATCCATATTTCTATATGATATCTTCTTTCTCCTGCTTGAATGATATTTTAAGGTTGAAATATCTTTCTAGTTATTAGTTATCAATTGTAGTTTTAACCTTTCTGGCAGTTTGAATCAGCTGATGAATTCAGCTTTGGATTTATCAGAAAATGGCTTTCCTTTTGCTTTTGAGATGTCGTTCTGCTATGTCTGGAATGCTAATTTGACAGGTTGGTCCTTTCAAAACCTTAAGATGTTACTCTATGGCTTTCTTCCTTTCATTGTATCTGCTGTCATCCTTTTTTCTTGATGTATGGTATATATTTTAAGTGGTTGCTGTTAAAGCTTTTCTCTTCAACTAATTGTTAGAAAATGAATTCTTTTGTGATTTTTTTATGTTTCTAACATTTGAAGTCCAATGAGTACTTTAGATCAGGAGGTTTACAATGTTAGACAAATTTAGCAAGTTTTTTTGAGAGAGTATCTCACCCTTAGCCCCAGTGGTTCTGGTCTCCATGATCCTTCTGCTTCAGACTACCAAGGATTGAGCTTACAAACGTGCGCCACCAATGCCTGGCTAGAAATTTTTTGATGAGTATTTTAATGAAACTAATTTTTCTCTGCTCTGTCTGTCTTCCATTAGGGGAACTCCAATTACACATATTAAGCTGCCTGAAGTTGGACCATGGCTTGCTGGTACTGTGTTCACATTTTAAATGTTTGTGTCTTTCACTCTAGTCCCTGTTGCTCTAGTTTTGAGAACACTCTTTTTTTTTTCTCATTGATAACATGTAAATTGCCATTAATTCCTTTTAGAGTATTTTTGCTTCACAGATTTTAGTTTTGTGTTTGAAAGTCTAATTTGAATCTTTTCTTATAACCTTTCTTATAAGCTTTCATATTGTTAACTTTTGGAAAACGTAGAATATACTTATAGCTGCTTTCATGTGCTTTCTGCTCATTCTAACATTTTTATTTTTGTGGATCAAGTTGCATTGATTAAATTGTTTTTTTTATCCTCATTACAGGTTGGATTTTTCTGTCTCTTGGTGTGTTTAGCGATTTTTTTTATTGGATACCAGACATTGTATTTCTGTATAATTCCCAGGTGCTAAATATTGTTTTATTCATCTAAGTATTATAGAACTTTGTTCTTGGACAAAGTTAAGTAACTTGAAAGTAGTTTGATCCTTTCTAGTGCTGATTTTAAAGTACCTCCGTCAAGACTGGAACAGGGTTGAATCTGGGGTTAATCATTCCTACCACAGAGGCAAGATCCTCAGTGCTGTACCCAGGGCTGTGGAATCTTGAGGTTTTTTTTTAGCCTGGCTGGTAAAAACAGATACTACTCTTGAATAGCAATTCTATCCCTGTCCCCAGACAATTTCCTTATTACTGATGTGCTGGTCACTACAGAGTGCCTTTTTAGAGAGCAGTAACGAACCAAATGTCTTTATAAATTGTTTGCACATTTGTGACATGCTCCCTAATATAGTCCTATGGGTATACTCAGGACCCTTAGGTGTGACCTCCAAATAAGATAGCATCATGACAAGCTATCACATGTTTCTGAGATAAAAACAGTCACATCAGAATTTGGAAACTTAACCATTGCTCTGAACTAGAAACAGAACTACCACATAAAGTACACTAAAAAGGCAAACTACTCCATGTTGATTTTATGTATCTCTTTTTTATTTTTCAGAGACAATTTTCAATTTAAATCAAACCAAGAACACATTCCTTTGGGAACAATGTTAATCACCCCACTGAATGAACCAAAGGAAGATTTCTAAATGGCCTGAGCCCATCATTAAGAGTACATATTTTAGCAAGATGGTTCTCAACTTTAAACCATACCCTAGGCCCTTTCCCAGGAGCAAGTGGTGTTTTTCATAAAGGAAGCAAAAAATAAACTCATGACAGTTAGTTCATGATACTTTCAAAGAAGAAAAAAGCCAAATGGGTGAATATAGTTACATTTATATTTTATATGAAAAAATGCACCATTGTTTCTATTTCCATAGCCCTGGAACTTATCATATATTAATAATTTCTTGCTGAATAATGAGTGTCAATAAAAATCTGCCCTCACATCAATTTTAGTCAGGGTCTAAGCTGTACTGAGTTTTATAGATTTGTCGAAAACAATTAGAAATAAAGCTCCAGTTCTGGCCATTTTTAAAGGCATTTCTTGAAGCATCATATGTAAGCCATGACTGCAGAAAGTAAGTTCTATTAGTCAAACTTCAAGAAAATAGTTATTGGCATTGTATCATTAATTCTTGTTTACCCTGCACTCTGATATTTAGAAAAACTAAAATTAAAGCTGGGCACCAGTGGCTCTCTTCTGGAATCCTAGCTACTCAAGAGGCTGAGATCTGAGGATCACAATTCCAAACCAACTCAGGCAAAAAAGTTTGTGAGGTTCTTATCTCTGGTTAACCAACAAAAGGTCAAAAGTTGAGCCATGTCTCAAGTAGTAGAGCACTGGTAGTGAACAAAGAAGCTCAGGCACAGAGCTCAATCCCTGAGTAGTTCAAGACCAGGTCCAACACACACACACACACTCACACACACACACACACACACACACACACACACACACACACTCATATAATTTGAAACCAGCTTATCAAGAATCAAAACAATTCTATTCTTTTTTCTTTCTTGTGCCAGTACTGGGACTTGAACTCAGGGCCTCCTGTTCTTTTTTTTTTTTTTTTTTTTTTTTTTGTCGGTCGTGGGACTTGAACTCTGGGCCTGGGCGCTGTCCCTCAGCTCTTCAGCTCAAGGCGAGCGCTCTACCACTTGAGCTACAGCGCCACTTCCGGTTTTCTGGTGGTATATTGGAGATAGGAGTCTCACGGTCTTTCCTGCCCGGGCTGGCTTTGAACCGCGATCCTCAGATCTCAGCCTCCTGAGTAGCTAGGATTACAGGCGTGAGCCACCAGCGCCCGGCGCCTCCTGTTCTTATATGACTGTTTGCTCACAACTAGCACTTTACCACTTGAACCATGCTTCCACTTCCAGAATTTTGCTGGTCTATTGGAGATATGAGTCTTTTAGATTTTCCTGTCTGGGCTGGTTCTGAATTGTGATCCTCAGATCTCAACTCCCTAAGTAGCCAGGATTACAGGCACAAGCCATCAGGTGGCTACAAGCAACTCATTTGAAATGCAATTTGTCCATTTCAAAATAATGGTGCAAGCTGGGCGCTAGTGGCTCACGCCTGTAATCCTAGCTACTTAGGAGGCTGTGATCAGAGGATTGCGGTTCAAAGCCAGCCCAGGCAGGAAAGTTGAAGAGATTCTTATCTCCAATTAACCACCAGAAAACCGAAAGTAGTGCTGTGGTTCAAGTGGTAGAGCACTTGTCTTGAGCTGAAGAGCTGAGGGACAGCGCCCAAGCCCAGAGTTTAAGCTCCATGACCAACAAAAAAAGAAAAAGAAAAAGAAAAGTAATGATGCATTTGAACTCTAAGGACTAAAATACAGGAATGGAATGCAAAATACATATGTCAGTAAGTTCGAAAGAAAGAAGGAAAGGAAGGGAGGGAGATAAAGAAGAGGGAAAAAATGAGAAAGAGAAAGAAAGGACATGGGGGCTGGGAAGGTGGCTCAGTGGCAGAGCGCTTGCCTCGCATGCATGAGGCCCTGGGTTCGATTCCACAGCACCACATAAACAGAAAAAGCCAAAAGTGGTGCTATGGCTCAAGTGGTAGAGTGCTGCCTAGAGTTCACGCCCCACAACAGACAAAAAAAAAGAAAAAGAAAAGGACATGGAATATAGACCAGAGTGGTTTAGGAACCCTGGGTGTGGATTATATATTAGAAGGGTTTTTTTGAGGGGGATCAGGTTAATTCACATACTCCATCAGGAACCATTGTAAATACAGCTCTCCTACCTTCAAAAATCTGTCTCAGTAGGAATACGCATTTTATATCTGAAACAAAGTGCAAGCTCAGATGAGAATAGTAGAATTTTCTGCTTACATGGGAAATACACCAGGAAGGGACAGGAAATATTTATATAGACATACTAGAGTCACCACAAAATGTGAAGCTGTTTCTTTGAATCAGAACAAATGGCCTGATTTCTAACTTTATAACCAATTACCAGAGTCAGTCATAAACAGCTGCCATTTCTAGATGGCACTTGGGGTGCTCAGCTAAAGCATGGAAGCATCATGGAAATGTTCAGGCCACAAGCATTGCCCAACCACACTCAGCCATGAAACATGGGCGAGTTTATTTTCTTGCAAATATGTCCTTCTTTGAATATTACTCCAGTTCAATTAGTTCTCATTTCCTGAGCCAATTGTGTGTGTGTGTGTGTGTGTGTGTGTGTGTGTGTGTGTGTGTATGCATGCATTTATGCACATGTGCTTTTACTGTGGCTTAACTCTGGAGTTTCCTGCTTTTGCTTGCCATTTTCACTCAAGGCTAGACCTCTACCACTTGAGCCTCTGACTTTTGGAGGATTAATTGGAGGTAAGAGTCTCATGGACTTTCCTACCTGGATTGGCTTCAAACTGTGATCCTCAGATCTTAGCCTCCTGAGTAGCTAGGATTATAGGAATAAACTACTGACACAGAGCCTGAAATCTTGTAGATTAATATAAATTAAAGACACTGTTGAAAGAAAGTGAAGCTGATAGAAAATTACCAATACTGTTGTAGGCACTCTTCCATGTGGTCATCCCAGAGTACCAGCATCTTCAGCAAGTACCATATGTCAATCTAATCATGGAGGTAGAATTTAGCTTGATACTCGAGTGTCAATATAAAGACGTTAACCTTTTCATTACTGTTTTCATTACCATGCCCCCCTCTCTGATTAATGTCATATAGCAGTTACTTGATACATATTCATTTACAGATTTTATTTTTACCTCTTCTATTTTCCTATGTTTTCATTGTTATTATGATGTGGATTTTGTGACATGAAAGAAATGTAAAGGGACATTTTAAATGAGTGCTATTAACTAAAGCTCAAAAAGAATCAGCTTCCTATGGATAGAATGATTGTTCTCACCAAGGACATAGGTAAGTCCAGAGCAGCAGAGCTAGTCTGACTCAAAAACTCTGTAATTATCATCTCTACAAAGCCCAGGAAAACCCATGAGACTGGAGCTGGCCAATCAGCCCACACTTTTGATATTCTTCAGCTCAAGCATAGCAAAAAATCAGGAAATGATATGACTCTAAATAGAACACCATAGAATCTGTAGTGGCTTTTTCTGTAATGCCTGCTTATCCACTGCATTTTACCTTTGACTTTACAACCCCAGGTTCTAAGTATGAGTTGTGTACCTCTCACATTCCTCAGCCCAGAACATTCCTTATCTCAGGATTAATCACACACAAAAAAATGGTACCCATGTGTGGAAACTCTAAGATGCATACAACCAGTGATGGAGTGGTCTTCTTTATCACTGATAGCAACTCCATATAATGGATTGGAGAAAGGAGTGAAGGGAGTAAAGGTAAGAGAAATAGTATCAGAGGACTTGTAGCTCATACTTATAACCCTAGCTATTCAGAGAGCTGAGATCCATAGGATAGCGGTTCAAAACCAGCCTGGGCAGAAAAATCCCATGAAGCTCTATCTTTAAGATAACCAGCAAAAACCTGGGCTAGAGTGTAAAGATGTACTCCTCTGAATGTATAGACAGGAACTGGAAACATGATTTTAGGAGAGAGGACAAAGGAAGGATGCATGAATGGAGGGAGGAAGGGCAGGCAAATGCTGTCATTATATTCAACATACATTACGTAAAAATTGAACTATGTAACTTGAGGCTAGGGATGAGCAGGGTTGGGGGGAATGGAGAACAATGGAAGAGGTAGCACTAATCAAAAAGCATTGTGCTCATAAACTGACTTACGGAATTATTATCTCTTCATACAGCTACATAATAATTTTTAAGCCAGATAAAAAAAAACCTGGGCTGGAGGCATGGATCAAGTAGTAGAGGGTCAGCTGTGAGCCAAAACACCCAAGCGAGTGTGTAAAACCAAGCCAGTGCTTGAACCCAAAATAATAATAAAAATAAAGAGAAATAGGAAGTGAAGAATGGAGAAACTGTGTAGTCAGTCATAGAGTTTGAAGTATTGAAAGAGCAGCTGTAATTCTACTATCCTCACAGACTAGAAGTCCTCTTTCTATTATTAAGAAGAAATCTCACAAAGCTGTCATCCACCCGTGATAGTAAGCATATGCATATACTAGAAGTCAGCCAGATGTAGCTTTACAGAACATTCTGCAACACCCCAACATTTTCCTGCATGGGAGCTTTTAAAAATGAGTTTCTTGGCCAGGCTTCAGTGGATCATGCCAATAATCCTAGCTATTCAGGAGGCTGAGATCTGAGGATCATTATTTGAAGCCAGCCTGGATAGGAAAGTCTATGTGACAATGATCTTCAATTAACTACTCAAAAAAGCTGGAAGTGGAGCTATGGCTCAAGTGGTAGAGTGCTAGCCTAGCACAAAAGCTCAGGGATAGCACCAAAGTCCGGAGTTCAAACCTCAAGATCAGCACCAAAAAGGGGATGGGGGATGCTGGGGGGAGGCAGGGAGTCTCCAAGCTGGGCCATGACTGTTAATAACAATGCTTGCCCTTCCCCTGTGAGGAGGGGTTTCGCTATGGATGGTCTCAACATATAACTTCATCTAACTCTTTAGCTCTTCTCCTGGTGTCAAACTGTTCTGGATAAATACACACACACACACACACACACACACACACACACACACACACACACACACCACACGGTGGAAATCAACCTTCTAAAAAGGATAAGGAAGAAAAGCAAAGCTCAGGTCCACATATACCTTTTCAAGGGCTTCTCAGATATCTGGTGGACCTATGAATTTGTGTCTGTGTGTGTCTCTGTGTGTGTGTATGTGTGTATGTGTGTGTGTGTGTGTGTGTGTGTGTGAGAGAGAGAGAGAGAGAGAGTATGTGTTCTGGGGCTTGAACTCAGTGCTGTCCCTGAGCTTTTTTGCTCAAGGCCAGCACACTATCACTTGAGACACAGCTCACTTCTGGTTTTTCACTAACTGGAGAGAAGAGTCACACAGACTTTCCTGCCAGGGCTGGCTTTGAACTATAATACTCACATCTCAACCTCTTGAGCAACTAGGATTATAGAGATGACCCACCAAGAGGAGAAAAAAATGAAGAATTTTTTAATTTAAAATTAAAAGTTAGCCAGGCATTGGTGGCTCACACCTGTAAACCTAGCTACTCAGGAAGCCAAAATCTGAGGATCATGGTTCAAAGCCAGCCCAGGCAGGAAAATCCATGAGATTTTTATCTCGAACCACCAGAAAACCAGAAGTGGTGCTGTGGCTCAAAGTGATAGAGCACTAGCCTTGAGCAAAAAGAGCTCAGGGACAACACCCAAGCCCCCCACAACCAACTCCAAATTAATTTTTTAATTTAAAAATGTTTTGCTCAGGATAAGCTGAGGTATAGTTGGAGTCCAATAAAAATGTGAAGTCAGAATTTTCTTAAGAATAGTCAAACTAACAAAGAAACCTCACAAAAATTGTCTGACCTAAGATCCAGCTGTCTGTCCAGCAATCTGATGTCTGCAACTGCGCGAGATTACGCAAGAAGGGGAAAACACATTAAGAACACTTGTCTTCTACCAGGTGCTGGTGGCTCATGTCTGTAATCATAGCTATTCAGGAGGTTGAGATGTAGAGGGTGACAGTTCAAATCCAGTCCAGGCAGAAAAGTCTACAAGACTCCTGTAGTCAATTAACCAGCAAAATGCTGGACTAAAGACATGGTTCAAGTGGCAAAGCACCAATCATGAACAAAAATGCCAACAAGAGTGTGTTGCCCTGAGTTCAAGCCCCAGTTCTAGCAAAAAGAAAATTTGTCTATTTTGAAATAGCATTGCTTTCAAAAATAGAGGAAATCCATCCCTCACTGTATAAATTTTATGGCTACGCATTAATAATAACAGTAGTATAAAATGAATTTCTGTTGTCCAATATGGGGAGAAAAATAACCTTTCAAGCTTCCATTCATACATTTTCCAGCCAATCTTTCCGTACCCATGATCCATTCTACAATCTCGGATTCTTGAATGTTAGGCTGGGTATTGAAAGAGATAGAGGCTATTTATTGTTACAATTCCTCCCCTATTCTATTTGTAAGAATAAAATATCAGTTTAAAAATGGAAATATCTCCAGATGCATGAGAGTATTCTAGGAGTCCATGGACCACACATACACAGCCACGTGGGAGGGGCCTGATGGCTAATTCATTTTTTGACTCCATCTGGCATATTGCCCCTCCTCCTCCCACCCTCCACAGCTCTTTCGTGCAAGTGGCCACGAACAGTGCATCTATATTTGGCACATTTCAATGTCAAGTGATGCACTAAATAGAATTTGACCTCAAACACTATGCCTTTGTTCATTCGCCCATTTGAGTAAATGCGCAAAAAAAAAAAAAAATACAGTGTGATTTGCTTGCTTCAAGTCCGTAAATTTTCATCCCAGAAAATCACTTGCTTCTTCATTTTCTTTACAGAAAAGACATCTGCCTACATTTGCTCCTCCCCTCCAACCTCCCCCCCACCCACCCATCCACAAACACACACAGCTGTAAGAACAAGGGGTGTGTGTTTTTTAAATCTGTTTGGTTATGTAGGCACAGAATCTGCAACCGCTCCAAGATGGACATCAAGTGAAAAAAAAAAATGCCAGTTTTCAAAAAGTCTGTAATTATGTATTTACACAAATTACATTATCCTGTATGTATTTACATACAATTACAGTTTATCAAGTAAATAACACAAGGTCATTGTCATCGTGTTAACGAGATGAAATAGAATGAAATCACCATTCCTTTATCTACAAAACAGGACCTGGCAGGGCAGTTCCCCAAATGCTGACCTGGCATGTCCTTCCACACTGCTAGGGGACGTTTGCATGACAGATGGGGAGGTGGTTCCTTTCCATCCATGCAGGGTTAAGTCTTTGACCAAGGTGTCGGAGTTGGCACCAACAAGAGGGTGGTTTGGCTATGTGAGCATCTGTTTGTGAAAATGGAACCACCCATTCCACAGGGGGGCTCTGGGCTGCCATCCAACGAGCTTGGGGGTCTCTTATGACAAGAACCGGATGCATACCCAGAGCTGGGGGTAACTACTGCTCAACAAGACCATGCACACACAGAAGCCCTGAGCCATCTTCTTCTCCCAGAACACCTATTTACATCAATTGCATAAGTCAATGTTTATTTATTTACAGACCATTACAGTTTATTGTATCCGTTTGCCAAAAGCATATAACATTTTGCTTTCCTTTAAGAAATAAAATTACCAAAAACAAAATAACTCCAAAAGTAGACATTAAAATAGCATTTTTTTAGGAATGCATGGAGATTTGAGGGAGTTTTTGTTTTGTTTTTCACAATTCTCTCATTCTTTAAGGCTAATTATCTGGAGTCTCATGTTACTTTAAGATTACTTTTGGCTGTCTTCCAAAATCAATTTCTTCAGTGATAAGTATTAGTCCTTTGACATCCTAGAAACTTGTTTCTTCTCCCCTTGTGGTCAAAGATTTAATCTTTTTTTTTTTAGCCAGAAAACAAAAATTAAATGTCATTTGAAAAAAATGAAAGTCTGAATATGTGCATATTTTAGCAGCAGCAAATAGATAATAAATAAGAATACTACTTAGAATTAAGTGGGTTTCTGTTTAGAAAACTGAAAGGGGAAAAAAATCCCAAAAAAATAAAATGAAAAGGACTTTTCAATATTCTATCATAAACCACCATTTTACAGTGCTTCTGTAATTTTCAATTCCAAATATTATTTCCTTTTTTTCCTCAACACACAACAGTAGGAGGGTATTACCACGCACTCTTATGTGAAATATAGAAGCTATGTGTGTCTGCTCACAATGTAAGTTATGCATCTCTCATTCCTCAAAAGCTTTAACTTGCTACTGACATGTTTATTTTTCATAGAGAATGTGCATCTGAGCAAAACAAAACTAGAACATTGAATTTTTTAATTAGTTACATAAAGCCCAACATATTTTTAACTGTCATTTTTTTAATATTCTAATGCCATTGGCTAGAAAGTGTGATGTATGGATGAAGAATTTGTTATATAAATTACTTCCCTCCCCCCATCCCCCCCTTAAATATTGCTTTAAGAATTTTGGCTCTTTTCACATTAGTAGATAGTAAGAAATAGTCTCCCTCACCCAAGGGCAAGTTCCAAAATTATTGCTACCAAAGGAGTATGTATTCTTATGCTTTTCAGCATAATATGTTATAAAAGCTTGTAAAAGATATCCTAGATAGTAGTAAGTTTCCCTCTTAAAAAAAAGTTGAGCAGTTTTGAAGACTATTTTACAAAACAAAACACAGTCAATGATTACAATGTTTGGCCCCTCAAAGTCATTATTGATAAAGGTTTATTGGTTTCATGTTGAAAATTTAACTTAAAGGGTGTCATTACCACATAATTATGACAGGTCACCCTGAAGCAATTCTCTATAAAAGATGTTACAATGATCTCCTATGATACTTGTATGATTTCAAATCTGATGACTAAGTGCACAAATAAAAAGTTTACAAGAATGCTCCTGTTAATCCAAATCTTGTCTCTTAAAAAAACAATAAAAAGTCAGTGCTATGTAAGCTTTTGTTTTTTCCTTCTTTTTGAGGATTCTAAATCAGCAGGATGTTTGATGTCAGTCTCATTGTTCTGGAGATGGGTTAAATAAGAAGCAAAGTTATTGTTTAGCTTTGGTATATTCTGTGATAGATTGAGACAAATAAGACATATACCATCCCTCATATTTTCCAACCATGAAACTACAGTAATACAAATCACTTAAGAGAGAGGAAAATTACAGACACAGAATAAAAGGTTGAGACCCAGTTTTATCTTTAATCCTCTGGGATAAGCTATGAAACAAGCAGTCTGAAGAGTGAAGACTCAGTGTCATGAGCAAGTGCATAAGTTTACAATAATATGGGCACAAAATAGATTGTCGCCTTTAGTACATTAGGGTCATTAGAAATTTCTCATATCCATGCACCGTGATACCTACTTGCATGAATTTACCACAGGTTCATAGCAGACTTAACCATTTAATGCTTACACAGCCTAAAGCTTCCAAAATGCCTATCTGGCCTGTACATATTTCATTAAAAATAAACTCTATATAATAAATAAATATATAAAATAAATAAAATGTCACCTTTGGAATTTCTATAAATAAATTTAACTTTTTTCTTTTTTTTTCCTCTTTTTTTTCTTCCTTTTTTTCTTCCTTTTTTTTCTTCTTTTTATTTTTTATTTTTTTTTAAACTAAGAGGTCTTTGCTTTTAAGTTCACTGGGATGCTACCAGTGAGAATTAACTGAAAAAGTTTTTTGTGTGTGTGTTTTTGTTTTTCGTTTTTTTATAAGTAAGACTGCACCCTCCATGCCTCTGAAAACGCAGTGTACCCTTAAACGTCAGGCTACCAGCCAAAATATCCTGATGAGTTGAAGTATGGCAGCTGTGCTGATGGACGATGGAGTTCAGCTGATCAAAAATGGAAAAGCGTGTCTATTTCCCAGCATGCATCAGGCGTCGTCTCTGTTCTCTGGGGTCTTTGATTTGCCCTGCTACTCTCTCCCAATCTCTCTCCCATTCTCTCTCCCTCTCCCATTCTCCTCTCTCTTTCCCTCTCACCTTTCACAAATAAATCAAGCAAGTGGCCCCAGGCAGCCCTCAGAGAGGACTCACCTTTTAAGTGCAGAACAAAATCAGCATGTTCCCATTCAAGCTTCCATCATACATTATGCATGCGACAAAGTTTGGCAACAGTGGAGCCGAGGAGATGACACAGCTAATCAATGAGAACCCACCGCATGAAATCATTTTATAGAGTGGTTACTTTTTTTTTTTTTCTTAAGGGCTCAAGTGAAGAAATTGTCTTTTGTCAACTTTGGCTTAGAATATCCTTATATAGTTCAGGTACTTTGTCCGGGTCCACTGGTCTAGGTAAAAAATGTGTGAATTTCTGGTGTCTTTTAGTCCTGGTCCCTTCTCTTGGAGTTCCATCTTTATTTAATGCAACATAGTATCGTCTTCCAGTGTCCGCATGTTTATATAGGTTTGAGGAGTATGTGTTATACCAGTTTTCTTCAAACTGTTCTCTGAATACGCACTCTTGGGTTAGTTTTTCCTGTTTAAAAGAGAGAAAAAAAGGAAAATTAATGCATTGCAAATTTAGTTACTTTCTGTATTAAAAGATCAGTTACATTCTATTATAACATGGGGAAAGTTGAGTGTTCCTTATTCTGAATGTTTGGGTGCAGAAGTGTTTTGGATTTTATTTTTTCAGATTTTGGAATATCTATGTATCTGTCTATCCATCTGTTTGTCTGTCTATTATCTATCATCTATTTTGTATCAGAAATGGGGTTCATTCAAGCTCAGGACTTTGAGCTTTCATTTGGCTTTTTCTTTTTTTCCGATTGTGGGGCCTGAACTCTGGGCCTGGGCACTGTCCCTCAGTTCTTCAGCTCAAGGCTAGCGCTCTACCACTTAAGCCACAGCACCACTTCCAGCTTTTTTCTTTTTGCTTATGTGGTGTTGAAGAATCGAACCCAGGGCCTTGAGCATGCAAGGCAAGTGCTCTACCACTGAGCTACCTTCCCAGCCCTCATTTGGCTTTTTCTCTCAAGGATGACTTTCCAACAATTGAGCCACAATCCCACTTCCAGCATTTTTTTTCTGGTTAATTGAAGATAAGAGTCTCATGGACTTTTCTACCTGGGCTGGTTTTGAACCATGATCCTCTGATAGCCTCTGAGTAGCTTGGATTACAGGCCTAAGCCACCACAGCTCATGGCCACATTTTGGAATAGATATATGGATAGAATGATATATTTTTCACACAAAAAAAATTCATTTGTGGAAATTTCCACTTGAGGCATAAGGTTGGTGCTCAGAAATTCAAGAGACTAAAGATACTTCAGAGTTCTTATCTTCAGATTAAGGATGTTCAACCTGTATAAGACTGATAACTGATTTTTAGAATGATAGAGAGATAGATAGACAGATAGCTAGATAGCTAGATACATGCATACATACATACATACATACATAATTTTTGACTACTTCCAAGCACTTTGCAAAATCTGTGCAACTCTAATTTGTGATTTTTTTTCTTTTTTTTTCTTTCTTTTGCACCAGTACTAGGGCTTAAACTCAGGACCTGCCAGCTTTACCTGGTACTCTATCATTGAGCCACGGCTCCACTTTCAGCTTTTTGGTGGCTAATTGGAGAGAAGAGTGTCACTGACTTTCTTTGACCAAGCTGGCTTGGAACAAAGATCTTTAGATCTCAGCCTCTTGAGTAGCTAGGATTACAGGCATGAGCCATAGGTACCCAGCTCATCATGGAAGAATTCTGAGACAAATAAACCCCAACTACATGTTAATATAGTCATCCTTGAGTGTACCCAAGGAACTGCTTCTGAGACCCCAATCCTCCCTGCCCCACAGATAACAAGACCTGTAGATTCTCAAATCCCTTATTTTTGTAAAACTGATGTCAGATCTGCCTAGAACCCAGGCACATCTTTCTGTATACTTTACATAATTTCTAGACTACCTATCATACCTGATAATGTGTGAACAGTTGTTCCACTGTATTATTTAAAGAATGAAGACAAGAATAATGTTGATATATGTTAAAGACAGATGTAACAGATTTTTTTTTTGTCCAGGGTTGGTTGAACCCACCAACACACAGTGTATGGATAGGCAGAGATAACCACCATGCATGCTGTCATGATAGAATAAATCTTCCAGAATACAATAAAGACAAATATCCCGGCCCTCCTCCTTTCCTGAATTTCAACAGAAGAGCGCCATGATTTGGGAAATCTCATCTATACAGATATAAGAGGAAAGCTAAGCTTAGTCTTAAATCCCTACCACAAAAAAGGTTCCCTGTCTTCTTCTTCTTCCACTCCAGCTGAGCTGATGAAAGTGGGGTCCCATGTAAACCTCACAGCCTGGGGCTCCTGTGGTTGCATTACACAGGGGCAGAAATGACCAGGAAAGAATAACATTTATATCACTTCTCACAGCTAGGATTTTACTCCAGGCAGAACCTGTACATTGAAGCTGGTGCATGGAAATATAAGGCAATGGGATGGATTGGCTTTTTTTTGCTTTTATTATTACTCAGTTAAAACTTTTTAAATCAGTACCTTCTTTTAAAATACAAACAAAAGAGCTAGACAGTGGTAGCTCATGCCTGTAATCCTAGGTACTCAGGAGGCTGAGACCTAAGGATCACAGTCTGAACCAAGTGTAATAGAAAAGTCTATAACACTCTTACCTCCAATTAACCACCAAAAAGCCAGAAGTGGAAATGTGGCCCAAGAGTGGTAGAGAGCTAGCATAAATGAAAAAAGCCAAGTGAGAGTGTAAAGCCTGAGTTCAAGCTCCAATACTGGCGCGCGCACACACACACTCACAGAGAGAGAGAGAGAGAGAGAGAGAGAGAGACTTTTTTTAATGTTCTTGTCCACCCAGAACCTTAAATAAATTTTTAAAAAATTATCCTATATCCACAGGTTGTGCTACCATGGTAGCCATGGCAGAGCAAAAATACTGGAAATACGTAACTGTTATTATCTGTCATTATGCTCTGAACAATATGACGTAACTATTTCCACAGCATTGACTTCATTATTAAGTATTGTACATTATGTGGAGGTGATATAAAGGTTACAAGAGGACCTACACACATGTAGGTTCTAGGCAAATACTAAGCCAAATGATATAAGATAAAAATAGGCACCAAAACATTCAGTACTTGAGGAGATCCCTGGGCCAACCCCTTACAGATACCAAAGGATATCTGTAATCAAATACAGGCAAAGCCACTTGACATTTTTCTTTTCTTTTCTCTTCTATACTTTTCTTTCTTTCTTTCTTTCTTTATCTCTTCCTTCCTTTCTTTCTTTCTGACTTTAAACTTTGCTCTTCAGATCTCAGCCTCCTTGAGTAGGTAGAATTAAAGATATGGGCCACTGTCACCCAGATTCATTGACATTTCTCTGTTTCCATCATTCAGACTCAAAGGACATACATAACCAAAATAATAATATTCTTTTTGTAGTAATATAATACAATGGGTATATATCAGATATAATCAATTAACTCCTACTGCTTGAGGAATGAGTCAAAAGACCAGAGAATTAAGCTGAAGACCTGTGGCTCACAACCATAATCCTGTCTGCTCAGGAGGCTGAGATCTGCTGATCATGGTTTGAAGCCAGCCTGAATAGGAAAGTCCACGGGACCCATATATCTAGTAAAGTACCAAAAATCTAGGAAAGAAAAGAGCAGAGAACTTAACAAATTGGAAAATTTCACAAAGGGAGAAAAACTGGTCAGCCAACCACCCAATGTAAGACTGGCTTCTAACACTATTTAATCCAAAGGAATAAGACATAGTTTTATCACTCTAGCAGGTTTACACAATGTCTTAAGTGTTCTTACCAGTGATCAGAAGCACTGAGAAGATTTCTGTTGCATAGTTTTCTATTTTTGTGATGCTGATGGAACACAGGGCCTTGTATATATTAGGGAAAGTGCTGATCAATCACTAGCCCCCAGGTTTTTTGTTTTGTTTTGTTTTGGTGTTGTTTGTGCTGATACTTGGGCTTGAACTCAAGGCTTGGACACTAGCCCTGATCTTCTTTAGCTCACCACTAGTGCCCTATCACTTGAATGACAGCTCCACTTCCAGCTCTTTCTCTGGTTAGTTGAAGATTAAAAATCTTATGGACTTTTCTTACCAAGTCTGGCTTCAGATCTCAGTTTCCTGAATAGCTAGGATTATAAGCATGAGCCACCAGTGCCCAGTCTAGCTCTCAGGGGTTTTTTGTTTGGCTGGTTTTTGTTGGTCATGGAGCTTGAACTCAGGGTCTATGCACTGTCTCTGAGCTTTCTTTGCTAAAGGCTAGTGCTCTACCACTTGAACCACAGCGCCACTTTCAGCTTTTTTTCTTTTTTCTTATGTGGTGCTGAGGAATCGAACCCAGGGCCTCATGCATGCAAGGCAAGCGCTTTACCACCGAGTCACCTTCCCAGCCCCTAATGAGTACATTTCTTATCAAGCATTGTTGCCTCCTCTTTGTTTCCCCTTCCCCTCCCTTCCCATACTCCCCCCCACCTCCCCTACCCGATCTACTCACACACACCAAAGTTGTGAAGTTCGTTTTCAACATAACGACTTGTACATCTCATTGTTGCAATGGGTCCACCTGTATCCCTATTTAAACAATATGTTTTTTCCCTTCCCCTCCACAAATTATACCAACATCAAATACAGTGAAAACAGGGGTTATACCATGGAGGAGGGACATACAAAGCAACAAAAAAAATCATAAATATGTTAGTATAGCCTTTCCTGCCTGGACTGGCTTCAAACTACGATCCTCAGACCTCAGCCTCCTGAGTAGGTAGGATTATAGGCATGAGCCACCAGTTTGGAGTCTGGCTCCCAGGCTTTAACAAAGTATTTCATTGGACAAACATTTGCTTTGTGTTGAAACTGGAGAGCACACACACACACACACACACACACACACACACACATACACACACACACACACACACAAAACCTAGTGTATCAAACTTCTCCAGTATCCAGGATTACAGGCACAATTACAAGAGCTCACCTTCATTTTACATTTTTCTGTTTCTGTCATCCAGTCTCAGAGAATATTCATCACCAGAAATAATAATAATAACAAACCAGAAATAATAATAATAATGATTATTATTATTATAACTCTTTTTTGTTCCACCACAGCTGGGCTGCCCAACTATATGGGGTGAGCAAGGAAACTCAGCTCTGCAGACGCAGGGTGTAGAGCTCTCAGTGGAAGCTGAGTATCTAGAAGGCCCTTCAGACGAAAAGGAAAAGGAATTGTCTTCTGCACAAAGGAGACTGGATTGATCCTGACTAGTTCTCTTTTCATCTTTATGAAAACCCATGAAGCAACAGCCCAAAAAAAGTGTTTGAAAGCCATTATCCACGTATTTTAGTTGCCTTGCAGCATGATAAAGACTCAAGGTTATTCCTGGCTTTAAATGACTGGTTTTTAGTTTGCTGTTAGTAAATTGTGTATATTTAATTTTTTCATTAATGAAATAGACCCCAAAATGGAATGTTATGCTAAAGCTTCAGTTCTTCAAAGAATCAGTGGGAAGTGATTGAAAGTAAGCTTTTCTGTAATGTCTGGCAGATATCACAAAATTCATCTTGATCTTAAAATGTAACACACTTCCTTCTCCTATTGCTGCCATGATTTTGACTGGTTTGTATTTCTTGCTCCACTCCCTATCCACAGTAATCTTTCTTACATAAGAAATAGGATGTCAGCTGCTGGCTGGCTCAAGCCTATAATCCTAGCTACTCATGAGGCCAAGATCTGAGAACTAACCACTCTTTGAAGCCAGCCTAGGCAGGAAAATCCACAAAATGCCAATAAACCAGCAAAAAAAAATCTGGAAGTGAAGCTATGGCTCAAGTGGTAAAGTGAAGTGTGGAAAAGTCAAGCAAGAGTTTGAGGCCCTAAATTCAAGCCCCGGGTACCAACACACACACACACACACACACAGAGGGGAAGGAAGAAAGGAAGGGAGGAAGGGAGGAAGGGAGGAAGGGAGGGAGGAAGGGAGGGAGGGAGGGAGAGAGGGAGGAAGGAAGGAAGGAAGGAAGGAAGGAAGGAAGGAAAGAAGGAAGGGAGGAGAGGAGGGACGGAGGGAGGGAAAAGGGATCAGAAGGAAAGGAAAATACGGGCATTGAATGTAATGAATGTTTTTGCCTGTCCTGCCTCTCTCCATTCGTCTGCCTTAATATACAATTTCAAATTAAAAATTAAACCCACTAGCTAGTTCTCAGAAGGAGAGGCTAAAAGAGAGAAAGTAAATAGAAAGCTTGAACAAAATTCTCTAGTGGAAAGTATCTGCTATCTACAAACAAAATACGGATTTCTTTTCAGGGCCTAGACAAAGATTTTTACTGTATACTTTAGAAGAATATTTTAAAAATCCACTACAAAATCAGGGGAGTCAGCTTAAAAAATAAAATGCAACTAACCTTTTCACGGCCCAATTAAAGTGGTCTACTTCCCTTGAAGGCTGTTTTAAGTATCATTTATGCACATATAATGTCCTGAAAATAAAGTGAATTATTTGATTGTAAAACAGTATACACCTGTTATTCTAGCTACTCAGAAGGCTAAGGTCTTAAGGATTATAATTCAAAGCCAACCCAAGCAGAAAAGTCTGCAAGACTCTTATCTCCAACTTACCAGCAAAATGCCAGAGTGGAGGTGTGGCTCAAATGGCAAAGGACAAGCAATGAGCAAGAAAGCCAAGTGGGTATAAGTATGAAACCCTGAGTTCAAGTTCAAGTACCAGCACACAGAAAAATGGCCCCTATAATCTACAGCCAGCATTTCTTATGATGACTAGTTCACAGGGAAAGGCTGTAGAACTTCAGTCCAGTATGATTGTGCTAACATTACATCACAAAAACAAGAGTACATTTCAACTCCTGAAAATACGCTAACCCTGATAAGCTTACATTCCATAATAATTAAAATGATTATTAAATATCAGTAACCATGTTGGGCACTGGTAGCTCACATCTGTAATCCTAGCTACTCCGCAGGCTGAGATCTGAAAATAGAGTCTTTGAAGCCAGCCAACAGAAAAGTCCATGAGACTCAATCCAATTAACCAGCAGAAAAACAGAAGTGGAGGTGAGGCTCAAGTAGCAGAGCATCAGCCTCAGCAAGAATGTTTTCAAATCCCAGTACTGGCACTGGTGCATGCACACACACATCCATACGTACACATATCAATAAGGATTTCACTTTCCTCTACCTCCCTAAATATTTTAAATAATTTCTTCCTCAAATTTGTCAATGTATGATCTTTGTTTGAGACAGTTTCAAGATTTAAATAATTAAACTTCAGTACTCTGTAATGAAGTATTTAGCTGAGGTGACTATTTTGCTATATATCTCAATTGTTTTTCTGTGTGTGTGTGTGTGTGTGTGTGTGTGTGTGTGTGTTGGTAGTGGGGCTTGAATCCAGGGCCTACATGCTCTCCCTTACCTTTTTCACTCAAGGCTAGAGCTCTACTACTTGAGCCACAGCTCCACTTCCAGATTTTTGGTTGTTAGGGATAAGTCCCACAAACTTTCCTGCCCAGACTGACTTCAAACCTTGATCCTCAGATCTCAGCCTCCTGAATAGTTAGGTATACAGGTGTGAGCCACACCAGTGCCCAGCGGCAATATTATTTTTTAATTAAAAATATACTTATTTTTCACACGCAAATTGGAATAGCAAAAAATGATTAACCTGTTTTCTTACATATGTGGAAGAGGGAGTCTGCTTTCAAATAAACTACACACTTTAGAAATATGGAACTCAGATGTCTTAAAAACTCTCCACATGTTTCCAGTGAGACAGTTTATAGAGTATTCCACTATAAAGTGATCAATTCTTGTTTTATTATATTTCCATGTTTTAAATTTTTTTAGATTATTTAACTTGAGCTGTTTATGGCATACCTGTCTTTGAACTGTTGGATTATATCACTAGGCTTGGGTGGAGAATGTGGATTTAATTCAAAAGTCTTCTAAAGCCCATGCTTTGGAACAAAATCTGGTGAATGTTAGTAACTATGGAAACCTTTTTTCATTTTATATCATCAAATTCTGGAGCAATGGGGGAAAAAACTGAAATGAAAAACTTCAAAACTTTTACTGTTCCTGTTAAAACCAAAGTATGAGATAATAATGTGAAAATTATAGTATAGCCTGGAGAATGCGTAGGAATGTTATAAAGACACAGACTTATACAGACACTAAACTTAACATATTAGGCTATTTGAAAATAGGTAAACCACATGCCTATTATGATGTCCAATTCAAATCTATGCCTGCTTTAAAAAAAAAACAAGCCAGGCATCAGTGGCTCAGGCCTATAATCCTAGCTATTCAGGAGGCTGAGGTCTGAGGATCAAGGTTTGAAGGCAGCCCAGGCAGAAAAGTCTAAGAGATTCTAATCTCCAATTAAGCCCCTCATCCAAAAAAAAAAAAAAAAGCCAGAAATGGGACTGTAGCTCAAGTGGTAGAGCACTAGCCTTGAACAAAAAAGCTCAGGGACAGTGCCCAGGCCCTGAGCTCAAGCTTCAGGACCAGTAAAAATAAAAAAGAAGGAAGGAAGGAAGGAAGAGAGGGGAAGGGAGTGGAGAGGAGAGGATGAGAAGGGAGGAGAGGGGAGGGGAGGAGAGAGGAGGGGAGGGAAGGAAAGGGCAGGAGAGGGGAGGGGAAGAGCAAAGAGGAGAGGAGAGGGGAGGGGAAGGGAGGGGAGGGGAGGGGAGGGGAAAAGAGAGGAGTTCCAAATCTGAAACTCAGTAATTCTCATTACAAACATATAGACTTGTATTAGGTTGCTATTTTAAAATATGACTTCCCTATTACCATGAATATTAATAAATATATAGTTTAGTTATAACCAGGCTATAATTTATTCAACTGAATGGGTTGCTTCAACTACTTGCTACCACAATATAAACCACAATAACACATAAATTCATGACCAGTGACTACACAGACATTGACTTAATTGTAGAGTTCCTGAACATTTCATAAGTTAATGACTTTGATGTGATCATTCATTCTCATATCTACTGTTTATTACAGTCCTGGTATTTAAACCTCCCTTAACCACAATTACTCATCCAGATGTGCTCTTCCTCATTAATAATCTAGCAGTAAAAGCTTTAATGGGAGTTGCTGCAAGGACTAGGGTGATTAAATATAATGACTGAAAAGACAATTAATAAGAATCCAGGTCTTTTAACTCTTCTCTCATGGAAGAATTCCCCAATTAGATGGAAAGCAACAAACAGCAGAAGCAGGAGGGCAGTACTTCTTATTTTATTAGAAGCTCCAGTCAGATCCAACCACCTTTGGGACCTCCACATACTTTACCCTAAGTTCATTTCTCCAAATACCAACCATTCTGAATGGGCCTATCTTTGACCTCCAACTGTCCTGGAATTATGGGAACAAAGGAACTGCATGCATCTGGATCGATGTAGGCAAGCAAGGATGGAGGCAAGTTTTATATTGTCTCGTGGATACATATGGGAAATATACAGGGAAGGTAAAGTACAAATGGGTACTGAAATATACAGGGAGGTAAAGTACTAATGGGTACTGAAGTTTGTTAGGAGTAAGGCATCTTGATGTACAAGTACAGTCAGTGACTATAGATTAATAATAATGGCTTATGTATTTCCAAAAGCTGGTTTTAATGGTTTTACATTAAATGGTTTTAATGTTCTTACTATTAAAAAATAATGTTTAGAATAAATATATTTAACCTGATTTAAATATTAAACAGAGATCTAAAAGTTTAGTGACAGACCATTTGGTTGATACATACAAAGCCCTGCATTCAAACCCCATAACTTGAACAAATAATAAGATAAACATAATACAAATGTATACATGAATCAAGACATCACATGGGAATCCATTCATGTATATGATTTTTATCTTTCTATGTATCATGTGAAAAATAATTTTAAGCCAGATGCCAACGGTTCACACCTGTAATGCTAGTTATACAGAAGGCTGAAATCTGAGGATCGAGATTTGAAGCCAGTCTGGGCAGGAAAGTCTGTGAGATTCTTATCTCCAATTAGCAATCAAAAAGCCTGAAGCAGAGCTGTAGCTCAACTGATAGACAAAGTGCAAGTGTTGAGCAAAGATAGCTCAGAGACAGTACATAGGCCGTGAGTTCAAGCCTTAAAACTGAAAAAATAGTAACAATAATAAGTTTAAGCTAGATATGATGGTTCATACTTGTAGTCCTAGCTACATAAGAGGCTTAAGTAGAAGGAAGGCTTAAGTCCAAGATTTTAAGTTCAACGTAGACAATATAGAAAGATCCTCTCTCTCAAAAAAAAGCAATTAACTAATTACATAAAAAACAAATTTAAAACTTTAAATGTTTCCATTAAATATATATTTAATTTTTTAATTCTATAAAATATTGAGCATATACTTGAAGTTAAGAATACCTATAGTCTCTGAGTTCCTCCCCTATCTAAAAGTGGAAAAGAAAGAAGAAAGAAAAGGAAACAAAGAAAAAGAGCAGGAAATATCTCCTCAGAAGCTGGTTACATTAGCACGTACACACTCATTCACACACACACACACACACACTCATAGATGCACACACAGACACACAAATACATATAGCTGCATAGGTATTCACATATCTATTGGGATAGTGTGTGTGTGTGTGTGTGAGAGAGAGAGAGAGGGAGAGAGAGAGAGAGAGAAGAGAGAGTGTTTATACTAGTCTTGGGGCTTGAACTCAGGGGCTAGCACTCTACCACTTGAGCCACAGCTAAACTTCCAGCTTTTATTGCTAATAGTTTATTGGAGGTAGGAGTCTAATGGACTTTCCTGCCCAGGCTAGCTTCAAACTGCGATCCTCAGATCTCAACCTCCTGAGTAGCTAGAATTTAAAGGTATGAGCCACTGGAGCCTGGCCCACGAGGCATTCTTACTGCTCATATGGCAGTAAGTAACCTTCCACGTAAGATAAGCAAGGCATTTTAGAGGCTTTCCTTAGAAATGGCTCATGAAAGTAAATATTTAGCAAATCACATCAGCTCAAAAATTTTCTTTAATTTCCAAAGTGAGTCCCACATAGGGAAGACAGTCTTGCACTAGGTAAGATAGTTCAAATTCAAATTCACCTTAAGGAATAATTTAGCTTCTGTTAATATATACCTAGTGCATATTCTTCCATAAATATACTTATAGGAAATTTTCATCATTTTCCTTTTACAATCTTGGAACACCAAATTGAAAAAAAAATCACAGTATACCTCTTATTATAAACTGTTACCTGACAAGAGTAGTGTCATCATCCAATAGCCACTTAAAATGCCCACTGCAAATATACAAAAATAGAGCACATTCCAAATCAAATATTCCTTAGTAAAAACTAAGAGCAAGATGCCCTTGAATAGGATTGCATGAAGTTGCAGAGCTTCTGCATGGCAAAGGACAGAGCTAGCAAGATCAATAGAAAGCCCACAGATTGGGAGAAGATCTTCACTAGCCATACAATGGACAAGGGTCTCATATCTAAAATATACCTGAAACTCAAAAAATTAAATTCCCCAACAACAAATCTTCAAAGAAACAACTGCCCAATAAATAAGTGGGCTACAGACTTAAAGAGAAACTTCTCTGAAGAGGAAAGAAGAATTGTCAATAGACACATGAAGAAATGCTCAACCTCTCTAGCCATAAAAGAAATGCAAATCAAAACAATATTGAGATACCACCTCACTCCAGTTAGAATGGCTATAATCAAGAACTCTAATAACAACAGATGCTGGAGGGGATGTGGACAGAAAAGAACCTTATTACATTGTTGGTGGGAGTGTAAACTTGTTCAACCACTTTGGAAAGCAGTATAGAGGTTCCTCAAAAGACTCCTCATAGAGCTCTCCTATGACCCAGAAATCCCACTTTTGGGCATTTACCCAAATGTTCACAAACAAGACCATACTAAAGCTACCAGCACAACTATGTTTATTGGAGCATTATTTACCATCGCTAAGATATGGAACCAACCCAGATGCCCCTCAGTAGATGAAAGGATCAAGAAAATGTGGTATATATACACAATGGAATTCTATGCCTCCATCAGAAAGAATGACATTGCCCCATTTGTTAGGGAATGGAAAGACTTGGAAAAAATTATATTAAGTAAAGTAAGCCAGGTCCAAAGAAACATAGGTCCCATGGTTTCCCTTATTTGCAATAACTAGTATATGTCTGAGTCAAGCAGAAAAGGTCAGACAAGTTGATGTTAGGGGAATGAACCCCAAGATAAGTATTCAGGTGTTTTTTTTTCTTTCATGTAATTGTTTCTAACATATTTATAAGATGATTTCTTTGTTGCTTTGTATGTCCCTCACCCACGGTATAACCCCTGCTTTCACTGTATTTGATGTTGATATAATTTGTGGAGGGGAAAGGAAAAAACAAATCATTTAAATAGGGATACAGGTGGACCCATTGCAACAATGAGATGTACAAGTCATTATGTCGAAAACGAACTTCACAACTTTGGTGTGTGTGGAGAGATCGGGTAGGGGAGGTGGGGGGGGGGAGTATGGGAAGGGAGGGGAAGGGGAAACAAAGAGGAGGCAACAATGCTTGATAAGAAATGTACTCATGGCTGGGAAGGGATGTGAAGGGTAAACAAAGGAGGAGGTTGCAATGCTTGATAAGAAATGTACGCATTAACCTGCCCATGTAATTGTAACCCCTCTGTACAGTGTGTTAACAAAAAATTAAAATTAAAAAAAAAAAAGAAACGTACTCATTAGGGGCTGGAAAGGTGACTCGGTGGTAAAGCGCTTGCCTTGCATGCATGAGGCCCTGGGTTCGATTCCTCAGCACCACATAAGAAAAAAGAAAAAAAGCTGAAAGTGGCGCTGTGGTTCAAGTGGTAGAGCACTAGACTTGAGCTGAAGAGCTGAGGGACAGCGCCCAGGCCCAGAGTTCAAGCCCCACGACCGGACCCCCCAAAATAAGAAAAAAGAAAAGAAAAGAAAAGAAAAAAGAAATGTACTCATTATCTTGCCCATGTAATTGTAACTCCTCTGTACGGTATTCTCACAATAAAAAAAAAAAAGATGTCCTTGAAGTGTCAGATTGGCAGACAATGGAGAAGGGTAAAGTGAGAGAATAGAGGTTAAAAAGGAAAGAAACAGAGATTTAACTTTAATTTCAAAAACAATGAAATCCAGCTACTTTATGTCAGTAGTAATCAACAGATATTTTTGGAAGGGATGGAACCAAACAAGAAAAATATGGCAAATACTTTTGATTATAAACATTGCAAGTTAAATTTGGCACATAATTTACAGAAATAAAAGGAGAACATTTTTTAAATATAATAGCTCAGTGCTGGTGACTCACATCTGTAATCCCAGAACTCTGGAGGCTCAGAGCTGAGGACTGAGGCTCCTAGCCAGCCTAGACAGAAGAGTCCATGAGATTCTTATTTCCAATGAACCCCCAAAAAGCCAGAAGTAGAACTATAATTCAAGAGATTCAAGAGCACTAGCCTTACGCAAATAAAAAATCTCAGAGACAGCACCCAGGCCCTGAGTTCAAGCCACAGAACTAACCAAAAAAAAAAGACATAGGAGAAATTCCCAAGGTCCTTCCTTTCTTCTTTGGAACCAGAAGCTGGAGCCTCTCTGTGTATACCTGTCAGGAATAACCTCAACACCAAGAAGGTACCTTTGAATCTAAGACTACAGTGAGTGATTCGATCTCAGAAACATCAAAATGTGGAAATCAGTCATACATAATAAGTCTGGAAGGACATCTTGAACAGGAAATGAAGGAAGAAACTGCTGTGAAGTTGGAAAATAGAGAAGAGAACACAAATAAAGCTAAGCACTAGTGGCTCACGCTTATAATCCTAGCTATTCAGGAGGCTGAGATCTAAGGCTCCCAGTTCAAGCCAGTCCAGGCAGGAAAGTCTGTAAGACTCTTATCTCCAATGAACCAGAAAAAAAGCCAGAAGTAGAGCTGTGGCTCAAGTGGTAGAGGGCTAGGCTTGAGTAAAAAGGACAGTGCCCAGGCCCTGAGTTGAGGCCCCAGTACCCATACAAAATGAAATATACTTATCAGGCGCTCTGTGCATGAGAGTCAGAGGCTTCTAGAAACAACCCAAGAAAGTAGCAGCTATTTCAAGAAGGAAAGGAGAGAGAAAGTCCCTGGGAGGCCACTGGGAGAATGCACAGTTTGTTACTCTTACCAGTTATTCAGTATTTTGCCCTGGCTGAATCCTCTTCCCATAATGAGCCTCAATAAACATAATGAATGAATACTCAGCTTGGCCAATGAACTTTCTGAATCTCATCCCCTGAGAGGATTGACTTGGAAGACAAACCAGATCCTATAAGAAAACCAAAACTATGGGTTGCCAGTGGTTCATGCTGGTGGTGATCCTAGCTACTCAGGAAGCTGAGATCTGAGGAATGAGGTTCAAAGCCAACCCAAAGAGAAGAATCCACGAGCCTATCTTCAATGAACCACCAAAAAGCCAAAAATGGAGCTGTACCTCAAGCAGTAGAGCTCCAGCCTTGAGTGAAAAAAGCTGGAAATGTGCCCAAGGCCAAAAAAAAAAAAAAATACAGCCCCGAAGAGTTACAAGGTAAAGGAGTCTTGGGTCACTATTTCTTAATTTCCATAGGATCCTTGCATTTCTCAGGCACATTCAGTGGGTTCTGGCAAGCCTCTGCCACCCCTTTCCCCCGCTTTCTGCCAACATTCAAGGAGCAACCCTAGTTTAGGGGACCCTGAGGGTCCCTAACTCCTTGCTCCCACTGTACTCAAGTCAGCCCACATTTCTCTGGAACCAAACCTTTCCTCCTGATCGCCACCTCATGACAAGTGTATAGGGCTCTTCCTCCCCCATCCTAGACGGGGCCATGTGGAAGTCTCCTCCACTTTGCTAGAGGGCTAGACAGAGCTACCATGACTAATCTACTCCTCCAAAACACCAACTGAGTATGCTCTGACAGGAGTCCTGTTTAAAATAAGCCCTAACCTAAGGAAAAGTATTCTAGTGTCAGACACTCTGGGTGTTGTGATACTCCAGTGCATTCACCAATAGGTAAACATTAACCATCCAGTGGCCCACCTTTGTAATCCTTCTACTCAAGAGGCTAAGATCTGAGGATTGTGGTTCAAAGCCAGCCTGGGCAGGATAGTCTGTCCTGTGTTCAAGCCCCAGGACTGGCACAAAATAAATAAACAAACAAGTAAGTAAATAAAACTACAAGGTAAATGAGATCCCCAACAAAAGAAATTTCTTTAGTAAAGTAGATAAATGATAATAAGCTTCATAGGAAAATAATCTATGTAAACTTAATCTTGAAAATCGGGGGTTAGTGAGTGGGAAGGATGTGTGTATGCCCATACTGAAGCTTGAACTCAGGTAAGCCTCTTTTCCTCAAGGCTGGCACTCTACCACTTGAATCATAGCTTCATTTCCAGCTTTTTGCTGATTCATTTGAAATAAGAGTCTCATAGACTTTGCTGCCCAGGTTGGCTTTGACCAGTGATCCTAAATCTCAGTCTCTTGAGTAGCTAGGATTACAGGCATGAAGCACTATGCCGGCACCTAGCAGTAACTATGTTTTATGTTTGAAACTTTCAAGTAAAATTCCAAAGATGCCATGTTTTGATCTGTGGGAACATTTTTATCTCTTTCTTTTCAAAGACTATAGTCATGAGTCTTCATCATGCAAACTGGCAAGAAATTCAGTGTCTGCAACTCACCCGCATGGTAAGGGCAATCAGGTCAGGTCAGAGTGAGAATTTCCAGCACGGTGCCACACAGCATGGAGAGTCTAATAGAACCAGCACCGGCAAGACAGCTATGTGAAGCCTGCATGTGCTGGTCACATCACAGATACCGTCTCTCCCAACTGGCACAGCCATACTCTAAAGTGACTGTCATCAATTCTTTCTGCAACCTAAGCTCAGAAAGTGTGCAAAGATTGCTCAAGATTGCACACTTAGTGAGCTACAGAACTGACATTTTCATTTTAAGTCCTGAGAGTCCACTACTCCAAGCTTAACCTCCAAGCTCACACAGCTCAGACTGCAAGTACAAACCAGAATCTTCCATCAAAACACAACAAATTGGGCTGGGAAGGTGGCTCAGTGGTAGAGCGCTTGCCTTGCACGCATGAGGCCCTGGGTTCGATTCCTCAGCACCACATAAGCAAAAAGAAAAAAGCCGGAAGTGGCGCTGTGGCTCAAGTGGTAGAGCGCTAGCCTTGAGCTGAAGAGCTGAGGGACAGCGCCCAGGCTCAGAGTTCAGGCCCCAGGACCGGACCCAAAAAAAAAAAAAAAACACAACAAATTGCCAGGCACCAGTGGCTTACAGCTGTAATCCTGGCTGAGATATGAGGCTTAAGCTTTTCGAAGTCAACCCAGGTAAGAGTCTCATAAGACTCTTATCTCCAATTAACCTGCACAAAGAAAAGCTGGCAGTGGTACTATGGCTCAAGTGGTAGAGCACTGGCCTTGAGGAAACAAATAAGAGCACAAGGCTCTAAATTCAAGCCCCAGTACGAGAACCAAAACACACACACACACACACACACACACACACACACACACACATTGAAAATCAGCTTGAAAGACAAAGAATACAAGTCAACACTAATTAAGATTTTTTTAAGTATCTGAAACACAGGATATCATACAGAAATGAAAAAAAGAGAAGGGAAAGTGGGAAAGAGGGAAGGAAGGAGGGAGAGGGGATGAGAGAAGAAAAGAGGAGGAAGGAAGGAGGAAAGGTGGAGGAGAGGGAGGAAAAAGAGGTTAAGGGAGAGAGGGAGGAAAAATCAGGAGAGAGGGAGAAATACGGGGAGGGAAAGGGAAGGAAGAGAAGGAAGGGGAAAAGGAAGGAGGAAGGGAAGAACAGTGGGAGGGATGGAAAGAGGGGAGAGGGTGGGAGAATGGAGAGAAATCTGGAGCCCTTGGGGACATGATTACATGTGATGCATACTTCAAATGGCAGCTAAATAGGCACCAATAGTTCAATGCTCCAGCCAAAGGATCATCATATTGTACATCAACCAGGAGATGGCTAAATTTTGGCACAACACAGGCATGTCCGTTCTTCAAATATTGCATTGAGCCTTGGGCTCTTGGTTACAAAAGAGAAGCAAACATCAAGGGAATTTTCAATGTAAAATTACCAAAAAGATTAAAAAGAGGAAGATTAAATCAGAACTAACTTCTGGCAGGCTGTGAGACATTTATAGAATGGAGGAAAGACAGCTCAGCTTGGAGTGCATCTCTGTCACTAGCCTCTTTAATCCTTGGAGTGAAGCCCCCTGCAGCAGGGCACTGTGAGGAATGCAGGCTTTTCTCTCGGCCTGGCATGCCAGGCCACGCAGGCTGACCAATGATGTTTCTGAAAGAGTTCAAGGCAGTCAGTCCCTGGGAGGGGGATACCAGAAGGGATAGGGGTATATGATCCTGTCACTGCTGAAGCTGAAGCTGTCTAATGGCAGTTTTGACTCCAGTGGGGCAAGCTTTTTTATGAGACCCAGAGACACCTCCCAAGCCACAGAGCAAAGTAGAAACAAACAAACAAAACATCCCAGCATGGCTGATGGTACTACCAAAGGATGAGCCTCCAAATGTCGACCAAGAAGCTTCTGGCAGCAGCTGGAAGAAATGGAACTGGTGACAAGAGTCAGGCTAGCAGCCTGTTAACCCTGCAGCAAAATGATCTGCTCTAACTGGGTACCAGTGGCTCATGCCGGTAATCCTAGCTACCCAGGAGGCTAAGATCTAAGGATCAAGATTTTCAAAGCCAGCCCAGGTAAGGAAGTCCATAAGATTCTGATCTCCAACTAACCAGCAAAAAAGCTGGAAATGGGGATGTGGCTCAAGGGGTAGAGTGCCAGCTTAAGCAAAAAAGCCAAGTGAAAGTGTGAGGTCTTCAAAACAATAATGATGATGATGGTGGGGGGAGGAATTAGTGATGCTGATGGTGGTGGTAATGGTGATAAGTTGCTCTGCTAAACAAGTTTTTTTTTTTCCTCTGCTAAGAATGCCTGCCCATTTCATATTTTTCTCCATCTCCTCTGTGAGTAACTCTCCATGTTTTCTCCTACCCCTACAGTTAAACTTTTTGCTGAAAGCTCCAGTCTGAGCACTTCTACACCTAATTCTATTCAGACATTCACTACACCAAATTATAATTCTTGGTTTACATATCTGACACCCCCCCTCCCCCAAAAAAGTCGCCTGTTCTCTCTGAATCAGTTGAAAAAGGAAATACATTTGCATTTGTAAGTACAGATGAGTCTCATTATTCATGGTACTTAATTTCTATAAATATCTCTCTTAACACTGAACTATTGCTCCAGGAAAATAACACCAGGTTAGGTTCCCATGAGCCTCTAGTCACAATGTTTTGTTACTCTATACTTTGTCTTGTTTAAAGATACCTTATTTAACAGGTGTTGCTGGCTCTTTAAAACTGGATCCACTCTAACAAATCTGTTCTGTAAAATATACCACACCTGATGCCAGCCTCATGGTGGCTCCTGCCTGTGATCCTAGCTACTCAAGAGGCTGAGCTCTGAGGATGATGGTTCAAAGCCAAACAAGGTAGGAAAGTCTGTGAGACACTTCTCTCCAATGAACCACTTACAAGCTGGAAGTAAAATTGTGGTTCAAGTGGTAGAGTGCTAGCCTTGAGCATAAAAGCTCAGGGACAGTGCCCAGGCCCTAAATTCAAGCCTAATGACTGGTACACACACACACACACACTTTATAAGCTTTTAGTCATGTAGGGAAAGATCACCATAAAAAGCACAAAAAAATAGCACTAACAGTCCCTCAACAAGACCCTGTTTACAGAGAGATTGGAGATAAGACAGAACTTGGCCTTTTTTTACCTCAACTGGAAATGTACATGCAGAGGAGACACATTTTTTCAATGTTTTTCTTCTCTGCACATGTCCACAACCATAAAAGTGAGACAAATATTGATTTAGGACTTACAAGCAAATTTTAGCCAGTAGAACTGAGAGCCAGTGTCTCACGCCTGTAATTCTAGCTTATCAGGAGGCTCAAATCTGAGGATCATGATTTGAAACCAGCTATGGCAAGAAATCTGTGAGACTTTTATTCTTAATTAATCACCAAAAAAGAGCCATAAGTGGAGCTGTGGTTCAAGTGGTAGAGCACTAGCCTTGAGCAGAAAAGCCCAAGGACAGCACCCAGGCCCTGAGTTCAAGCCTCAGAACTGGGTACTGGCACACACACATACACACACACACATACACACACACACAGCTAGTAGGCAAATTCACAATTACACAATTTGCAGATCCTGGAGATCTCCTGTATTGGTGATACCTTTCCATATATTAATGATAGGTAATAATCAATCATGCTTCTTGACTGAGTAAAGGAAGTGAGATAGAGGATGTGAGATGATGTACTTTGAATAAAAGATAAAGACAGTGTGGAGGTGAGCTTTGAATGGGGAACGTGTGGCTCAGTAGTAGAGCGCCTGCCTAGTAAGCATAAAACCCTGAGCTCAAACACCAGTACTTCATAACTAAGTAACCAGATAATAAATACATGTGGCTGGGCGCTGATGGTTCATACCTCCTAATCCTTGCTACTCAGAAAGTTGAAATCTAAGGATCCTATATAAAGCCAGAAAAGTTCGTGAGACCCTTATCTTTAATTAACTAGTCAAAAGCCAGAAGTGGAGGTATAACTCAAATGATAGAGCACCAGCTTTGAGTGAAAAAGCCAAGTGAAAGTGTAAGACCATGAATTCAAGCTCTAATACTAGGAAAGAATGACAGAAAGACAGAAAATTAGAGAAGGAAAGGAAGGAAGGAAGGAGGGAGGGAGGCAGAGAAGGAAAGAAAGAAGGAAGGAGAAAGAAGAAAAGAAAGAAAGAGAGAGGGGGAGGGGGGGAGGAGGGAGGGAGGGAGAATGGGAGTAATAAATGGAAGGAAATGTGATCAAGTGAGTGATCAAGTAAGTATGAGAACAAAAAAAGTGTGAGGAAGAAAGTGAGCAAAAGTGTGAACTAGAGAATAGATGTGCGAGTGACTGAACCGATGAATCCAAGACTGAAATGAAGTGAGTGGTCAAGTGCTAGTGAGTCTGGGGTTTGGGCATGCACATACACACTCACACACACTCACACACACACTCACACACACACATTCGTGTATGTGCACTGGTAGTGGGACTTGAACTCAAGGACTGGGTGCTGTTCTTAACTTTTTCACTCGAGGCTGGCACTCTACCACTAGAGCCACAGCTCTATTTCTGCCCTTTTTTGTTTTGGTGCCCTTCCTGGGGCTTGAACTCAGGGCCTGGTCACTGTCCCAGAGCCTTTTGTGTGTACAAGGTTAGCAAGCTACCACTTGAGCCACAGATCCACTTCTGGATTTTAGTGTTTAATTGGATATAAGAATCTCACAGACTTTCTTGCCTGGGCTGGCTTTGAACCATCATCCTCAGGTCTCAGGCTCCTGAGTAGCTAAGATTCCAGGTGTGAAACACAAGCACCCAGCTGTCCACTTCTGGCTTTTTGCTATTTAATTGGAGTCTCAGAGAATTTGCTGCCTGGCCTCTTGAGTAACTAGGATTACAGGCATGAGCCATTGGTGCCTGGCTTACATGGGAATGTTTATATCAGGCTATTTGAACCCTGATTTGAATAAGGCTGTCCAGTAGCATCTACTCAAGAACTATGCAGGATACTCTGTAATTCAAAAGCAGTCCTCAGAAACTGAGGCTTTCACGGAGAGGCAGCTAAGGTGTTTTCCTCACCTCTCACTGGAAGAGGGGTGGTACTGAGTGCCTGGTTTGAGAAAGGGACTGAGTGGGAAGAACTTTGAGGCCTTGGACTTGGACTTCCATGGTCTCTTGACATTGCTGTCCAAATTGTCCTCACTGTCCTCAACTTATACACTCATTAGACTTCTTCTGTGTGTGTGTGCCCCAGACTCAGGACCAGGAGAAGCAGCAGTCAGCTCGGCCAGTAAAACCACAGGAATGAGACACCCAATGCACAGACCTGTGGCTCTTTTCAAATGCATCTATGCATTACTCAGGAATGAAAACATCTTAGAGGGTCCATGAAGTCATATGAGTTGGGTTTTTTTTCCATTACAGTTCATTCTTTCAATCAAAAGTCACCTACAAGTGACTAGTAGTGGGGCCTCTCACACTTTTTATTCCAAAAGAACCAAAATGGTCAGAAATCACAGGAACCACAGTTCTACAAGTGACCTCTTTCTTTTCTCAAAGGCCTATTCAGAAATTGAAAACTGACAGCTGGGTGCTGATGGCCCATGCCTGTAATCCTACCTACTCAGAAGGCTAGGATCTGAGGATGGTGGTTGGAAACCAGCCCAGGTAGAAGGGTCTGTGCAACTCAATCTCCAGGTAACCAGAAAAATGCTGGAAGTGAAGGTATAGCTCAAGTGATAACATGCCAGCCTTGAGCAAAAAATAAAGCTAAGGGTCAGTGACTAGTTCACATGCTAGTACCAGGAAGGAAAGGAAGGAGAAAATCTGATATTCCATAGACAGTCTATTTGTCCATTCAATATATACTAGACATCAACTGTATACAAGACTCCCTTTAAGTCCTGGAAGTTACCTTAGAAAGCTGAAGTGCCTAAGTCCCTGCCTTCCCTGAGTATCCACTTTAAGGAAGGGTCAGCTTTATGAACCATCTGAAGCAATGCTTCCCCAAACCAGGGGAACTTCAGAGCACACAGCAGACAGTATGGGGCAGGAGATCTGAGGGAAACAGAGTGGACAGAGATAAGTGAGGATCATGTGTAAAAGCTGCACCTGTCCCCAAGTGGGTACTGCCACGCATTCCTGAACAAATTCCCTGGGATTCCAAGTTTCTACCCTCGGGGCTGTCAGGAGCAACTCATAATTAAAACTAAATCCTTCCCAGACTGGGATGTGGTTCAATGACGGTGCCCTCACTAGCAGGTGGAGGCCCCAGATTCCATCCCCAGCACCACAGAACAAAGCAAAACAACTAAATCCTTAACACCTGGGAAATCTCTGGACTTGGCCTGTGTGCTATGCCTTTGGTCACACTAACTCAACCTATTTTCTGTGTGTTTTAGTGCTGCTAGCCTACTCTGTTCAACATGTAGCCCTAACTAGACTTAAGTCAACAACTACATTAGTGTGTACTACATTAGTCAACAACTAAGTCAACAACTACATTAGTGTATGTGTGCACATACAAATATGCACACATACTTGTGTACACTGAAGTACTAGGGCTTGAATTCAGGGCCAGGCACTGTCTCATTTTTTCACTCAAGGCTAGCGCTCTAGCTGTGGCTACCACTTAGCCACAACTCTACTTCCAGCTTTTTGGTGATGATTAATAGGAAATAAGAATCTTGTGGACTTTACTGCTCAGACTGGCTTCAAACCACAATACTTAGAGCTCAGCCTCCTGAGTAGCTAGGATTATAGGCATGTGCCAATGGAGCCTGGACCAACTACTACATTATTAGATTATGTCTCACAAACTAAAGATGAGAAATCTAGAGGCAAAGGAAATGACTCATTCTATAAAAAAAAAAGTAAGCTACTAGAAAAGAAATGTTTCTCCAAAATCCTATCTGTGAAAAAAAATACTAAAATCTTGCTCTACTATGTGGCAGTTTGTGGATAATAATAATAGTAATAATAATATAATCATTCACAAAAAAAATTGGATAGCCACTCTTACCATGAACAATGTATGGAACAAAGATTCTTCACTGACCTATATTCAAATCATGATTTGCTGGGTACCTGTGGTTTTTGTCTATAATCCTAACTACTAAGGAGGCTGAGATCTGAGGATCAAGGTTTGTAGCCAGCCCAAGCAGGAAAGTCCGTGAGACTCTTATCTCCAATTACTCACAGAAAAAGTCTGAAGTAGCACTATGGCTCAAATGGCAGAGCACTATCCTTGAGCAAAAGGAGCCCAGGACAGCACTCAGACCCAGAGTTCAAGCCCCAAAACTAGCTAATAATAATAATAATGACACACTACTGTCTCTGTGCAAGAAGATTAAGTAAATCAGTAAACTATTACAATTCTACTCTCAACTTTAAAATAAGGTCATTATACAAACTAAATCATACAGTAGACCATCTAATTTGCTGCTTTCTTTGTCAGCTAAGAATTGCTACTGATCCTTGGAAACTGACCATTTACAAACAAACTATAAGGAAACCAGTCTTTATTTCTCAAATGCCTGCTGAAAAACCACACATTTCCAGGGCATACTTGATATCAGCTTGGTTACTCAACAAATGAACCTCTTTGTTCCCTTCACATGAACTGCATTCTTTTTGGAAATGCTCAGTATGGAACATGTCTGAACATCTCCCATCTGAAACAACCCACCACAATGACAAATTACTAAATTTAGCAGCGCCTTGCCCTCCTCTAAGCTACTCCGTCCTTCTAACATGCAAGGCTGCCCTCAGTTGTTTAAGGATACAGGTGGACCTGATGCAACAACGAGAAGTATAAGTTGTCATGTCCAAAACGAGCTTTACAACGTCAGTGGGGGGGGGGGGGGGGGGGGGGGGGGGGGGGGGGGGGGGGGGGGGGGGGGGGGGGGGGGGGGGGGGGGGGGGGGGGGAGGCTGGGAAGGGATGTGAAGGGTAAACCAAAGGAGGAGGCTGCAATGCTTGGTAAGAAATGTATGCATTATCCTGCCCATGTAATTGTAACCCCTCTGTACAGTATGTTCACAAATAAAAAATAAATAAAAAAAAGAAATTTATATAAATAAATATAATGGATAAAGTTAAATGAAGATAATGGGTACAATTTAAAAAAAAAGTTGTTCAGGATGGGCATTGGTGGATCATGCCTGCAATCCTAGCTACTCAGAAGGCTGATAGCTGAGGACCACAAGTTCAAAGCCAGCCCAGGCAAGAAAGTCTATGAGACTCTTTTCTCCAATTAACCAGTAAAAAGCCAGAAGTGAAGCTAGTCTCAGGCAAAAACAAAACAAAACAACAATAACAACGACAACCTAAGGGAAAGCACCCAGGCCTTGAGTTCAAGTTCCAGTACCAATCAAAAAAAAAAAAAAACCTAATTTAAGTCTTAGGAGCTGAGATACAGTCAGCCTTCTGTATACATGGACTTCCCATTCACAGATTGAATATGTTCTTAAAAATATTCCATCTGTACAAAACATATACAGACTTTTTTCTTGCTGTTACTAACTAAACAATTCATTATACCTATTTGCATAGCATTTACATGTATTAGGTACTGTAAGTCATCTGGAGATGAATTCAGGTCTTTGAGTGGATGTTTATAAAGTCAGCAAATACTATGTAATTTTATAGAAAAGGAGCAGAACATCGTGTGTGTGTGTGTGTGTGTGTGTGTGTGTGTGTGTGTGTGTGTTAGTACTGGTGCTTGAACTCGGGATCTGGGCACTGTCCCTTAGCCCTTTCACTCGAGGCTGGTGCTCTACCAATTGAGCCACTTCCTGCTTTTTTTTTCTGGTTAATTAGCAATAAGAGTCTCATAGTCTTTTTTTTCTGCCCAGACTGGCTTTGAACCACAATCCTCAGATCTCAAACTCTTAAGTAGCTAGGATTACAGTCACAAGCCACCTGCACCCAGCTCATTTTTCTTTTTTCCTTTTATAGAGGTTGATATATTCTTCAATTCTGAGGCTGATGAATTCATAGAAGTAGGTGGGAGGACCCACCTACCCCCACAGTATGGAAATGCCATACAAGGCGCTTCTTTAGCTCATATAGCTCTACTAAAGACAACTTCCCACAACTAATGTATATTCAAATTCTAATGCACAATTCTGTGCTTTAGAAACACAGTCAAAATCCATTATACCTAGGCTATTCATTACACAGATTCATCTAAACCAGATTCTGATGGTATCCCTAGAAACACAATTGAAAGACACCTGTTTTTTCAAGCGCCTGTGTCAGGACAGTGGCTGGAACAAGCTCCCAGGCTCCATCTATCTGAGGTTCTGCAAGAACCAAGCCTGAGTCCTCAGTCTACAAGTTGAAGGCCTTGGAACAAGTCACCTTGCCTCTCTCTTGTTTTCTTTGTGGTCCTTGAATGCACTAGCTCTTGTGGAAGTAACTGCACTGTCTAAGTGGACGAGTCCATAGCACATGGTGTGGGCTGTTACCACATGATGCCCAAACACAGCAGTCCTTGTGTACGTGGCTCAGGATGGGTTGAAGAATTGGGTCAATGAACATTTCCCACATGCCAACTGCACATGAAGTGCCTGGCTGAGCCTCTGGGAAAACAGAAAGATGATAAAGGCAGAGATTCTGCCTCCCAGATCCTCATCTAGTGCAAGAACACCAAAAACTCTGGGCAGAATAAAGTAAGTTCCAAAAAGAGACACATACCAGAATTGCCAGCGCTTCCCACATCTACTGACCTCTGACATTCTTATGCATTCCAACTCCAGGTTCTTCTAAGTCCTTACAGTTTCTAACAGCTACCTTTTTAATAAATAAATAAATAAATATAAAAGATCCAATGCCTTGCACTATATAAAAGCTTCTTGAAGGAAAAAGATTGGGTTTTTTCTACTTCTGTCTCTCTGTGTCTGTCTCTGTCTCTCTCTCCCTCTCTCTCTCTTTCTTTCCCCCCCTCTCTCCCTTTCCCCAACTATCTAGACTTGAACTCAGGGCTTGAGACTTGCTCGACTTGCTTGCTTGGCCAGTACCCTACCACTTGAGCCAGACCTCCAACTTGGATTTTTGCTGGTTATTTTGGAGATGAGTCTCACAGACTTTTCTGCCCAAGCTACTCTCAAAACATGATCCTCTGGATCCTCATCTTCTGAATATCTAGATTTTTTTTAATTGGTTGTGGGTCTTCAACTTTGGGCTTGGGCGCTGTCCCTCAGCTCTTCAGCTCAAGGCAAGCACTCTACCACTAGAGTCACAGCGCCATTTTCAGTTTTATTGGAGATAAGAGTCTCACAGACTTTCTTGCCTGGGCTGGCTTTGAGCTGCAATCCTCAGATTTCAGCCTCCTGAGTAGCTAGGATCATAGGTGTGAACCCAGCTCTGAACAGCTAGATTTAATAAGCATCAAGTCACCAGTCCCTGACTCATAGCAATCATTTTAAATAAGGCATTTATTATAGACCATTATTCTTGATGTTTTAAAGAATGTTTGTATATCTTGATAATATGTAGACAATTTAGGTTAAGTCCCTAAAAGCATTATCTGAACCTTTTCTCCAGACTCTTTTAAGAACAAAAGTGATCAATGAAAACTAATACTCTTGCCATAGATGGGGTTTTGTGTGTGTGTGTGTGTGTGTGAGAGAGAGAGAGAGAGCTTATGTGCATATGTGTGTGTGTTCATAATTCTGTGTGTGCACATGCAATTCAACCAGGAAGGATATTGTATTTCTCAAACAGTTTTTTAAACATTATTTGAGCTCCAAAGACATGTGGCCACATCTCAATTATAGCCAATTTCACATTGCACTGAATTATTTATAAGCATGTTTCTCCCACCAGATTTTGAGCTGGTTGTTTCTTGGTTATGTACTTATTACAGTGCTAGACACATAGCAGATATGCTCGTCTGTGAAATAGATGAATGAGCAAATGAATGAAAACTGCATGGACAAATTAATACATGAATACAATGATCAAACTCCTATCCAGAGTAAGAATTATTTAGGTTCTCCTACTACTCAAAATGCAATACATATTAGCAATATAGATTTTTCCTATTGCCACATTCCCATATTAATATTCTTCTATTTTCCTCAGAAGCATTATCCATTCGTTTCTGTCCCCTCCCATCCAAGGTGAACTGGAAGGCAAAGAACATAGCAGTGAAAAAAGCAAATTAATCTTCCCAACATGAAAATATGGTTAAGTGAACTTCTGCTACATGAACACATTAACTTGCTTTATTAGAATGGCTCAAGACTCACCAAATCTCTTACTTACTTTCCTTTACAATGAGATCAGCATTTTCAAGGTTTGCCTTAAAACATTCTCCACTTTAATACACAAACTTTATGTAATTTCACACAGGCCAGGATTCCTTCAGCTCCAACACTTAATGCCTTTAGAAATAGATTCATCATCTATTTCTTTTTCCTTCTGTTGGTCTCCTCACCATGAAAATGAGACATTCTGCTCCTTCCATAGGTAGGATAAGCCTAAAGCCTATGGGAAAAGATGCTCCACTCCACCTCACTCCCCACCTCGCTGGCACAAGGAACAAGAGCAAAGGGAAATAGCTTGCTGTTCAGGGAGCTCAGGCAGAAGATCTCATTTAACCTCAGCCATATTCCCCTAGGCTGGGCACACCAAGGACAGCACAGATGCAATCCAATTAAGCCTGGGAATGAAAGAAAGCAATTCTTCCTTCAACCAAAGTCTCATATAGACACTGATCCCATGAGTCAAGGTCCTATTCTATATATATAATCAAAGAGTAGAATTCATCAGAACTATCCATTCATTTTTCTTCAAAGGGTGTTTACCAAGCACCTGCGTTCAAGGGCAAGGGACACACATAGACCTTAGGTAACATCAAGACACTGCAGAACACTGGTGGCTCACACCTGTAATCCTTGCTACTCAAGAAGCTGAGATCTAAGGATCTCAGTTTGAAGCCAGCCTGGGCAAAAAAGTCTGTGAGATTCTTCCCTCCAAGTAACCACCAAAAATAAAAATAAAATAAAAGGAAGTAGAGCTGTGGCTCAAGTAATAGAGAGGAAGTCTTGACCAAAGAAAGCTAAGTGTTCTGGCTCTGAGTTCAAGCCCCAGTACCAGCACACAAACATACCTACACACACACACACACACATACATACACACACACACACACACACACACACACACACAGAGAAGTAAAAGATGGCCTAAACCCTTTTTATCTTTAGAGGATGCAAAAATAAATGTAACCATAATATAAATTAAGTTTGTTGCCTGTGATATGGCGCAGAAGGGAAAACAAGGTTTTGTTTGGCCTCAAGGAAAACACAAAACACTCTCACTGGAATGACTAGCTAGGTGTTGATGATGCATATCTGTAATCCTAGCTACTCAGGAGGCTGAGATTGGAGGATCATGGTTCGAAGCCAGCGCAAGCAGGAAAATCTGTGAGACTCTTCAATTAGCCTCCAGAAAAAGGCAAAAAGTGGCACTGTGGCTCAAGTGGTAGGGTGCTAGCCTTGAGCAAAAAGGAACTTGGGGACAAGCCCAGAGTTTCAGTCCTAGGACTGGCAAAAAGGATGGGAGGGAGGGAGGGAGAGAGAGAAAAAAAAGGGAAGAAGGAAGGGAAGAAGGGAAGGAAAGAAAGGAAGGAAGGAAGGAAGGAAGGAAGGATGGAAAGGAGGGAAGGAGGGAGGGATAGATAGTTATCCTGCTTTCTACCTTCTCTTTACCATTTCCTACAGTGCAATCCCTGGTATATATATATATTTTTTTTGGGGGGGGGGTTCCTGTCGTGGGCCTGAACTCTGGGCCTGGGCGCTGTCCCTCAGCTCTTCAGCTCAAGGCTAGCGCTCTACCACTTGAGCCACAGCGCTACTTCCAGCTTTTATTTTTTCTGCTTATGTGGTGCTGAGGAATACGAACCCAGGGCCTCATGCGTGCAAGGCAAGTGCTCTACCACTGAGCCACCTTCCCAGTCCTCCTTGGCATATATTGTGTCAGCTTGTATGTTCCAGGAAGTGGGAGACACACAGAAAACACAGCAGCTTCTGGGGCAGACTTACTCTCAGGAAGTCACTGAAATAATCTGTGCAGGGAGATGAGGCTCAGCCTGGCCCACAACCCCACAGGCAACTTTATTGAACACAAAATCACATGTGTTTTCTTTTTCCGCTGATAATCTGCAGATATCTATATCATGCTAGTGATTTCATCTAGCAATCTGGTAGTTACTTAACTGGATAGTACACCCTACTCTATGGCTGAAGTATATGGCCAACATATGAACTCTATGCAAGGCAACATTTGGAGCAAAACACCAATAGTATGTCCTCAACTTGGCCTACTTGTTCATCATATCCTTTAAAAATGTTTACTGGAGTCAGGCCACCAGAGGATCAAGCTTCTAATCCTAGCTACACAGGAAGCTAAGATCTGAAAATCACCATTCAAAGCCAGTCTGGGTAGAAAAAGTCTGTGAGACTCTCATCTCCAATTAACCACCAAAAAATCTGAAAGTAAAGCTGTGTCTCAAGTGGTAAAGCACCAGCCTCATTGAAAAAGCTAAGGGACAACACCCAGACCCCGAGTTCAAGCCCCAGAAATGGCACACACACACACACAAAGTTTACTGTGATGCACATTTTATAAAATAATGTACCATATGTGAATTTTATTTTTATAAGTATGATTTTAAATATGTTAACATGCATATGTTGGAATGCAGGCACATAAATGCAGGGAGGAATATAAGATCACAAAAATTTGAAGACCATATGACAAACCTATCATCAGACAGAATTTCTGTGCTATACATCAAAAAAGTGTTTTATTAAGTTCAACTGGGAATAACTTACTTCAATTCACTTTATATATCTCAAAGTTAAGAAAAATCGAGGTCATGTCAAAAGAACATCATTTTATATTTTCTTTAAGTTTCAATTTACCTGAAATAGTACTTAACCTAAATGGTAGTTATCTTAAATACTATCTTCATTTTTAAAAAGTGAAGGCTAGGCTATGTGGAAAATGAACTGTGTAACTTGTGGGCAGGAATGGGAGGGGGAAACTGGGGGAAAGTGAAGGAAGGATTGACATTGTCCAAAAAAAGAAAGGTACTTATTACCTGACGTATGAAATGGTAACACCTCTGTACAACATCTTAATAATAACAATAAAATTCTATTTTTAAAAACTGAAGGTTAGGACCTGCACCAATGGCTTATACTTATAAGCCTACCTACTGGGAAGGCTGAGATTTGAGGCCCATGATTCAAAGCTAGCCCAGGTAGGAAAGTCTGTGATATTCTTATTTCCAATCAACCACCGGAAGTGGAGCTGTGGCTCAAGTGGTAGAGCACAGGGACAGTGTCCAGACCCAGAGTTCAAGCCCCAGGACTGGCACCAAAAAAAAGAAAAATTAGGGCTTGGAATGTGGCATAGTGGTAGAGTGTTTGCCTAGCATGCATTAAGCCCTGGGTTTGAGTCTTCAGTACCATATTAACAGAAAAAAAAAAAGCCAGAAGTGGTGCTGTGGCTCAAGTGCTAGAATGCTAGATTTGAGCAAAGAAGCTCAGGGACAGTGCCCAGGCTCTGAGTTCAAGCCCCAAGATTGGTTAAAAGGAAAAAAGAAAAGAAAAATTAGCAAAGGCATTGTAGATTATAATCTCAACACTTACATGGCTAAAGCAGGTGTATCACCATTTTGAGGCCATCCTGGGCTACATAGCAAATTCTAGGACAGAGACTATATAGTAGAACATTGTCTCCAAAACCAAGCAAATAATTAATTCTGTTGACAAAAGCCATTTAGGTGGGGCTGGGAAGGTGGCTAAGTGGTAGAGCACTTGCCTTGCATGCCTGAGGCCCTGGGTTCGATTCCTCAGTACCACATAAGCATAAAGAAAGAAGCCAGAAGTGGTGCTTTGGCTCAAGTGGTAGAGCACTAGCCTTGAGCTGAAGAGCTGAGGGACAGCGCCCAGACCCAGAGTTCAGGCCCCACGACCAGACCAAAAAAAAAAAAAGCCATTTAGAAAATAAATCAAAAAATTGTATTTAAATTTTTAATTTTTTAAATACCAAATTTAATTCTATGCTTTACAAATGTATTTTAAAGTAATTTATTGTTTCAATAGGGTGATTTTGAAAAAAAATTTAAATATCTAAATCAATCAACCTATAGTTTAAGATGTAAACAAGGCAGAAAAATCACATCATCTCCTATATCATTAAAAATTCTATGTGTTATTTGACCTTGAGGGAATAATGTGTAATATAATTTGAAATAAAGACATGGTCATCTTAAGAGCATTATAACTGATAACACTGTGACTGGGGTGAATTTAAGTGAATATCTTTGGTAAAGTTTTCAAGAATAGTCAAAAAGTATTTACTAGATTTCTATGTAGTGATCTGCTTTTACTTTATAATTTATAGTCCTCAAAAGACTTTTCTAAAAAGTCCATCCTTCCACTTAAAAAAATAATAATCTGCTGAGTGCTGGTGGCTCATACCTGTAATTCTAGCTACTAAAAAGGCTGAGTGAGATCTGAGGATTGTAATTTGAAGCCAGCCCAGGCAGAAAAATCCCCATGAAACTCTTTAATTAATCACTCAAAAACTGAAGTGGTGCTGTGGCTCAAGTGGTAGTGCATTAGCCTTAAGCACAAAGAGGCTCAGGGACAGCACCCAGGCCCTGATTTCAAGCCCCACAACTTACACACACACACACACACACACACACACACATTTCTAGCCAAGCACTAGTGGCTTATGCCTGTAATTCTAACTACTCAGGAGACTGAGATTTGAGGATCACAATTCAAAACAAGCCAGGGCAGGAAAGTATGTGAGACTATCTCCCATTAATCACCACAAAATCAGAAGTGGAGCTTGGCTCAAAGTGGTAGAGCACTAGCCTTGAGCCACAAAGCTCAGGGACAGCATTTAGGCCTTGACTTTAAGCCCACAACCAAAAAAAAAAAAAAAAAACACCAAAACTCACAGACTTTTACCTCCTTAGGCATAAAGGGAATGTGAATCAAAACAGCATAGGAATCCCACCTCATTCCAGTCAGAATGACTATCATCAAGAATACAAAACAACAAATGGTGGACTGGGGATTGGGGGAATCTATTCCCCTGTTCATGGGAATGTGAATTAATGCTACTAGTATGGAAGGCAGTAGTACAGAGATTCCTCAAAAAATCTAAACATAGAATGACTCTGATCCAGTCATACTGCCTGGATAATTATTTAAAAGATTGCAAGTTAAGATACAGTAAAGACATCTGTACATCCACGTTCACTGAGGCACTATTTACCATAGCCAAGTTATGGAAACAGCCCAGATGCCCTACATGAAACTATGGATCAAAAATGTGATATTATATATACACACATATATTATACTAGGTATTACATATAGATATATGGTTCATATAATATGTAAACATATGACATGTATATGCATAATATGTATAAACACGTAATGGAATTTTATTCATCCATTAGGAAGAATAATAGGTTATTTACATGGAAATGGAAGGCTCTGGAAAAAAATCATGTTGAGTGAAATAAATTAGGCACAGAAAGACAAAGGGTACATGTTTTCTTTCATATGTGGAAGTTAGATCTAAAATAGACATATATGCTAACACATACAGGGCCATCTGCATATACGCACAACAAAACTGACCATGGTAATATGAAGGAGTAGATTTCCACACTATAGGTCCCTGGTATAATTAACAAGCATTTTAACTAGATGACTACTAGGAAGTTGAACCATACCTTGCCTGAGGGGATGAGGGGGGTAACAAAGGGAGGTGGGTAGTTGAAGGAAAGAGGAACAAGGGGTGAATATGCTCCTAACACTCAATGTACATATGTGAAATGGAACTAGAAAACTTCAGGGTGCGTCTGGGATGGGTGAGGGAGATGAATGACAGAAGTGATCAAGAAGCATTGTACATATCATGAACATGTTGAGTAGAGAGAAAAAAAAATGCTGTCTTAGCCTAATGCCACTGGCTCACCTCTGTAATCCTAGTTACTTGGGAGGCTGAGATCCAGAAGATCTGCCCTGGATTGAAGCCAACCAGGGCAGGAAAGCTCACTATACTCCATTTCCAAAAGAACCAGCAAAAAGTATCACGGCTGGAGGCATGGTATAAGTGGTAGTGCATCCACCATGAGCAAGCGAGCTGAGTAAGTACAGGCCAAATTCAAACCCTAGCATAGGAAAGGAAAAAAAAAAAACAGCAATCTTTTTGTTTTTCTTGTTCATTGATATTGATGTTAGAACTCTGGGGCCTCAGTTTTCATGCTCACCATTGGCACTTTACCATTTGACCCACACTTCCAGCTCTGCTTTTTGCTGGTTATTTTGGAGTAGAGTCTCACAGTCAGAAAGACTGGGGCTGACTTCAAACCTCAATCCTCTAGATCTCAACCTCCTGAAAAGCTAGAATTACAGGCATAAGCCACCAGTGCCTACCAATGTTGTATTTTATATTCAGATTAAACAAGCTATCTTTTTCCTGTCACTTGAAATAGTTGAGTGCAACTGTACTGTATGTGTGTGTGTGTGTGTGTGTGTGTGTGTGTGTGTTTGCTAGTCCTGGGGCTTGAACTCAGGGTCTGGGCACTGTCCCTGAGTCTGAGTCTCTTTGTGTCCAAGGCTAGTGCCCTCCCACATGAGCCACAGCATCACTTTCAGCTTTTTTGAGTAGTTTATTGGCAATAAAAGTCTCATGGGCACTTTTCTGCCCCAGCTGGCTTTGAACTGCCATCCTCAGATCTCAGCCTCCTGAGTAGCTAGGATTACAGGCATGAGCCACCAGTGCCTAGAGCTCATGTGTATATTTTTTTTAAACTACTATATGGATAAGAAAGGAAAACAGCTAGAAAACTTTTTGCTTTATATATCTACCAACTGAAAACTCCAGAACTTTTCCCAGTCTAATCTTTTTGTTTTGAACATTCTGTAGGCTTAAATCAAAGTTCTCATTTTGTAGATAACATGGATTAAATTTTCACATGACTGCCAATAATGATAATAAAAATCTGAAGTTAATTTCATTACAAATTCTACTGTTTGAACACATTAACACAATAAGCTTTCCTTATTCACATGCTTATTTCACGTGGTTTTAACCAAGAACCATAAAAAAGAAAAAAATGAATAATAAATACTTTTGAACCATACAAAATTTTAAAAGAAAACATTTAAATTCTTGCACACACATTACACAACACAGTGGGTGTGGAAAAAAAAACTTCTAGTCCCCACACTTATCAGCTGTTGAATTTAAAATGTTGTATGACCTGCTGAGTATTCCCTGCCCTTAATTTTGGGAGGAAAGTATATCTCCCAAAAAGCAAATGGTCCCCGCCTCCCCCCCTCCCAAAAAAAAACCAAGGTGAAAGCTTTTGTGTTTAGTTTAAGGAACTGAGCAGGGAAACAGATCTTTTTGAAGCAGTATGTCTTTAGCAAGGATTGAGTGATGTTATAAGAAAAATTAATCAAGGTTGGGTACCAGTGGCTCAGGAGGCTGAGAGCTGAGGATCACAGTTTGAAGCTAGAAGAGTAAGAAAGTCCATGAGACACTTATCTGCAATTAACCACAAAAAGCCAGAAGTAGAGCTGTGACTCAAGTTGTACAGTGCTAGCCTTGAGTAACAAGAAGCTTAGGGCTGGGTGTCACTGCCACTGTAATCCCAGCTACTCAGGAGGCAGAGATCTGAGGATCACACTTTCAAAGCCAGCCCAAGCAGGAAAGTCAGTAAGACTCTTATCTCCAATAAACTACCAGAAAACTGGAAATGGCTCTGTGGCTCAAGTGGTAGAGTGCCAGCCTTGAGCTAAAGAGCTGAGGGACAGCATCAAGGCCCAGAGTCCAAGACCCACAACTGACCAAAGAAGAAGAAGGAGGAGGAAGAGGAAGAGGAGGAGGAAGAGGAGGAAGAGGAGGAGGAGGAGGAGGAGAAAGAGGAGGAAGAGAAAGAGGAGGAGGAGAAAGAGAAAGCAGCAGCAGTAGTGGCAATATATATATATATATATATATGAAGTACACAAAGCTCTGAATGCCATGTATCCTGCTTTTATCCACAATGGCTGCCTGCTGAGAGACATTTATTTACTTGTGCATACGAAGGGTCCACAGTATATACTAATTATTTGCCTAATAATTTAGCAAGCATTGTCTATCTGTACTGTGTCTCATGCAGTGTGATTTGAACACTGCACTCCTAGAAGCAAAGACAGGTGAAAGTGTAAACCTCTCACTTCCTTGGAGAACAGGAATAGACTTTATCCCATTCACAAATACAGCACAGCATCTACCACCATGCCTGAAACCTGGCCAGGCAGCATAAATGCTCTGTCAATGTTTAACCTAAGGACTTCCCAACTTCGTGGGGATGGGAAGTTAGATAGAAGGGGGAAAAAAATCAGCATGATAGCAAATAATTACAATGCTGCTATATCCTTATTCGCATACAAGAATATCTGACAATAATTTCCATCTCCCTTCCCTCCCTGCATAATGAAAAATCTTGTGTCATTTAGAAAAAGTGATTTAGACTCACTGCATGGTCTATTTCTAGTTTTAATTACAATGCTTGGCAAAGCTTGGGAGATCATTTTGATTCATTTCAAAAATAACTCTCATTCAATACAAAAAGATGGGGATTTTTTTCACACTGGTGAATTTTTTATTTACTTGATAATGAAGATGGTTTGGCATATAAATAAACCATTTTCTTAACGACTTTGGTCTAGTGAAAATGCAGAACTGAGGTTCTATTAATAAAAATGAAATGGCTTGCTTGCTTTGAAAAGTAAAAACTTAACATTTGCCTTTCCAGACTGACTCGGTTTTATTGCCAGCCCTAAATGCAGTTTAAGAGCTAGGCACTGGTGCCTTATGCCTGTAATCCTAGCTACTCAGAAAGCTGAGACCTGAGGATCCCACTTTGAAGCCAGCCCAGGAAGGAAAGTTTATGAGAAATGTATCTCCAGTTAACCAACAAAAAGCTGGAAGTAGAGGTGTGGCCCAAGGAATAAGGTATCAGCCTTGAGCAAAAAAGCCAAGCAAAAGCCTAACTTCAAGCCCCAGTACTAGCACCAAAAAAGAAAGAAGAGAAGGGGGCAAGAGGAAGAAAAGAATAGGAAAAGAAGGAGGAGAAGGAAGAGGATGAGGAGCTGCAGGAGAAGGGAGGAGGAGGAGGAAGAAGAGGAGGAGGAAGGAGGGAAGGGGAAGGGAAAGGAGAGGAGGAAGGAGAGGAGGAGGAAGAAGGAGGAGGAGGAAGAAGGAAGGAAGGAAGGAAGGAAGGAAAGGAGGGAGGGAAGGGAGGGCGGGAAGGAAAGAGCAGAGCAAGGAAGAGAAGGGAAGAGGACTGCAGTTCAAATCAAACATGGAACATGGAAATTGTCTGTTCTGGTACTTACTGATCCATATAGCTCCCCCTTCTCATTCATCCCGAGGTAGAGTCCACTGTCCACGCCTCGAATGCTGACCAGGCCCACTGCTATACTGATAAACTCCAGAATGCCTGCAAAATAAACACCAGAAGGCATAAAACAGGTTAGTCACAGATCACATTGTCAGAGTCTCAGTGTCCCTGGGGACTTGCACAACTTCACACCAGTTAAAGAAGCATTTTCTATATTAGAAACTATTGCTTAGTGAGGCAACAGTGGTTCACCCCCTCTAATCTTAGCTACTCAGGAAGCTGAGATCTGAAGATTGCAATCCAAAGCCAGCCAAGGCAGGAAAGTCCATAAGACTCTTATCTCTAATTAACCAGCAAAAAGAAGGAAGTATCAGTGTAGCTCAGCTGATAAAGTGCCAGCCTTGAGTAAATAAGCCAAGTAAGAGCTCAAGCCCCTCAGTTTTAGCCCCAGTATTAGCACACAAAAAGAAAGGGAAAGTATTTCCTAAAAAGAATTGAAGCCAGGCACAGGTGGCTCATGCCTATAATCCTAGCTACTTAGGAAGCTGAGATTTGAGGATCATGGTTCAAAGCCAGCCCAGGGAGGAAAGTCCATAAGACTCCAATAAATTGCAAAAAGGGCCAGAAGTGGAGCTTCAGCTCAAGTGGTAGGGCACTAGCCCTGAACACAAAGAGGCCCAGGGATAGCACTCAGGCCCAGAGTTCAAGCCCCAGGACTGGCACAAAAAATAAATAACTGAATTCCCACCTAAGTTATTTCTTATCATATTAAGAGCCAGCTAGATTGCATGCATCTTTAGTCTTGACTATTCTGACAAGAAGATCCCAGCCTGGGTAACGCAGTGAAATCCTGTCTCAAAGAACCCCAATCAAGCAAAACCACTTACCAACATGACAGATAAATAAGTAAAACATTTTATTTAAAAGAGATTAAAAAAAAAAACAACTAGTATTCCCCTGGGCTCTGGTAGCTTCATGCTTAAAATCCTAGCTACATAGGAAACTGAGATCCAGGGATTGTAGTTCTAAGCAAGCCAAGGAAATAAAAAAAAGCATTTCAAAACTCATCTCCAGAAATTAGCAACCAAAAGCTGTGCAGTCAACCAAAAGCTGAGCTAGAGGCTTGGCTTAAGGAGTAGAGTGCCAGCTGAGCAAGCAAGTCATGTTAGCACAGAACTTTGAGTTCAAAACTCCTATACCAGTCTCCTCTCCCCAACCCCTGCCCACTAAAATCTAGTATCTACATATACATTCTTAGAAGTGATAGGACAAATGAATATATATAAATATATATTCAAATAAAACTGAGAGTACATTGGAGAATTTATTTCTCTTTTACACATGTGAAATTAAATATTTGCATATAGGTATCTTGATATTGAACTTCCCAGCCTCTAGAGCTGTGAGAAATAAATATCTCTTTTTATTTATTTGTGTGTTTATCTGTGCTGGTACTAAAGCTTGAACTCAAGATCTGGATGCTTTTCCTTACTTTTTTTCTCTCAAGGTTGGTGTTCAACCACTTGAGGCACAGCTCCACTTCCAGCATTTTGGTGATGAACTAAAGTCTCACAGACCTTGCTACTCAGGCTGGCTTTGAACCACAATCCTCAGATCTCAGCCTCCTGAGTAGCTAGGATTACAAGCATGAGCCAGCGGTACCTGATCAACATCTCATATTTAAATAATAACAAAAGTAGTATTTGTATATAATGAATGTTTAAACCTATTCAGAGAATGATGTTGTGGCTCTCAAAATAAAAGCATAAAGTGTAACTACAAAATTTTTCCAGCTCTTCATTGCATAACTTTACTGAAGCTCCACCTTTAAAAGTAACTCAGTAGCGCCGACATGCTCACCATCCAAATATGTCTGCTTAAATAAATAAGGTATTGATTTTTTTCTCTGTGCTTATCTAAACCTCAAAGATAGTTAAAGTAATTAAGATAACATAACATTCTAGAGGGGGAAATGTTCTTGCTTTATTGAACATGGAACACCATATCCCCAAATTAAATCAACATCATAATCTTTTTTGCACCCTTTGGTGCTGGTACTGAAGCTTGAATTTACAGTCTGGGCACGCCCCTTCAGTTTTTTCACTTAAGGTGCTGTACTACTTGAGCCACAGCTCCACTTCCAGCTTTTTTGTGGTTAACTGGAGATATGAATCCCCCAAACTTTCCTGCCTGAGCTTATTTCAAAACTCAATTCTCAGATTTCAGCATCCTGAGTAGCAAAGATTACAGGAGAAAATCACTGGTGCCCAGATATGATCTTATTTTATTTCCTTATTTTATATTGCTTATCTCACAAATAGCAATACCTAAACTGAGCATAAATCCATAATTTTATGACCATGCCACAGCAGCTTACATTCTTCTAAACATATTGTCATTTGAAGATGATTCTCCCACAATAGATTTAGGATATTTCTAATATTCCTTGCACTCCTGACATTTTCACATTTTGTATAGACCTTTAGTGGATTTATACTAAGTATTGAGATTATGTTTTAAACATTCCTTCAAAAGTAAGCGCAGGTGAGATTCCCTCCTGTAATCCTAGCTGTACAGGAGACTGAGATCTGAGGTTCAAGGTTTGAAGCCAGCCCAAGCAGAAAAGTCCAAGAGACTCCTATCTCCAATTTAAACAGCAAAAAGCTGGCAGTGGAGGTGTGGCTCAAGTGGTAGAATTCCAGCCTTGAGGAAAAAGGCTAAGGGATAGTGCCCGGTATTTAAATTCAAGCTTCAGTGCCAACAATAAATAAATAAGTAGAAAACACTACTTGAATATAAGAGTTTAGAAATAACTTACATATCACTGTACTATAGTCAGTCTCTTGTGACTAATAAAAAAGCACTTACATAGTTTTTAACAATTAATTTTGTAACTCTCACAAAATAGAATGGGCTGAGATCAAGTGAAGATCTGAACTACATAAATCTAATAAAGCAAGTAATTAATCAGAGGAAACTGTTGCAAGGTGACCCCCTCCCCATTTACCCACCCTCCCAAAAAATAGCTATTTCTTTTTTTAAAGAAAAAGTTATAAATTATCTCCAGCTTATTATGGTTTACAGAATGTTACCTGCACATGCAAAACTTATTTTGGTAGAATGTGAGGCCACCGTTAGCTGTGGTTGAGCAGGCCTGCAATCCTACCTACACAGGAGGCTGAGATCTGAGCATCAAGGTTCAAAGTCAGCCTGGGCAGGATAGTCTGTCAGACTTTTATCTCCAGTTAACCAGAAGTAGATGTGTTGCCCAAGTGTTAGAGCACCAGCCTTAAGTGAAAAAGCTAAGGAATCAGGCCTTAAGTTCAAGCCCCAGTATTGGCAAGCACACACACACACACACACACACACACACACACACAAGATGTGAACTCATACATGGAAACAATAAAGAATTTACAGGTTACTGGTGAGCTGTGATGGTATCATGGAAGAAAACCTGAATCAAGTCAATTTGTGACCAGCTTTCCCTACTTCACAGAGCAAATGGGAAGAGATATGAGGCAATATTTTCTGGATATCCATATCATATAGGCTGTACCTCTTTTGACTCCATCATTTTATTTCAGTAAGGCACTGTTAACACTAAAGGTTCAAAATCATCAAAACTTTTAGTATTCAAAATCATCAAAATTATGGAATTTTGTTACTCCTGGGACCACATAAATATGAATCTCTCCTAGTTCCCTAAATGTGCACCACAATCTAGGTTATACTTACCCTCCAATTACCCTAAGGTATTACCTTATGTTCAGTTATCATTATAAAGTAAAATTCAAGTATTTTGCCCCATCAGAAGGCTGAAAATTTTAATTTACCAGGCCAAGAGGAGAAGCTTAATCACACAACAAAAAGGTATTTGCATCTTCCAAGGGGGTATTTGATGATCTTTGTGTTTTTCCTAAACAAAAGGAAGCCCTGAAACTCCTATCAAATATCATTCACTAGGTCCAAAGAACATGACTTCACAAAAGCCATCTGATTGGCTGGTCTGAAGAACAGAAAGACTATCAGTAACACCAACACTAATGATCATCTTACAGCTAAAACACAATGAGAGACCTTCTCTCAATCCTCAGGACAGTGCAGTCATTACAGTATAAAATTGAAATTTCAGGCTAAGTCACTTGCCCCAACCAATCAGAACTTTCCAGCTTTTTCCTTAATTTGTTATGTACGTCTCACATCTGATTTCACCTTTTCTCCCATGATTCGGTGATTTCTGCACCATTTACATATAGGTAAGTTCTAAAATTATTGTATTATTATCACTATTAATTATATAATTGGGAATAAAAGCATTACAATAATCGTTTTTTGTTGTTATTTGACAAGATCTCTGAAATTCATATGCACTCACTTATTTGTTCAACAAACTATTATTAGCTGCTGTGGTTGTAAACAGCCACTTAGGAAGCAGAAGCAGGAAGATGGAGAATCAGCCTAGGCAAGGGAACAGCATCCTATATCAAGGCCTGGAAGGTGGCTCAGTGGTAGAGCATTTGCCTTGCATGCATGAGGCCCTGGGTTTGATTCCCCAGCACCACATAAGCAAAAAGGAAAAAAGCTGGAAGTGGCACTGTGGCTCAAGTGGTAGAGCCCTAGCCTTGAGCTAAAGAGCTGAGGGATAGTGCCCAGACCCAGAGTTCAGGCCCACGATTGGACCCAAAAAATAAATAAATAAATAAAATAAAGCAATAAACTAGTGACTCACCCTATAATCCTAGTTACTCAGAAGGCTAAGATCTATGGCTTTCAGTTCAAAGCCAGCCCTGGCAGCAAAGTGCCTGAGACTCTTATCTATAATTAACAAACAAAAAGCCGGAAATGGAGATGTAGCTCTAGTAGTACAACACTACCAGCTTTGAGCAAAATAGTCAAGCCATTGCAAAGGCCCTGAGTTCCGACCTCAATTTTGTCACACAAACAAACCTAAAGGACTGGAGGCATCACTCAAATGGTAGAGCACATGCCTAGCATGCACACCACACTTGATCCTCATCATTGAAAAACAAAAAGTATAAACATAAATGAAAGGTAAGTAAGTTATAGTGAAATTGTTCACTAACGATAGAAAGCCCCCATCTCAGTAGGGTGTACATTCCTGGGATGCCTGAAACAGTACAGAATATCAAAGCCTACATAGAGTACATATACTGTAGATACATACGTATGATAAGGCTCAATTTATAAATTAGACACACTAAGTCGCTAACAAAATAGGACAAGTATACTGTAATAAAAGTTATTAGAAACTTAGGAGTTGTTTATTTCTGGAATTTTCCATTTAATGTTCTCTGACCATAGTTGATGGTGGGTAACTGAAACTGCAGAAAGTAATACTATAGATAAGGAGGGACTCATTGTCCTGGGAAGAGAGCCATTTTGTATTCAGTGACAGGCAGGTGTGGGAAATGTGGGCAGTATTCAAACACATAGTGGTCTGGGGTGGGGGCTTGGTTCATAAGGTAGAGCACTAGCCAGTAAACGCTAACCAATGAGTGAAAGCGGATGCAGGTATTGCATTTTAGTTCCCATCTTTGACCAAGAACAACAACAACAAAAAAAGAAATAACAAATCCTTTAAAAAAAAAAGATAATCGTCCATTCCATTGTCGGGGAGCAAATCAGAGGCAGCTCCCTAAAAAAATACCTTAATTATTTCAGGAACGTTCCTAGTAAGAAGAAACTTTCAGTGAGCCCCAGATGGAAAAAAAAATTTCATCACCTCAAATCGCCATCGATATTTTTGTGGCTCCTTACCAAAGCAGAGAACTCACTGTGGCTCATACTTGTAATCTTAGCTACTTAGGAGGCCTAGATCTGAGGATCATGGTTCAAAGCCAGCCTGTGCAGGAAAGTCTGTGAGACTCTTATCTCCAATAATCACTAGAAAGTTAGAAGTGGAGGTGTATCTCAAGTAGAAGACCATCAGCCTTAAATGAAAAAGCAAAGGGATGGCACCCAGGCCCTGAATTCAAGCCCCAGTACTGCCCCCCCCCACACACACACCCCACATACACACAGCAGGAACCTCAAAGAACAGCCCATATTTTTGTGAGGTCACCTTCATAACCCAAGGGTAGTACAACACCCCCAATGGATGAGTCACACCTCCCACCCACACCACCTCCACCTCCCACACCCACAGAGGTCAGGAAGACCTGGCAACCTAGTAAAAGGACCTACCCCAATCCTTATCATTCCTGGTACCATCTTGTCCACAATGAGCTCTTATCACCTCAACCAGGTCAGTTCAGCCCTTCATAAGCCAGAGCTGGAGCCAGGCAAGTCCTCCAACTGCTCCCCTCCCTCCTTGAGCACAGGCCACTTCCCCTGCCATCTGCTTAGGTATGTAAGCATGAGTAAGCACACCTTGTGGCAAAGAAGGTGCTCTGAGCCATGGCCAGGAGAAGGCTTCTCCACAGACATGGGAATGTTTCATGATCAAGGGAAAGAAAGGGATAGAAGGATGAGAAGAAGGAAGGAAGGAGAAAAGGAGAGAAATGTGCCAAAATCCAACTTATTATACCCCTCATATGTGGACCCTGGTGGCTTCTCTCTCTAGCAGATACAACCTCAGCTCAGAAAGGACCCAAAGTCAAGGACTAGAGTCATTTCTCTGTTCACTTCCACTGTAACCAACAATTTCAAATGAAGACCCACTCCTGGGGCCTCAAGGGATCTGATGAGTTCCAAGGATTGCCCTGGTCCACCAGAGCACACCTCAGGAATGTGTCCACATCCGGGGCCTCCTTCCTCCTCCCAGTCTCTCCACAGCAATCAATGGACAGAGCCTTCCTAGATCTGCCCAAACAGACCATTAACCCCCAAGGTGGCCACCCCTCCAAAAGCCCACCTGAATGATGCCTCAGTTCCATCAAAGGAGGAGCTGTTCCACTCTAGCCTAGGTTCCAGTAACCTTCAGTTCTAAAAGCCCTGGGCACTCAGTTTCGCTTTTCAGACAAGACATCAAAAAGATATGCATCAGGGCGTAGGGGCAGGAGGCTGAAGCAGGTGAATTGTTTAAGCTGAGTTTCAGACCAACCTAAGCAGCTTGGGGACCTTGTCTGTTAAAAAAAAAAAAAAAGCACGAACTATAAAGAAAAGCATGACTTGAGGCTGTTAAAAGTTAACAATTGCCAGGAGCCAGTAGCTGATGTTTTTAAATCCTAGCTACTCAGAAAGCTGAGACTTGAGGATTGGGGTACAAACCCAGCCTGGGCAGGATAGTCAGTAAGACTCTTATCTCTAATTAATCACCAAAAAGCTGGAAGCAGCGCCCAAGTGGTAAGAGTGCTAGCTTTGAGCAAAACAGCTCAGGGTCAGCACCCAGGTCCTGAGTTCAAGTTCTGAGACTGGCACATGTGCACGCACATGCATATGCACACACACACACACACACACACACAGAAAGCCTGGGACTAGATTATAATCAGAGTCTGTATCCAGCAAAGTTGACCTGTAGGGAGATGATCAAACCTGAGTTTACTTAGAAAATAACCAGGAGAATAGGAGATAGAGGCCCACAAAGTTTTCAAGAATCCTAAGTAAGCTGCAAAACAGCTCCTTATACAGGCAGACTTTGCCTCTAGAGAGATAATTGAAGAGCCATACAAAAAGGACATAATTTTAAGTGCAAAAGCTGGAAATAAGAATTTTAAGCCAACTTTTATTTCTAAATAAATCATACCATCATATTTCTTCACTCTAATGCAACCTCCACCTGACACACTGCTCCCTTTGAGTGGCTAGGTTGGAGTTGGAGTGCTGATGAAGTACAGAGCTACCATCCCACTTGAAGAGGAGGTGAGCCAGCTTAGGCTTTTACAGGCCCTGCATTCAATTGTTGTGTGCCAGTACTGGCTTGAACTCGCGGTCTAGGCAATGTCCCTTAGACTTGTCTCTCAAGACTGATGCTACCACAAGAGCCACAGCTACACTTCCGGCTTTTTTTTTTTTGCTAGTTCATTGGAGAGAAGAGTCCCTTGGACTTTCTGGCCTGAGTTGGCTTTGAACCAGCCTCCTGATTAGCTAGGATTACAGAAGGGAGAGGTGGGCACCATTCACTTTCTGGCTACTCTATATCACCATTGCTCTAGTTAATTTTTTGCTCACTTTTTTTTTCCAACTAGCAAGTCTGGAGTACTTTAAAGTGCCAATATGTATAGGAAGAGAACTCAATAGCCCAGATACATCCCTAGTGCCTTTTCTCTTTTTTCCAACCTCAAAGGCCACACCAAACCCCACCCCAAGTGGGGGAGGAGACAAAGGACTCCCTCAAGGTCCTTTCCTAAGCTGTCCGCTCCGGCCTGCACCGCGGTAAGACTCCCCTCACCCCACCCCCGTGTCCCCTACATTGCTGCTGCTGTGTCACCGCCAGGCTTTGCCCGGAGCTGCGGTCACCTGCAGCTGCAGGCGGTGGAGGGGTGGGGACGGCAGAAATCTTTTTTTTTTTCTTGCCAGGTAGAGAAAAATGCACCTCCCATTCCAATCAAGGTGTAAACCCACCCCCCCTCATCCCCATCCCCCCCCCCCCATCCACAGCTACTCTGAAGCTGCGGCTGCAGACTCAGTCCCCCGAGTGAGCAGGCGGCCGCTGCAGGGGGGTGATGGGAGGAGGCGGAAGGTGAGGCCCCGGCTGCGCACGGTGCGGCGCGCCAGGTGTGACCGCCTGCCGCAGCCCCTCCGCCCCCACCCGGGCCCTGCTGGCTCCCACCGCCCTCCCTGCTGGGGCCGCAGGGTCCTAGCGCCGCCCCAGCCACCCTCTGGGCGGGGCCAGGAAGACGAGGAGGAGGCTCCCAGGCACCAGCACCGCGCTGCAGAGGTTGCTAATATTGGGACCTGCCGCCGCAGCAAGCAGCAGCAGCAGCAGCAGCAACCAGCGGGAGACCGCGGCACTGCTGTCACCCCCGGGGGCCTGTTTCCCACTGCAACCGGATGAAAGACTTAAATAACCCTCCTGCCTCACCCTCCTTCCCCACCCCCACTGCGCACAGCCACCCACTCAGCTCCATCCCAACCCGGGTGAGTGGCACCGCAGAGCGCCCAGGCGCGCCCTCCCTCCCTCCTCCTCTCCAGCCTCAAGCCGACTCCCCAGCTTACCCGCCAGCTTGCGCCGATCTTGGAGGCCCCCTGCCCGTCCCTCTGTAACCCGGGGCCAGGGGCTTCCGCCCCCGCCCTTCCTCCCAACAACACCCATCCCTATCCTATCCCCCCCCCCCACACACACACTGGGCGAGCGAGTCTGAGGGGAGATGTCACTTCCTTGGCGACACCTTTCTCCAACCTCTAGGATCGAGGAGGGGTGAGGAGGTCTCGCCTTTTTGGGGTGGTTGTTTCGCGGCCTCCACTCCAGCCACTGAACCGTACCTGCAGGGCTCGCCCGCCGACCTCTCTCCCCGCCCCCTCCCGAACGCGCCCCCTCCTGCCCTCCCCCCCCCCGCGTGGCACCTCCCTGGCACCCTTGCCCTCCTCCCTCGGTAGAGTTCATGAATTGCTGATGACTCGATTGCGAATGGCAAACGTCCTATCCTAAAGGTGATTACCTTTAAAAAGAAGAAGGGGGAAAGCTATTGGAGGGTAGGTGCGAGGTGGAGCACCCCCAAATAGAACATCCCATAATCTCCCCCATGCCTGCCCGCCCCCCCTCCCCGTGGTGCTGCACCCACCCTAGGGTTGTGACGGAGAAATCCACACAATGAATCTGGCCCCGGCCTGCCGCCCCGGCCCCGGCAGCCGTGCGCCCTCGCCGCGCGCTGGCGCGCGCACCCGGCCTCCGGGAGCCGAGAGGCCCGCGCCCAGGCGGGGAGGATGCTGGAAAGGCAAGCCGGTGGGACCCAGAGCCCTCCTCGGCGCAGAACAGTTAACAATAGCACGCCGCTCCCCTTCCACTGCCTCGGCTCACTTGGTCACCCACCCCATCGTGACCCCCCCTTCCCCGGTGACTCCGGCCCAGCCCGGCCAGGGGGGGGGGTGCCTCGATCTCACCTCCCCAGCGCCTCAGACCCCACTACTCTCCAAACCCCGATCGCGCTAGGAAGAGAGAGGGAGGGAGGGAGACCCCAGATGAAGACGCGGAGCCGGAGAGAGTCTGATCACTAGGTTGTCCATGTCTTCTCCCCCCCACATGCCCTCCCCACGCCGCCGCCGCCACCATCAACCCACCAGCTCTCCAGCTTGCGGCCCGCGCCTCCAGCCGTTCCCACACCGCAAACCCACCGCGCCGGAAGCCCCGGGGCGCGGCCGCCGGCCCCGCTCGTCCCGCACTCGTACACAAAGAGAAAACGAAAGGACGAAAGTCGGGCAAAAATAACGAAATAAGAACGATCGGGGGGGGTCCCTAAATGCGCCTCAAATTATATCCGCCGCCCTCCCCCCCCCGCGCCCGCCGCGTTCCCCTCCCGCCTCCTCCTCCTCCCCACACCCGCACACACACAAGCGGTCCCCGGCTGCCGCTTGAAGGGCGCACCAGAGCTGGGAGAAAAGGAAGACCGGAACGAAGGGCGCTTAGGACCGCGCGGAGCTGGGCGGACGGCCGCGGAGAGCGCCGCGGGG
>NW_012267217.1:29461159-29502398 GCF_000151885.1 Dipodomys ordii | reverse complement strand
GCCCGGCGGACGGCCACTGCGGCCGGTGGCACGCTAGTTCTCCCATCCCTGGGCCGCCCACTGCCTGTTGTTCTAGTCTCAAATGCGAGGCTCGAAGGCAGCCCTTAAAGCGGCCAGCTACGGAGAGCACTTGGAGTAAAGTTGAAGTCTTCCTCTGCAACACTTCTGGGGTGGTGGGAGGAACGTTGTAAGTCAACGGGAAGGAGCTACAACTTGGGGGGGGGGGGTTGTTGTGGTTGTGTTGTTTAAGCAGCATAAGGAGGCAACCAGAGACCATTAACTAGGGGTTTCTGCTTTGGGCTTTAGTCTTAAGCCAGCCAGCTGTGAATCAAAGGAGATGAGGCTAAAAACCCTGGGCCTCGGAGAGGCATCTGGAACTGTCCTTCATCCCAGACCTGAACCCCTCTCACCTGACACCATCCACGGCCTCACACAAAGCGAAGCATGTCCTTTCGGTGTCACCCAGCTCTAGCATGAAGGCACGAGGGAGAAAAATCACCACCGGACTTTGTTTTTTTTTTTACGACCCAGTTTGTGTTGTCAGTTGGGTTCACTCAGAAGTTAACTCCTTCTAACAGCATGGTTACCCAAAACTGACTGGTTTTTTTTTTTTAAGGAAGGGAGAGAGAGAAAGCGAGAAATAGAGACAGAAACAGAGACAGAAAGAGAAACACCCACCCCCACCCACCTCTCTCCCCTTGCCACCTCAGCCAAGATTGTGTTAATTGACTTCATCGCCGTGGACTAAAGGTGCCCCCGCAGGCACGTGTGTGCAAGGCAGGAAAGTGGGCAGAGTCACCTCCCCGAGTCTGCAGCCCTCAGCGCTGAGTCACAAATACCCTCCTTGGCAAGTGAAATCCTCCGAATGCCCTTTAAAGAAAATTAGCTCGCCGCTTTTGCACGCGCGCGCACGCTCGCACACCAGAGAGACACCCGGGAAACCCACTCCAGATGTACACTCTGGAATTTTTTTTTAAGCAGAGGTTATGCCCTGGTCTAGAAGAACAACACTCTGGTAAGCTTTCTGTCTCTTCCAAGTCATCCCCCCCCCCCCTCGAGCTCCTCAGCCCCACTGCTCACCAAGTCTAAAATCCGACTTCAAGTCCTCCCTCTCCACAGAACAATCAGTCAGCAATCTTCGCCTACGGGGCTTGTAGACCCGCGTGGAGGGGGGGGGGGGAATAAACAATACGCTTAATTTACAATTCAAGCCGAATCCCAATTAGAGGAAAGGGCAAAGCAGTAAAGGAAAGAAGAAGAAGAAAAAAAAAACACCTTAATTTGGACACAAGCTACCTACCGCCTGCAGGAAACGGAATGCATTTTTTAAGTTCTCAGTAGTTAATGATTAAAGCTTTAAACTCGGGGTATCAGTCCATTCAAAAGAAACTTACTAAACCCGATCTTCCCAGTTATCAGATATAAAAGATCACTGTTATATGAATAAATCATGCCCCTCTCCCTTAAAAAAAAATGGCCTTTCAGCAAAGACGCTGCACCCCTGCCAGCAGCAGCAGCAGATCTGCAATTCCGGAGGCTCTTTTTTTTCCCTGAGCTGGCAAGATGAGAGAGAGCCAGCGAGCGAGCGAGCGAGAGAGAGAGAGAGAGAGAGAGAGAGAGAGAGAGAGCGCTCCCTTCCCGCATCCCTTCCCCCCCCCCAGCCCCTCCGCCCAGCCACCACCTCCTTGATAGTTACAATCCGAGCGTGTCATCTCACGGACACCAAAGGGTTAATGGTTATACCTACCAAATCGGCTGTGGTCTTTCCTGGTTCCCTGGATAGTACCGTTGGGGAAGATTTCTAAGTGAAATCCAGTCCTGCAGTAGAGCTGCCTCCGTCTGAGAATCCCCTTTAAATGATCCAAGTCCGTGACTGCGGGTCCCCTGGGTAGCCCTCCTGCTTCAGACTGACCCAGGTGGTCACTTAACAAAACCGGGCTGTCCACCGGCAACACGGGCACATTCCCAAACGGTACCGCATCCTGCACACCGAAATAGTTCCCAACTTCACCTAAGGGAGCCATCAGAGGACCCAGCTTTTGGAGCACGCGAATAAACAATAACGATGGTGTCAACCCCAGGAGATATTAGGCGAGGTATATCCAACTCCCTTCCTTTACTGCAGTTGCAGAGAGTGAGTGGAGGAGAGGGGGCGGGGGCAAGGCTCTTCTCTTCAATGCATTAAATGCATAAATAAAAGTAATCTGCTGTTTCACTGGCACCGGTTCAAGGTCAAACCACGGATCGTCTAAGAAACCACGGCTTCATACTCTCACACTGACATCGTGATCATCGTATCTGTGTATCTCTACAGACAGAGCCTGGCTCTCAGCAAGCTGCAAGGTCTTCATCCCATCCGACCGGAATAAGGGAGAAAATCCGTAGTGGCTCCATTTGCTTTGAGATCAGAATGACCATAGCAACTTTAAAAAGAAAATGCTCAGGCGTTAGGATAAGAGATTTTTTTTAAAGATGCTCAGGCTACGTCAGAATTTACGGATCCTGACTCCAAGGAAGGCATGCGCTGTTTTTACTCTCTAACCGACTCTGCAGACATCAGCATGAATCCTTCGCCCCGAGAGGAAAAATTAATAATAATTAATAATAATAATAATCATAAATCTCACGTTGGTAGCGGCGAGAAATCTCCCCCTCCTTGTCTCCCCCACCCCTTCCAAAAATAATTGATGATGATGATGATAATTAATAATAATAATAAAACAAAAAGAAGAGGAGGGGAAAAAAAAAAACTTTAGGCATCCAAAGCTAGTATCCAGAATTCTCCAGAGGCTCTGCGGAGATCCATTGGCTCGGGAAGCAGGCGGTGAGCGGCGAGCGGAGAGAGCCGCGTCCCGGAGCTCGCGTGCCGCCCTGGCAGCCGCGAACAGGTGTTGCCGCGCCGGCTGGCGGAGCGGTGTAGCCGGGCGGAGCGCTCCTCGTGCGCAGCCCCCGCCGGCGCGCAGAGTGGCGCAGGCAGCGGCATTGGGCTGGGTTTAAGGTAGCGCCGGGTGGGGAGGAGGAGGAGGGAGGGAGTGGGGGGAACGCCCGAGCTTCCCCCCTGGTCCTAGCGCCCGCCGTGCTGCCCGCTTGGGCTCTGCGGCAGGCTGGGGCGCACGCAGCGCGCGGCGGCCGAGCGCGGGACTTCTTGGGAAAGACCAGCGGAAAGGAAACCTCTGCTTTATAGAAAGAAGAGCGAAAAGAGAACAGGCCTGGCCTCCCCTAACCAAGGGCAGGAAGGAATGGGGGGGGGTCTCTTGAGACTCCTAAGTTCTCCTGCAGAACCGGGGGGGGGGGAATCAGACCAGAACCTTAAAAAAAAATCTAGCTTGCTCCACGCACGCACGCACGCGCATGGAGCATCAGAGTGAAACTGGAAAAGTAATTTTCACGTGGACTCTGTAACCTGGCCTTGCCTTATTTAAAATGGGACGGGAGGGAGTTGAAGGGAAGGGAGGGGTTGGGGGGGTTGGGTCGCACACCTTGGATTATTGCAGGTAAGTCATTCTCAGTTTCTCACACACACGCGCGCGCACACACACGCACACACACGCGCGCGCGCGCACGCCGTTGTGGACACTGTTTCGGTTTTGTTAGGGACGTTCCGCTGGGCATCTCTGGATGGAATGGGACTATGTTTAGATCCCACCCCGCCGCTGCCCGGATCCCCTTGCTCGGGTACTGTTGGTGGGTCGCGGGGTTGGGGTGGGGGGGAGGGGGACCCCAAATGTTCTGTGACCTGGAGTTGGACCTGCGCCGGACTCTCGCGCGCACGCACGCGCGCGTCTTCGGAGAGTCTGGGTGCAAAGAACGCTCTAGGAGATCGATCCCCTACGAGCCCCCTCCCCAAGCCCCGCCAAGCTGGCTTGGGCTTCGAGAAGTCCAAAGCGGATTTCCTGGGTCTTCGCTCTACGGGTCCACGGCTCACCGCGGAACCCCGAGAAGCCGAGAGGCGAGGTGCTTTGCTGCCAGGCGCCGCTTTCGGCTCGGTCCTGCCGGGAGGCACGTGGAAGCCTGGAGCCCCAGTCCCAACGCTCCGGCTTTTTTTGCTGGCAGCCAGAGGCCTTCGCAGCCAGCAGGAGGCAGGGACAAAGAAACTCGCTGCCCCGGGGTTGCCAGGGACCCGGCCCTGCGACGGCGTTCTCGGCGCCCAGGGTCACCCGCCAGCGCCGTGGTCCCCCAAGCGGCTGCAGACGCGGAGCGGAGCGCCCCCCAACACACACACACACACACACACACACGCCCAGCAAGCCCGCCCTCGGGACCCAGTCTCTCCATCTCCCCCCGCCTCCCCCCCCCTCCTCTTTGTTTAAATTGCCTTAGAAACGGCCCGACTCTAGGGTCAGAATGGTCAAAGTTGCCAGGACTTGAGCGCAGCTCCCAGACCCGGGTACGAATGAGATCCAAAAGTCCAAAGCGGAGACTGGGCCTCTTGTGATGGGGGCGGTGTTGGGGAAGGGGTGCTAATCAAAACCGTTTCTGGGAGAGAAGTCGGATCTGACTTGCAAGTAAAGACTGGAGGTGACGCTTGGGGCTGGCCCTGGGACTTTTAGAAAGGTAGCAATGAATTTGCAGATTTGGGAGGGGGGCGGTGCTGGAGGTGTCACCGACCTTCCCCTGTCTCCCTCCTTTCCCTCCTCCTCCCCCTCCTTTTCCCTCCCCTCCTGGATTGAAGCCAGGCTCCCGCAGCACGAGGGAGGGGGAGGGAAAGGCCAGGTGATGCTCCCCTCTTTCCACTCCCACCTCCCCCACCCCCTTTGCCGCAGTCTGGGGTCACTGAGTGTCCGGGCACTGGCTCAGTGCGCCTGGCTAGCCTGAAAGTCTCTAAAGCCCAGAGCCCTGCCCCGTGGTATTTACAGCAGTTGCATCCGCAGTGGTGCAGGGCAAGGTTTGCCCAGATACAAGAAGCTGGGAAGGAAGTTCTACTTCTTATAAACCACTCGAGTTGCTAGCGTTCATCACTAAGGCAAGCGAGCAGAGCTGGGGGAAGCAAACGGGCGTTCCTCGGCCACGTAGCTAAATAAATAAAGTCCTGTTGGAAAATAGACACAAAAAGAAAAGGGGAGAGAGAGACAGCAACAGAGAGAAAGACAGAGAGACAGAGAGACAGAGACAGTGTGAGAGAGAGAGAGAGCACGTGGACATTTCCACTGAGGACAGACAGGACTGGAAACGTTTCCACCAGCTGTCTCCAACCACATTCTTTCGCTCTGAATTTAGACCATCATCCAATAAGCAAAGCCCATTTCCGCTCTGATTCCTGCAGCGCCCTGACTGTCACTTTAGAAAAGGATGCAGCAATGAGAGAGAAGGATGGAGCTGATGGAGCACTTTTCCAGGTAGAAGCAGCAGACTCCCTCCTTCAGGGTACTTCTCTTTCACTGCAGTTGGATAACCCACATGTCATCTGCCTCCCTAACTCCAGGGGAAAGCAGCTCCCCTGTTTCCTTGTCCCCTTGGCCTTACTCATCAGATTTCTCTGCTGATGTTTCATGAATTTCTGTATGTAGTAGTAGAAGCAATGTCCTTTCTTTTCCCCCTGTCTAAATTACGATTCTTAGGCCCTCACTCTAGCTCACATCCTCACGAGTCTCTCTCGGCACTGCTATGATCATGATTATGAACCCCTGTGTTTTTCTTTGTTATCACTGTTGTTGATGGTGGTAATTATTTGTGCTGGTCCTGGGACTTGAACTGTGACCCTGGGCACTGCCCCTGAGCTTTTATGACTCAAGGTTAATACTCTACCTCTTGAGCCACACCTCCACTCCTTGCTTGTGTGTGTGTGTGTGTGTGTATATATGTGTGTGTGTGTATGTGTGTGTGTGTGTGTGTATGTGTGTGTGTGTGTGTGCGCGCGTGCCCCGCACTACTACTGAGGCTTGAACTCAGAGCCTGGGCACTGACCCTTAGCTTTTGTGTCCAAAGCTGGTGCCATAATGGGCTTTTGGTGGTTAATTGGAGACAAGAGTCTCATAGGCTTTCCTTCCTGGGCTGGCATCAAACCTTGATCTTGAGATCTCAACAGATCAGACATGAACCACTGATGCCCTTTCTGTGGTATTTGCTGTCTTTTTCACTGTCCATGTAGTACTTCAGCCTAGACAGGAATAAATGGTAAGAGAAATCAAAAGGGTGATGACAGGAATGGGGAGAGGAATTGGAGGTCTAAGTCTAGAACATTCCATCCAATCCTTCAACTACTCCTTGTGTGATTGAATCCCCTCCTCGTGGGCCTCAATGAGTTACTGTGAAACTTCATTTACATACATGTATAGAAATGTGGCCTATAAACTATTACAGAGAATCCTGTTCATTGCTTCAACCAATGTATTAATAAATTATAATCATAAAAAGAAATTAGTTCTATTCAAATCGATTTCATTTTTACTATAAACAAATTTTTATACTGAAAATGATGTAAGTCTTTATGTAACATGTGTGGCTTTATGTTAAAAAGAAAAAGCCAAACAGAGGGGCATGGTGGTACACTTCTGTAATTCAAACTCCTAGGAAAGTAGAAGAAGGACATTACGGTCTTCCACTGGGACCAAAGATGTTCTCTAAAAACAAAATTAATGCACAGTCAGAGAGATAGCAGGGCAGGTTTTCCCTCATATGTGGAAGCTAGAACTAAAATACTGAGACATCGTAAATTATACAGGTCTCGAGGCATTCACACACAGTGAGACCAAAGCAGAATACTATTAGGAAAGGAACAGAAAGGCACAATGCCTATGTGCATCTGATCATACAAAATAATATTTATCGAAATGAACCCCAGAAAATGAAAACAAGACTTTTCTTCTTTCTTGCTGTTTTTGTTTTCTTTTTGTTCTGTATATTCATTTATTTGTTTTGGGAAGTGTTAGGGAATGCCCAGAAATGGAGGGACAAACGATGAACAAATGCAGCAATGGTACTCACTGGATACTATGTTGAAAATGAACTATACAACTTGTTGGTGGGATGGGAAGGAAAAACTGGGAAAGAGCAAGGGAAGGGGTGACACTTTCCAAAAAGAAACGTACTCATTACCTGGCTCATGAAGTGATAATCCCTCTGTACATCACCTTTATAATAAATATTTAAAAAAAATTTTAAACAATGCAAAAAGGACTAGGGGTATGTTCTTGGCTAGTAATTAGTTTAAACCTCAGTACTGGGAAAAAATAATAATAAAATAATGTTTTAAAATTTAAAAGGATGAAACCAATCTTAAAAGAAAATAGGGGGGAGGATTAGCTGGGGGGCAGGGGGATGGGAAGGGATGGGAAGGGGAAATAAAGGAGGAGGCTACAATGCTTGATAAGAAATGTACTCATTATCTTGCCCATGTAATTGTAACCCCTCTGTATAGTATTTTCACAATAAAAAAAAGAAAGTAGGGGGGGCACCTCATCTATAGAAGAATATTGGTAACAATTACATCAGAGTTCTCTTCAAAAACCATGCAGGCACCAGGCAGCAGTGGCCCATGTTTGTAATCCTAAGTACTTAGAAGACTGAGATCTAATGGATCACTGTTCTAAGTTAGCCTGGGCAGGAAACTCCAGGAGACTCTTATCTCCAATTAGCTATCAAAACCTGGCTGAAAGCTGTGGAGCTGTGGCTTGAGCACAAAACTCCATGAGAATCTTATCTCCAAATAACTACCCCCAAAAAGGCTGGAAACTGCCAGGCTAACCTTGAGCACAGAAGCTCAGGGACAGTGCACAGGCCCTAAGTTCAAGCCCCAGAACCAGCGCAAGCGCGCACGTGTGCGTGCACACACACACACACACACACACACACACACACAAATCATGTGGGCAAAAAGAAAGTAGAGGGGTTGGAGGTATGGCGTAGGTGAATTAACACTAGCAAATGAGTAAAACTCTCAGATAGTAAGTTTGATTCCAGAAGTTTGAAACACCCATATATAACTACCAAGAATGACTGAATGAGTAAATTATAATTCATACAACAGAACTTATATAGTTTGTTAAAATATAAGGAATTTTTGGATATTTGTATGGGCTAATATGCAAAGATTATTGTTAGGCAAAGAATTAAATTTGGTGTGTTATGAGATTAAATCATGTGTATCATACAGAAAACCCTTTTATATTCCCATGTAAATTATTTTAGGAATATATGCAAGACCCTTGTGCTGGTGGCTCATACCTGTAATCCTAAATACTCAGGAGACTAAGATCTGAGGATTAAGCTTCAAAGCCAGCTAAGACAGGAAAATCTGTGAGACTCATATCTACAATTGACTTCCAAAAAGTGGGAGGTGGAGGTATAAGTAAATGGTAGAGCTCCAGCCTTGAGCAAAAAAAAAAAAAAAATCTAAGAAACAGTGCCTAGGCCCTGAATTCAAGTCCCAGGAAAGGAAGGAAGGAAGGAGGAAGGAAGGAAGGAAGAAAGGAAGGAAGGAAGGAAGGAAGGAAGGGAGGGAAGAAGGGAGGGAGGGAGGGAGGGAGGGAGGGAGGGAGGGAAGATCTTGTGTTCTTACTTAGCTTTTTGCTGGAGGCTAGTGCTCTCCCCCTCTAACTACAACTCCACTTAAGACATCTTGCTGGTTAATTGGAGATAAGAGTCTCAGAATCTTTCTGCCCTGGCTGACTTCAAACTAAGATCCTCAGATCTCAGCCTTCTAGGATTACAGGAGAAAGCTATTAGCACTAAAACTTGGTTTTTAAAATTAATTTCAAAATAATCACATATTTCTCCTGGAAGGACATGGAAGGACAGTGCCTGAGACAAAAACCCTTGTGAGCAATTGCAGAAATTGTGAGCTACCTTTCTCTCTCTCTCTCTCATACACACACACGCACACACACACACAATTGATTCATCCCTGAAAATATGAAAGTGTCAACTTATCAAACCTTGAGATACTCCACAACATGCCGCTACTATGTCGTTCCTTTGACAGTTTTCCCTGCCCATTGCACCTTCCTATTTCTCCTACCATTCAATGTGGCTGGTGCATCCCTGGGACTATGTTCTTCATTTTTAATTGTCTCCAAATTATATCACATTGCTGATTCAAAAGACCCCCATCTCTTCAGGCACTGGTGGCTTACAGCTATAATCCTAGCTACTCAGGGAGCTGAAATCTGAAAATTCAGATTTGAAACCAGCCTAGAGAGAAAAGTCTTTTAGACTTTACTTTTCCAATTAACCAACAAAAGGCTGGAAGTGGAGCCAAGGGCCCGAGGAGTTGAGTGCCAGGGCTAAGTGAAAAATCCAAGATTACCAAGCCCTGAGTTCAAGCCCCAGACCTAGCACAAAATAAAATAAAAAGCCCAATTTTCCACTCTAACTTTATCTTCCCAAGCCAGTTAAGTTGCCAAACTTCCTGATGTGACCTTCACTTCTTTATTTACCTTGTTATTTCTGTTTCACTCTCCTTTAGTCATTCTAGCTTAACTCATTTTAACTTTGCTTTTCCTGCCAAGGCCCTTTGCTGTCATGGAGCTTACATTCCTGCAGAGAAACAAACAACAAACAAATAAACAAAAAGATTCTAGCTGGACACAGTGGTTCATGCCTGATATCCTAGCTACTTAGGAGGCTGAGATCTGAGGAACACAATTTGAAACCAGCCTACGCAGCAAAGTCCATGAGACGGTTATCTCCAATTATCTACCTGAAAGCCAGAAGTGACATCTAAGTCCATGTTTATGACATATATGGATAAGGCTGTTCCTATAAATGGGAACAAACTATACCTACTGATATATAGTATATGATAGTCACAGATTCAGTTATCACACTGTACACCATAAACATGTACAATTATGTGTCAATGAGAATCGTTGAGAACTCTGAGTGTGTGTGTGTGCGCGCGCACACACACACACACACACACACGCATGAGTGCATGAGCGCATGCATGCCAATACTGGGGCTTGAACTCAGAGCCTGGGCATTGTCCTTGAGCTTTTCTGCTCAAGGCTAGCACTCTACCACTTGAGCCACAGCTCCTCTTCTGGCTGTTGGTGGTTAATTGGAGATAAGAATCTTACAGACTTTCCTGCCTGGGCTGGATTCAAACTGCAGTCTTCAGATCGCATCCTCCTGAGTAGCTAGGATTACAAACATGAGCCTCCTGTGCCCCCGTTCAAGAATTTTTTAAAGACACTTTAAAAATACACTGTCCTGGGGGCTGGGAAGGTGGCTTTGCTGTCATGGAGCTTACATGCTTGAGGCCCTGGGTTCGATTCCTCAGCACCACATAAGCAAAAAGAAAAAAGCCGGAAGTGGCGCTGTGGCTCAAGTGGTAGAGCGCTAGCCTTGAGCTGAAATGCTGAGGGACAGCGCCCAGGCCCAGAGTTCAGGCCCCACGACCGGACCCCCCAAAAAAATTAAAAATTAAAAAAAAAAAGAATTTCAGGTAGGAAGTGCTCTACCTGTGTTTCCATTTCTCTAGAGAAGCTAGACCTTGCCAGTGGCAAGGAAGGCTGTGTGAATTTGTCTCATTGTGATGTTATAATGTAGCTGTCTTGGCTTTCCCACCATATATTTTTTTTAATTTAGGTTTTCTTCCTAGGATTTGGCTTGGTTCATTTTGCTCTATCCTCAAGGGAAGATGGTCCCCAAGACAGTAATTCTAAGTCACAGTAATTCTTTCAAAGTCTGAACATCTTCACAGTCTCCCAATTTCCTCATCTTATCTTCCTCCCTCTTCAACTCTATACTGTCATTTCCATTTCCTAGAACTTTCTCTTCAGTAGTATATGTTCCCCAATATGGCCGAAGTATCAGCTCTTCCAGGATGGATCTTTATCCTGATCACTGGTACATCCAAGTCGTGTGTGTGTGTGTGTGTGTGTGTGTGTGTGTATCTGTCTGTCTGTCTGTCTCTGTGTGTGTCTGTTGGTGTACACACATGCATGTGTGCACACAAATAGTGAAGGTGGAGCTCAGGGCCTTATGCTTTTGCTTAGCTTTTTCACTCCAGACTAGTGTTCTACTGCTTGAGCCACAACTCTTATCTCCAGCTTACCAGTAGTTAATTAGAGATGAAAGTGTCACAAACTTTTATTTCCTAGGATAGCTTTGAGCCTGGTCTTCAGATCTCAACCTCCTGAGGACCTAGGATTGTAGGCATAAACCAGCACCCAGCTATCCAAGTCTCAAGAAGCGAAGTTGACATAAACTGACATGGTATACTGAAACCCCTTTGTACAACTACTTAAATATAATTTTAAGAATTAAAAAAAATTAAGTATTCAAAAAGATTTGTCAACCAAATGAACAAATGTCCCTATCTTACTTCCTTCAATGTTCCAAATCTAACGAATGTAACTAGCAAAGTTATATGTCAAAAAATGAATCACAATTGTATTGATTATCAGGCATGTACCATATAACCCTCTGCTTAAATACAAGAGGAGAAGTTTCAAGTCCTATAAAATAATTTGTGAGGCTGTTTGGTAACTTTTTCTCCATCACTAAAGGCATTTTCTATTCATAAGTATTTGATGATATGGCAGTAAGGGAACTGGGTTTCATTTGTGGTTTCTAAGAAGCAATGCAGTGTCTTCCTGCCAAGTCTTGGCTCTGCCATTATTGAGGCGTAAGCATATTATTTGGGTGTTACAGATCAATGAACCTGAAGTCCTGGATCAGAAACCAATTTTTGAACTCAAGTCTAATGCTCACATTTTTATTTTGCTTTGTGAGTGATTATCTTTCCATTCAACTTACTTAAAAAAAAAAGTACTGTAATTTCTAGAATGTCTTTGGCTTGGCAAAGCTGGGGTAGATTGACTCAGGATAAAAGTTCCCTCTCTTTTACTTTTCCTTTATTCTAGGTAGGCTTGCTATTATTCCTGGGGGGGGGGTAGGGGAAAGAAAGAGATTGAGAGAGGGGTATTAAGAGATTCATATTGAAAGATAGAGATTAGGAAAAAGAGAGAATAAGAGAAGAGAGAGGGAGAGAAAGAGAAACCAAAGGGAGGAATCTGAACAACTGGGAAGGTTCCATTAGACCTTGGCAGAGGCCCAAAGAGACCACCAAGCTTGCTCATAAATGTACAATGTCTAATAAAAATGTGATGATTATTACTATTACACATTTATTGAGCAGCAAAAATGTACTAAATTTAAAAACCGTAAGCACTCTGTTTTTCCTATCTCCTGATGGGTACATAGAAACTGCTGGCTGTTTGTCTCTCTGATGGGCATGTCATGTCTGTGGCTTGAAGGGCACTGAGGGGTACCATCCTGCCAGCTCCCCTGTGGATTTCTGGAGACCAACCAACCACCTCACACACCTCCCCCCCCAATCACTTCATATGGAACACTCAATCACTCAACAATGGGTCATCCATCACTAGATAATGGATCAAGTTCCCTTCTATAGGTTGAGTCAGGTGGGACAAGAATAGTTACCATGTCTTTTGGATTATTTTCTATTTCTCAAAAAAAAGAACTCAGCTGGGCAGCACCGGTGACTCACGCCTGTAATCCTAGCTACTCAGGAGGCTGAGATCTGAAGATCATGGTTTGAAGCCAGCCCAGGCAGAGAAGTCCATGAGACTCTTATCTCCAACCAACTACTCAGGAAAAAGGCAGAAGTGGTGCTGTGGCTCAAGTGGTAGAGCGCTAGCCTTAAGTACAGAGAAGCTCAGGGATAGAGCCCAGACCCTGATTTCAAGCCCCAGGACTGGCAAAAAGAAAAAAAAAAAGAAAAGAAAAAAATGGATTACAGTTTCAAAGTAAGGAATTGTAGGGCACTCGTGGCTTACACCTATGATCCCAGCTATTCAGGAGGATCTGTGAGCTGAGGATCACAGTTCAAGCCAGCCCAAACAGGAAAGTCTATAAGGCTCCTATCTCCAATTAAACACTAAAAAGCTGGAAATGGAACTGTGATTTAAGTGTTGGAGCACCAGCCTTGAGTAAAAAAATTAAAAGACAGTGCCCAGGCTCTGAGTTCAAGTTTCAATATAAATACAGAGGGGAGTGGGGAGGGGGAATTGGCTTTCTATCCCAAAAAGCACTCACAAAGGTGACTGGTTTCTGGCATCTCCTGCGATTTAAAGTCACCCCAAATACAGGTGGACCCATTACAACAATGAGAGGTGCAAGTCGAAAAATGAACTTTACAACTTTGGGGGGGGTGCAGATGGGAAGGGATAGGGAGGGGAAACAAAGGAGGAGACAACAATAAGAAATGTACTCATGGGGCTGGGAAGGTGGCTCAGTGGTAGAGCGCTTGCCTTACATGCATGAGGCCCTGGGTTCGATTCCTCAGCACCACATAAGCAAAAAGAAAAAAGACAGAAGTGGCGCTGTGGCTCAAGTGTTAGAGCGCTAGCCTTGAGCTGAAGAGCTGAGGGACAGCACCCAGGCCCAGAGTTCAGGCCCCATGACTGGACCCCCCCAAAAAAAGAAATGTACTCATCTTGCCCATGTAATTGTAACCCCTCTGTATGGTATTTTCACAATAAGAAAAATAAATAAAGTCACCCCAAGTAGCCAATATCTTCTTAAGCAACCCCCCCATTCTTTTTAGAGAGTTAACAACAACAAAAATTAGTTCCATGGAGAATTTTCAAACTCCATACACACACACACACACACACACACACACACACAACTATTATTTTACAAGCACTTTACTAACTCTCAGGCAAAGGGTCTTAAAAATATAGCAAATGTTTAATGAGCAGGAAACCACAACTCATATTTCAAACCAGAAATGGGTGTTGGTGAGCTGCTGGCTATCTCCAAATTCTGCAATGAGAAGAGTAAAAGAAGCCAAAGAGTGCCTTCCTTTCCCCTCCAACAAGCCAATGGCTGCTCTTTTCCTGGCACCTCCTCGTATTTAAAGGTACACACTAAAATGACTCAAGACAAACGGAGGACCAGCGGTACAGGATTCAACTTGACGGGGCGTTATTACTCCGGCATACCTAAAGCCAGCTGCTGGTAAACGCAGTCTCCTTTTTCACACCTACAATTATTTTCATGCACAAATAATATATGTTAAATTGGTCATTTGTGCGCTGAATTCAGCACTGGCTCCTCATTTTAACCAAATGAGGGATCATTTTCTTGTGAAATTATATTTTACAGCAATTTTTGTGTCTGCATGCTCTGGCTGAGCCACTTAACCCTAAAAATGACAGCAAGAGCTCTTTAAAACTTGGGACATGAGGACTGGGAGAGTGGCTCAGTGATAAACCTAGTTGCCTGAGAAACACAAGGCAAAACAAGGGAGATGCAGTGGCTCACATTATAATCCTAGCTACTCAAGAGGCTGAGTTCTGAAGATCTAGGTTCAAATCCAGTGTGGTAGAAGAGACTGTGAGACTCTTATCTCCAATTAACCACCAAAGAACAGAAAGTAGAGCTGTGACTCAAGTGATAGAACATCTGCTTACGTGAAAAAGCTAAAGGACAATGCCCAGGCCCTGAGTTCAAGCCCAGTATGGCACCACAATAATAATAATAATAGTAATAATAATCCTAAGAACACTAAGTGTATTTGACCTTTGACCTGTTCCCATTCTCTTTTTTTGGGGGGGGGTCCAGTTGTGGGGCCTGAACTCTGGGCCTGGGCGCTATCCCTCAGCTCTTCAGCTCAAGGCTAGCGCTCTAACACTTGAGCCACAGCGCCACTTCCGGCTTTTTTCTTTTTGCTTATGTGGTGCTGAGGAATCGAACCCAGGGCCTCAGGCATGCAAGGCACTCGCTTTACCACTGAGCCACCTTCCCAGCCCCCTGTTCTCATTCTTTATCCTCACTTTTTCTAAGATGATGAATCAAGGGTGATCATATATAAATACAAATTCAAAAGAGCTTAATAAATCCAAAATTACTCATTTTTTTCAAGCAAAACTAGCCAGACTTGAGTCAATCATTTATGCTCAAGAGGAAGAAAAATGATAGTAAAAAAATTAAAAAGATTTAGCTTATCTTTGAATTCATATGTTGTCTTAAATTGTTTCCTTATATAGTGTATTTATACACTTATGCACTACATATTTTATACTAAATATATATTATATATACATATATCTATTATATGGCTGGAGATGTGGCTCAGTGGTAGAACACTTGCCTAGCATACAAGAAATCCTGGATTCAATTCCCAGTGCTAGAGGAATTGAATTCCCACACATATTCTGTGTGTGCGTATATGTGTGTGTGTGCAAGCACACAATACTGTTCTGGAGCTTGAACTTAAGGACAGTTGCTCTTGCTTGCTGTTTCTTATTTCACTAGTTTGTTCGCTTGTTCTGCTCAAGGCTGGTGCTCTACCACTTGAGCAACACCTCCACTCTGGCTTTTTGTTGGTTAATTAGTGATGAGCACTTCTTGAATTTGTCTTTCTGGGATGGCTTCAAACTGCAATCCTCAGATCTCAGCCTCCTGAGTAGCTAGAATGAAAGGTGAGAACCCCTGGCATCTAGCTTTGTTTTTCATTTTTGTTTGTTTGATTTTTGGAACCAGTGGTCCTGGGGCTTAAACTCAGAGGCTGTGTAATGTACCTGAGCTTTTTTTGCTCAAAAAGCTAAGGCTAGGGCTCTACTACTTGAGTGACACATTCTTTTCCCCTCTCCCATTTTGTTTTGTTTTTCCTCTTTTTTTTTTGTAGTTTATTGGGAATTAAAGTTTCATGGATTCTCCTGCTGGGCTGGCTCTTCAGATCTCAGCCTCTTGAGTTGCTAGAATTAGGTGTGAACCACTGATGCCCAGCTGTTTTTAACTTTCAACTAGCACTTAATGATTGCACATGTTTATGAAATACGAAGTGACATTTCAATCCATGCATACAATGTGTAATGATCAGATTAGAGCAATTGGCCTATCCATCCCTATGTCAGGATTAATGTTTATTTGTTGTTGTTTGTGCTTTCTGCAATGCTGCAGATGCAATCCAGGGCCTCAGCATTCTGGACAAGAGCTCTACTATTGAGTCACATTTCCCCAACTCCAAAAATTTTTTCGGGGGATGGGGAGAGAGTTGGGGCAAGCCCTGAGGCTTGGACTCAAGGCCTAGGCACTGTCCTTTAGCTTTTTTGCTCATGGTTAGCATTCTACCACTTGAGCCACAACTCCACTTTCAGCTTTTTGATAACTGGAGATAAGAGTCTCATGGCCTTTTCTGCCCAGGCTGGCTTTGAACCACAATCCTAAGATTTCAACCTCCTGAAAGGTAATGAGGATCACAGGTGTGAGCCACCAGCGCCCAGCCTCCGAGAGTTATTTCTAAAATGGCATCGCCTAGCTCTTAGCACTGCATCGAATTCAACCCTGGAAAACCCTCTTGTGTGTCTTAACCTTCCACTTCTGCCTCAAGGGTTTGTAAGTGTTAGACAGACGAAGTGAGAGGCAGGGCAGGACAAGGTGCTGCTCTGGGCTTTCTGATCCATGTTTGTCCAGTGGATCCCCTCCATGAGAGAAGGGCTGCCTTTGTGAGGCCCGGCGGACTAGAGCAAGTTCGTGCAGCCCTCTGCATCTCTTGGCTTCCTTGGGAAGGGAAATGGCCCTTGCAGCCAGCCAACCATGCTGGAGAGTTGCTCATGAATGGACATTGTGCTGGCCTGGCGGTGCTCAATAAGATTAGTCTTTAGCTGATGCACACGGATCTTACTGAAAAGGCCATTCTGTAATTGTTGCCGTCAGTGCCAGGGCAGCGACATTAGGCGGTGGCCTGAAATTCCCTGGAGGGGCCGGGTTCACTCACGTGGAAGAGTAGGAGCTGAGAGTTAGGGGAAAAGCAGCTCATTAGGGCTCTGACCCTCTCAACACCAATTACCCCCCCCACCCCAGATAACTGCCAAGCAGGGGGCACACTAGAAGCTTCCAGGGTTCTGCCACTGTTCCTACTTCATGACCTCTGTTGATTACAGCTTCAGAAATAAATAAACCTGACCTTCAAATCATCTCACACCAGGCTCCCCACACAAACAGTCCTGGGAGCCCAGGAAAGGCTCAAGGGGTGTCCTATCACTGATCAATTTTAGAGAAAAATACTTAAACCTAATAGAGTGGTGCAAAAAGCTAGTCTTTTTTTAAACCAACTCTTCTTGTTCCTCCAGTGAGGAAAGAGATTTTGGCAGCAAGGTGATGAAGAAATATCGGGCTGGGATGTAGCTCTGTGGCAAAGTGCTTGTCTAGCAAGTGCAGCATCCTGCATTCAATCCCAAACACCAAAATAGAAAAGACTAAAAATAAGCAAACAAAAAAGAAATGTTAATATATCCAATTTTTGCAGAAAGTTATGTGGAATTGAAATCGTAACCCAAAAGTCCTCCTCCCTCCCGCCCCCCACCCCCACTCCACCTTACCACAACTCAATTTCATTTGGGAGCAAAAATGTTAAAGGTGTGGAGAAGCAAGGAAAAAGGTTGAGGGAAGAAAGGAAATCTCAAGGGATGGGAAGGGGAAACAAAGGAGGAGGCAACAATGCTTGATAAGAAATGTACTCATTATCTTGCCCATGTAATTGTAACCCCTCTGTACGGTATTTTCACAATTAAAAAAAAAAAAAGAAAGGAAATCTCCCAGAATCTCTTCCTGGGCAGGAAAAGTCCATGAGATTCTTTTTTTTTTAACTGTATTTTTTTGTCTTTTCTTTTTTGGTACTGGGGATTGAACCCAGGACGTTACACTTGCTAGGCAAGCGCTTTGCATAGCCCAGCCCAGGTCCATGAGATTCTTATCTCCAATTGACCACCAAAAAACAGACGTGGAGTAGTGGCTCAAGTGGTAGAGTGCCAGCCTAGAGCACAAAAGCTCAAGGACAGCACCCTCCAGACTCCTAGGCCTTGAACCAGCATACACATACATATGCACACACACACGCGCGCGCACACACACACACACACACACAAATGTGCTCTAAAAACATTTTCACGTATTCTGTATATTTTATCATCTTGTATGCATAGTACATGCAATATAGTATGTATATTGTATACATTGTACATATATGTGCATGTATTATATTGCACATTTGTGTACACATTGCATGTATAGTACACATTTCATGAGTGTATTGTATGCCATGTACATACTAAACATATTTCATGTACATGTTGTGTGTATAGTATATATTTCATGCACACATTATACATGTAATCCATATTTCATCTATGTATTGTACATGTTGTACATATTTTATGTATATATAGTACATGTTTCACAGAGATACTTTGCATATTATCATATTTCATGTATGTATGGTATGTACAGTACGTATTTCTTATACATATTGTACATTTTATATTTCATGGCTGCATTGTACATATGGTATGTATTTCGTATCTGTAGTGTACACATGGTACATATTTTATGTATGCATTGTACATCTAATATATATTTTACATACATATTTTATGGTCAGTACATATTTCATGTACATATTACACATTTCATGTGTTCATTAGAATCCTCAGGCGTTAGGGAGAGCCCTAGGCCTTAGCACCTCACTTGAATATGTGTCCACTACTTACAACTTCACCCCTGCTTCCTTGCTCTTTTTCTGCCCATGGGGTAGCTTCATTCGAAGTTTAGAAACCATGGCTTTTCAGGTGTTTGGATTTCTTCACGCACTCTGGTGTGGAGCACATACCTCCCCCATACACGCGTGCACCCACACACTCACCCCAGGCCTGCCTCTGACACACACAGCCCCTTGCTTCCTCTGGCTGCCGGGTTGCTCCTGTGCAAACTTGTTTCCACAGAGCTGGAATAAGAAAATGTATCCTTCAATTGTTTCACGGCTTTCAATGAATCAACCAGTTGTTTTCTGTGTTATGTAAATATTCTTTCAAATATGCAGAGGCATATTTCAGAGATGATTATTTTGCTGACAGATCTTGTTCATAAGTACTAATGAAGAAGATATTTTTTACAGATAATCCAAACACACAGCTCAGGTATAAAAAGGTGCTATTAGCAGAACTATAGCTCCAGAGTATTCTCCAGATCCCAAAGGAAGAAGCTATAACTGTTTGGGATGGAATAAAGCTGTCAAAACTATATGAAAAAAAACTTTTTTTAAAAAAAAGCTCTGTGAATGGAAAAACATAGATCATTCTTCTGTTTTATTTGTAGCAGGTTGAAAATTGTTGCCTCCAGGTAGAAAATATAAACAAGGGATATCAGCGCCCTCTTGTGGAGGGAGACAGACAACAGTACTGTGTCCAAATTGGTTTACATTCTAAAGGGACATTCACTCTCCTGATGGTTATTCAACTATTTATTCTGCTGGGCACATTTACTCTGAAATCAGAGAATGTGCTTCGAAGTTTCAACTCCTCGGATTAACTCAAATTACTATTGACTTGTCAACATCCTGGGGAGCTTATCCCATGTATCTCTGGCAAGATTTTAGGCAAGACATAGTACCACTCTGGCTTACAGAAACTCCTGATTCAATAATAGTTATGTGCATTTGATCATATAAAATGATGCTTCTCGAAACGAACTCCAAGAAATGGAAACAAGAAGCTTTCTGTTATTTTGCTTCTTGGTTGTTGTTTTTGTTTTCTCTCTCCTTTGTCATTGTTTTTTTTCCTGTACATTTTGTCTTGCGTGTAAATTATCTGTTTGGGGGAGGGGAAGGAAGAGCACAGAAACAGTGGGACAAAGAGTGAACAAATGCAGCAATGATACTCACTAGACACTATGTTGAAAAAATATACAACTTGTTGGGGAGGAGGATTGAGAGGGGAAAAACTTGGGAGAAAACAAGGGAAGAGATGACACTGTTCAAAAAGAAATGTACTCATTACCTGACTTACATAACTGTAACCTCTGTACATCACCTTTAGAATCATAATTGAAGAAAAACCTCGTGATTAGCTCTCTTTGCATCCTGCTGCTCTTAAGACATACAGAAGCCATGATAACCTGATGATCCCACATCTGATGAACTAGTCACTCCCTTTTTTCAAGTGTCATATGTGAATTTTATCTTCATTTTTTGGATAAGAAAACCTGTGGCAAATAAGTTTTGCACCTACTACCCTCAAAGCAGGAAGAATGTTATTTTTTGTGTGTATGTACCTATACTGGGGCTTGAACTCTGGGCTTGGGCACTGTCTCTTCATTTTTTGGTTTTTTTCCTTTTCTTTCCTTTTCTTTTTGCTCAAGGTTGGCATTTTATCACTTGAGCCACAACTCCACTTCCAGCTTTTTGAACTGGAGATAAGAATCTCTTGGACTTTCTTACCCAGGTTGGATTTGAACCTCAAATCCTCAGCTCTCAAACCTCCTGAGTTGCAAGGATTAACAGGTGTGAACCATCAGTGCCCAGCCATATCACTATTTTACATTCTCAATCAAAAGCAGTAGACTTGTCTTCTTGTCCCCTTCTGCTTAGAAACTTAATATATATTGGGGTGACACTGATCAAGACACATTGTACTCATAAATTGATGTATTGAATTGAAACCCTTTTGTATAACTACTTAACGATAATAAATGCAAGAAACAATCACTGAAAAGAAAAACAATAAAAGAACAATAATTTTTAAATGAGTCAATAAAGAAAGGAAACAAAAAGTATTTAAAGTAGAAAAATGTAGCTTTGAGGTATTTAGTAAGAAGTTAACAGGACTTTTGCCTTTAACACCTTTGCACACACCACACTGTATAGAACCAATGTCAGGTAAGTTTGGTGGTACCATTCCTATTCAGTAGCACTGTAACGTTCCTGTATGTGTGTATATGCGTGTGCGCACACATACACGCACATGCATTCATGTGCATGTGCATGGAGGCAGAGGGGTTTACTGGGACTTGAACTTGGGGTCTTTCTGCTGGTTCTCTATTTCTTGAGCCACATTTCCACTTTTGGTTCTTTGGTGATGACATGGAGGTTAAGAGTCTAAGAGTCTCACAGACTTTTCTGCTTGGGCTGGCTTTGAACCAGGATCCCCAGATCTCAGCCTCCAGAGTAGTTAGGATTGCAGGCGTGAGCCACCAGTGTCTGGCATACTGTAACATTCTTAAGTGCCAAGAACTTTGTCCTTTGTTGGTCACTCTTGTGGAACCCCATGCCAAACTTTATCATGCAAAAGAATACTTCAGAATCCTGAGATCCATCAGTTATTCAAGCAATAAATTAGCTGCTAGAAACTTCAAATATTCATAGAAGTGAACAATCGGGACTTTCTTGTCATTGGTACAAATATTAGAATAATAATACCTTATCTTCTATTTTCATCTTGCTTTTTCCAGTTTAATGTATTTCTCAAAAGTATTTCCTTTACCTTGGATAGAGAAAACAAACCTGGTTAATCTAGAATGTGTCTTGTAGGAAACAATAATTATGATGTGGTTTTACAATCTTAAACTTTATTGAGGGACAAATGAAATACACTCTGTCATCTTCAATATTTTTTAAAAGCATCACATTTGAAGATAGGCTTTCCTATTAATTATTAGCAATAATAATACTAATTATAATTATTAGCCCTTGGCAGCTGCTCAGACAAAGAAACTAGGCACTCAATATACTTCTCCAAGTTTAGCCTTTGCATGCAACATATAATTTGAAAATCCTGAAAATAGATTTAAACACTAGTAATTCTATATTTGTTTCCTTAATAGTGTTGTGACGTAAGAGATTTTTTTCCTATTGTGCTTGTCTCTTGCAGCTGCATACACAGCAATTATTCAAGCCTATGAAACTCACATGAGACAGAGACAGAGGCTAATAAACCTTACTAGAGTCTGGCGCAAACTGTATCAATTAGCATGGTGAGTCTTCACATGATAGTCAGCTCATATCAGAACCCAGAGAAAAATATATTTCAGCTTCTGTATTAGAATACCACAGCAAGATCATTCAAGAATAAAAATAATTTAATACCAATCCAAAAGAATTAATTCTACCAATGTCACATATTCTGAACCCTGAGACTTGAATTCAAGGCCTCATGCTCTCCCTTGGTTTTTCTATGTTGTTGTTTTTGTTTTTGCTCAAGACTGGTGCTCTAAGAGAGATGAGGAGAAGGATGAAAGGCTGACATTGATCGAGATGCATTGTACTCATAAACTGACACACTGAGTTAAAACCTCTTTGTATAACCACTAAGATGGGCAATCTGCTAACACCTATAATCCTTGCTACCCAAGGAGGCTGATATCTGAGGATCATAGTTCAAAGCCAGCCTGGGCAAGAAAGTCTGTGAGACTCTCATTTCCAATTAAACCAGCAAAAAGACAGAAGTGGAGCTGTGGCTCAAGTGATAGAAGGCTAGCCTTGAGCACAAAAATTCAAGAATAGTGCCCAGGCCCTGAGTTCAGGCCCACTACTTACTATTAGCAACAGATATTCAAATTATATATATATATATATATGTATGTATATATATACATATACATACATATGAAGAAATGTATTTTCACACCTAAGATCCTCAAGCCCAGAAACACCTGAATCACACCTTCCTGCTCTACCCCCATAGATGTTTGACATTGGAAGAGATTCAAAATAAATTTGTCAACTTAAAATTAGAGAAACAGAGAATTGCAATTTGAGTATTTAATCATGCTGATAGTAGGGTGTGAATGCAGGCCCTCAAGTTTTTGTTTGGCTTCATCCCCTCTGGGCTGAGGTTCTACCACTTGAGCCATGATTCCACTTCCTCATACATTTCCTCTATGACCTTCCTTAAATGTAAGGTCTTAGGATGTTAGAGGACTATTTAAAATAATCTATGCCTGTAATCCTAGCTACCCAGGAGGCTGAGACCTGAAGATCACAGTTCAAAGACCGCTCAGGCTGCAAACTTTATGAAACTCTTATCCCCAATTAACTAGGCAAAAAAGCTGGAAGTGGAGCTATGGGTCAAATGACAGTGGAACTATGGGTCAAATGACAGGGCAGCCACCTTGAATGGAAAAGCTAAGGGACAGCACTCAAGCCCTAGCACTGGCACACACACACAAAAATTGATCCAAGATAAAGTATAATAGAATACCCTAGTCCTTACATTTTTACAAATAAAGTAATAGACATCCAAGAGTATTAAATTAATCCATCAATTGTGTGCTCTTTTTCAAATGAAGATTTTAATTGAAAAAGAATATTTAGTAACAATTAGAGCTTTTATAAGCTGGTACAAATTTAAATTGGGCTAATTTAGAAAGAAATATTTCTTCGATTATAGTTGGCATCAATCTGGGGACAAACACCTAAATTGTACTTGTTAAGTAGAATTTAATGCACATACATTTTCATAAGGACTAGCTTTGCAAACACAAAACTGTGAGTGACTACAAACATCTTAGAATAATTACAGCCCCCTTTTTGTTTCCATGGTATTTTGTTTTCTCCCCAGAGGACATTTTCTTAGACATGTATGTGATCATCTCACTTTTTATACTTTGTAGGAAGAAATAAGCAGAAAATCTGTAACACTCTTTATTGAAGTTTCAAGTGCTTAAGGCATTCCGTTATTACCCTACTCCTAAATGCCTCCCCCTCTTCTTTGACACACTCTTCCACAGCGTTATCTTCTGCCAGAGTTGCAATGGGAAGCACAGGAAGGTCTTGGCATCCTCCCGTTTATTTTATTTTTTATTTTTTAGAATTTTTTATTTTGAGAACTGAGATCATTTTTCTGGATCAACCAACAGAACTGGTTCTTCTCCCAAATCTCCTTAACAGAAAGCCAAGCTATCTCATTGTACATTGGCGTCTATAGATAGAAGTGTCTTCCTGCTTTAGAACAACCCTACCTCACGTGGCTCTTCACAGGTATGTGAGGATCACAACTGAAATCTGGCATGCAGGCATCATCAATGTCTTGTTTTCCAGTCCAGCCCCTAACATTTCTGCTGGGTCAATATAGATGGGACACTTGTGTGCTAGCGCCATCTGTTGTTGAAAAAGCAGAAATGAATATGACAGTCATGAGACTAAATTGGACTAGTGTTGGCTTTAAGACAATCAAGCAATAGAACCACAAGTTTATTTTTACTTTATCTAACAAGTAATTATAAGAGAACTACATAATTTTTAACCTCAATATTTTATGTCATTTTTACTACTTTGGTTTTACAAGTTTGCTTTTACTTTATTGAATTTATTCAACAAGTAGTTACAAGAGCACTACCATAGTGGAAGATGGTACATAGTTGTACCTTTATCTTTGTTTTTGTTTAGAATGCACAGACTATTTTTATTTTTCCATATTCCATTGGACTAACTTTATAAGAATGGTAGATATGCTGGGCGCTGGTGGCTTTACGCCTGTAATCCTAGCTACTCAGGAGGCTGAGCCAGCCCGGGCAGGAAAGTCCATAAGACTCTTATCTCCAATAAACCACCAGAAAATCAGAAGTAGCTCTGTGGCTCAAGTGGTAGAGCACTAGCCTTGAGCTGAAGAGCTGAAGGGCAGCACCCAGGCCCAGAGTTCTCCCATGACTGACAAAAAAAATGGTAGACATAAATACATATTTTGAGCACAGAAAAAAGGCTGAAATTCAAATAAAACTAGGTAAGTTAGGTAGTGAAGTCTACTACAAAAACGCAGAAAAACTCATCAGTGTTGTATGTGATGCAAAGATTTAAGGTATTTATGCACATGTGTGGAAATATTGTATAATACTCTGTTAAAATATGTAATTCTTTCTCTTTTTTTTGTCAGTTGTGAGGCCTGAACTCTGGGCCTGAACTGTTGTCCCTGAGCTCTTCAGCTCAAAGCTAGCATTCTAACACTTGAGCCACTTCTAACTTTTTCTGCTTATGTGGTGCTGAGGAATTGAACCCAGGGCCTCATGCATGCAAGGCAAGCACTCTACCACTGAGCCCCCTTCCCAGCTCTAATTCTTTCATTTTTATGTATCAGCTAAAATATTTTTAAATTTAAACCAGGCACTGTGGATCATGCCTGTAATTCTAGCTACTCAGGAGGCTGAGACCTAAGGATTGTGATTTGAAGCCAGCCCAGGCAGGAAAATTCTTCTCTCCAATTAACAACCAAAAGCCAAGCAGAAAAGCTCAGTGATGGTGCCCAAGCCCCTGGTCAGGCACACACACACACACACATATACAACACTAAAGTATTTTATATTGATATATTTTAACACAGACTTTGATAAGGTTTTTAATTAAACTCCAAGAATTCATTTGAAACAAAATTTGAAATTAAAAAAATTTTAATACATTGAATTGAAACCTTTATGTATAACTGAAGATACAACTCTTCCTAAAGTTGAATGTTTCAAACAAACAAATATTTGTTTTGTTTTCCACATCTAGAAAAAATGGTAAATGTTTAGAAAGGAAGAACCATGAGGAGGGACAGATGCATGAAGGCTGTGTGTGCACACATGCGCACACACACACGCTGCTTAGTGCTAGGCTTTGAATACAGTGTCAAACTCTAGTTTGGCATTTTCATTCAAGGCTGGACTCTACCACTTGACCCATAGCTTCATTTCCTCATAATGGTTATTTACAGTCTCCTCTGACCTTCTCAACTTTGAGTTCTGAGAGAACCAACAACATTACCCTTGAACTAGAGGACAAGAATCAGCCTCTCCCAGCACAAGGCTTATCAGTCTTGAACTCCTGATCCTGAAAACATCAAGAGCTCATAGAGTATACTTAGCATGTCTTCAGATCTTCTTCCATCTGAATTAAGAATATTTGAAGCCAGGCACCAATGGCTCATGCCTGTAATCCTAGCTACTCAAGGAAGCTGACATCTGAGGATTGTGGTTCAAAGCCAGCCTGGGCATCAAAGTTTGTGAGGCTCTTATGTCCAATTAACTACCAAAAGAGCCAGAAGTAGACCTATGGCTCAAGTGCTAGAGCACTAGCCCTGAGCAAAGAAGAAGCTTAGGGACACTGTCTAGGCCCTGAGTTCCAGCCACAGAACACACACACACACACACAGAATACCTTTTGTAATATCCTCATCAAATGCCAGTCATATTTTCCAGGACAGAGGGAAAGGAGCCAGCAGCCTCCAATGGAAGTGCATTCCATTATTGGGCATTTATAACTGTCAGACAAACCACCTTCAAATTAAATAAAACTAGAAATGCTTCCTACTTTGGTTCAAAGATTGCAAGTACTCATGGAAAGACTATTTTCCATCTCCTTGGCTACCTATGTAGCCCTCTCATCAGATTTTCCATCTAACTATGATTACAATATTTTTATTTCATTCTACAATCTTTCAATGACCTACTATAAAATAGAAACCCTGAACCAGGCAGAGTGGCTCATACCTGTAATCCTAGCTATTCAAGAGGCTGAGATCTGAGGATCACAGTTCACAGCTAACCCAGGTAGAAATGGCCTTGAGACTCTTATCTTCAAAAACCCACCAAAAATCTGGAAGTGGAGCTATGGCTCAAGTGGTACAGCATTAGCCTTGAGCCCAAATGCTCAGAAACAGAGTCCAGGCCCCAGAGTTCAAACCCCAGGAGTGACACTAAAAATATATATATACACATACTATATATGTGTGTATGCCTTCTTTTAACAAATATAGTCGTTTAGTATCCACAGAGGATTGATTTCAAGACACACACACCAAACATCTGGATTTCAAAACCTTTGAATACTCAAGTCCCTTATATAAAGTGGTTTAGGATTTGCAAAGAACCTACATACGTCCTTTTATTTCTTTTTCTTTTTCTTTCTTTCTTTTTTCTTGGTACTAGTCCTGGGGCTTGAACTCAGGGCCTGAGAGTTGTCCCTAAGATTTTTGCTCAAGGCTACCACTGTATCCATTGATTCACAGTTCCATTTCTAGCGGGAAATGTGCTTCCAGAGGTTAATCGGAGAGGAGTCTCACTAACTTTCCTGCCCCAGCTGACTTCAAACCACAGTCCTCAAATCTCAGCCTCCTGAACAGCTAGGATTACAAGCATGAGCCACTGGTACATTCATCCTTTTAGATCCTTCAAGTATTGGTAGATTCTTTAGCAAATAGAGTATATCATAAGGGCTATGTAACAAGTTGTTATACTGTATTGCTCAGGAACTCATAATGAGGGAAGGAAGTCTGAACATGTTCAGTTCAGACACAATTTGGGGGAATTGTCCCATATGCTGTCTGGAAGAGATGAAAGGACAAAGGGTCAGAGTGATGCTATTTCCTCTCTTGTTAAATTGTAGGTGCTCTCTGCAGTCTTACTTCCTTACTGCTGGACTCACAGCTGCAATCAGTGCCCATGTATAGATCTATATGTATAGATCCAGGAACTTGACTGATATGTGGCTCAGTTGTATGTATTAGGCAAGTACTGTACCTCACAGCTTTATTCTCCACCCTCATTTTTATTTTTCTTTCTGTTTTGATTTATCTTTGTTTGGTTGGTGTATTTTTATTTGGGTTTTGTTGTTATTATTGTTTTCACCAGTCCTGGGACTTGAACTTGGCCAGGGCACAGTCCCTGAGCTTTTTTTTGCTCAAGTCTAGCATTCTACCACTTGAGCCACAGCTCTACTATGACTGTTTTGGTGGTTAATTTGAGATAAGAGTCTCACTGACTTTCCTTCTAGGGCTGGTTTCAAATCACTATCCTCAGATCTCAACCTCCTGAGTAGCTAAGATTACAGGTGTGAGCCACCAGCACTATGCCATTGTTGTTTTTGAGATAGAGTCTCACTGTGTTTGTCAGGATTACCTAAAACTTGAGATCCTCCTATCTCAGACTCCTGAGGGTTGGGACTACAGGCATGTATCACCATACCCAATCACGCACAATTTTTTCAAGTATTTTTTTATCCATAGGTGTGAAACCTACTGATATGGAGATCCTTCCATAATTCTTTAAGTAGGCTTGAGAAGGATATATACTTCTTTCCTGAAAGTCTGTAAGTGGCTTTTGAATTCATTTTCTTCTTTTTTTAATTTAAATTTTTATTGTAAAGGTGATGTACAGTGGGATCACAGTTACATAAGTCAGGTAATGAAAGAATCAGTTTTCTTTAGTAAGTGCTAGTCCATTTATTTCTGATTTTCCAATTATGATACATGTGTACTTTAAGCATGGATAATATTTATATACTATAGAAAGGGTTAGACATGCCTTTCTCTGTCAAATCCATGCTGTGGATAACAATCTTCAGCTTATCTCTGTCTGCTCACTAAAGTTGCAAATACACATAATTTTTATTACCTGCTGGACTTCTCCACATCAATGTTTCAAAAATACTTTGAGACAGGCACCAGTGACTCACACATGTGATCCTAGCTACCTAAGAGACTGAGATCTGTGAGTCGCAGTTCAAAGCCAGCCCCTACAGGAAGTACGTAAGGCTCTTTTTTTTTTTAATTGTCAAGGTGATGTACAGAGGAGTTACAGTTACATAAGTAAGGTAATAAGTACATTTCTTGTCAAACTTGTTACCCCCTCCCTCATTTTCTCCTACTTTCCCTCCCCCCAATCCCCCCAAGTTGTACAGATCATTTTCAACATATTATCTTATCACCAATTAACCACCAAAAAGCAGAAAGGGGAAGTGCGGCTCAAGAAATAGAACACCAGCCTTGAGAAAAAAGCTAAGTAACAACACTCAAATCTTGAGTTCTGTACTAGCACACAGGCACACACATACATACACACACACACACACACACACACACACACACACACACACACACATCTTTGAATACCACAAGACTCCCCTCCTCACCCTGTCTCTTTTCCCTGCATCAACCCCCTTTTTGGCGTCCCCTGGTTTTTCCACGGTAAAACCAAGATTCTAATGGTGCCATATTCTTTCTCATCTTTAGTATCTTGTCAGCGGCCAAGTTGTTTTGATTTCACCTCTAACTTGTGCTTCAATTTTCCTTGTCCTTGAATATATTCTTTGCCTGTCATAAGCCTTTATTTCCGGACTTTTTGACCATTTAATAGCTTTGTAACAATTAGAAGCATTTATGATTCTCCGGGAATTAGAGAATGAAGTCCAATACTTCTAAACTGGAACTCAAAGCAAACTCCTTCACTCTTGGATTCCTTTTATTTTCATTTTTGATTGGCATATATTAGTTAATACAAAGTGGTTTTGTTGTGATATTTCTACACATACATAAAATGTATCCCAGTCAAATTCAACCTCTTTATGACCCCTCATTATCTCCCTACTCTCTTCCTTAGAACAATTTCAATGGGTTTTGTTTTTCTATTCTCACACATATATAGAGTAGTTTAACCATATTCCATCTCCATATACTCTTCTTTCACCCTCCCTCCCTTCCCACTTGATACTCCACCTCACCACAATCAGAATGACTATCATCAAGAAAAAAAAAAAACCATAAACCATACCAGCGAGGATAAATGGAGAAAAGGGACAATTACTTATACTAAATGTAAAGTAGTACAAAAATTATGGAAATTAGCATGGAAGTTTCTTTAAACTTTCTTTCTTTAAACAACCCAGGTACCAGTGGCTTACGAGTGTAACTCCATCTATCCAGGAAGCTGAGATCTGAAGATTGCTGTTCAAAGCCAGCCTGGGCAGGAAAGTGGATGAGATCTTTATCTCCAACTAACCACTTAAAAAAAAACAAAACAGACGTAGAAGAGCTGTGGCTCAAGTGGTAGTGTTAGCCTGGAGCAAAAAAAAAAAAAAAAATAGAGCTCAAGGAGAGTGCACAGGCCCTGAGTTCAAGTCCCAGGACTAGTACCAAAACTACTACTACTAATACTACTACTACTACTAATAATAATAATAATAATAGACAGTTCCTATATGTTCCTGCTATACTACTATTGGGTATATATCTAAAGAAAATGGGAGTCAACACAGTCAATATCCCTGCATGTTCACAATATGGAATCAGCCTCTGTGGCTATCAACGGATGAATGAGTAAAAGAAAATCCATGGGGAACTATTGTTATTCAGCCATAAATGAGAATGAAATTGTCTTATTTATAGGAATTTGGTGGAACTAAGAATCATCCTGTTATGTGAAAAAAGTCAGACTAGGAAAATTAAATATCACATATTCTTACTCAGAATTTTCTGTGTGAGTGTGCCAGTCCTGGAGTGTAGTAAACTCAGGGCCTGGGTGCTGTCCCTAGGCTTCTATTGCTCAAGTCTAGCGCTTTACCACTTGGGCCTTACCTTCCCTTATGGATTTTTTTTCTTTTGAGTAGTGTATTGGAGATATGAGTTTCGTGGGCTTTCCTGCCCAAGCTGGCTTCAAATTGTGATTCTCAGATTCTCAGCCTCCTGAGTAGTCAGGATTACAGACGTGAGACACCAGCATCCAGTTTTCACCCATGGATTCTTTCACCATGGATTTCTTTTCAGCCTTATTTTCCTCTACACTGCCCTTAAACTGCAGCCTTCATATGTTGATGTTCTCCCAAAAACATGTCTTACTGTGTCCAATCCCAATACCTTTGTTCAAATATCTATTCGTTGGTATATTCACAAATCTTGTACTACCACTAACAATCCAACCTCCTCTAAGAAGACTCCTATCATGAGTCCCTGTTTCCCCAAATGCTTCAGACATCTTCTGCAGCGTTTATCCCATCTTTACTTACATCAGTTATTTATATATGAGTCCAAACTTTTTGCAAAGCAGAGACTGCATCCTCTACATTTCTGTATCTTCTGCATATTCTATCAAAATATTTTGATCAAAGTGAGTACTTTATAAATATTTATATCAAAATTGAATAAACATCTCAATGAAATCAGAATTAACCACAATAAGGAAACCCCTTAGAATAAATGGTAAGAGAAGAGGTTTTCTTTAATTTCCTCATTTGCTTTTTATGTCTCTATAACAACATATTGTATACTCTGCAGAAAAGAATAAAGCAGGATGGAGGATTTTGTGAAAGTGACTCATGCAAAATTCAGATGACATCAGGTAGAAAGGACTTTACAAACCTTGCCCCTCAGTCAGTCCTCAGCATGCGGCATGGAGATTGCCCTGTGTATAAGCAACGACATTTTCATAAGGTCCTAATAACCTAATGAGGACATGCCAAAGTCCTGTGCAAATCCTTTCATCTACTTCTTCCTTGCTTTGGGGGGGCTCCAAGAATGAAGATGACAGAGAGACAGAATGGAAAATAGAAGAACAGAGAAAAGAAGCAAGTGACAGTAAAGGAATAAAAGGCAAAAGAAACAACTTAAAAGGACTAGCCATGATTTACTACCTGTGGGTGTCCAGTGTGTGCCTCACTTGCCCTGGGCTCCAGGTTTTCTTTGATCTTCCTCTCAGCTTGTCCATCTGCTGCTCAGAGGAGACAGGAAGGACTAAGGGTCAGAGTGACGCTGTTTCTTTTCTTGTTGAACTGCAGGCCCTCTCTGTGTTCCTGCTTCTTTCCAGTTGGAATCACAGCTACAATCAATGGCTTGCATGTATAGGTGCCTGTGTCCCAGTCAGAAGGGATTTGCTGTGGCAGAGCTCAATGGTAGAGCACTGACATAGTATATTCAAGGCTGAGGGTTCCATACTCAACACTAGAAGGGGAAAAAAAATCAGGAGGTTGAACACTGGTGGTTCACACCTACAATTCTAGCTACTAAGGAGGCTGAGATCTGAGGGTTGTGGTTCAAAGCCAGCCTGGGCAAGAAAGTCCATGGAATACTTATCTCCAATTAATCACCAACAAGCTAGAAGTAGAACTATGGCTCAAATGGTAGAGCACTAGTCTTAAGTGAAATAGCTTAGGCAACGCACCCCAGGCACTGAGATCAAGCCATAGTATTCTCTCTTTCTCTCTCTCATACACACACACACACACACACACACACACACACACACACACATACACACATACACACACAATCAGAGGAGAAGGTTGGGAGTTAAATTAGATACTTAAAAAAAAAAAAGTACATTCACACCACGATACCTAATATTGTTTCTCCTAAGAAGATGGGTCAGATGTTATCTAATTTGCAAGTGGAAGCAAGTTAAGATGAGAACAAACTGGTGGGTACAAATCCAATGGCTGTTACCTTTTAAGAAAAAGAAAATTTTGGGGGTTGGGGACATTGTTCTGTTGGTAGAGCACCAGCCACTGAGGGAAAGCATCAGGTACAGAGTTCGAGTCCCCATCTCAGGCCAAAAAATAAAAAACAGAAATCTAGACATGGATACTCACACACTCAAGATAGCCATGTGATAAGTGAAGCAGAGACTGGAATGATATGGCTAACAAGCCAAAGAATGCCAAGAATTACCAGTCACCACTAGGAGCTAGAAGAAGCAAGGAAGGGTTTCTCTCTGTAGTCTCCAGAATGGGCATGGCTCCTCTAATACTTGAATTTCAGACTACTGGTCATCACAGCTGTGAGGGGACACACTTCTGTTATTTTAAGCCACCCAGTTTGAGGTCATTTGTCTGAGATATTAACATGGATAGTGAGGAAGTTGGGTAATGAGAGATCATAATCCTAAGAAGAAAATTATAAACATGGTCTCCTCCTGAGGTAGAAATCCATCTATTTATCCCAGATCACTAAACAATGTGGTTTTCCCTCCTTGGAAAAAATACTTTGTAGTATTAAACGTTGGCTGGATAATTTCATTTTATTAATGTTTGAAATCTTAAGCAGACAAAGAGGCTGTCACCAAAGAGAAGAAAGTAGAGGAGTCAGCTGATGCTTGACATTCAGTAGGTGTTTAATAAATAGTTGTTGAATGAATAGAAATAAAATTGTCAGAAAATGTCACAAGACATCAAAGCAGATTCTGATCCCCAGAGAATAGAACTGAGTAACTCAAGAGCATATGTCTGCTACCAGGGAACCACAAAATTCAAGAGTGGTAGACCTAGCACAAAATGTGTATAAAGAAAACACTTGGCATTGAAGAAAGTGCTATGTGCTCAGAATAAATACAGTGTTTTCCTAAGTGGATGGGTTATAGGATGGATCTATAGTTGTGTATTCACTACTCATAAAAAATATATATAGGGGCTGGGAAGGTGGCTCAGTGGTAGAGCGCTTGCCTTGCATGCTTGAGGCCCTGGGTTCGATTCCTCAGCACCACATAAGCAAAAAGAAAAAAGCCGGAAGTGGCGCTGTGGCTCAAGTGGTAGAGCGCTAGCCTTGAGCTGAAGAGCTGAGGGACAGCGCCTAGCTTAGGGACAATGCCTAGGCCCTGAGTTTAAGTCCCAGTACCAGCACACACACACACACGCACACACACACACACACATATACACACACTAATGAGTCAAAGTCAAAGAATGTATTATGATATAAGCAAATGATGTTTCACCTTTCTTTCCTGATCCACACTTCTTCCCTATCTGTGAGTTACCTCTCAATAGAAACAGTATGGATTATCAGAAGACTCCATAAAAGACTGGGCTGTTCATTCTCTCTCAATCCAGGAGAATCTCCTCTTTTTCTGTGTCCAAAGACTCTTCCCATGTTGTCTACACCTGCCCAGTTCCTCTCCAGTTTATATACTGTAATTAAAACAATAGCTGTCTAAACATTTTTAATGACTTCCTCTGAAATCAAGCTTCCCCACCCCCATGATCCTTGAGTGGCAATTGTCCAATAGACCTTGCAAAATTATGGAAACGTTCTCCATCTATGCTGCCCAGTGGTAGGCACTAGAACACACATAGCTATGCAATGCTTCAAATAACTGAATGCAACCAGAGATCATAATTTAAATTTTTACTTAACTTTAAATAGCCACAGGTGGCTAGTGCCTACTACCTTGGACAACATAGCTTTAAATTATTATTTTTGTGTGTTGGAGCCTGTCCTAGAGCTTGAACTCAGGGCATGAGCACTGTCCCTGAGCTTTGTTCCACAAGGCTTGTACTCTCTATTTGAGCCATAGCTCTACTTGTAGATTTTAAGTAGTTAATTGGAGATAAGAGTCTTGTGAATTTTCCTGCCAGGGCTAGCTTCAAGCCACAATCCTCAGATCTCGGCCTCCTCCGTAGCTAGGATTACAGGCATCTACCACTGGCCCCACGATGCTCTAAACTATTTTTAAGGCAACTCCCTCTTTTGCATGGCTTCCCCTGCCTTCTGCTTCCTAACCAGAGACCTAAGCTTCCATCTCGTACACGCTGTTCATTGATCCTGAAATCTGCAACCTCTTGCAGGTGTTGGAGAATTTTTCGGCACCCGTTTAGCCTATGGAACGGCAAATATTTGAGGGAATTAATGAAAATCACAACGAAACCTACCGTTCAGCCATTTGGATAATCCATTGCTGAAAGGAATTTATCTCAAGAAGGAATTAACCTGGCTCCCTGGAATTTTCATCTGATATTTCCAGTGACCTATCCTGTCAGTCAGTCAACATTTAAAGATTCTTGGGAACTTCTTAGAAATATAATCCCCACCTTATCCCTACAAAACCTGAACTTGCATTTGAAGGAGCTTCTCCGGTTATATGTTTCCACATTAGTATTGAAAAGAATTCATCTAAACTATTCAGAACTGTCTACACTGACTCCAATAAATGTTTGTGCTTGTTAGAAAGAAAGTAATACACTGGTCTTTAGCTGGTATTATCTTTTAGGATATGTGTAAATTACTTGTAGAAAGCTCATTAATTAACGACGTTACTACAACTGAAATTTAAGAAGTAATATATTGCTGTGGAAAGGCAGCTAAATTAAGACTTGAAGAGCCGGAGGCATGAGTCAAGTGCTAGGGTGCCTATCTAGCAAAATGTAAATTCGAACTCCATCGCCACCAAGACACAAAACAAACCAAAAAAAGACTAGAAAAACCTCAACTTTCCATTTTGCCTCCAATTATTGGTATAATCTGCTAACATTGTTTTGTTTCAGTTACTTTGGTTTTCTTTTCCATTGCAATTCAATTAAATATATTAAATGAGGGGTTTCTAGTAGATGGTCTTCAAGCAGGGTCCACGCCTCTTTAGAATGTCACAAAAAGAGTGAAGCTAGGAATTTGTGTGTGTGTGAGATTCTAACACTGCAATTATCTGTTTAATTTCCATAAGGTTACCTAGAATTTTCTCTTTGCTTCCTTTGACTAAAATTTAGTTAATTGCAGACAAAGTAAGCCTGACCAAAGTACACTGTGAGCATATACAGATGTATCAAAATGAAACCCCCTTGTACAATTAATTGATGCTATTTTTGTTGTTGTTGTTTTGTCAGTCGTGGGGCTTGAACTCTGGGCCTGGGCACTGTCCCTGATCTTTTCAGCTCAAGGCTAACACTCTACCACTTAAGGCACAGAACCACTTCTGGCTTTTTCTGTTTATGGGGTGCTGAAGAATCAAACTTAGGACTTTATGCATATGAGGCAAGCACTCTACCACTGAGCCACCTTCCCAACAACTGATGCTAATTTTAAAAAGGAAATTCTCTTACAATTTCTGGCATGAGCCACTGAAGTTGAGCTCATTTTTCTTTCTTTCTTGGACTCTGCTAAGAATGTGAAACCTGTTGTTCGTTTCTTTATTTGTATTTATTGTAACATGGGGGGGTCAAACCCAGGGCTTCATACTTAGCACTGTACCACTGGGCTTTACTTCCCTAACTTTATACCTTCTCTGATATTAGTAACATCATACAATCAAAAGCCTTCCAAAAAAAAAAAAAACAGATCTGTCCTCACTAGAGATATGTGACATTTTTCCAGTCCCTCCATGTACTAGAGACTTCATAGACTATATTGAAAAACCACACTGTATTGCAAAGAAAATGTGATTTTCCTTTAAGAGCTTGTTCTGGTAAGTCATACCTGCAATGCTAGCTACTCAGGAAGCTGAGATGTATGGATCACAGTCCAAAGCTAGCCCAGGCAGGAAAGCGCAGGCAAGAGTCTTATCTCCAAATAACCATCGAAAATCCAGAAGTGGCTCTGTGGCTCAAGTGCTACAGCACCAGCCTTGAGCAAAAGATTTAAGGGACTAAGACTCCCAGATCCTGAGTTCAAGCCCCAGTAACAGCAACCAAAACAAAACAAAACAAAACAAAACCAAAAAAAGTTTGTTCCTACATCCCCAAATATACTTTCAAATATAATAAAAACTCTGTCTGCCAAGGCAGCTACTCTGGCTATAATTAAAAGGGAGGAAACATTTTACACAAGGAAATGTGTTCTCTGGTTAAAGCATAAGTACAAAATCCATGAAAGGTAATAACAAGATAATAATTTGTGTTTCTCTTTTGTACTTTATGAACGAGCCATTGGAAGAAAAAATGGCTTTAACTCTGAACTCACTATTTTCTAATACATTTTTAATGTTTCACATGGCGACCACCATGAGGGCCTGTAAAAATAACTTTAAATTCCCATGTCAAGTGAAGCCTGAAGATTTGGTTTCATTCTCTGAACTGCTTTGTTGAGAAATATGCCCTAAAAGGCATTTCTCATTTTACTCCCTTCTAGCTTCAACAGCTGCGGGATGAATTCTGAAACGTCTTTAACCCAATCTGAAATGTAGAATTTTGATCTCTGAAGAAAGTATTTTGGAAGAGCCTCACACATGGTAGAGGAAGGGATTGAAAGCTTTGATAAGGCTTCAGAAAGTGAGAAGCACTGTGAAATTTTAACAAAGGGCCACTTGCTTCGTCTCCCCCTCTCCAAGAATGCTTCAGATCTGTAATGTACAATCTCATACTTTCTATGCTATGTTATACATGGGTGAGTTGTGCTTTATCCCTGAATTTAACAACCTTCCGGACACAACCCATTACCACAAGCAAAAAGGAACCTTGAGAAAATAAATTCAAGTAAATATTTAGGTGATTTGTTTTTTACAATATGTAAGTGTTATATGTATATATATATATATATCCATAATCATATATATATATATATTTCTGGGTTATTTTTTTTTACTGTTTTCCCATAATTAGTAGGCTTTACAACCTAGTGTATCTTTCTAAAACTGCAGACAGTGATTTGAGGAATTATTGTCCATAAAGGCCCAGAGACAATGATATTCAAAGCTATGCAGGGCAGAATCGCTGATCTTTAGAGATGCATGCAAATGCTATATTCTCAGTATTTCATGCCTGATGGTGGATACATAGCTTCCTTCCTGGTTCTGACCAGCAGGCTTCAGATGAGCATAATACCATTGTGTGTGTATGTGTGTGTGTGTGTGTGTGTGAACACAGACACACACGTGCACACACATGCACATGCTAGGGCTTGAATTCAGGACCAGGGTGTTGTCTCTTGAGCTTTTTTGCTCAAGAACCACAGCTCCTCTGTGCTTTTTGTTAGTACATTGGAAATAAGAATTTCCCAGACTTTCCGCCCAGTCTGGCTTCAAATTCTAATCCTCAGATCTCAGCCTACTGAGTAACTAGGATTACAGGCATGAGTCATTAGTGCCTAGTTTGGCAAATGTCATCTTATCTACACTTACAGCAAGATACAATTCATCACTACCAATGTCTCAAAAGAATCACAATACAGTACTCAAGATCTATCTCATTAACAACCATGGTTATATGTGTATTTACATAAATACATAATTCTAACATTAATCAAAAAGTCCAATGTCCTATCTCACTGATTTTTCCTCTTCATAAATCTTCATTAAAAGATTTAAGTAGAAGGCGGGCACTGGTGGCTCACGTCTGCAATCCTAACTACTCAAGAAGCTGGGATCTTAGAATCGAGGTTCAAAGCCAGCCTGGGCAGGAAAGTCCATCAAACTCTTATCTCCAATTAACTACCAGAAAACCAGAAATGGCACTGTTTCAAGTGGTAGAGTGCTCACTTTGAGCTGAAGAGCTGAGGGACAGTGCCCAGCCCCAGAGTTCAAGCTCCACAACAACAACCAAAAAAAAAAAAAATGGGGGAGGGAGTAAGTAGAATCTGTAAACCCTAAAGAGTCATCCTTCAGTTCCCAGAGGGGTGGCTCCTGGTCTTCCTTTCACCATCAGTGGCAAAATCTGCAGCTACTGAATCTGTGTATCATCTATATACCTTTCATGATCTCCAAATAATACAAGCCAGCTTCCAGTGGCTCAGGCCTGTAATCCTAACTACTCAGGAGACTGAGATCTGAGAATCCCATTTCAAAGATAGCCCAAGCAGGAAAGTCCATGAGACTCTTATCTCCAATTAACTGGCAAAAAGCTGAAAGTGAAGGCTCAGATCAAAAAAAGCTAGAAACAAGTGTGACTCAAATGGTAGAGTGCCATTCTTGAGTGAAAAAGGTAAGTAAAAGAGTAAGGCTCTGAGTCCAAGCCCCAGTTCCAAAATAATAAATAAATAGGTAAATAAATAAAAGTGCTGTATAACTGATTGTTATACTGTATTGTTTAGGGAATAAGATCTGTCTGTCTCTGTTCAGCACAAATACAAGTTTTTCTTTTTGCTCTTTAAAAGGCATTTATTTGCCGATGGCTCACATTTGTAATCCCAACTATTCAGGAGGCTGAGATCTGAGGCTTATGGTTCAACTCCAGCCCAAGCAGGAAATCTATGAGACTCCTATCTCCAATTAGCTACCTAAAAAAAACGGAAGTGGCTCTATGGCTCAAAGTGGTAAAGCTTTCACCTTGAGTTTAAAAAAAAAAAAAAAGCTCAGGGGTCTGGGGATGTGGCTTAGTTGTAGAGTGTTTGCTTTGCATGATGAAGCCTTAGGTTCAATTCCTCAGAACCATATAAAACAAAAAAGCTGGAAGCAACCCTGTGGCTAGCCTTGAGCAAAAGAAGCTCGGGGACAGCTCCCAGGTCCTGAGTTCAAGCCCCATGACCAATAACAACAACAAAAGCATTTATTGATCATTTAAAAATTAAAGAAAAGTTTATGTGTAACAGATACACACTATGTATAGCTATAGATACCCGGTGGATAGGCCCAGTTCAGCCCACTCCTGTACAATAATTCCACAGGAAATACTGGGAGGGGTATGGATGGATATAAATGCCACGGATGGCTGACATTGGGCCCTGACTAATTTACACCTTTGCAGGTGCTCAGGCCTCACCTCTCAGCCTGTGTCCAGTCCCTCTCTAACAGTTGTAAGTGTTTTGCTTTTTTAAATATAGTTGACCCACAGTTGATTGGCAGAGGACAAAAAAATGTTCTTGGGTATGTTTTGTTTTGTATTTTGTTTTGTTTTGGTTTTTGGTACTGGTCCTGGGGCTTGAACTGAGGACCTGAGCTTTTGTTCAAGGCTAGTGCTCTACCACTTGGCTAAAACAGGAGGCTTGATTCCATTTGGCTCACATCTCCTCTGGCCATGGCCACAGTTACCCTTCCAGATGGCTGCAGCATTTAGATGTTGAGGGGCAGAAATGAGAGGAGTTTCTAAAAACGGTTTGTGCCAGTACCGGGGATTGAATTCAGGTCGTAGAACTCTTGCTCAGCATTTTGTTTTTGGTTTTTTAATTATCTTCAAGTAATTGTAAGAGCTGCCATTTAACAGGGTGGCTTATGAATAAAATATATCTTCATCCATGTTGCTCAGCTTTTTTGCACAAGGCTGGTATGCTACCACATGAACCACACCTCCACTTCCAGCTTTTTTTTTTTTGATTGAGTAAAGATTAAGAACTCAGGATTTGTCTGCCCAGTCTGGCTTTGAACCTCAATCCTTAGATATCAGCCTACCAAGAAGCCGGGATTATAGTTATAACCCACCAGCACCCAGCTTCCTAGTCACGCTGAGTTATGGGAAAGAAGGGTCACCTATTACACTTAACCCCATTCTTCCTTTCCAGATCACCAACACTTTATGATTTTTCACTGCCTCTGTGAGAAATGGTGGACAATGACCCCTCCCTGTATATTTTTCTAAGTCTATAACACAGATTCGGAATAACCCAGTCCTTTAGGAAGAGAAGCCTCTGTAGGAGCTACTTCTTTCAGATGCCAGTTCCCTTTCCTGCTAACCTTCATGAAGAGGTGGCTGGGTGGTAGCATAGTATGGAAATCAAAACATAGGTAAACCAGTGGTTCTGCTTTAGGGGTAAAGGAATGAACAACGAAACTGAAATTTTGAATTTTTCCTACTAAGAAATGAACAAAAGAAGAAGAATCAAAGCTTTTACCTTCACTTAGTAGTATCATTTTTTTTTATCCTGAGGCTTGAAATTAGGGGCCTGAATATTATACCTGGGCTCTTCTGCTCAAGTTTAGCATGCTACCACTTGAGCCACAGCTCCATTTTCAGCTTTGTTTTGTTTTGTTGTTGTTGGGGGGCGGGGGGATGAAAGTGCTGTTCCTGCAGCTTAAACTCAGGACCTGAGCACTGCCCCTGAACTTTCATGCTCTACCACTTGAGCCACAGCTCCACTTCTGGCTTTTTGGTGGTTAATTGGAGATAAGAATCTCATGGACTTTCCTGCCTGGGCTAGCTTTGAACTGTGATCCTCAGACTCAGATCTCAGCCTCCTGAGTAGCTAGATAATGGATGTGAACCACTAGCACCCAGCACTTTCAGCTTTTTTGGCAGTTAATTGTTGATAACAATCTCATGGAGCTGGGTGTAAGTGGCTCACATCTGTAATTCTAGCTACTCAAGAGGCTGAGATCTGAGGATCATGGTTCAAAGATAGCCAGGCAGGAAAGTCCCTGAGACTCTGATCTCCAATTAACCTCCAGAAAAGGAGAAGTGGCACTGTCGCTCAAAGTGGTAGAATGCTAGCCCTGAGTGAGAGAGCTCAGGGACAGCACTCAGGCCCTGAGTTCAATCTCCATGACTATCAAAGAGAAGAAGAAGGAAGAGGAGGAGGAGGGGGGAGGGAGAGGAAAGAGGAGGGAGGAAGAGGTGGGAGGAAAGAGGAAGAGGAGAGAGGAGGGGAAAGAGTCAAACAGAATTTCCTGCCCAGGCTGGCTTCAAACAACAATCCTCAGATCTCAGCCTCTGCTGTAGCTAAGATTACAGGGGTGAGTCACCAACACCCTGTTAATGACATCTTTTTGATATGGTTTTCTGGATGCCTTAAAACATATGAATATATGTCATAAACTTGAAGTTCTTGCCTGAAATCTTGGAATCATGAAACATGTCACTCATATTTTTTGGTTTTGGTTGTTTTAATTCCTGTCCCCTTCCTCTCCTTGCTAACTTGGATGTGCCATCTTCCTAATTCTAGATAGGATTTTCCTGAAATGTACTTTTTTCCCTCTGGCAATACTGGCATTTGAACTCAGGACCTCAAATTTGCTCAGTTTGCTTGCTAGGCTGGTGCTTTATCACTTGAGCCATGCCTTCAAGCCCAGATTTTTTTTTGGGTCCGGTCATGGGGCCTGAACTCTAGGCCTGGGCGTTGTCCCTCAGCTCTTCAGCTCAAGGCTAGTGCTCTACCACTTGAGCCACAGTGCCACTTCCAGCTTTTTT